>NC_090448.1:140633965-141258965 GCF_031143425.1 Pleurodeles waltl
TCTTCGTCTCACAGGTACCGTTCTTCGGTCATCATGGGTACCGTTTCGATCAGCATAGGACGGGGCAAAGGGGCAGGGGTGGACGGGGCAATTGCCTCACGGCGGCAAGGTAAAACTACTACTTCATGCAAGGGGATCAAAATTAAAGTTTCTTGGGCAAGAATCATCTAAAGTCTCTTTCTCTCGATTAGAGAAAGAATCAAAGTCTCTCTCTCAAAATGGCGTCGCAGCAAAGTGGGCCATAATAGCTACGATGTCCAAATGTTCGTAATCGCGGGCAAATGGCTACCTTCTTCTCGTGCACCTGATTTTTATAGACAATAGTTCAAATCCAGTAGGGTCTTCCATTGGAGGGTTCATAGGTTAGCTTCAAATTGTCCAATCAAAAACGACAGTTCTCAAGCTTTTACTTAAGCATACATTATCCTTGGAGATGGGTACGCAAGTTGCAACATAGTATACCAATTAGCTTACTTTCAGAGCTTCCATTGTCCGCACCTGCAGATCGACCTTGGAGTAAAGAGAAAATATGCCAGGCTGGCACGAAACCTTAAGATAAGCATGTGAACGGTTTCTGTGGAAAAGTACAGCTTCAAGCAAAAATACACGTTTATTAGCACAGTGGAAAAATACGAGCATCTAAACCGTCAGACCAGGCAACTAGGCCAAAGCCTCCGCTAAAGTCATGCTAAGCTAAAGCATTTCAAACAAGCAAATCATAGCACACGTTTACGATTATGTCGGATTAGTGCAATTCTAATACACCACGTTATATAAAGCACGCTTATAAATGTTGGCAAACTACTCTGAGGGCACATTTTGTCCCCGTACAATCTTTATTAGTTCGGTTAAAGTCACACATGATTATTTCACACTACGTTTACGCATTAATAAAAGCAAAACCTTCATTTTCTGCTTCATCACACTGCAATGGTGCTCCCTTGAGGCACAAGCACCGCACCCTCAAGAGAAAAGAAGACGGAAAGGAGTCTACCTGCCATCACTGCCTAGCAGAGATCAGAGACTTATCTCAGAGTGTCCTCCCTCACACTGCCTCAAGACAGAGTCGGTAGTGACCCACAACAGGCAAGAGAAGAGTTGCACACCCCAAGAAGCAATCTACCACTGCCACAAAGCAAAGGAAAGAAGATGCATAGTTTTTCCACCGGTCCTTGCAAAAAGGAAGATATGATACCAGACGCCACACCACAGTGAACAAGATGTGACCGTTGTACAATGCCACGTTGTGAAGGAAAGGAAAGGAAAGGAAAGGAGAGACGATTGTGTGACAGACTCGTCACCCTGGAAGACCTGGCAACCACGGATTCACAAGAGCAAAAGATCCCGGCATGGAGAGATGGAGGACGGATCCCAACACCGTAGAGTGCATCTACCAACAAGAGACCACCGGGGAGCGATGATGTCACTGGAGACAGCTCAACGGTCGTACCAACAGTAAGCCACCTGTATGCGCGAACTGTGTACTTGCTCCATGCTTCACAGTGCGACCGTCCAGCGACCTTTCACTGGCTGCTTGAAGCAGATGGCATCACTGCTGGCATCTGCACATGAGGAAAAGAAAGACTGCACTAGCTGTGATGAAGTCCCTCCAATCACCCTCACTTCAGCAACATCAATACCTGTCATCTAGGTCACCTACTGGCAAACAGCAGCATTGCAATGTGCATCATTTGATCCAACAGAAGAGCATCTTAACATCAGTGTGGAATTGTACCACGGCAAAACATCAAGAGACCAACAAGGCACTTCTGATAATGTGTGAGACCAATTGCCCAGAGACTATCTGAGAGCTAACCTGCACCTTGTCCTTATTGGCAAGCGCACAGACTACGTATCATCCACCCTTATGGTTGCATGAATGACTTGGTCACGGCTCCTGTCGGAGAGAGCCTACATCGACCTGCAGATGGCCCAAATGCAGGCCAGCACAGACAACGCTTGTCCCGTGGCAGCCCATTGAAAGGGCCTCAAGGAAATTCCTGAATGAGGAATCCGTCGCGAGAGGTGGCCTGGAGGCTGCTCCACCGATAGGGTATCAGGACGCGCCAGGGCTTCAGAGGAGGACATCACATCACTGCAGAAGTCTTCACAGTCTCCGAGGGATTGGCCTTCATGAAGTCAGGCTATCTCTCGAAGTATCTTTGCAGCAGACTCCACCAATGCTCCTGAAGCACCACGTTTGAACAAGTTGAACTGTTTACACCAACAGCCTCAACACGAGCCCCCACGGGACTTACCCACAGTATGTGAGTGGACACTGAACTAACCAACTGGCTGTCACCGAGTCCGGACTCCGTCCACACATTGTTCGTGCTCAGCAGTAGCTGGTTAAACCAAGGACTTGTGCGAAGATGCCCGGGTGCTTCCAGCTGCATCTGTCCACTGCCATCCTGCGGCCTGCCTCTCGAGACTGAGAGACTGATGTTGGTGTTTAGTTATTTTGGTTTTTTTTACAGGTTGGACTGTGTTTTTGAATAAAGTTTGAGAGGAATGTAGTGTCCTCCAGGGCACATTCTACTGTTTGCTACCCCGACAACCCTATAGGGATGGATTTCACATCCGCCCCACACCCATCCCACACAGGTGTCACCGGTCATGTGACCCTGCCAATAAAGAGGCCCGAGTGCACTTGCTCGGGGGCAGTTAAGTAACCATCATCTTGGTGTCTGTGTCCTTTATCATTGCAGCATGTGGGCCTAGATAGGGCCTACGACATTACAATGTACTCTTGCCTTCATGTTTTTTTTTAATTCTTCACTAACCTGGAAATTACATTTTTTGCAGCGAGAACTGTAACCTTTTGTGCCAAAAGTTTTTTTTTAATGATACGAGATTTTATCCCCTCATCCTCCCTGCTGGAGAAGAAGGTGCATCAATTAAAAAAGTATGCATATTATAGAAGTTTTAGCTTTTTTCTTGTAAATGTAAATGCCCACATTTAGAAAGCCAGGTGCCTCCTCTGTCTCATTGTACCACTCGAACTTACAATTGTCTGACCCTTAATATCATTAAGTGGCCTGCCCACGCTCAAACAGTACTTCAAGTGCGAGAACTTGCGTCAGTGACAAAATCTTCTGTCTCAAAGCCGATGCGCAACAATAAAATTTCATGTCACCCAAGGGGAACAGCAGATGGAGGATAGGTTTACTTTTTAAGTTTCAAAACTGCATTCCCATTATTGATGTAAAAGTCTAGAACATCCTGTTTGCTACATAAATGCATAGTAGCCAGTTCTGTTTGGTGCTTAATGTGTTGTTTAATGTTTTCATACAGGCACAGATATCCTTTCCTGTATATACTTAAAACTTTAATTTCGGTGGGCCATTTCCCTCATTTTGTCAGTTGTTGTTTAAAACAATAATAGTTTATGGTTTAGTTTTACTGCTAATCATTGCTCATCATATCCTCGCCTCACATCTTTATTGGCTGTGCTCTAATATGTCTATGTGGCTATTTGTTGTATTGCTGCCTTGCTGCTGCTGCTGCCATCTGGTGTGTGAACGCTGGGAATGCGTGAACGGTAACACCAGGGGTTACACTGGCAGACTTGTTGGGGGAAAAGAAGAAATCGCGATTTAAGTGCTTTAACCGTTCAGAAACACATGGTAACGTTTGTTTTGTGTGCAGTTTGGTCTTTTCTTCTTCCGCTCTGCGTGCATTTGCTTGCGGAGTGTATTCCAGCGGTGTGTTCACCATGCATGCAATCTTTTCTGTAAAGCATGTTTTCATACTACTTTAGCTGGCATTTTCAAATCTTTAGTATGTACGTTGTCTTTTTTCTCTGCGAGTGATTTCTTTGTGCAGTCAAAAAATCGAAATTATTCGTAATTAATTTCTTGATTTTGTAAAAGTAACCATTAGTTCAACCTAGACGTTTAAGATATTTGTTCTTTTTTATTTATGACTGAAAATCCATATAATTCATCCCCATTCGATTCTGTAGTTGTAGATCTGTTTGGATAGCTTGCATAGCGCAATGCATAAGAGAGTTACTTGCAGCCAACCCCTGAATGTTTTAGAAAGGGGGCTCAGCCTACTGCCATACCCAACGGTTATAAAGACTCAAGGTGCCAGGGCACAATCAACAATCTATGATAAGAGCCAAGGGTCCTGTGGGACCTTTACATTTTAGGTCTTGGATACAGACAACTTTGGCTGTTTTCTTGTTCTCTCCCACGTAAGCTACTTTAACCCTTTACTTTTCCCTTCTGCCTCTCCTTCGATCTCCGTGTTGCTTCCACCCCAACCCTCCCATCGCTTTCCCCAACCCTCCACAACCCATTCATTTTTTTTAAATATCCCCAGCCCTGCTCTTCCATTGACCCGAAGCCTCCTATTTTGTACACCCTACCCTGATCCTATCCAGCTTTAGTTTTTACTAATTAATTTAACTTTTAGACTCCAGTTGCGCTATTGGCAGAAGTCCATCTTAATTTTATTTTTTTACGAATTTCAAGATGGCCGCCAACGAGTGCAGTGCACATGCATGGGCGATGGGCATCTAGAAGCGGGTTTGCATTATTTTAACAAAGCCATTCAAGCATAGTCGCTGCAGATACCTGCACATCCATCACATCATTCTTTAATTGGGTTTGTTAAAAATATTACAAATCTATTCTAAAAGTGCTCCCCTCAATACCAGGGCATCTACTGTGGCCATCTTTCAATGGTTGTTATTGTTAGCGCATCTGACCTTAAAGAGTAAACTTACGAAGGGACATGAATAGGTTGATGAACCTTTTGACTATTCTTAAGATGATCCCACCATATATCCCATACATGCAGATTAATAATCAATAACAATCAATAACATTAGCAATTAGTAAGAGACAGTAATTATCACACACCATGACCTTGCAGTCATGAACAACCACACCTTTCGGTAAAAGTTAGAATATGTATTTCCCTATATTAACAATGCTAAAGTAATGTAGGTTAATCTCAAAATCAATTGATAAACATATAAACATACAGAACCAACACTGGCTGTCCAAAGCAGCAAAAGAAACGCAATCTAATCAAGGCCTGAGCTAATAAACATTCCAAAGTTACAGTGCAAATCAATAGTAAGAATAACCGTGCAAACAATATTACATACATTTATATGCAGAAAAAAAAAGACATCAGTTGTTACTTCATATAGCAAACTTCACCAGTAAGAACCCTAACTAACATCAGATTAGAATTAGCATGTGTGAGCTTCATGCAAAACAATTTAATCAACACCAATTTGGAAAACATCTAACTATGGCTCTATCAAAATAGCGGTTGGTACCTAGAAACAAAAGCAATTAGACACAGCAAACAACATCATAGTCAATATACCTATCCTCAGTTTGGATCAGTAAGCTGTGACAGTCTTCGTCATCAGGACCTCAGTTCAGTCAGCAAGGCGTCAGAATTCAGCATCAAAGTTCAGAAAAGGCAAAGTCTCTTTAAGCAGTAAAGTTAAGCACGTCTATTCTCAAGACGGTAAAGAATGTAATGGCGGTACGGTAAACGGAAAATGGGCAAATTGTATCTTCTTTTCAGTGCACTCCGGCTAAGTTAGATTTCCTTCAAGGACTCTTTTCTTAGAGCTATTATAGTATGCCCTGTAAATGAACACAAGAAATTTTATCAAGTGTTGCTATTACTGTCCATATATTTCTCAGATGGAATTCAGATCCACACTCATTAGTAGGATTTCCTTATACAGCACTACCAGGGAAGAAGAGCACATGGTTGGATCTCCTTGGGAAGACAATATGTGAACACTCGATATGAGATCGCAAACTCCCACTGCATTGTTGGGTCACTATGATCTCACTCCAGGAATCCCAAAACCAAGTGAACTATTTAACAAAAGAAAAGAAGGAAGACTTACAGGATATCAGGAAGTGAAGTATGATCACTTTGGAAAACATCATATGTGTAGGAGATTATATTTCTGTTCTTCTTTCTATCTTTGAATACTGTCATGTGCATTCAATGGCACAAGCCTCGTGGCTGAGATAGCAAAGCAAAGAATTCTATACTTTCTCATCTCATGGTGTGCTTTCTTTGACTGCAAGATGATTACAATTAGAAGATAGAAACTGAAGCACCAACTTTAGTCATTCTTTTTGTAGATGTGGATTATTTTACAAATTCCAGTTTAAAGGTTACTGTTACAGTAACAACATCAACACTATAAAATAATTTTACTAGTGGAATCATCCATTTAGAAGACGTAGTAACCAACAAACCCACCCACCACTCGGAAGAAAACCAGCAACCCCTAAGATGTGACTCTATCATCTTGCCCCCAATGTTCATTCAGCAGACGTCAATTAGAACATGCCTACCTGCTGGATGAATTAAAACACGTCTTCAGCACAGATGGGGATGACTCCATCATTGAACTCTAATGTGATCAGAAAATTTGAAATGTACAAACACAATGCGGAATGGTCATGGGCATAACATGTGAGCCCATGTGTAAAAATTTATTCAAGGTAATTTTTTAAAAAGAATGCTTCTGAAATGAGACTCGCATGTCCTAAAATTGTGTTCTTGCATAGGAACAAAGAAGACTTGATCACGCTTTGGCAAAGGGCGTGACAACTTTACTCAAATATCTGCTGTTTCTTAACACCATCAACTACAACAGTCAACTAAACAAAAACATCAGAACTACACATTTAGCATTCCTAGATATTAAATTACTTTTTAAAGCGGCCCTTCACACTCACAGCTCCATAGGAAAGAAGCATCATTCAACTCAGCCATGCACATGGAAAGTGTTGATCCTTCCCATCGGCTCAAGACCTTTTTCATAAGAAAACTCTTTAGAATCAGAAAGCACTGCACAGAGGTTGCAGTATTTCATGACAAAGCTTATCATTCTGTTTGGATGTGTACCTTATATGGCTTGTCTATTTGCCTTGAATTACACCCGATTTAGATGGGGCTGATGTATCTAGTGTCTGTTGTTTATGCTTTTTTACCTTCTGATTACACATGAACATTATTACTATCTCAGAACGGCCCTGGGGTTTGCAGTATCTATGGATTAAAAGTGCTAGTAAGTGAAAAACCTAGCACATCACAGAGTTGCAGCATCATAGATTTTTCCGTGTTTCATAGAATAAGAGAGAACTTAGGCTGGGCCATATTAGAGAACATGTCCGACGGGCACAACAGACCTTTCTGCCTGTATTTTCTGCCTGTGTTTATTAACCCTGGGCAATTTAGAATTACTGAGGAAGGTAAGAAGCATATGTGTAATGTCTTCGGTAACTTCCAGAAAACTAACGCCTGCACCATGTGAAGTGGTCATTTCCTCTATTGCAGAGGGGTAATTTCCCTTGCAAATCAGGAAATAATGTGCCCAATCCCCAGATACATATTCCTAATGCAGGTACTTGGGAAAAGTGGTCATGAAGGAGCACACTAGCCAGTAATATCAGAGTACTGATAAAAGAAATGTCCCAAAGACTCAAGGCGGAAGCAGGTAGGCCTGATAACAACTTCCAGAAGAACCTATACAGTTCTTATCACTGAGGTGACTATTAATTGCCCCTGAAGAACCACACGTTCTTACTGCACCCTCTGTGAGAATACTGATGAGGACATTTTTCTGATGGCATGGCTTTCACTTCACACCTAATCACAACGTCCTAGATGAAAGCCAGGTTAAGGATTATTCCACACTGAGGCGTGATTCAGAACTGGCAATCTCACATGGCAGATGTCCACAATGTTCTCCATCGTTGGCATTCTAAAGTAAAAAGAATATTATTATAAAACTAGTTTTACATGGGTCTTATAAAAGCCTTGCTGTTCAGCACATTATCGTGGCCTGTTTTGCCACGTTTCATTTGATTTTCAGCTTTGTGTTATATTTGTATTGACGTTTCTTTGCGTGCTCAAGAAAAACCCCTCCCACAACACGAAGCTACTGCAGACAGTAATTCGATTGACTAGTCTGCCTGCTCACTTTAAGACAGTGCTTAATTTGAGCTGGTGGTTCCCGGTGGGCAGGACCGGCACTTATTTTTGGGGACAGGTACTTATTTTTCTGCATCATGCATTTACTGCTAGCAAAAGACACATATAGGAAAGAAGGAGGAAAAGAAAAACGAACAAGCGTCACAAAGAGAGAAAGCAGAAAGCTCCAAGAGTGAGGTAAAGGGGCAGGGGGTAGCTGTAAATGGATTAAAAGACCCAAGATAGCTTTAGTATTACGCTGCCTCAGTATTCTGCGCTCGCACGTTTAATTGCAGCAGCCACGTGTTTCTTTTGGTGGGCTTTGGGCACCAGCACGTTTTTATTTTCAAATTAAGTACTGCTTTAAACAATAAAGTTGTTGGCATAAAATAAAGTCTGAAAGCACTGTCAGGTCAGCAACATTTCACGTTTTCCCTCCAACTTCTGATATCCTGAAACTGTAATTTCAAAACACTTTAGTTGATCCAGCGACTAGAACACGGTCTACTGATTGAGTTACTGGCTTCTATATATGTTTTATTTTATTTATCTATTGTACTTGGCGCTTTAAGTCTCACTCAAATAGTTTTACGCCGCCGTTTCAAAGCGCTCATTGTGGTAGTGTGCAGTTTAGTGTAGCCAAAAAAGAAAACAAAAACACCCACATTTCTAATATTTATTGTCGTGTGATATTATCAAGAGTTTGAGGTGAATAAATGAGTGTCAAAGGCAACACTGGACCCCACTGCATTTTGCATTTTCTCTAAGGTGCTACCTTTTGCTTTTCCAAAAATAAACATGCCACTGGCAAGTGGCTCCACTCCAGCATGCTCATGTTTGCAATTTAAAGGGGTAAAATTCGCCTCTATTTCAGAAATGGAACAGAATGTGTTTTCCGAAATCTTTTGTTAATATTGATTATACTGTTTCTTAAGGTTTATTATGTTATGGGGCTAGACAATGATAACATTTTGTAAATTTCGAAACGGATGTACTTAAACTTGTAAACAAGTTAATTAATATATAATTTATTGATCTGCTGGTCTTCTACAACAGCTAGTATGCCCACGAGTGAAACTGAATCTGTCAACACAGACAACGTGGGTGGAGATGGCGAAAATGCAGGATGCTGCGG
This sequence comes from Pleurodeles waltl, assembly GCF_031143425.1. Classification (NCBI taxonomy): domain Eukaryota; kingdom Metazoa; phylum Chordata; class Amphibia; order Caudata; family Salamandridae; genus Pleurodeles; species Pleurodeles waltl. Next base: position 140,643,072 of record NC_090448.1, read on the forward strand.
CAGTATGTGGTAAGCAGAGATCCAGTTCTTTGTGCAATTTTAAAGAAAACCAGTTGCATAACCATGTATACTGGGAAGCCACCTCGGAATGCTAGGATTTACTCTAAAATAAAATATTCTAGGAAATAGTAACAGAAACATAGTAATGGTTCTTTTATAAAGATGATATATCAAGCAAGTAAGGTCAGGACGCAGGCCATTTGCAGGGGTAGTTCCAACCTTCACATAGCACTCAGCACCTTCAGACTGTATTGGGGTTATGCAGATGTGCCCAAGTGGTCAACGTTGTGAAGTAGTAGTGTGAATGAAAGCTTACCAGCTAAATTCTGCCATGCCTGGATAGGATAAGGGACCCTTATAAACGGGAGCGTGAGTCTTGTAACATCTGTATTAGAGGTCCCCTCAACGACTTGGAAATCCTGGCATTGTTACCCAAATAATGTCTCGAAGTTGTTTTAGTTTGTTCATGTCACTGGTATTAACACTTTTCAGCATGTTCTGGCACGCCCTGGTGCAAATTTAGTGGACAACATTGAGAAATGGCTGGTGAGATGTGCTACCTTTATAATGACAACTCAAACTTTTATATAACATACCTTTGCTGATTGAAAAACCTCCAGGCTCTGAACTGCTTACAGCTGCAGGCTTGTTGACAACAAGCAAGTCTTAAGTAGCATCCTAACATGGATTTTAAAAGAGCTTTTTCTAATGATAGGTAAGTTTAGAGTTTAGATTGTTTACTTTCACCTCCCCATCTATAAGCCTTGAATATGTAGATATACACAAACACACACACACATATATGAGTGCGTGTCGTTAATGGGACATTATAGTTAGGAAATACAATTTTAAAAACCTTAGAAATTCACTGAAAAAAACAAAGATTACTGGGACGTTATAGTTAGGTTTACATTTTACTCATACAAAACCAGTGAAATTCAGCAGTTATAGTTACCTGAGCTAACTATAATTTACCCCCGCAATGCACTGCTTATGACCTCACATATAACATCACTCAGGACATGGTCAGTGACATCACTGATGACATCATACACAGAAGCACTCACACAGTCACTAACACCCCTATAATACCTCTCATACACCCCCTCACACAACCACTCACATACCCATTCGCAAACCCATACAAATACTCACACAACCACTCACTGTTCAATAGTCACTCACGCACCCACTCACTCATACGGGCAGTCACACAACCACTCACGCACACATACAGCTACTCATACAACCAGTCACTTACCCATACAGCCACTCACAGAGCCACACACTCACCCATACAGCTACTTGCACACCCACCTACTCACCTATACATAGCCTGTACTCGCTTCCTGGGAGTGGAGTTCATGTTTGATTTGACATGACAGGAGCTGTCAAAGCTCCCGCCAAGTCAGAGCAAAAGCTATGTCCCAGGTTTGGGCACCCCGGGACATAGATGGAGCTGGCCCTGGGGGGTGGTTGTCCCCATGGCCATTAATGGCTCCAGGAGAGGGGTCATGCAGCCCCCCCTATTTAAGGTTAATGAATAGGGAGGCCACAGGGACCTCCCTCCCCCAATCCCTCCCTATTTATTTAATTTACAGCTCTGGGGAGTTGGTATTCCCCGTGTTTCGGTGGTGGTGGGGTCCGCGTGGCCACCACTTTTCATTTAATTGACCGCCCCAGTGTGAGAAAACAGGGCTGATTGCAGAGGCCCCCTAACTTTTTGCTTCAGTTTTTCACTTTTTGCTGGCGTTTTCCTGACTCTGAGGGTGCTCTGGGTACTGCTAACCAGTCCCAGGGCCTGTGCTCTGTGTAAAATGAGTGTACAAATTAGGGTAATTATAATTGGCTATGTCAGCCTACCTAGATAGATATAGTATATGGTAGGGTATGTAGGTTTAGGGACGCCAGCATAGGTGGTGCACCCATAGGTGCACTGCTGAGGTGCCCAGGCTCATTTTAAAGGCAGGTCTTAAACTAAAATTGTATACAAATTCGATTTTGGAATTAAAAGTACTTCCAAAGTCTTAAACTACCTTATTTTCACATACAAGTCACCACCAATCTGTGCCCTATGTGCCCCTGGGTTTGGGTGCCATGTAACTATAAGCAGGGACCTTATAAAAATTGTTTATAAGCCCTGGTGAGGGGAAATAGCCAAACTTGTTTTCCCCTCACTGTAGCGAATGGCCTCCTTAGGCTAAAATGGGGAGACTTTATTTTCAATTAACAAAGTCCCATAAGTGACAGATACCTTGAGTTTTGTATCAAATTAATTGTTATAATAAATCCTGCAACTTGCCATTGTTGGATTTATTATAACTAGTACAGTGAAAGAGTTTTAAAACTCTACCTGAAAGTTGCCAACTTCAGCTCTGTAGTGCCCTTCATTGATTGACCAGCCTCTGGCAGCCTTGCCTGCCTTGATGTGGTGGGAAGTGGCCTGGGCTGAACACAAAGGATGTCTCTGGGGAGGAGATCTGCCTCAGCAGATGGTCAAACAGGATGGGGGAGTGCATCCAAACTGGTCTTCAAAGGCAGGGAAGGACATTAGGAGCAGCTCAGGACCTCCCTCAGATCCTGCCACCCCAGATTAGATTAGGAGAGGTGTGTGATTAGGATTTTTAGCTACACCAGTGGGTGGGCCCAATCAGATCTAACCTCCATAAATCACTTTCAGCCAGGATGGAGTTTTGAAGAATGTTGCTCCCTGTGAGTGATTTTTGCCACACTTCCCAGGAAGAGGTCATCAAAGGGGGAAGGAGCCTGTGTGTGATTGGACAACCAGGACCCCCCCTGCTTTCCACCCCAGGGGCAAGGATAAATATGGCAGAGCTGAACCCACACCTTAGATCCACACAAGGAACAAGACAAAGAAGAAGAAGGACTGCCCTGCTGGACCCCTGACCGGCACCTGGACACTGTACTCTGAAGGACTACACCAGCTGCACACTTGGGCATCACTTAAATAACTTTTGCCTGTCTTCTACTGCTTCAAAAAGGGACTTCCTGTTTGCTACAGTTACAGAGGAGCTTCCAAGAGTCCCCTTTAGCAAGTCCTGCAAGCAGAACCCAGCTGACCAGTGTCCAGTGGGCATTTGAGTATTCTGGGAACTGTAGTCCCAACTCCCAAGGTGCAACTCAGAGCTTCTGGAACCTTGGATCAATTTACGGACACTTCAAGAACCCAAAAAGGACCTCTGGAAGAAGATCCAGAAGTTTGGAGACATTTGGTGCAATGCCATTATTTGAAGAGGTGCATTGTGGGAGTTGTAGTCCTACACCCCAAGGGGCAAACCAAAGCTTCTGAACCCTTGGCTGTTGCTGTGGACCACTGTTCTGAACCAAGAAGCACTTCTGAAAGTGAGAGTAACATTTTTAACTCATGGGTGGCCTGAACTCTAGACTTTGTCTCTTTCCAGTGTGACCTTTTTTTACCCCTTTGAGCGCTAGTTGCTTCTATGCACTAGAAAACATAAATTCTTAAAAAATCCATATGTCCGGTTCCCCTTATCCGAGTTTAATCATTTTGGTGTCATTTTAAAGATATAAATATAATCTGTTTTTATAAATTGGTGTTGGATTTGTATTATGTTTTGTGTTTTACTTATTTACTGTCCTGTGATTTTAAATGCTTCACACACTTGACAAGAGACCGTGCTTGTTTTATTTTTTCATTTTTGCGGCGAATTCAGAATTTTACAAATTTGTTGCTACCATTTTTAAAAAAATAGTTTTTGCCCTGCCCAGGTCCCTCTGGGAAAATAATGCGAGGCCCCCCTCCCAATATTCTCATTCAAACAAATCAATTATATTAAAACTCCAGTGAGTATTTTTGATGAAGACACATCCTTGAAATTCAACACAAGTTTTGCAATGTCCAATCCTCTCAAAAAGTTTATTGAAATAAATCTTCAAATCCCACGGCAAACATCCATGGAAATACACTCCAAGCCAGCCAACACGTGTTTCGTCATGGGAAACCCTTGAGTCCCAAATGACTTCTTCAGGGCTTATACACGCGCTATCCAAAACAACAGAAAATCCTCCCCGTTTTTGTTGCTGATGTCAATATTGTGACAATTAAATAATTTGTTTGCGCCTCATTTTGAAGACCCTGCTTTATATATGAGAGTTTGAAGTATAATTGTTTCCATCCAGATACCATCAAAAGACTAATCCGCTTGATGGCGGCGTTCCCTTATTCGGAACGCGTCTTGCGAGTCCCAAGATGGCTGCCAACACTTCCTGGTTGAAGTGTTGGCAGCCAATCAGAGCTCTGCATTTCCCTGCACGAGGTTGGTATTCTTTGTGAAGTGATTGGGGAGGATCCGTGGTCCTAGATATACAAATTTGGATTTCCTTAAATTTCTCAACAACTAATGGACGGATGTACACCAAAAACCGGAAGCACAGTCTGTGGAACAAAATCTAGCTATCTGCCAAATTTGGTGTAATTCCGTCCAGCATTTCAGGCTGTAGTCGTGTTCGAAACACCTATGGGAATTAACATGAGAAACACACATTTTTTTAACCCCCGTTTTTCTTGACCCCGCTTGATGGATGACTCTTACATGCGCAGCAAGAATTACCAGCACACTTCTTTTTGAAGATGTTGTGAACATGTGTCAAACGGCACCAAAGATATAGACAAGTCAGAAAAACTACTTTCCTATGGAAACATGGTCCTAACTATAAATACCTACTGACAGCCGCCAGTAGGTAATATATACATATATATATATATATATATAACCTACTTGCAGTAGCCATTAGGTAGTTATAGTTTCAGGACGATCCATCAGGCGGGTGCTGAGAAAAAGGATGTCTCAAAACGCACTTTCCCCATGCAATTTCCCTCAGGTATTTAGAACACGACTACTGCCAGAACCTCTAATATGGAATTACACCAAATTTGGCAGAAAGCTAGATCTTGGTCCTGAAAGATCTCTTTTTGTGGTTTGGTCCAAATCCATCCAGTTCTTTTTACATTAATAAAGAAAGAAAAAAATTGTTTGACTATAGACGCAGGCCCGACAGATCTCAGGCTGCCAATACCTCAACCAGGAAGTGCTGGCATCCATAATGGGACTCAGGCTTAGCCATGTCTAAAAAAAAAATAAGTAAAATAAAATGAGAAGGGGGAAGTGATCTCCCAGGACTGGTGATGGGATCCCCCAGGGATACTATTGAGGTCTATGAAACCCTAGCCTTTATCTGCAAGGCTTTCTGATAAGCCCCACCTGCACCTGAGAGAACAAGCAGGGTCCTTTACACAGGGAAGAGCTTGATTGTTTCCTGTCTCCCGCCCTCTGTGTGCCCCCTCTACCCACAACCCATTTGAGATTCAGTGAATACGTGCATTATGCATGGTACACTGGCATTGACAAGGGCCACTGGTTCCAGTTAGCACGGACTCATCGATGGTGCAGTTTGGAAAATTCCCAACAAGCTGGCGCCTCTGAGAGTCTTGCAAGGTGGGGTCATACCCTTGTCAGGCAGAGCTTGACCTCTTGCTGACTGCACCCGCCCTACTAAACTTCAGTGGCTCATGTTTGCTTGGAATTGTCTTGGTTTTCATTAGGATAGTGGCAGGTTGTGCCCAGGCCTCACGAGTCTTCTGATTAACTCAACCAGCCGCTGTTTTCCCTAAAAATGTATGCCCTCTCGCCCCACAACCTTGAAAAATCTGTTACTGAGGACGAAAACTACCTGTTTTGTAATACAGCTTCCCCGATAGCACACAACAGCGGCGGTAGGAAAGGGCAACTGGTGGCATGGTTACTCCCCTACTTTTTGCCTGATGTTGATGCCAGCTTTGATTGAAAGTGTGCTGGGATCCTGCTACCCAGGCCCCAGCACCAGTGTTCTTTACCAAAATCTGTACCTTTGTTTTCACAATTAGCACACCCATAGCACACAATTAAGTACATTGTAAAAGGTACCCATAGTACCAAGGGCCCTGTGGAAAAGAAAGATCCCCAGAGGCTGCAGCTGGTATTATGCCACCCTAGGGGACCCCTTGCCTTTGCAGCTTGTGTGTGCTGGTGGGAATAAAAAGGCAAAGTAGACATGGCACCCCTCTCAGGGTACCATGCCCACAAACCACTGCCTGTGGCATAGGTAAGACACCGCTCTAGCAGACCTTACATTCCTAAGGCAGGGTGCACTATACCACAGGTGAGGGCATAGTTGCATCAGCAATGTGCCCCTGCAGTGTCTAAGTTCATTCTTAGACATTGTAAGTGCAGTGTAGCCATATTGAGTATATGTTCTGGGAGTTTGTTACTATGAACACCACAGCTCCATAATGGCTTTCCTAAATACCTCTATCCACAATACACCCAAACTAATGCTAGTGTGGGATTTATTGATAAATGCACCCAGATGGCATCTTAGTGATGCCCACTGTATGTTGACTAAACTGCTAGTGCAGGACGGACCAGTCTGTGCCAGCCTGCCACTTTCAGACAAGTTTCTGACCACATGGGGGAGAGCCTTTGTGTTCTCTGTGGGCAGAAACAAAGCCTGTCCTGGGTGGAATACCTCCCCCTCAGGAACTGTAACACCTGGCGGTGAGCCTCAAAGGCTTAAGCCTCGGGTTGCAGTGCCCCAGGGCACTCCAGCTGGTGAAGTTGCCACCCCCCCCCCCCGGTCAAAGTCCCACTTTTGGCGGCAAGTCCGGCAGGAAAATTAGGGAAAACAGGAGGAGTGACCACCCTAGCTAGGACCACCCCTAAGGTGTCCAGAGCTGAGGTGACCCCGTCCCTGCAGAATCCTCCATCTTGGTTTGGAGTACAGGGACCTATAGGGTTAGGTTTGTCTCCCCCTCCTCAAAGGGAGTGGACACAAGAAGGGTGTAGGTTCCCTCATGGACAGTAGTCATTGGCTATTGCCCTCTGACTCCTGAAATGCCTCTAAATCCAGGATTTAAAGGCCTCCCTGAACCCAGCTCACCAGATTCCTGGTGACCTGACAAGAAAGAAGAAGGACTGCTAAGCTAAACCCCCAGCAGAGAAGAAGGAAGACGCAAACTGACTTGGCCCCAGCCCTACCGGCCTGCCTCCTGCTTCAAAGAACCGGCAACAAGAAGGTGACACATCCTGCCGTACCAGTGACCTCTGCCAAGCTCCAGAGGACTGCCCTCTACCCCAGAGGACCAAGAACTCTGAGCTCCAGAGGACAGCGGCCCTGTCCAAAAAGAAACTTCACCAAGACTCCAGGACCTCCCCGAATCCGCGAATCCTGACCACACTGCACCCGATGTGCACAGCCCGTGTCCAGGTGGCCCAACCAGCTAGTGATGATCCCAGGGTGATTTCAATCAAGTGCCCACCCTGGGTTGACCTCTCCTGCCCCTCACGCCGCCGCATGCAGTGTGAATCCAGAGGACCCCGTCCCCTGACTCAGAAAGCTCAGGACAAAGATATACGATGCCTAAAGGTACACTGCACCCGCAGCCCCCAGGCCTTGGAGAACCCGACCACTGTTGCAGCAACGTTCAGCAGGCATCTGTAATACTTGTCTAGCCTGAGGTTTTCCCGAACCGACCCCCTGCCTGCACCATCTAAGTGACCCCTGGGGTCCCCTCATAGAAAAGCATTGGGAGCCTAACTCTCTATTTGCACCCTGCACCTAGCCACCCCTGTGCTGCTGAGGGTGTTGTTTGGTGCCTACTTGTGGACCCCTACGGTGCTCCTCTAAACCCCCCAGGTCTGCCCTCTGAAGACGCGGGTACTTATCTGCCAGCAGATCTAAAACCTAGTGACTCCAGTCTCCATAGGAACCCATGTTAAGTTTGCCTCAGCTTTGACCTCTGCACCTGGCCGGCCTCGTGTTGCTGGTGGTGGGTGTATGGGGTTAACTTGAACCCCAACCTGTGGACATCCTAATCCCCGAAGACTGGAACTGTAATTCAAGCACCTACCTGTAAATCGTACTAACTTTTCATCTCCCCAAGAACTGTTTCTGAAAATTGCAGTGTCAACTTTTAAAACAGTTAATTGCCATTATTTAAAAAACTGTAAAACTTATTGATTTCAAACAAAGTACTATTGATACATGTGTGAAATACGAATCTATTGAAGTACTTACCTGCAACTTGAATCTTGTGGTTCTAGAAATAAACTAAGAAAATATATTTTTGCTTTATAAAAAAAACATTGCGCTGGAGTTAAGTCATTGATTGTGTGCTTCTTGTGTTGTCTGTGTGTGTACAACAAATGCTTTGCACTACCCTCTGATAATCCTAACTGCTCAACCATACTACCACAAAAGAAAGCATTAGTATTATCTACTTTAGCCTCTGTGCACACTATGGGGGTCATTACGACCCTGGCGGCCGGCGGTAAGTTGGCGGTAACACCGCCAACAGGCTGGCGGTGTTCCGCCAGCAATTATGTCCGCGGAAGAAAAGCCACGGCCATACCGCCGGCCCCTCCACTTTCCTGCCAGGATTCCGCCTGGCGGTCATAATCCCCAGGGCAGCGGTGCATGCACTGCTGCCCTGGAGATTATGAGTCCCCGACCACCAGCCTGTCCGTGGCGGTACACACCGCCATTGAAAGGCTGGCGGTAAGGGGACTTGGGGTGCCCCTGGGGGCCCCTGCACTGCCCATGCACTTGGCATGGGCAATGCAGGGGCCCCCAGGCATAGCCCCGTCACGCATTTCACTGCCCGAATTTTGGGCAGTGAAATGCGCGACGGGTGCTACTGCATCCGCTGCACATCAGCATTGCCGCCGGCTCTATTATGAGCCGGCAGCAATGTTGATGTGACATTTCCGCTGGGCCAGCGGACGGTAACACTGTTACCGTCCGCTGGCCCAGCGGAAATGTCATAATAGGGAGCCAGGAATACCGCCGGCAATGGCGGTATTCTGTCTCCCGCGGCATCGGCGGTCTTTTGAAAAGACCGCTGAGGTCGTAATGACCCCCATAATCTTCTTTTGATATCGTGTATACAGAGCCGGTGCCCTTCAGTAGCCCTGTTAGCAGTGCTGCCAATTATGTGTCTGTCTCACTAAATAAATGTTGGGGTTCAATACAAACACTTTCCTCTTTGAACCAGATGCCTTAAACTCTGGCAGTAGACAGTAGTACTTCCAAATCTGTATAAATAACTAAAACTAGCAACAGGTCCAGCACAAGCCTAAAGGGACCTACAACTTCATAAACAGTTTTACAGTCTCTAGTGGTCCACAAAATAACCAACTGTACACGTCACCCTTGTAAGTGCCTAGTTGTACAGCTTAACCAGCTAAATGCATGTAAACATTCTGCATTACAAATAGCATCTATCTATCAGCTTAACCAGCTAAATGCATGTAAACATTCTGCATTACAAATAGCATCTATCTATCATATACACACCTATATGTGTGTGTGATATCATATATATGTATGTATCTATGTATAGATAGATAGATAGATAGATAGATAGATAGATAGATAGATAGATAGATAGATAGATAGATAGATAGATAGATAGATAGATAGATAGATTTTTTTTCCACTGAAAAAAAACAAAGGATAGAGGGATGTAGGGATGTTATAGTTAGGAAACAGAATTTAAAAAAACCATAGAGATTCACTAAAAAACAAAGATTCCATGGATGTTATAGTTGGGTTCCGATTTTATAGGCACAAAACTATAGAAATTCAATAGTTATAGTTATACTTTTCTCAAGAAACTATAACTAGTGCCCTAAGGTAACTATAACTCGTGCCTCTGCAACGCACAGTTTTCTCATTAAGAATTTTATTGCAAGTGTTGCAGATATATTACAAATGATGTCATAGAAAATGTCATTAATGACAGGTCCAGATGTAGCAAAAAAAATATTTTGCGAGTTGCAAATTGCGAGTCACAGCGACTCGCAATTTGCAACTCGCAAAATATTATGCAGAAAGGTGTCTCAAACACCTTCTGCGACTCGCTATGGGGTCGCAAAGACCCACCTCATGAATAATAATGAGGTGGGTCGCATTTTGCGACCCCATAGCGAGTAAAAGCACTCACAGGGATGGTGGCCTGCTGGAGACAGCAGACCACCATGTCTGTGACTCCTTTTAAATAAAGCAGTTTTTTTTCTTCTTTTTGCAGCCCGTTTTCCTTAAAGGAAAACGAGCTGCAAAACGAAAAACTTCCGAAACCATTTAGTTTCTGTTTTTTCAGAGTAGGCAGTGGTCCGTAGGACCACTGCCTGCTCTGAAAAAATATTTTTGGGGGCATTCAAAAAGGGGAAGGAGTCCCATGGGGACCCCTTCCCTTTTGCGAATGTGTTACCATCCACATCAAGTGGATGGTAACTGCGAGTTGGTTTGCGACCGCATTCGCGGTCACAAACCAACTCAGCATGGCGATGCGGTCGCAAATAGGAAGGGAACACCCCTTCCTATTTGCGATTCGCAGCCTCAAATGACTCGCAATTTGAGGTTGTGCATCGCGTTAAGCCTTTTGCGCGTCGCAAACTGCGTTTTTCGCAGTTTGCGACGCGCAAAAGGCTTCCTACATCTGGCTCTTAATGTTTGTTGTAAGTAGCAGTGCATGGCGAGGGGGCGAGTTATAGTTTCCTGAGATATAAGTATAACTACAACTTTTGAATTGGTTTTGTGCGTGTAAAATCTGAACCTAACTATAAAGTCCCTCTAACCTTTCTTTTTTTAGTGAAAAACAACTATATATATATATATATATATATATATGAGGTAGGATGATGACAGACTATCCTATGATCAAGGTCCTGGTGACGAAACGCATTGGGCGTACCTGTAAGCCGACTCCCTCTTTTTGAATAAAACAGCAACAAAGCCTTTTGGGATTGCGTCTTTCATCTCTCATCATCTGAACAGAGAGAGAAGTGGACAATGACTAATCAGGTGCCTGTAATTACACAAGCTGAAGCCATGCCGGTCTTTTCAGTAAGAAAGAGATGCCTGGAACACCTCCAGCACTGGCTGCACCAACGAGGGTGAAACACTTTTATATTTTTCTCTGCTGAAGAAAGGATTGACCTTGAAACATGTGTCCAGAGATGATTTTATAACTTAAGGCCTGGAATAATTAAACTGCTTAAAGAATTCACTGTGAGTTGCTGGCTTTGCTTTTTCTTCCCGTTTATATTAACCTGTTGGGAGTGCGCTTTCACATGAGGACAACTTCGTTTTTGATATATATATATATATATATATAAATATATATATATATATATATATATATATATATATATATATATATATATATATATATATATATAAATATATATATATATATACTTGGGTGTTTATATTCACTGAAAACACAAAAGGGACAATGTTAGGCTTGGTAACTTTATCACTATATTAACATGAGCTCATTCCCATGGTAGCTTTGGCAAAGAGCAGACAGGTGTAACTTAGGTCAATGTGTAGTTTTGCAGTACCCAAAAAGTCAAAACACCAAACAATAGAAATCCCAAACTGAAATAGAAAAATAGAGTAAATGTTAAAATGACAACAATCCAGTAAGGGAAACCAGAGTGATGATTTTTTTAAAATGTAAGAGAAAATAGCACCAAAAAGTACTATGCGGGAATGATAGTTAATGGAAGCAATAGACTGGGACCTAGGTGCAATTTCAGGCTGTCCTTGATGGAGCATCGGTCAGATACACAAAGCGGGTTTGTTTCGATCAAACATTTTTACCTTCTAAGTTTGTTTTTTTATGGTGCTCAACATTCTCCAATATACCACATACACGACGAAGTAAATTGACACCTTTGGTCCTGGTATCACTTTGTAGGCTCCCAAGACCTGAGGAACAGTACGAAGAGATCAAGAGGGTCCAGTTTAGGTCCAGCTGTTACTGGTCGGCTGGTTACTTCAGGAAAAAACCTTTTGGGGCTTGTTGTGTTCCTGTAGCCGCACAGGAGGCCTGACAACTGATACTTGTAGTCTACTTTCTAGTCCTGGGTACAAGAGGGAGGGGTCTAACCCATGAGATTCCACACAGGTCACAGACAGCAGGTCCAGACCACTTCTGATTTTCCCCAGTACAAGAAAGTGCACTTATACTTCAGTCAGTTACCAATATTAGTGAAACAACCAAAGGTTAAAGTAGCGTTATACTTAGGTGTTGAAATGAGATAAAAACCTACATTTAAAAACAAAAAAACAATGAAATACAACAGTTATTGTTTACGGAGCTAACTATAACTTGCCACCGCCATGCATTGCTTATGACTTCAGAGATACCATTACTCATGACATGTTAAATTACATCATTGATATTTAACATCTCCATCAACAGTCGTTACCCTCTTATTTAATGGTATAAAAGTCAGTGCAAACATCAATTAATCAATCTGAAACAGTATTCTATTAATTACTTTGCTGACCCAGACCTCCCAACTCACAGTGTGTCACACAGTATTGGCTCCCTTCACACAATCACCCAGTGAGGAGCTGATATCACACAGTGTTTAAATAACACAGACAACCATCTCTGCCCATGTGGACCAGGATACGCATTTAATAATATAACATTTGTCTCGTGGGACTCATTAAAAAATGGTACTTATGTGTCTTATAGGGAACCCAGGGATACTGAGACCTATACATCTGACCAAAATTAATTACAAAGAAGACAAAACACAGGACTGATTTAGGTTGCATATTGTAATGTTTTTATTCCAATCAAGTGTAACAATCAACAAAATATGTGATCATGGTGGAGACGAGGCAGTGCTACAACGGTGATTATATCTACAAAGAACATAGATAAATGACACTGTATGATTCCCAATGGTTGTATGCATTAATTCATGAAATTCCTAAAAGGGTTTGCACGTCAGTGAGGAATCCGTTGAAGTTAAATTACACATAACAACCAAAAGGGAGGGCTCGTCGACTTTTCAGTCTGTTGTGGCTGTTAGGATCTCTTCAAGACGTAGTCATCTGACTGCCAGGCCTGCACATAAGGGAGACAAAAATAAAAACCATTCTAAGTCCTGTGCTTTTACATACTGTATACTCCCATTAACCAATCAATGAGTAATACACCAACTAATAGTGAGATCACTTGTGTGACATGAAAACTACCAGTTCTTCAAGCTATGTATAATAAAAGGCAATGAAAGTCATCATCCAAGTTCATCACAACTTATTGCCCATATTTATGTTGGTGGTTTACAAGCCCAAGAAAAGACCATGCACCAAAAGTGTGCATACAAGGTGACTCAATCAAAAAGGGTGTGACAAAGGGACCTTGAGTCATCACGGCAAAGCAATTCGCAACAGTACACAGGGAATCTTCTCCTCATATGCAAAGTACGAATACCGTTACTCATACCATTGATGAGGGGGTCAAGCACAAATCACTGTACGCTCATACGTTAGTTATTTAAGAGCGCAACTACCAGAGAAACATCCTGGGTGTCCCTACCAAGCAAATCACGCCTAGTATAAAAAACTGTGAGAGTTGATAAGACAGTAAGGCATTGTTAGAAATTGTGTCTCTAGTTGGCAGAGGTATGCGCCCTGTCCAAGTAAGTACCACAATTGTAGTCAGGGTAAGTCACAGAACACCCTAAATAATCCTGTGCTCACCCTGTGGTAGCTTAGCACAGAGTAGTCAGGCTTAACTTAAGAGGCAATGTGTAAAGTATTTGTGCAATGCTGAAACATTAACACAGGAAAAACACCACAAAAAATTTCCACACCATGTTAGAAAAGTAGATTATGATTTTATTAATAAAACAAGACCCAAAAGAAAAAAAATATCTAGTAGAAGTTGAGATAGGAATTTTCAAATATTAAATGCAAGTATAGCGCCTACAAGCAGATAGCGCACGGAGAGTTAATTGGTCACGCTGGATTGGGACAAAGTCAAGAGTTCAGGCTTCCTGCAATGGATCACAGGCCGGATACAGGACCCTTACAGTGCATGCTGAGCAAAAGTAAAAGTACCTTAGTCCTTGTCGCAGCTCCAGATGCGATGTGGATGCCCATGCAGTTGAGGTGTTGCGCCATATTTCTCAATGCAACTGCGGTGATTCAACGGTTCCCGGAAGTGAAACATCGGTTCCAAGGTGTGGCGGTTCTGAATGCAGTGTGCTGGGTTTCTTCATGCTGCAGAGTTGATGCATTGATCTTCTCTTTGCTGTAGCAGTGTGTCAGTTCCAGAGCAGTGGTTCCGAGTGTGATGCGCTGATCTGCCTCCTGCAACAGCTGCAATATGTTGATTCTGTCTCACAGCAGAGGATGCATCAGTTCCACTGGAGCAAACACCTAGGTTCACTTCCACGAGTTCATGACTGGGGTGGCGCCACATGGCAGGGCAGGCTCACAAGCAGATGAGCCCAAGGGTTGGAACTGAAGGGTTGTAAGTCTTATATGTCCCTGAGACTTAGGCAACAGGAGGCAAGCCAGCAAGCCCTTGGAGATACTCTGGGGTCAAATGGTTTAGACCTTCTCACCCAGGCAGGGGAACAGCAGGCAGCAGGTCAGCTCAGAAAGGCAAGAGCACAGCAAGGCAGAGTTCAGCAAAGCAGCAGTACATCACAGTAGCAGTCATTACACCACAGCAGTTCTTCTCCCTGGCAGAGTAATCACAGGTCCAGACGTGTACTGAGTTAGTGGTGTCAGTTGTCCAGTACTTATACCCAGTTGTGCATTTGAAGTGGGGGAGGCTTCAAAGAAAAGCTTTGAAGTACACAAGGTCCCTGCACTGGCTCCAGACTCACTACAGGAGGGTATGCAGCTCTTTGTATTTGGACAGGCCCAGCTCTTTCAGGTGCAAGTGTCAGCTCCTCCCTCCCATCTAGCCCAGGAAGACTCATCAGCCTGGTGATGGGCTGTCAGAAAGTGAATGGCCCATCAGGCACACCAAAGCTCCCTTTGTGTGTAGCTGTCTGGAGAGAATGCACAAAACCCAGCTGTCACCCACCCCAGACGTGTATTGGAAACAGGCAGAAGGAAAGGATTGTTTAGATAAAGAAAAATGCCTACTTCCTAAAAGTCTCATTTAAAAATGTCCCTAGAGGAACTATTTAGATATAGTATGCGTACATATGATCCAGTCTTCAACTAATGGATAAGACAACGCCGTACTGTTAAAATCCAATATATTACTCAGTAGGATTCAGGAAGTTTACAAAAATGTACAACAATTCCAACGAATGTCCATTTCATGAACAACAACACTGTATATAACCCCTCTATATCATAAGATTGAATCCCAACTGCTGTTCCAGGGACTGATTATAACCCTCCTCATGACACAGTTCTGCACAATAATTGCCTGGTTTTCAGTCCCACTTCAAGCAATGTCATGGACTTTCAATTCAGCTTGTCAACTGAGAAGGTAATGTCGACGTTTCGGCCTGTAGTGGCAGTCAGAGGTCCGTCAGACCATCATCAGGACTCAGTGTTGTTAAATAATACAACAGGTTGCAAAAATATGCTCTGTAGCAACACACCAGGGGGGCTTGGATAGTCAGTCAGATGCTCTTTATAAACGATATTCTCTTTTTCTTGTTTTACATTATTGGTAAAATGTTGATCATATATGTACTTTCTTTTTCAGTTTGTCGCTCTCAAAGTCGAAGTTCAGGTAAATGTGTTATTTTTTTATTCAGAACTGTATTTGATATAAAGGCATTGAAGTCAGTGTGTGCGTCAGTCTGTGTGTTAGAAATGTGATTTTTTTTATTGTTTCCCAGTCTGCTTCTTGGGCTGTTTGTGCACTCAGTAGTACATGCCCCGTCAGAAAATGCTGGCAGCGATCACAGGACACAAAGTAGTCTCTGCGCTAAGTACACATGCTCAGAGGCGGCATCACCCCCAAAAGCATAACTCTTGGGACGTTGATAGTTGGTGCAGGTAGGCTTTTAATGCAGGAAAGAGATGCATATAACAGCACAGCATCGCCTTTTCATCTTGATGTATCACAGCAGGACTGCCACACGGCAGAGGACAGGTGCAGTGTGCGGCGGGCGAGGTGGGTCACTGCAGAGAGGAAAGACCAGTGAAGAGAAATTAGAGAAAGACAGACTGCCAGAGTGACGTATCGAGGGAGATGGAAACAAGGAAAGAAAGAGACGAAGCGGTGGAGGTGGTAGGGTGTAAGAGCGAGTAATATGTGTACGTGTGTGTGTGGATTTGTTGGTGTGTAGGCGTGTGTGAGAGCGACAGCATGGGCCAGAGTGAGGATTGATCTACAAGAGCGTTACCTCTTGTAAGCTCGCGATGTGTGTATTTTAAAAGTAAGTGTATGCTATACTTACGTCATATCCGATCTGTTAGAAAAAGGAGCAATACAACTCCCAGTGTTGCCCTTTGATCTAATATTGTTGCACATACATTGAGCGAGAAAAGTATTGACAAAGCTAATCTGTCTGGAATTAATGTGCTGATATGTGTAAAGACAGGTGTGCACACATGTGCTTTTGTGTACATGTTAGCATGGAGCCGACAGTAAAAGTGAGGCAGAAGTGATCTTGTCTCCCATGCATTACACTGTATGCATCCCACTGATGGCGAAAAGATACTCCAAAACAGCCAACAGCATTAGGTGAGAGCCAAGGGTTGAAAGTGGCAGAACCAAAGCCTACAGTATGTTCATTGGTAGCAATAGTTCCATATATATAGTTGCACTATCAAACCAAGACGTAACAAGCATTAGCACAGCCAATCGGTTTCGCCTTTGCGAAATCTGTTGGTTTTGTCAATGTTAGACATGATACACAGCAGCAGGAGCCGCTGTACAACATGGCTTGAAGTGAAAAAAATGCGCTATAAGCGGCTAGCGTTGACCTCTTCTTGGGACATTTTTTTTTTCACTTTAAGCCACAGCATCTCGCTGTGCTGTGTAACGTGTGTTTAAAAATGAAAGTATTCCTGCATAGTGTAGGTGGTGTTCATGTAAAGCAATCCAGTACTGTTTGCGTTGTATAAAAGCGCCCCAAAAAATAATTGAATAAAAATATGTTTTTATTTAATTGAGTTTACGGGTGCTTCTATATATCACAAACTCGACCTGTAGGTGTTGTAGTTCTTCACATGAGCACTTCTTATCTTACAGAGGGACTCTCATTTTTTAAAACATGTTACACAGCAGCGCAAAATAAATAATAATTAATAATGACCTAAAAAATAGAAAACGATGAATAGACAATATCCCGGGTGCAAAGGGAACAGTGAATATACTGCCCAGGTTGGCATTTGTGTGCGTGTTAGCAGTGAGGAGCAAACAATGTAAGAGGGGGCAGACGTGAATTTGTCTCATATGCATATACCGTATACCTCCCTTTGGAGACGAAAGGATGCACCAAAACAACCAATAGCATTAGATGAGAGCAAATGGTTGAAAGAGGCAGACACAAAGCCCACTGGATATATATTGGAAACCATAGGTCTGTTTAGATAGTTACACTATCAAATCCGGACCTAAAAATGGATTATGTGAATAGTCTACATCACAGGTCAAAAGGGAGCCCTGAATATTCTGTCCTTATGTTTTTCGCTGTCCAAATTTTGCAGAAGGATTTCTACCATATTGTTTATTTCAGGTTTGATAGTATCAAACGTATACAATACACACATGAGCATAATTTGAAAGCATTTTTAATAACTGAAGTGTGGAAAAGAACAAAAAGTCAAAACAAATCTTTAGCATAACTCCACAGTGTCTACTGAACCTGTTGACAAATCCAAAGTGATCACCTTTAAGAGCAGGGGTAGAAATTAGATTCCTTTTGCATTAGTCGCCAAATTGTTTTTCAGAAAATATCAATTACGCTAAATCTCACGAAATGTACATAATTGCTTACCCTGCACATTATAGAAATTACTGCAATGAACCTTTTTATTTAGTTGTGTATCCTGCAGAAGTAATGCACATTTACAAGCACTAATGGTTAAGTGTGGGCTTCCATTTTAGATTGGAAAAATGTTGGTAATTTGTGATTCAGTGTAAACGCGTAGAAAAGCTGCTTTAGGTGAAGCACTTTGGAATCAGTTTGGATCTGATAATATAAAAACCGTTAGTAAATATGTAACATAAATTAAAAGTTTTTTACATTTCTCTGTGCTGCATCAGAAGACGGTGACAAGCATCAAATGTGATATTGGCAGAAGCAAGTTATTCTGCCTTAAACTGACAAAATGTCAGTTTACAGGAGAAAAGACACTTTGCTCCCTTTACTTCACAAAATTTACAGTGGGTGTTATTAAATCACAAGCAGCACAAAGCGGGAGTCATTACATCACAGGCACTACTACATTGCATGGGTCATTACTTTGAAGGAGTCATTATTGCTCGGCAATCTGCCATACATCTGGCCTGGTGTCACGCTGACGGTAGTGCGAAGAGACTGCGCGTAGCACTCCTTCTCACATGGCCTGCTAGCATGTCTCTCAAAAATTTCCAGAGGACCCCTTCCTCTAGAGCCCACTTCCTCTATCCTTTGCTTGCCATGCAGTCTGTGGTTGCAGGAACTCACTTCCACCTTAGCGTCTTCAGTGATGTTATTGATGATGTAATGTGTACCTTTTTATGGGATGTGAAGAGGAGAGAATTGTGTGTTGAATTTGCAGAGCTACCTCAACCTTGTCATGTGAAGACATTTTGGGTTTGTGTGGTATACACATTACGACAGCTGAATTATTCCGTAACCTTTACTTCCTCCTCTTCCAGCACAACGTTGACATAACATAACCTTAAAGATGGTTTCCTCTGTAAATGTTAAAGCTGATTTCACTCTGTGCCCTGTTCTCTTGCCCTGATTGCACTGTTGATGGCGTTTGACCTTGCGCTGTGAGCACTAGACATAGCATCTCCCCTGCGCCTCAGAGCAGAGTCCTCTACACTTGGTTGTTTTTCATCTGCTTCATAGTTGTCATGTGTATTTATTGTTCCATTTGTAAAAACATTACATTTTTAGTAGACACCTAGCATTTCAATCTACTAAATTGTACTGAAAATGTATTTGACAGCCGACGCTGGCGTCGCTGGAACCGATTTAATCGAAGAAGATGCAGAGCTGCGGTGAAGTCGGTGTCTTTCTACTGGCTGGTTATCGTTTTAGTCTTCCTCAACACATTAACCATATCATCTGAGCATTACAACCAACCCAACTGGTTGACACAAATCCAAGGTAAACCTGAAGATTGAATTGGGTTAATCTACGGGAAGACTCGTGAGGACTACAGTTTTTTGTCATATGACTTTTTGACCCTCCCTGAATGGCACTGGGCTCTTTTCTGTTGGAGAGAGAGGGAGAGCACTGCACTGCATTGAGAGGAAACTTGACGGCTTCACAGGCGTCCCCATAGCAGCAGCCTAGGATCCCATGCTTACCTAATTCAAGAACCTGGCAGATGGAGACCCTCACCCAGGTCTCCCTAGTTTCCTGAGACATGGCTTTCGCTCCTTGTCATCCTTGCCCATTCACATCCTATAGAGCTGGGGCACTATTCCCCAAACCCTCCCCATACAGCCGGGAACAGGCATTCACAACACTACTGTGGCCATCCACACATACACCTCTTGTCCCCTGTGACTTGCAGTCCGCGTCAGCCTCTTCCTTCTTCTAGGTCCCCTTACTGAACTCGCTTGTGCCCCCCATTGCCTCACTTTCCATTTTATTTAGTTTTCTTCTCTCATCTCCACTTATACAGAGCACCTGCAGTGCCTCTATCCTGCAGCTCCCCTGATTTCATTTACACTTTTATGCATTTTAGGATTCATAGCTCGAACCAAGTTATTGTACCTTTTGCAAACCATGTGTCTTATTGACAATGATTATCGTACTTTGTTACGCTTAACATGTGTTTCCATCTCACTGTTGTTTATTTTATCAGTACAGTAACATGTCTTGCTATTTATTTTACATTCTGTATACAATACTGTAACCAGTACCTTTACCTACCAAGTGAAGAAAAACGTAAATAAAAATTGTTATAAAAAAACATAGGTCCTCGTTACGAGTTTGGCGGGCTGTGGAGGCCGTCCTCCAAACTCTTCCCACCTTCAGACTACCTGTGCGACCTGAACCTCGCCGGCCCTACTAGGAGTTCACTGCAGGGCCAGCGAGTGAAAATGGTGTTTCCTCCCGCCGGCCCTGCCGTGAACGGGGCCTTAACATTGACGCCCGCTCCTAATGGAGCCGGCGCCAATGTGGTGGTGGAGTGAGTGCAGCAGCACCAGTCGCACATTCCACTGCCCGTAATCCGGGCAGTGAAATACGTGATGGGCTGTGCGTGTGGGCCCCTGCACTGCCTATGCCAAGTGCATAGGCAGCCTAGGGGCTGCCCAAATCCCTCATCCCGCCAGCCTTTCCATGGCACTGTAAACCGCCATGGAAAGGCTGGTGGTATGGGGACCTGTAATCCCCAGGGCAAGCAGCGCTGCTCTGGAGGATGAAAACCACTGGGACTGCCAGGCTGCCAGCTTGCAGCAGCCTAGTGGTGTTGGTGGTCTGACCGCGGTGGCTCCGCCGTGGTCATAATGTGCCAGTCCCACAGCAAGCCTGTTGGCGGTGGGACCGCCACCGCATGTCTAGCGGTCATGCAACCGCCAGACTCGTAATGAGGGCCATAGTGATTATTTCAAAAGTAAGTTCATTGCCAGTCACCATGCTTAATTTGTGAAAGAATAAGTGCTGGGGCCCAGTATATTTTTCAGAAGCCCACAGTTGGCTCTATTGAAGGTCAGGATGCTGAATATCGAGGCTGTGTGGTCTTTATTCCACTTCATGCCTGTTTAATCCGCCACCCTACGGTCCCTACCACGTTACCTTACTCTTTCAGGCTTGTTTTCATCCCTACTTTACTTCTTTGTCAGTATTTCCCTCTTTCTCTTCCTCCTTCTTTACCCCTTTTGACTTTTCTCTCTTTTGTTCTGGGTCAAGGCGTGATGAATCAAAATAACTGCTTATGTTTGTGAATTGAGTGCTCAGGCCCACCTGCAACACCTGTCTCAAATTAAGCACTGCCTATCATAAAACAACATAGCACTACAATATGATATATAAAACGCTAATTATATTGTCGGGCACCACTAAAATAATGCAGTCGATTACAATGAAGTTTTTAATTTTTATTACTGTTTAAAATGAGTTGTAACCTAGTGCACCCAAAGGTTAGTTATCTGTATAGTTCATACAAAAATAATGTGGTAAACCAAAGATAATTGGTCAGTGACTGTAAATGTTTGTTTTTCCTGCTGCAGATATTGCAAACAAAGTTCTTCTGGGGTGCTTCACCTGTGAAATGCTGGTGAAGATGTACAGCCTTGGTCTCCAAGCCTATTTTGTATCTCTCTTCAATCGTTTTGATTGCTTTGTCGTCTGTGGAGGTATCACTGAAACCATATTGGTCGAGCTGGAAATTATGTCACCTTTGGGGATCTCTGTGTTCCGATGTGTACGGCTATTACGTATTTTTAAAGTAACGAGGTAAGCAAATGCTCTTTTTTTGTCTGCTGAATCAGTGGTTCCCAACCTTTTGACTTCTGAGGACCCCCACTTTGTCAGTATTGGAACCCGGGGACGCCCACTGTATCATTATTGGAATCCGGGGACCACCCCTCCCCCCCCCCCGTGAGTCATGACTGAAAGACGGGGACCTAACCTGTTAATATTATTACATTTTCCAAGCAGTCACGGACCCCTTGAGGAGACTTCACGGAGCCCAGGGGCTCACGGGCCACAGGGTGGGAACCACTGTGCTAAATGATTGCCCGCGTGCCTAGCAGCTGCCAGTATTTCAGATGTGTTTTGTAAATTCTACACATTTACATTTTCAGGCACTGGGCATCCCTGAGCAACTTGGTGGCGTCGTTGCTCAACTCAATGAAATCCATCGCTTCACTGTTGCTTTTGCTCTTTCTCTTCATCATAATCTTCTCACTGCTCGGTATGCAGCTGTTTGGAGGCAAATTCAATTTTGATGAAACACAAACAAAGCGGAGCACCTTCGATAACTTCCCGCAGTCCCTTTTAACTGTTTTCCAGGTAACTTTTTAATTGCATTTTGAATTTGGCGCCACAAAACCCTGGCTCTTGCTTTTTGTTTGTCTCTGTGATGTGTTTTGGGGTGGGAGGGCGGTAACACACACTGTTTCCAGTAGCGGAAGCAGGGTACGACGCCACACTTATGTACAGATGTTTTTGGAATTTAAGGATTAAAACCATATTCGTCCACTTTGGACGCCCGGTTTGGACAAAACATGAATGCACCGATAAAAAAACGAGAACCGTGTTTAGGTATGTTGTTAGGCAGAAGCTTTAGATGTTACTAATATTATTACATACATATATATACTTATAGCTACTTTCAGCCAGCACCCTCGTCATCAGTGTATCTGTTGTTGTGTAATTTACATTTTTCTTCCCCCACTACACCATACATCATGAGGCAGCCATTGGCTAAGATCGTGTGAGAATCCAGCTGTTTGCAAGGAAGCACATCTGGACACAAAGTAATTCCCTTCAGTGACAAACACTATTGTATTTGTTTCAGACCAAAACATTTTTTTTCACTTTTAGCTTTTTTTATACAATGGAAAGGGCCCGACAGCTCCCTCTAAAATTGTTTTTTACAAAAATCATGAAAAACAAAACCAAAAGGCTGTCAACCAACACCATTCATATTGGCTTTGCTAAACTTTGTTAGGTTTGGCATAATTAATGTTGCCTTTCATTCATTCCAGGTCTTTAAGAGAGTTTAAATCCAGAATAACAAATATACAAAGCTCTTTTTTATGATTTAGTGGCCTTGCCTTCAAAGCGCCATTGTGTCACCGCCTCTGTTAAATTTAAATTAATGTGCCATTGAGGCAGCCATTTTTCTCTTGAAACTGCTTTATCTGCATAGTGGAGGCCACTCTAAAAGAAAAAATAGGCATTGCCGGTATTGCAGACTAATTGTCACCAATGTGAGGCCCGCGATTGACCCAAAAGTGAGGTTAATGGGCTGTTTTCAGGACCCACATAACAAATATTCCTGATGCTGCCAGAGATTTCTCACATTGGATGGTCACATTTAAAGAAGTAGTTGTGCAGGACTGCTATGGTTTCAGTGGCTGAAGGGATTTCAGCAGAAATGAAGTTTCATGCGCCACCTTGAATTGGACAGTGCAACCACCTTAGTCCTTTGGGCTTTAGGACTTCCAAATGGGTGTTCATGCTTATGGAACTATGCAACCTTTAACATCACTGACTGCTACCTCTCAATTGGGTGGTGGTACATAAAATTGATGGTACCCAGTACTGCCCTCATTTAAATGTGGCTCAGTAATGTGAACATCCATAACTACATTTATGTAATACTGTTTGTTCCACTGAGGGCAGCCCTTTCCTTAGAACAATGTGTCTGGTTGAAATTATAAAGCAGCCTGGTAACTTGATCTACTTTTTTAAATTCTTACTTTTTATGTCCCCAGGCACAGCAAACAAGCTACACATACTTCTTTTAAAGTGCTGCAGGAGGTAATACAATGCAGCGGCTATTAAATTACCGCTGGATTCTAGTTCCTGCTCCATGGGAAATAATATGGACAATTTTGCTCTACGGTTGCCCCCAGCATCTTACTGGTGATAATGACAAATATTTTATGTTTGCATGCATTGCTGATGTGGCAAAACTGAGTACCTCTCACCGGTATTACTGTTGAACTCTAAGGAATGCAGACATGTAAAATGCACAGTAATTGGGTTATTACATATATTTGTAGTTAAAACAGGACATTACGAAACATTTAATGAGACGGTAAGCTTATTCATGAACAAGACTTAGGAGTCTAGGAGGATTGAAAAGAGCCACAGTGAAACCTGTGCTGTACATCACACAGGTTTGCAGCATCAATAGCCCCCTTCAGTCCTACAATCAGTGGTCATCGGTACAAACTGTTAGAAAGGAGAATGGCTCAGGAGGCTTACTGCCACTGGATGATGTCTTTCAGAGAGTGCATTTGAGAGTACCTGCGGAGAAAGGCCCTGTGGGGGAGCATGTCTCCTACTGTTAGATCATCATTTTCTAAGTGAGGGCATTCATCTACTAAGTAAAGAAGTTTCCCCCTATTGGTAAACCACTATACTTCTGCTTTATGACAGCCCCTCTTCAGTTATTAAAAAATGTTGTAATAAAGGAATAAAATAAAATATAATCATGAAAATACTAGTCTTAAGAGTTAAGTCACAGTTTCCTTGGTATACTAAGCTTAATGCCCTAGATAAATGTGGCAAGGCCCTGAGGAACCTATCAATGCAACCATGCACACCAGGCCTTGCTCGGATGTGACATTGATTTACTGATCCTACATTATGTATACAGATAATACCTTTTACTGAAATGTTACATGCTGTTCTAAACAACCTTATAAAGTCGAATTCCTTATAGTATGGGCAGTTAAGCATCAGGTAAACATCTTCAACTCTCCACACCCAAAGGAAGTAGTTTAGAACCCGAGGTAAGATGTAAACAAGGTATCCAACTAAAGGTCTTTAGCACCATGTTGTACTCCAAAGACTTCACCAAAGACAAACTAGCCATCAGCAGAGAGGAAAGGAGAGGAAGGAAAACAGAACCCCCTGTGATCTTACACTAAGGAAGTCACTGTGCAAACCAAGCAAACGACTCATCACATCAACTAATGGTATTATGCAAACACCATCAATGAAGCAGAAATAGATCATTATAGATAACAATCAAGCACTACAACAGCACCCTGTTTGTTCTACCCTCAAACACACTCCACAAAAGGTGCAATACCATCAGCTTCTACTTAATTAAAAAAATAAGATCTGACTGCACATTGGCAACATAAAGCCTGCTTCTCCTCTTGGACTCACCTTTTCTCGTAGCATCTTGCAGTTGTCATCCACAACACCCTTCCTTTCTCAGACCTCACTAAGCTACTCAATTCCATCAATCCCAACTCACATCTAGATGATGTCTGATCCTCAGAACCCTCCCACGAGAAGCTCTCTCACAATTACAATTGTCAATGCCTACCTTTTTCAAATAATTTTTCTAAAAACTCTTAAGACAGGTCATATGCCCTCGCCCTCACATAAGAAACCTACACTAGAACCTCATGATGACCTTGCCATTTACCGGTCCATTACTCACCTACACTTCATTTGCAAGAACATCCAAATAATACTTTACACTTTATTCCAAGATCACATCACCACCAAGCACTGCTGCCCCCAACCATCTCCTGCATGACTTCCAATCTGTCTTCAAATAACACCATGCTTTTTCTTGCGGATCTTAGACGAATTCCCTCTCTTACCACAGATCGACGACACCTGCCTTCTGATATTGCCAGACCTGTTTTCAATGTTTGACACCATTGAACATACCACCATCATCCATACCTTGAAGTCTCAAATCAGTTTCATTTGCAGCATCTTTCACTGATTCTCCTCCTTTCTATCAAACTGATATCCGTTAATTCACATGCACAAGGCCCCAAAAGATCCCTCTCAGAAATGGATTGTTCCAGGGTTCTGTTGTAATCCATGTCATCTTCAACTTCTATGTGGGGTTCTTTTGGACTCCACTCATCGATTACAGATTCAGTAGTAACCAATATGCAATATGCCAGTGATACACAACTCTACTTAAACTTCTCCTCTGCCCTGGACATCTTATGCCTCAACCACTCCTGCACTTCACTCAAACCTGCATGTCTAGTACCTACTTGAAGCTCAACTCGACCAACACAGAATTCCTAATATTTGCCAAGAAGAACAAGCAGCAAGTAGTCCACACCTGACTCAATGAAACAGACCTGGATAGATTCAAACCCTAACATTCATTTTATGGCACATCACTTGGATTCACCCTGATAGTCCTCAGGGGAGACATTTGCCAAGAAAAAAGCAGATATCTTTCCACTAACTCTGCCTCCTAAAGAAGTGACACAGTTTCTCTCAGAAATGTCTTCAATCTGCTGTTCGAGCCCTGTTTCTTGCTTCGCCGACTACACATTGGCAACATCATACAGACATACTACACACCACAGCACATCTCATCCATGAATAAATATGACCACTTCCACCACCATCTTCATGGAACTCCACTGGCTCCTGTTGCTGGCAATACCACTTTCAAAATTAGTTCTGTCATTTATAAAGCCATCCTGACTAACATCCCTGAATATTTGGCTGTTGGGTTTACCACGTGCAATGGCTCCCTGTGCACCCGCAGCCGGGACACCATCAGATTGAAGGCAAAGGAGTGTGCGAAAATTATATAACAAGGCAACAGACAATATCCCTTTGTCCATCAGCACTGGGCTAACCCTGCTCTAATTTCAATCAATTAATCAATCAATGAAATATTTGCAGAGTGCTGAAAATCACCTGTGAGGGTCTTGAGGCACTGGAGCTATATGGTGCAGTGTGGAGGTATGCTAATTCAAACATCCAAGTCTTTAGTTTTCATCTGAATCGCTGGAGTGACAGTAAGGTATTGAGGTGCAGGGGGAGGTTGTTCCAAACCTTGGCAGCCAGGTGCGAGAAGGAGCATCCTCCGCCGTTAACTCGATGGATTCGTGGGGTGTCTGCAAGGGAGAGGGCAGCAGTTTTGAAGAGTGTGGTTGGCTGGTGGAAGGTCAGGCATTTGTTGATGTATGCTGGTCCTTCGTTGTGCAGGGCCTTGTAGGAGTGGGCCAGCATCTTTAACTGGCATCTCTTCTGAATTGGGAGCCAGTGTAGTTTCTTGAAATGGGCTGTGATGTGGGTCCTTCTAGGGAGGTCGAGTATGAGTCTTGCCGCTGAGTTCTGTATTGTCTGGTGTCTCTTCAGGAGGCGTGCTATAATTCCTACGTAGAGCGTGTTTCCCTAATCCATTCTGCTGGTGATGAGGGCCTGCGTGATAGTCCTTCAGGTGTTTTCTGGGAGTCACCTGAAGATCTTGCGGGGCATGTGAAGAGTGTGGAAACAGGCGGATGAGACTGCATCTACTTGTTTCTTCATATATAGCGTGTTATCCAGGATGATGAGGAGGTTGCAGACGTGGTCCGTAGGGACAGGGAGTGTGCCAAGCTCTGCGGGCCACCATGTGTCAGTCCATGGCAAGGTGTTGCTCCCAAAAATGATGACTTCCGTTTTGTTGTTGTTAAGTTTGAGACAGTTGTCCTTCATCCAGTCCGCTACATTCATCATGCATCTGTGGAAATTTGCTTTTGTGATGGAGGGCTCTTCGGACAGTGAGAGAATGAGCTGTGTGTCATCGGCGTAGGAGATCATGTTGAGTCTGTGCGATCTGACAGTGACGGCCGGGGGGGCATGTAGTTGCTCAATAGGGTCGGGCTGAGGGAAGATCCTTGGAGGATCCCTTTGAGCTCTGAGGTGAAGGGTGGAAGACTGATCCTTCGGGTTCTGCCAGTGAGGTACGATGTGATCCATTTGAGGGAGTTTCCTTGATTCCCGATGTGATGGATTCTGCTGATGAGGATGTGATGGGAGACAGTGTCGAAAATGGTGGACAGGTCCAGGAGTATGAGGGCTGCTGTTTTCCCATGGTCCAGAAGGGCTCTGATTTCATTTGTGGCTGCAATCAGGGCTGTCTCGATGCTGTGGTTAGCTCGAAATCCGAAGAGTCCAGGAGGTTGTTGTCTTTTAGGTGTTGGGTGAGTTTCTGATTGATTGCTTTCTCCTGGAGTTTTGCTGAATATGGGAGCTGAGATGGGCTGGTAATTTTTCAGTTCATCTGGATTGGTGGATGTTTTTTTCAGGAGGGGCCTCCCTTCATCGGATTTCCAGACCTCCGAGAAGGAGGCTGCAATAATAGAGGTATTTAGGACCTTCTTGAGCTTGTCTCAAACTGTTTTGCTTCCGAGGATGAAGATGTGGTGGGGGCAAGGGTCTGTGGGTGCTCCTGTGTGCACAGAGTTCATGATGAATTTAGTGTCTTGCGTGGTTGTGTGATGTTTGGATTTCTCAGAATCCCTATGAGTTCAGTAATATAACAGTGATGGCAGCACCACCAGTCTGAAAATTGTTCCAGAACAACAGAATACTAAGGCCACAGGAGCTCTTACAGCACTGGGAACTTGCTGTATCTATCGTCAGTTCTCTCAGCTGCAGGTGTCAGACTTCGAGCAGTGGAATAAACTGAATCATCTGCGGGTCACTGCTAAGGCCTTATTGCACATGCACTGAATGGCCGGGCAGTGCGCATGCTCACTTTTGTGAATGCAGAGCGCACCATTCAGCCCTAACTCCCTGCTGCCAGCAGAGGTTAAATGAGATCTTGTGCCCATGCGGTTAAGCGGCTTCTGAGAGTCACATTATTCACTGCATTCAGCCTTGCACACCGTGGGTAGCTAAAGACAGTTCATAAAAGAACATTGCCTACTTAGGAAAGAGTGCTGGACCTGGAAAAAATGAATTATTTTAGGATTGTTTGTTTCATTTTATGCAAAAAGAATTGCACAGGTAAACTTAAAGAGCTTCTTGTGGTCGCTAATGCACAATTCGTCCTTAATGAAATCAGAAGTAGGGATAGTTATCCTTCTGAGACCTGTGTAAACTGGTCAGTATCTCACATATTAAGAGAGGTGGAACTTAAGTAACTGTGATACACAGTACTGCAGCAGAGGTGGACAAGCCAACAAATTAACAGGGAGAGATGACTTTAGGGTCTGTCTTGGCTCTTAAGAGTCCAGGCGTAAGCTAAGTCATGGAAATTTGGCATGGAAATCGTGCCACAAATTTTGTTGAAAAATGTAAAAGTATTTTTAAAATCCCCAAAAATATATTTGTTTGACAAGTGTTTCACTTTTAGACATTAGATTATATCACTGCATTGAGACGTGTTTAGTTAAAGTGAACATTTTTAAACAGGAACTTTAAAACATTAATGCCACTATCAAAACAACAATACCAATAGTGAACTAACAGGCAAATCAGTTGTTGTGTGCACCCTATATGGTAACTATATTCTTATTTTACACAGAGCAGCATTCTAGTCCACTAAGCCAAACACAAGAGAGATTTTTGTACAGCACACATCCTCACACATTTCAAGGTTTTCTCTACTATAAAATAATTGCCTAGGTTCACACCATTTGGTCAAGTGGTCAAGTTGAGATTGATCCCAGGATTTCTGGTCTCATATTGTGCGATTCAGCCAGTGGACTGGTATCCCTTGTTTGCTCCTTTTGTCCTCAAAGTCTAATGCATTGTCTTTTTTTTGGGGTGAATGAGGTTCGAGCGTTGGTAACTGGCAGAGCCACAAGAAAATGTAGCTTATTTTGTGCTCAAGGGCTGAAAAGGACCTCAAGCAGAATAAGTGCCTAGCATTTTGCTCGAGCCTTCAGTGGCTCACCCATCTCTATACTTTTCTCTGGGTATTCTGTGCCAGGAACAAGCTTAGATGCTGCTGCCAGTGTGATACCTGTTTTATGTATAAGGATATCTGTTTCCACTGTTGATGACCACCTTGTACCTGTGATGCATATAATGAAAACTTACACCGCTGCTAGTGTGTGTGTGTGTGTGTCTGTGTGTACACACACTTGGACTACTGCTGCAGGTGCTGTATGTGCTTTAAGCATGCAAGGGAAGCTTATATTGTTTCTGACCGGAACAGTATATGTTATCTGAGTGTGAGTAAAACATGTACTCCTTTCTGGTGCTGTACCTGTTTTTGTGGAAATCTTGCTATGAGTGAGTCAAGCTTGTACTCATACAGCCCAGTCCTGTTCTTTACACTTGTACCAATTCTGAAATCCAGCTTGTATGTTTTATCTGAGAGGCATTAAATGATGGTGCCCAGTGCTACAATTGCTCCATGTCTTTGAAGGAAGTTTGCACTGCCTAACACTGCATAATACACTTGTTCCATGACGTTAAATCAAGCTTGCAGTGGCCCGAGTACAACACTTGTTCCATGTTTATGAAGAACGCTTGTACTGGCCCTGCAGTGCCACATTTTTTCCATGTCTTTGAAGGAAGCTTGAACTGGCTGGCACTGTATTACCACTCTTGTTCTAAGCCTTTAAAAGAAACTTGTGCCAGTCCTGCAGTATCACACTTCTTTTATGTCTTCAGGGAAGATAGCAATGCTCTTGGCCAGTGCTGTATGTCTTTTGTGTTTTAGCCAAAGACCCGCTGCTCTCCCTCTCCCTGTGCTCTGTCTATTGTTGTGTGTTTTAAGTCTTAGCTGTCTCACCAGCCACATATTTTTTAAAAACAAATATAGAATTGTGCGGAGAGGAACTGGGCTTTAGGTAAGCCCACTTCAATTGTTCATCAGACAGAGAGTCATTCACATATTAATTCAGCCCTTCGGAACAGCATACATACAATTGGGCAGAGGATCAGCCCTCTTTGGCCACTGGCTTTGTTGCCATTGTTTGGTTCTGACCAGGACACAACCGCAGATCGGTGAGAATGCCAGGTCATCTATGTACCAGTATTTTGCCAGTTTACCCTATGTAACTGTGCACCTAGAGAAGTCCGAGCTCATTAGATTTTTCCTTTAGTTCATCCCCACTTGTCACCAGCAAATGTAGACTGGTGCTAATTGTGTGATGCGAGTACCAGCAGCTCCATTACCATTACTACTAGACCACAAATATTTTGTGTAGAGCATCAGGCATTACTGCTGCAAGCTTCAAAACCTTTCCACCATCTTGAAACAGTTTTCTGCATACTCTATCATTCTTTACTGTCCCAAGATAGCTGAGCAGTGGAAATGTTTTCTTCTTATATTT
This sequence comes from Pleurodeles waltl, assembly GCF_031143425.1. Classification (NCBI taxonomy): domain Eukaryota; kingdom Metazoa; phylum Chordata; class Amphibia; order Caudata; family Salamandridae; genus Pleurodeles; species Pleurodeles waltl. The sequence continues at coordinate 140,673,787 of NC_090448.1, forward strand.
TTATTGACGCTTATGGCCTCCACATTTAGTTGACTTATTGTTCCTTTTCTTTTTCTTTATTTCTTTATTTCTTTTTAGCATTTGATTTAACTGCAAAGAAAACCACCACCTTCATTTTAGAAGGCAAGTGAGACTTTTTTCATGCCAAGACTCTTCCCCATAGAAGTCCACAAATATAGGATTCCCACAGTCTGCAGTGCTGGTTCACATGTGTCTTATGGAATATTAGATAACCTTAGTGGACACTCATGCTTGAGTACAGCTTACTTCAAAAGCTTTGAATTACACTTGTGGACCAATGCACCAGATACTCAGCCTTTGTCTCCTATACAATTATATGCCCAATCTCTGATCCTTATTAGTGAACGATGTACTTGTGTGTGAGTAATGGGCTTGAATGAGTGCAGTATATCCGCCATGATTTGTGAGTACATTGTGAGGGATGTGCCTGTGTGAATGTAAGATTAACATTGTATTTTGTGAGGGCAGTATAAGTGGTCTGCAGGTTGAAGTTTGTGCCTGTGTGAGTGCAGAGTGAGGCATATATGGTCTACAGGTTACACAAATAGTGGTGCCTGTGTGGGGGCAGAGGAAAGCATATGCTTGTATCTGCAGCATGAAGGGCGTGCCTGTGTGAGGGCAGCAATGTTAATGTTGGGTCCCTGCATTATTAAGTTTGAGTGTGCATGCACTTTACAGAGGCCAACCATATTGACAAAGCTTTTTGAGGTTATGGCTTTGAATTGCAGAAATACAGTGAAGGAAGTGGAAATACATTAGTGTGTATAGGAGAACAGTAGTGAGTTTTGATATGGGAAATGCAAACTGTTGAAAGAGCCTGAGGAGTGTTGGGGGCATTTAACACACTGAAAGGTCACCCTAGTGTGGGGGCCCAATTAGTTTGCTAGCACTGGGGCCCACTGCAACCTAGCTACACCACTGTGCACTTCTTTTAAGAGCACTACATTACAGTGCTACAGCAATCCACTTCTGTTCCCAGAATCGGGGTACCTCACCAATCACTTGTTGATTGTATATCAGGCTATGACCCTGTAGAGTGCAATACTGGCATTTGCTAAGGTTTGAGCTATATGTAAGATATGAGTGAAATGGTCTGCTGTGAAAAAGGCAGAATTTTACAATAGAGTCGTCAATCATGATCTGGAGTAAGACTTACCTCCTGTCTATTGCTTATTTGACAAGAGTTAGGGGCCTTTTCTTCAAAGGCTGTAGGTGCATTGTTAACTCAATAGTGAATTGGTGTTCAGCCTAACTTATGCACTTTCGGGACCTCTTTGAGCAGTGGTCACATTTGAAACACCCCAGGGACTGAATCTTACTACTGCTTTCTCACTGCTTGCTATCCCCTCCATTCCTTTCCTACTGTGAGACTCCGGAGGGCAATATCAGTTGTTCCATATATTGTAAAAGGAAGACTCTCATGAGAAAGTGAAAAGGGAGACCAAACATCTCTTCACACAGAGATCTATACCATTATCCTATCGCCTGGAACCTCCTCACACCGCAGTCAAGCGCCACTGTCTGGTCTTGGACTTTCTTGGACTGAGCCCTCTGCCTTGTCTATGTTCCCACATCTAGCAAGTCCCATCACAAGTGTGGGGTTTCACTAGGTTATTTTGAGCTCAGTCTCTTCCCTTTAAACTTAAACTTGGCCCTTTAAGAGGCCTTTAGTAGGAAGGAGCAGCTGGCATTGCCACATGCTGTGGATCAGTGGCTTTCTTTAATGCTATTGGACCTCTCCAACACAAAGTTTGTAGTATCATGTACAAGGACATATTATAGACACAACAACCAACATAACTATACTGACTTTACTATGTTTGAAACTATGCTCCCTTCTTGCCCTGGTTTTCTTTTACTTGAAGAAATTCACCAGGTTGGATTATTTTTTGAGGACACTAGAATTGCTGTTGAATACTTACCGATTGAGTTGATGTCATGCTTTATAATATTCACTTAATTTACTTCTGGCCATCACCACATCAGCCTCATAGACAATGCCCTAAATTCCCTCACTTGGTTAGTGGTTTAACTGAATGAACCAGTCCCACCTTCTACAGCAGGATTTTCACCTGAAAGAGCTTATCAAACCAAGATCCATCACAATATCAGTGTTCTTGATGGTGCTAAGCATCTCTCTGTCAAACATGGCAGAACCTAACGTTTTGTGGCTCTGTCACGATTAAAGTATTTCAGGGCAGCGAGTTCTCTCTGACATTGTTCAGAAGGCAAAATCCACCTCTTTAAAATAGGTTCTATATTTATCTGCCACTGTAATTGAAATGAAAGTTAATTTGTGGATGTGCTGTGTGATAAACCCATTCAAGGTTCACCTGAAGGATAACTCTCTTTGGCATGAAATACACTGAGAATATTGTTTTGTTATGACTATTGAATCTCTTCACCTGTTGAACCAATACATTTATCAGTAATGAGCCAAGCAACATAAATTTGAACATGTTATTTGTTTCTTCACATTAATTTTTATGAAAATTGGGACTAAACGTCAACTTGGATTAAAACTTCTGTATAACTACATAAAACAAAGTTGAAATTTAATTTGATGTGCATGGTGTGAAGGCGATTTTTTTCAGTGCAGAGCTTTTATTATTTTCAGTCTTTGGCTGGTAACTTGACACCTGAGAACTTCAAGACAGACCATAAATTGATTGTTTTTAAACAGAGAGGTGTGCATCCTTTTGAATCGAGGCTTTTTGAGTGTTTTATACGTCTTTGGAAAACTGCCATTTCAGTCATGAAAAGCCAGATAGAACTCCGGGAAGCCTCTTGTGGCCTTTGGAGCCCCAATTATATTGTGCTCAGTTGTTTTGCATTGTTATTTACAATAATAATGACCATTTTTTCTGTCACCCTTACCTTCCAAGTACTAACCAGCCCAGATAGGGAGAGCTCAGGCAAACCCCTGGTGATAGGGCTTCAGGCCTTGCTGATACCCTTATAACAATGTATTGTAAGGGCTATTGTCGATCACTGTATTTTTTAGAGAAACACAGATCTTAACCATGATGTTTTCTTTTGATTATTAGATTCTAACAGGTGAAGACTGGAATGCTGTCATGTATGATGGTATCATTGCATACGGTGGACCAGCCTCATCTGGAATGATAGTCTGCATATACTTCATCATACTTTTTATTTGTGGTAACTGTATCCTTTCCGCACTTTATATTATTACAAATTATTGATAAGTGTTAATGCATCAGTCACTATTAGAGGGTATTGTACCAGAAAATTATGGAATAAGTATACTCTAAAACATATATCCACATTGCAGTTAATATTAGTAGATCTACACCCAATGAGATGTTTTTTGTAAATGTAATATGGGGCACAATATTTATATTAAGCTGTATTTGACATTTTCAGCATTTGATATTTTGACATGGAACCTACTAAAAGATAAGGTTTCTGCTTGTGTTGTATACTGGTTGTATAGTGGAGGAGCACATTTGTTTTGAACAAAATAAGAAATCTCTGTCTTAAAGATCTGAAGAAGGGACCTGTGTAATGTAATATCTTTGTACTGATTTATTACAGTCCATTAAAACTTATATCACTACTGCATCGCAGCACACAGTTGTTTGAATGGCTTGATGATAAAGATTCTAATATACAAAATGCAAACTATTTCTCACAGTATTTGCTACAGTTTTAGTTGAAAGCGATCAAGAGTGATTCATTTTTTGTATATGTTTCAAAATGTGTCATTTTAAGCTAACTTTAATGTGTACATTCTTTAATGTCCTTTCTAAATCTGCAGTGTATGTGGATACATTTTTGGACACATTTGAACTTTTATCTATCACCCTTACTATAAAGTTTCCTAAGTTGGTATGTTTCAATTCATTTTATCATCTATCTCTCTCTAAAACTCATTCTTTTAGATCGGTTTTCAGATTGCTTCCTCGTAGAACCCCTTGCACCCATGAACAAGCACTTGCACCCCATCAGCATATTTTTGATTATTTACAACATATTACCATTCGTACTTGAAATCTTGGAAATATACCTTACTCTTTAGTTTTAGATCTTCGTTAGACTGATTGGTCACATTAAGTTTTGGTTCCTTTCCAGTGTTTCTTTAATATTCAGCTCATGACCAATTTAGCCATAACTAAAAATAGCCCTTTTAAATTATTACATTGTGCACCAGTGAATTATCTAAAATATATTTCATATGCCACAACGTTACTGCTGATCGTATTCTTGTTAATATCAAAGACCTGCCCTTCTGGCTCAGAAGTGCAAAGACACATGTGCTTAGTCTGGTATACATAGCAATAACAACAGGAAAAGACTTACAAAATGTGCTGAAATCAAACTCAGTAAAAATGTATAAATAGATCGCTTTTGATACTTAGCAATATGTTTCATTTTGTACCACTCTAAGTCTTGATCGCAAAAGTAAATATGAGAATTTCTTATGTGTGCCAAGGCAGTTGTTTCATGTTTTAAAAAGATATTAGATATACTCCTCCTTCCATTCTTCATTCTCCACTATTAGTATCAGATGTTTCCCAGGAGGTATGTAAAATGGTTGAAGACCTACTGAAATCATGTGTCAGTAAACCTAGATTTCAGGTTTGTTTAAAATCATCTTTTTACTAAACATTTTGTGTCATATGGAACAAACCATAACAAAGTCCCCACTCCCGCCACCTTACCCCTCATGTTGCGGCAATCAACCCTAAAAATGAACTGTTACAATCATGAAGCATTAAATCTTATACCAACATAGTGCCTCCTCCCCCTTCATTGAGCCCTATTGTTACCCCACTCTTTTTGAGGTCTCAAGTGTCGGCCTGGTTATGCCACACAGGGTACTGGGTTATCAGTTGCCCTAGGTCAACCCTTCCATTGTTCCTGCCACTTACCCCAGAGTTCTCTGTGTTTCTGGAAACATTCCCTTGCCTGGTATAGTGGTTCCTTCGCTTGTCTTCACCATTCCATGTTGGAGCTCCATTCATGCTATATTTGTAGATTTATGCTCTCAGAAATTTCTTGACTAACTTCATGACTACATTCATCTGCAACTACATTTATTGTTTTTATTATCTCTTCTATAATTAATGCATTGCATTATATACGCAGTTTATTTTACAAGATATTTTCCCAAATTATATGAAAGTAGGCCTGGTACTTCTTGTACTGATCTTTGGATACCTCATGAGCTTTTCATACAATAAAAAGTGGGATTTTACTTTTGCTTCTTGCCTCTTATGTCGTGGCAAGGATCTTCAGACAGCTACCTCTTTCCTAGTTAGACAAATTAAATTTTTGCAACGGCATGCCTCCAAAATAGACCATTAAATCATGTGTTAATCTTTGCCACAGGGAAATAATGTTTTCTCCTGTCTTTAATGTAAACATCAAGCCAATATTAGGCAGCATTATATGCCAAAGATCTACCTAAAGCAATTTGTTTTCTTGCCTCTCGCCATCCTTGGCAATGACCACATACACTGGGATATGCAAGCCACTGATAGGAGCCAGCAAATGAAAATGGGATACAAGAGAAAGCAGAGATGCAGAACTCCACATTCTGCCTTGCCACTTCTTATGTAAATTGTCGTCAGCATAGTAGGCAAAACTATAAGTGGTTAAACATTGGTACGGTTTCACTGTACTTCAATAGGAGACTGGGAACTCTTGACAACTAAATATAAATATCAAGTAAATACAGGTGCACTAACACGGTTCCTAGTGTATGGAATGACTGCCTCAAGCTTCATTCCAGCACTCCATTTTGTGGAAGATTATTATAGTTTCTAATACTCAATATTTATGTTTTTTATATAGATATGTCATTCCCAACACATTTGCCCAAAAACAGAGACACATTCTTTGTTCCGGCATACTTTTATTTTATGAGCTGAAACAAATCCGGGGATACCTATTCAAGTTGATTTCTCTATACGCATTTGGGACAATCAAAGTTCTTGCTCACAGGTTTGTAATTGGCAACCAACACAACTACTCCATACAGCTAAATTACCTTGCACAGATATTTGTTTTGCCCACAGGTGGGCCTATCGAGTGAGTTGCACTTCCAATTGCACACTAATATTCGCAGTTCTCATAATACCATTTCTGCTCTTCAGTGGGATTTGTAGTGCCAAAGAAAATTCAGTCCTCCAATAGACTCTCCCTTATTTTTTAAATATACCTATTTACGCCAAGTCATGACGTTCTATTTTCAGATAATCACATTTCCAAGCCATACTTTTATTTTATGATCTAAAAGATATCCGGTGATACCTATTCAAGTTGATTTCCCACGACGTGTTTTGGACTATCAAAGTCTTTCTTCACAGGTTTGTAATTTGGCAACCAACACAATTACTCCATACTGCTAAATTTCCTTGCGCAAATATTTGTTTTGCCCCCAGGTGGGACTCAGAGTGAGTTATACTTCCAATTGCAAGCTGGGATGTGCAGTTCTCATAATATTATTTATGCCCTTCAGTGGCACTGTTAGGCACCATTATGTGCCAAGGATACATCTAAAGCAATTTTGTTTTTTGCCTCTCACCAACCCTGACAATGACCACATACACTGGGATATGTAAGTGTTAGACCTGACAGCCTTAGGGTAGTCACCCCTAACTTTCTGCCTGCCCCCTCCACTTTTTGGACACTGTTTATGCTGGTTTGTAGACTCTGCACACTTCACCACTGCTAACCAGTGCTAAAGTGCATATGCTCTCTTCCTTTAAACATGGTAACATTGGATCATTCCCAATTGGACTATTTAATTTACTTATAAGTCTATAGTGGAGTGCACTATATATGCCCAGGGCCTGTAGATTAAATGCTACTAGTGGGCCCATATTACTGATTGTGCCACCCACTTAAGCAACCCCTTAACCTTGTCTCAGGCCTGCCATTGCAAGGCCTGTGTGTGCAGATTCACTGCCAATTCGACTTGGCATTTAAAAGTACTTGCCAAGCCTAAATTCCCCTTTTTCTACATATAAGACACCCCTAAGGTATGCCCTAGGAAACCCATAGGGCAGGGTGCTGTGTAGGCAAAAGGCAGGACATGTACCTATGTAGTTTATATGACCTGGTAGGGAAAAACTCCTAAATTCCTTTTTACACTGCTGTGAGGCCTTCTCCCTTCATAGGCTAACATTGGTGCTTCTCTCATACCTTCTTTTGAGTGTTAGCTGCTGATCTGAAAGGAGTAGGAAGGTCATATTTAGAATGGCCAGAATGGTGATATAAAATCCTGCTGACCTGTGAAGTTGGATTTAATATTACTATTCTAGAAATGCCACTTTTAGAAAGTGAGCATTTCTCTGCACTTAAATCTTTCTGTGCCTTACAATCCACATCTGGCTGGGTTTAGTTGACAGCTCCTGGTGCATTCACTCAGACACACCACAAATACAGGATACTCAGCCTCACTTGCATGCATCTGCATTTTGAATGGGTCTTCCTGGGCTGGGAGGGTGGAGGGCCTGCTCTCACACAAAGGACTGCCACACCCTACTGGGACCCTGGCAGACCGGATTGAACTGAAAGGCACTTCTAAGCCACTCTTTGAAGTCTCCCCCACTTCAAAGACACATTTGGGTATATAAACAGGGCCTCTGCCCCTTCCTACTCAGACACTTCCTGGAGAAGATAACTGGAACCAGAACCTGCATCCTGCCAAGAAGAACTGCCTGGCTGCCCAAAGGACTCACCTGACTGCTTTCTGTGAAGGACTGCTGCCTTATTGATCTCCTGCTGCCTTGCTGCTCTCTGGCTGTGGTGAAGAAGTGCTCTCCAAGGGCTTGGATAGAGCTTGCCTCCTGCTCCCCAATGTCTCTGGAGCAAAAAGTCTTCTCTCTTGCAACTGAACTCCTTGTGCGGCGAAAATTCGATGCACAACTTGCTAAACCTGATGCACAGCCTGCCCGCGGTGTGAAATTCACTGCACGCCAAACCGGAATGACACAGTGTGACTTCTCAAGGAGAAGATTGATGTGACGCCTACGTTGTGACCGGAACTTCAACGCACAGCCGACCTGGGACGACACAGCCTGACTTCCAGAGGGGAAATTGACGCAGCGTCTGTCGTGCGGGAGAAAATTTCACCCAATGCCCACCGGATCGATGCAGCGCTTGTGACTTCGCTCCGCAAGCCCAGGATTCCTTCCACTCACAGACCCTGGGGCGTCTGAAAACCCCGCAACCCGAAGAGGATCCACGAATGAGTGCTGGAAATCGACACACAGCCGTCCCTGCGTGGAAACTAAATGGTGCATCACTGTGTGCGGCACGAGAAATCAACGCACACTCCTTTGTTTCCAAGCTTCTCCTCCTCTGCGGCCCTTTGCAGAGATTTTTCACGCAAACCAGGTACTTTGTGCTTAAAAGAGACTTTGTTTGCTTTAAAAAGACTTAAGACACTTAGGCCCTCATTACAACCCTGGCGGTCAGTGTTAAAGCGGCAGTAAGACCGCCAACAGGCCGGCGGGAAAAGAAAATGGAATCATGACCGTGGCGGAAACCACCAACATAGACAGCCACTTTAACAGGGAGGGAAAAGAGAGTGACACACACACCAATACATGCTGAAACGTTACATTTTCCCCCTCAACCCCCCTGGAAGAAAGCAAGGACAAAAGGAAATGAGTTGAACAATTGTAATCAAGAAAAATCCATTACTCAAAAATATATATACACTATTAATAAATATGTACACCAAGATTTTAAGTCCATGTACTGCACCATATAGTCCGTGGACTTCTGGGCCCAAAATGCATGGGCGAGGCCCACACAAGATACCCGATCCAAACGGAGAGAAAACTGCAGGGGCATCAGATCGAAATAAAACAGGCACCTCAGAGGAAAGGGAAGGGGGAGCACCTCAGCCGGATAAGTGCACGACGCCAGCTCCACAAGGGGGCTCCATGCCCATTGATGTATCCTGGGGAGTGCAAAGCCACAGTCTCACAAGTCTTTCCAGTGGGTGGTTTACCCACTGCTTTAACCTGGGGAGTGCAAAGCCACAGTCTCACAAGTCTTTCCAGTGGGTGGTTTGCCCACTGCTTTCTCCTGGGGAGTGCAAAGCCACAGTCTCACAAGTCTTTCCAGTGGGTGGTTTGCCCACTTATGTATCCTGGGGAGTGCAAAGCCACAGTCTCATAAGTCTTTCCAGTGGGTGGTTTGCCCACTGCTTTATCCTGGGAAGTGCAAAGCCACAGTCTCACAAGTCTTTCCAGTGGGTGGTTTGCCCACTGCTGCATCCTGGGAAGTGCAAAGCCACAGTCTCACAAGTCTTTCCAGTGGGTGGTTTGCCCACTGCTGCATTTTGGGGAGTGCAAAGCCACAGTCTCTCAAGTGGATAACAGTCTCCACCGGTTCTGGAGGGGGCTTTGTGCCCAGAGTGCTTCATCTTGCCAAGGACAGAGGTAGTGGATGCCTTTCTCCACTGGTTCTGGAAGGGGCTTTGTGCCCAGAGTGCTTCATCCTGCCAAGGACAGAGGTAGTGGATGCGTTACTCCACTGGCTCTGGAGGGGGCTTTGTGCCCAGAGTGCTTCATCCTGCCAAGTACTGAGGTAGTGGATGCCTTTCTCCACTGGTTCTGGAGGGGGCTCTGTGGCCAGAGGGCTTCCTACTGCCAAGGACTGAGGTAGTGGATGCCTTTCTCCACTGGTTCTGGAGGGGGCTTTGTGCCCAGAGTGCTTCATCCTGCCAAGGGCAGAGGTAGTGGATGTGATACTCCTCTGGTTCTGGAGGGGTTTTGTGCCCAGAGTGCTTTATCCTGCCAAGGACTGAGGTAGTGGATGTGATACTCCACTGGTTCTGTAGGGGGCTTTGTGCCCAGAGTGCTTCATCGTGCCAAGGACTGAGGTAGTGGATGTGACACTCCAATGACGTTGGTGCTACATGCAAGCTGGCCAGGCCCCTGGAACTGACCACCAGCCTCGTACGAATGACGACTGGGGATGGCAGCCATGTCTGCTGTGTGCCACTGGCTTAGGAAGTGGCGTGGCCGCTGGCGGTGCTGGCGGCAGACTCAGTAGTGGCGATGATTGTGGCGCTCATTGGGCAGCGGTGCTGGTGGGGGGCTCACTGACCTCGGGGCTGGCGGCAGTGTCCTGAGCAGCGGTGCTGGTGGTGGGCTCACTGAGCTTGCTGCTGGCGGCATTGTCCTGAACGTCAGTGCTGGTGGCAGGGTCACTGAGCGTGCTGCTGGCGGCGGTTTCCTGAGCGTCGGTGCTGGTGGTGGCCTCATTGAGCTTGCTGCTGGCAGCGGTGTCCTGAGTGGTGATGCTGGTGGTGGGCTCACTGAGCCTGTTGCTGGCGGCAGTGTCCTGAGCGGCTGTGGTGGTGGTGGCCTCACGGAGCTTGCTGCTGCTGAAGGGCACAGTGTCTGCGGTGCAGGTGAAGGACCCAGTATCTTGGGTGCTGGCGGCAGTGCCCGTGGCGGTGGTGCATGTGGCGGTGACGGTGGCAGTCTTGTCCGCTGTGCAGGTTGGCAGTGACGTTGACTTGCCTTTCTTTTTCAGGCCCTTCCCCACCTTGAATGGTGGCGCAGCTGTCTTGCCACTCCCAACTGTTGTCCTGGCTGAGCCCTTGGTGGCAGGTGTTTTGGCCTTCTCCCTCCGGGATGTGGGCAACTTCTTCTGTTTAGGAGGTGGGGGAATGTCCTTGGGCTCGCTCCTTGGGACACTGGCAGCCCTGCTGCTTGGCGCACTCCAGAAGCCGGTAACTGCTGGCACCACTGTGCCTGGTATTGTGGTGGCTGGGGTGCTGGGTTGGGACCTGGAAAGGTGGGCCCTTGGGACGGAAGTGGGGGGGTGAAGGGAAGAGGTCAAGGTTTGACAGGAAAGGTTTTTTAGACACACTGGGATGGGTAGATGGAGGGGGTTTGGGAGTGGAGGAAGAGGTTGTGGTTGTAGGAGGTGTTCGTTTGCTGACTTTGGGTGAAGGTGCATGGGCTGGAGGCTGTCGTGAGGTGGATGGCTGTTGGGTGGGTGTGTGACTGCGTTTGTGTAGTTTGGGAGGAGGGCTCACAGACATACAGGGAGAGGACACAGGGGATGTGTGAATGGTAATGGGGGTGGTGATTGCATGTGAGCGGTGTGTGGTGATGGGCGTGCTGGTGATGGAGGTAGTGGCTGAGGATGTAGTGCATGCAGGTGTGAGTGGAGACGTGACAGGGAGGGAGGAGGGAGACGTGGAGGAGGGGGACACAGTGGAGGCAGTGGATGTTGGTATATCTGCATGGGTATGATGCTTGTGTGAGTGCCTGTGGGATGTGTGGTGCTTATGTTTGCCTCAGCCACTTTTGTGTGTTGAGGTGTGTTCATGGTGGTCTGGCGGTGTGCTTGGGATAGGCTGAAGTACTTGGGATTGGGTCTGGGTAGAGGAAGTTGGAGGGAGAGGTTGGACACAGGGACAATGGCTGCCATCAGTGCTGAGGCCAGAGTCTGAAATGCTCTCTGTTGGCCAGAATAAATGACCTCCAGGTATGCATTTGTCTGTTGCAACTGCCTCTCCACACCCTGGATGGCATTCAGAATGGTAGACTGCCCAACAGTGAGGGATCTCAGGAGGTCAATGGCCTCCTCACTGAGGGCAGCAGTGCTGACTGGGGCAGAGCCTGAGGGGCCTGGGGCGAAGGAGATGCCCACCCTCCTGGGTGAACGGCTACGGGGCACACGCTGAGGGGCTGCTGAGAGGGCGGTGGTGGTAGGGGGTGTGGCGGCTGTACCTGAAGATGCGGGGGGCACAGATTGGCCCGACACTGCAAGAGAGCTCCCATCAGAGGAGGAGTTGTTGTCACTGGTCTCTGATCCAGTCCTCGCCGTGGAGCTTCCCTCGCTCTCCGTCCCACTGGTGAATTCTGACTCCGTAGTATCGCCCTCCAGGGCCATGTGGGATGCAGCTCCCTCCTGCTCCGGTGGCACAGGTCCTCCGCCTGATGATGCTAATGCACACAATAACAGGGAGACCACAAAAAGGGGGGGAAAGAAAGTAGGAAGACATGTTCAGTACATGCAATACCGCTACCGTTGGCGGACACTACAGACACAGCAGCCCTCTGCACTACGCCATGCACTTAGAGTTCCCTAATTCATCACAGGGATATGGAGTACATGGCCTATGCCCAATTGCTGCACACATGGAAGTCACAGGAGCCTGACTATGTGTAGATGGCTCTTACTACTAGTGTGGTTGGGGTGCCACTTAGCCTGCCTCACAAAGGGTCCTTGCCTACAAGGCTCGCCCTAGCCTAGGGGAACCCACAGCCCACCTCCCCCACCCAGATACCTCCAATGCGCGCAGAATCAGATGGATGTGACTTTACTCACCCCCTTGTGGCTGCTGTGATGCCCTCAAGCGCCCATCCAACTCCGGATACGCGACCACCAGGATCAGGAACATCAGGGGAGTCATGGTGCGATGGCCATCCCCAGTTGGGCCTCCGCCGTATGCTTGCTCCAGCGGCGAATGTCCTCCCATCTTTTACGGCAGTGGGTGATCCATCTGTGGTGGACCTCCAAGGCCCGGACGTCCTTGGCGATGGCACGCCAAATATCCTTCTTCTGGTAGGCGCTGACCTAGAGGAATAGTACAGGGGAATATGAAAAACTTTAACCGTCCGGACCATCACAGTCATTGGCCCACATTCCCACCCTTGCCCTGACGCACATACACTTACCATCGGATCATGCAGGCCTCACCCCCCTATCTCCCATCCACACCACTCCAAACAGGCATTGCCCGTACAGCATGCTCACAGTGTACTCACCTGTTTGTCTGGAGGACCGTAGAGTAGTGTGTACTGGGTGAGGACCCCATCCACAAGTTCCTCCAACTTCTCCGTGGTGAAGGCAGGGGCCCTTTCCCCAGACACCTTAGCCATCGTCGCTTCCAGACTGAGGTCACAGCAGCACTTGCAGTGTAGGTCCTCTCCTGTCGAAGATCAGGTATCAAGTGAGTGAACAGAGAGAAAATGGCAGTCACGTCCGCGGCGGTGCGTACCGTAACCGCCGGCGTACATCGCCATTGGCTCCTGGTACCCATAGGGTCCAATGTTAACCAATGCAGGATTGCGCAGCGGTCTTCGACCGCCTACCGCGACGGTGTACAACGCCAGCGCAGTTACCTCATATCCCCTTGTCCCACATTACAGGTCAGGCAGCCGCCATTTCAGGGGGCCACATGGCATTAATTTTAAATGCGTCACACATATCTAGGCCTTGCATACACACTAAGACAGGCACAAAGCGGATTGACAAATGTGTGCAATAAAGTTGTTTTCTTTAGTACCTCAGTGTTGGCTGACCCTCTGATTGCTGTTTTCATCCATAGAGCACGTCCGCTGGGGCAGGTGATGAGATGGCGGCATCCTCTGGTGTACAGACCACTGGTGGACCTGTCAACAATGGAAGAGCGACATGTAATAGTCACCTACAGACTTGATCGTGCCACAATCCAGGAACTGTGTGCCCAGTTGGAGCCAGACCTGACATCAGATATCCGCCATCCTACAGGGATACCCCCTCTAGTGCAGGTCCTGTCAGTACTCAATTTCCTGGCAAGTGGGTCTTTTCGGACTACAGTGGCCATAGCATCAGGGATGTCCCAGCCTATGTTCTCAAACATGTTGTCCAGAGTGTTACATGAAACACATGTGCAGCTACATCATTTTCCCTCAGGTGGAAGTCTTGCCTACAGTGAAAGGTGACTTCTATGCCCTGGGACATATCCCCAACATCATAGGTGCCATTGATGGGACACATGTGGCCTTGGTACCCCCCGCAGGAGTGAATAGGTGTACAGAAACCGGAAGAGTTACCATTCTATGAATATGCAGAAGGTGTGTTTGGCCGACCAGTACATTTCCCATGTGAACGCCAAGTTTCCTGGCTCAGTGCATGACGCCTACGTTCTGAGGAATAGCAGCACCCCTTATGTGATGGGGCAACTCCAGAGGCACCGTGTGTGGCTAATAGGTGAGGACCAGGACCCTATACAGTGTGAATGGTTGTCTGGGTCTGGGGTTGTCCCTAAGGTTCAGTGTGTGTCTAACAGTTGTCCCTCGCCAGTTACAGGTGACTCTGGCTACCCCAACCTGTCATGGCTACTGACCCCAGTGAGGAATCCCAGGACAAGGGCAGAGGAACGCTACAATGAGGCACATGGGTGAACTAGGAGGGTTACAGAGAGAACCTTCGGCATCCTGAAGGCCAGGTTCCGGGGCCTCCATTTGACAGGTGGTTCCCTATACTGCTCATCAAAGAAGGTGTGCCAGATCATCGTGGCCTGCTGTATGCTGCACAACTTGGCTTTGCGACAACAGGTGCCTTTTCTGCAGTAGGATGATCCAGAAGGAGGTCTTGTGGCAGCTGTGGAGCCTGTTGACTGTGAAGAAGAGGAGGCAGAAGAAGAGGACATAGACAACAGAAACGCAGTGCTCCAGCAATAGTTCCAGTGAGACACAGGTAAGAAGACATCACTGCCTCCTACATCTGATAAAATTGTTCTACCTCTCATCTGTCTGTCACTTTCACCCAGTGTATGAACCCTCAATTGTCACTTTCCCTTTCGATTTCACAGATGTGGGTCCCACTGAGTGACCTGGGTTACCTCATGGACTAGAGCTGTGTGACATGGGTATGTTGACAATACAGTGGACATTGCTATTTCCCTCAGTTATTGCAAATACACATTAGTGAAAGCACAGACTGACTCCAGATTGTTTTGTTATTCAAGGGTGTTTATTTACGTGCAAAATAGTGGAAGGGTTTGTAAAATGGTCAGGGTTGATGGTGGAGGAATGTCCCTGGCAGAGTCCAGTCTATTTGTCTCACAGGTGCATTGTCCAAAGGGGCATAGGAAGTGGATTAATGGCAGTTTAAGGATGAACAGGGTGACAAAGTGGGACAGTAGGATGACATTCAGTGTGGTCTTATTTCTTGGTGGGGGTCTTGGCATTGTTCTCTGTCTTTGTCCTGGATCTCAGGGACCGCTTGCGGGGTGGTTCTCCATCTGCAGGGGGTGGGGTGCTGGTGTTGTGGTCCTGTGGCGGTGCCTCCTGTCCACTAGCGCCGGCAGAGATGGTGGGCTGTTCATCATCCAGGCTGGTGTCAGGGGCCCCCTGTTGTGCCACAGTGTCCCTCCTGGTGTTCACAAGGTCCTTCAGCACCCCTACAATGGTGCCCAGGGTGGTGTTGATGGATTTGAGTTCCTCCCTGAACCCCAAATACTGTTCCTCCTGCAGCCACTGGGTCTCCTGAAACCTGGCCAGTACCGTTGCCATCGTCTCCTGGGAATGATGGTACGCTCCCATGATGTTGGAGAGGGCCTCGTGAAGAGTGGGTTCCCTGGGACTGTTCTCCCCCTGTCGCACAGCAGACCTCCCAGTTCTCTGGTTTTCCTGGGCCTCTGTCCCCTGAACCGTGTGCCCACTGCCACTGGCCCCAGGTCCCTGCTGTTCTTGGGGTGGTGGGTTAGCCTGGGTTCCCTGTAGTGGTGGACACACTGCTGCTTGACGTGTCCTGGGGACAGAGGTATGGGCCTGTTGGGTGGGTGCTGTGCTGGTGTTTCCTGAGGGGGGAGGCTCTGTGGTGGCCTGTGACTGTGTGAGGGGAACCGACTGTCTCGAGGTCCCAGATGGGCCGGGCTGGCCATCTAGATCCAATTGGACAGAGCTGCTGTCATCACTGTGGGCCTCTTCTGTGGGGGGAGTGGGCATGTCTGGAACCTCCTGTCCGGTGACGTTGGGTAGGGGCCCTGCAGGGGTGTAAAGGCATGATTATTGCATCTGTGTGTGCCATGGTTTGCAATGGGTGGGTGACCCTATACCCCAGTGCTTACATTCTTGTGTAGGACCTTGTGTGATAATTGTATAGGGGTCTGTGTGGGTATGTATAGTGGACATGCATTGGTGATGGGTGTCCATGCATTGTTGTTGCATGCAGGGCTTGGTGTTGGGATGTGTGGTTTGGGATAGTGGGACATATGTGAGGAGTTGGAGTGATAGGGTGAGGGTGAGGGTGGGGGTATGTGATAGCATGCAGGTGGGGTGGGGGATGAAGTAGATAAAACTTTGACTTACCAGAGTCCATTCCTCCTGCTACTCCTGCAAGGCCCTCAGGATGCAGTATAGACAAGACCTGCATGTTGTTAGTTGTGGGGGAGGAGGTGGGGGTCCGCCACTAGTCCTCTGAACCGCAATGTGGTGTCTTGAGACCACGGAACGCACCTTCCTCTGTAGGTCGTTACACCTATTGCTGATGTCATCCCGTGTTCTTGGGTGCTGTCCCACTGCATTGACCCTGTCCACGATTCTGCGCCATAGCTCCATCTTCCTAGCTATGGAGGTGTGCTGCACCTGTGATCCCAATAGCTGTGGCTCCACCCGGATGATTTCCTCCACCATGACCCTGCTCAGAAAACCTGGGGTGTCTTTGCAGTGCCATGGGGGTGGTGTGGGTGATGTGTGAGGTGGTGCGTGTTGTGATGTGTGGGGTGATGTTTAGGGGTGTGAGGTGTTTTGTGCGTGGATGGTGTATGAGTGATGGTGTTGTGAGTCTCTGTATGCTAGTGTGGTCTTTGCTTTGCTGTCTCTCTGCTTCTCAATAATTTTTGGTTGCAAGTGTTTGTGGGTAATGTGGGTGTGTAATATTGTATTGGGTGTGTGGGAGTGGTATGTGTATCAGGTGTGTGTGTATTTCGATTTGTCCAATGTGGTTGTGTTTTGTAAGAGTGTGTGTATTTTGAGCGCGGCGGTGTGTACCGCCAATGGAATACTGCGGTTGAAAGACCGCCGCGTGGATTTGTGGGTCGTGATAGTGTGGGCGTATTCCTGTTGGCATGATGGTGGAGGTTTTGTTATCGCCAGTTTATCACTGACCTTTGGTGTGGCGGACTTGTGTGGGTGTCTAGATTTTGGCGGATTCCGAGCTGTGGGTCGTAATAGCTGTGGTGGAATCCCGCGGCCGCGGCAGTGTGTTGGTGGTCTTCTGCACGGCCGTAAGCAGGATTTACCGCCAATGTTGTTATGAGGGCCTTAATATCACTTTTCAGTGATATCGCTACCTTTACCTATTGCATCTTTGATCGTTTTGACCTGCAAATATCCAGATAAATATTATAAATGTTTCTAAACACTGTGTGGTGTATTTTTGTGGTGCTGTATTGTGTTATTGTATGATTTATTGCACAAATACTTTACACATTGCCTTCTAAGTTAAGCCTGACTGCTCAGTGCCAAGCCACCAGAGGGTCGGCACAGGATAATTTGGATTGTGTGTGACTTACCCTGACTAGAGTGAGGGTCCTTGCTTGGACAGGGGATAATCTGACTACCAACAAAAGACCCCATTTCTAACAGTAAGCCACTAGGAGGAGCCAGCAAATGAAAATGGGATACAGGAGAAAAGAGAGATGCAGAACTCCACATTCTGCCTCGCCACTTCTGGGATCAAGGAGATATACATATTGTAGTGGATCTCTACAAGATAAAGGGATATCTTAAGTAACTTGTCATCAGCATAGTAGGCAAAACTGTAAATGGGTTATACCTTAGTACTATTTCTCTGTACATCAGTAGGAGACTGGGAACTCTTGAAAACTAAATATAAATATCAAGTAAATACAGGTGCACTAACACGTTTTCCTATATATGGAATGACTGCTTCAAACTTCATCCCTGCACTCCGTTTTGTGAAATATTAGTATAGTTTCTAATACGCTATATATATATATATTACCTAGAGGGCGTCTCACCACTAGGTAGTTATAGGTAGGACCTAGTTTCCACAGATAGAGCTTTTTTTATTTTCCCTATAACTTTGGTGCCGCTTGATGAATCTTTATGAAATTTTTAGAACTTGTACTTTGGTCAATTCAGCTTCTGTTTTGAACGTTTCTGGGTGATCCGTGAAGTGGGGGCTTAGAAAAAGGGGAGTCCCAAAACTGGGGGCTGAGAAAATGAGGGGGGGGGCCAAAACCCATTTTTCTTATTCATTTTTCTATAGGAACTTTAGATACGCCTACAGCCCAAAAGCTGAACGGAATTACATCAGATTTGGCACAAACCTACATCCTGTTCCGCACATTACGCTTTTTGTGATCTGATGCGAATCCATTCAGTACTTTTGGGTAAATTGCAGACAATCTGATTGACTGTCAACACTTGAACAAGGAAGTGTCGGCCCCCATCTTGAAACTCGGCTTTAGCTGAGTCCCAGAAGAAAAAGGGGAAAAAGAAAGAAAAGGGGCCAGGGTAGGGACACCCTGACCCCTTAGCTCTGGTGCTGGGGTCCTGGAGGGTGACTGAGTGGCTGTATCAGTGACTGTTTGGCTGAGTGTGTGGGTGTGTGAGTGGTTGTATGTGTGAGGGAGTGGGTGTGTGGGTAGCTTTGGGGGTTTCTTAGTGGGTATGTGGGTGGTTGTATGAGTGAATGTGTGAGTGGCTGTATGGGTCTGTATGGGTATGTGGGTGGGTGTGTGAATAAATGTATGAGTGTGTGGATAGGTGAGTTAGTACTGATTGGGTGGGTGAGTAGTTGTGTTAGTTGCTATGTGAGTGAGTGGGTGTGTTTTTAAGGGTCTATGAATGACTCTTAAAGTATGTGAGTAGCTTTGTGTGTGGATGTTTGAGATTTGCATGGGTATGTGTGGGTGTGTGACTGGTTCTGTGGATGATGTCCTCAGTGATGTCATTTGAGATGTCAGTAGTGATGTCACTGACCATGTCATGAGGATTATAGGTAGCTGAGGTAACTATAACTGCTGAATTTCACTAGTTTTGTATGTGTTAAATGTGAGCCTAACTATAACGTCCCTGTAACCTTGTTTTGCCCCCACCACACAGGGGGCACCAGCACCCTCATAATGCGCACTGTCTGCATAGAAGACAGTGAGCATTACGAGGGTGATAAGAAGGGGGACACCTGCACTGCCCATGCCATGTGCATGGGCAGTGCTGGGGTACCCCTGTGGCCCCCTGCTCCTCTTCTCTGCCAGCTTTTCATGGCGGGGAAACCATGAAACTGTAAAAGGCTGGCGGAGAACCATGTCGTAATCAGCAGGGCTGCGCTGACTTCAGAGCCACCCCGGCTGATTACAACCTGCACCACCACCAGCCCCTCGGGAACATTATTCCCTGCGGATGGTCTTAATTTGGCAGTTGGACCGACAAACCAGCGGTGGACATGACTGCCACCACGAGGCTGGCGGTCAGATGACCACCAGACTCATAATGAGGCCCTAAGTTATAGGTAACTCTGTGTATATGGAGGCGCACCTTATAGTAATTTGAAGGCGGTGTGTACGTTCTAAATTTAAGTTATAGCTATAAATATAATTTCTAATGCTTGCGAAGTTTAAATATGGTTTGTATGAAAAGAATAAATAGAGTTTTCCTAACTATAATTTAGCCCTAAACCTTGTATTTTTCATGTCTTATACTTATATCTATCACACCACTTGCACACACATGTATTTGTCCTCTCAGGCATCCATCCTGTTCCTTCATAGGTACTTCTTGTGACAGAACCCACATCCCCAGTCTTAGGAAAACAGATGACTGTAACCCGGTCTAGTTCAGGTAGGGTGCACAAAATAGTTCAAAAGGTTGTTTCAACAAAACTTGTCCTGTGAATGCTTCTCTGTAATTGAGAATGTCAACTAGGAAGCAGAAAGTCTTAGCAACTGAAATCCGATGTCCTTTTAGTGGAGTTTTGGCTGTAGCATAGTTGTACGATAATTACCTAGCACAGAACACAGTGAACCACAAGGAAAGATGTAATTGAAGATCCAAGATGAATATTGTATCTCTAGATGCATATGAATTTGTTATCTGAGGTGAATTGTTGTTAACTTTCAAAGCAGCGCAATGGAGTACTTCGTCCACATGCACAAACCCCAATTTCAGTCAGTGTCAGCACTCCACGATGACTGCTAACCTTTCTAGTACTGAAAGACACACAGGGTAAGCAGCTTCTAAGTACTGCTTCCCCATACACAGACTACACTATCTGTTAGGCAGAACCTCCAACCCAACTTTCTGTCATTCACTCAGGGAGTGGAGAACTTAATCCCATATTTATAGGAACATGACGGAGCGCAACGCTGTGCTGAAAATTGGCAGCTCTGCGCTCCGTCATTTTCACAATGCAGGGATGCACCGTATTTAATTGAATACGGTGCACCCCTGTCTTGTCCCCTGCGCTGGCGCTAAATGTAGCAAGGGTGTCTGCTTTGAGAGGTGTGATTGTTTATGTGCAGGAAGGTGTCCCTTCCTGCACATAAGCAAACACTAACGGAGATTTGGCACTTTTGTGTGTGCTGCAAAATGCAGCACACATCAGTTTGAAATGATTGTTTATGTGCAGGAAGGGACACCATCCCGCACATAAACAATCATGTCTGGCGATTTGTTCTTTCTATGCGTGCTGAAAAATACAGCACGCATAGAAAATGCAAAAAATTAGGAGAAATAAAAGTATTCCTCTGTGTTGCGCCTTGCTAACGTCACCCCTGGGGTGGCGTTACATTTTGCCGCTACCTCAGGTTTACGAAAACTCGTAAATCTGAGGCAGTGCCAAAATGCAATGGGTGTTGGTGTTGCACGCCCACAGCAACACCCATTGCATACCCCTTCCAAGCAAAGGGCTGCGTGTGAAGGGGTCGTATTTACAAGGTGAAAATACAGCACAGGGCAAAGCACAACCAGAGCGTTGGGAAAAGTGACACTCTGATGGCGCTAGAGGCTCATAAATACAGGGAGTGCAGAATTATTAGGCAAGTTGTATTTTTGAGGATTAATTTTATTATTGAACAACAACCATGTTCTCAATGAACCCAAAAAACTCATTAATATCAAAGCTGAATATTTTTGGAAGTAGTTTTTAGTTTGTTTTTAGTTTTAGCTATGTTAGGGGGATATCTGTGTGTGCAGGTGACTATTACTGTGCATAATTATTAGGCAACTTAACAAAAAAAAATATATACCCATTTCAATTATTTATTATTACCAGTGAAACCAATATAACATCTCAACATTCACAAATATACATTTCTGACATTCAAAAACAAAACAAAAACAAATCAGTGACCAATATAGCCACCTTTCTTTGCAAGGACACTCAAAAGCCTGCCATCCATGGATTCTGTCAGTGTTTTGATCTGTTCACCATCAACATTGCGTGCAGCAGCAACCACAGCCTCCCAGACACTGTTCAGAGAGGTGTACTGTTTTCCCTCCTTGTAAATCTCACATTTGATGATGGACCACAGGTTCTCAATGGGGTTCAGATCAGGTGAACAAGGAGGCCATGTCATTAGATTTCCTTCTTTTATACCCTTTCTTGCCAGCCACGCTGTGGAGTACTTGGACGCGTGTGATGGAGCATTGTCCTGCATGAAAATCATGTTTTTCTTGAAGGATGCAGACTTCTTCCTGTACCACTGCTTGAAGAAGGTGTCTTCCAGGAACTGGCAGTAGGACTGGGAGTTGAGCTTGACTCCATCCTCAACCCGAAAAGGCCCCACAAGCTCATCTTTGATGATACCAGCCCAAACCAGTACTCCACCTCCACCTTGCTGGCGTCTGAGTCGGACTGGAGCTCTCTGCCCTTTACCAATCCAGCCACGGGCCCATCCATCTGGCCCATCAAGACTCACTCTCATTTCATCAGTCCATAAAACCTTAGGAAAATCAGTCTTGAGATATTTCTTGGCCCAGTCTTGACATTTCAGCTTGTGTGTCTTGTTCAGTGGTGGTCGTCTTTCAGCCTTTCTTACCTTGGCCATGTCTCTGAGTATTGCACACCTTGTGCTTTTGGGCACTCCAGTGATGTTGCAGCTCTGAAATATGGCCAAACTGGTGGCAAGTGGCATCGTGGCAGCTGCACGCTTGACTTTTCTCAGTTCATGGGCAGTTTATTTGCGCCTTGGTTTTTCCACACGCTTCTTGCGACCCTGTTGACTATTTTGAATGAAACGCTTGATTGTTCGATGATCACGCTTCAGAAGCTTTGCAATTTTAAGAGTGCTGCATCCCTCTGCAAGATATCTCACTATTTTTGACTTTTCTGAGCCTGTCAAGTCCTTCTTTTGACCCATTTTGCCAAAGGAAAGGAAGTTGCTTAATAATTATGCACACCTGATATAGGGTGTTGATGTCATTAGACCACACCCCTTCTCATTACAGAGATGCACATCACCTAATATGCTTAATTGGTAGTAGGCTTTCGAGCCTATACAGCTTGGAGTAAGACAACATGCATAAAGAGGATGATGTGGTCAAAATACTAATTTGCCTAATAATTCTGCACTCCCTGTATGCCCCTAAGTTTGCACATGTGACAGTTAGTGCACCCCTGAAGATCTTCTCTAAGTGCCTTCCACTGCCTGAGGAGCAGTATTTTTCACATTGACAATTGGATGTCTGTACATTTCATAAAATGTTAGCACTCAATGATTGAAAGATACTATTTGTCCTTGCCTGTTCTGAAATTTCACTTGCATAATGGCGTGTAGACTTTTCAACTAATCGTCACTTACTTTTTTTTAAGAACATTTATGTTTGTGTTTTAATTCTTCTCACTAATGTTTGAACGTGGATTTTTGTGTACAGTGAAGAATCACGCGATTGAATGTTAAGAGAATAGTCAAGATTTCATGTAAATACTACAGCACAAAACAATATATGTGACTAGTGGTTTTATATCATCAGCTGACACTTTTATCTGATGCTGTTTTTCTTATTTAAATGAAAAAGGACTTATCAAGTAGCCGCAAATCGTGGAGTACAAATGTGCTCCACTATTTCCCGTATTCTGTATACAATTAAGAGAACATACCTGATCATTATACATTCAAGATCCTGAATGGATGCTGTGGTTCTATATTCCCGCTGACTTTGTTTTGTAGGTTTCTAGATTTAATGCATTTATTTGTGCATGCAGTAATGTTTGTATGTCCAATATCCTTTGCTTTAGCCGTGCTTTCAGAGTGGCCTTGATTACAGATAAGCATGTTACAAATAAGTAAAACAAATAATTAATGGTTTTCGCCCTCAGTGATCACGCAACCTACCCTCTACTGATCCCCACCGAGTCCGGTGCCGAGCAAAATCTGCTCGAGAAGCACACACGCTACCAGCAGATGGCTTGTTAGCTTTATAAAGGTAGAAAACAAAATAAGCACTTTGGCTTCCCCTATAATCGTGTATCATACCTACTCCTTTAAGAGGTTTCCTGTGTGGAAGGCTTAGGTCGCCTTAACCAACTATAACTCTTAGGATGCAGATCAGTTACCTTCCGTTTGTTGTGTGATTGCTATTTTGAGCAGTGATAAAAAGCATGTGGGATTCTTGTAAAAAACCAAAGCAACTGTCATGCAGAAATGACCTTAACATTCTGTGAACCAGATATCCTGTTGAACGTTTTCTTGGCCATCGCTGTTGACAACTTAGCAGATGCTGAAAGTTTAAACACAGCCCAGAAGGAGGAAGCAGAGGAAAAACAAAAGAAAAAGAGTGCAAGGTAAAATAAAACCATTCCAATGTAACGCAGATGAGAGCTGCTTTAGTGTATGTCTTGATTTCGGATGTGTGCGAAGTGCTTATAAATAAAAGACTTCGAAAAACATTGGAGAAAGTTACATTTGAAATAACCTACAATACTTTCTTTCTTAAGGAGCATTTTTAATTCTTTTTTTTTAGAAATCTTAGCACCTTAGTTTACAGTTGTGTTTCGAAGGACTTTGCAGAGGCAGGAACTTCTGCTTGTAGGAGCACACCTATCTACTCTACAGTATCATCCGAATCTCCGTGGAAATACTTTAGGCAGAATCTAGAGTCGGATTCGCAGAGTTCAGGAGAACAAGAGACATTTTGTTGATGTAAAAAAGCCCTTTACTAGTCAGAAAATTCGTACTGACCCCTAAAATGGCTTTTGTAATATCGTTTCAGATTTACAAGTAGGAGGGAGCATGAAAGGGGTGACCCCTCTTATTTCCGAATGGAAGCCCAAAGCTTTAGGTACACGCCCCATTACAATGTGTTAATTCTCCATCCTGTTATTGCCATTCTTCAGACAACTCATTCATGGCCTGAAGGGTCCTGCCACAAATTTCATAGTGTAGACATTACTTGGCAGTGGCCGATAAAAATGCAGTAAGTTTAGGCATGCCCTTGTAATGTATTCAGCATTTTGTCTACTTCCACCAGTGTTCCCCAGCCATCCTCAGCCAAAGAGAAGGCTGAAGCTATCACTTTCAATACCACGTTATAACTTACTCTTCTAGTTGGGAACCACAACCTTTCATTTATGTCCTTCTGAGATGATCTTTCCTGTTAGACCCTATTCGAGGGGGCTCAGCCTTGGGGACTTTGGTCGTTTGCCGCCAATGTCCCATATTCCTTCCTATATTGGGTCTGCAAAACTGGGCCAAGTACAGCCACTTCGGCGCTTCACACAGTGGTAGCAATGGCGAGCAGTCACAGGTGATATGGGGATCAATAACCTTAGAACTCAGCAAACCCTCAGCTCCGTAATAACTGCTAGCTCAAACCAGTGGTTTACTTTGGTAAAGAAAAGTAGTACTTTAATACACATGTCAAACGTAATACTTCTTAGAAGAGGCTAAAGGCACAATTACTTTACTGGAACTTGGAGTACTGAGGCTCGGTCATGGTCCCCCTCTCTTCCCCTGTCCTGGGTGTCTCCCCTTTATGTAATTGGCAGGTTCCCAAACTTCTAGGTTCAAACTCTGTAGGGCAGATATCAACGCTTGGGTGCACATTCCCTCTTTGAACAGTTTATGTGCTCAACTATCTAAAACAGTTCCAGTGTTACATCTCTGACTACTGTGGAGTTGTTTCAGTCCTCCCCTGGCATCTGACAGGGGTTTACAGGACATGCCCTGCTCGCTCCGTTCTCTCGGATTAGAGCGCTTGCTGGAGGTTCTTCCCACGTTCGAGCAAAGACCACAGCAGGTTGCAGCAGAGGCCAATGCCTGGAGTCCTTGCCGGTGTGCGAGGCTCCAGTGATGGTGCAGGCCTCTAGCTATCGACAAACCCACTTGTGGGTTCAGGTGACATACGGGGATTAAGCCACGGGCTCAAAGGTCAACGCTGCATGGTCAGCCTTGGTTGCAGTTACTGATACCATGTGATCTGCCTCAGGGACAGTTTCTCTGATGCACAGGCACTGAGATACAGTTATTTAGTGAATCAGCACAGTCCTCTTAGTCACAGCTGTTCTTTAATGTAGCAGCATGGTCCACTTGGGCTCAGTACTTCAATCTGCTTGGACACAGGTCGTTGTCATTGTTCCTGCCTGGAACCATTAGTCTAGAGAGCCTGCCCATTCACTCCTTGGGGCATGCAGATTGACATTCTCGCTCTTCCTTTTCTGGCAGACCCACAGATAAGAGGTCAGTCAGATTCTAACTCTCCCTAGACCGCCACACCTCCTGCAGGGTTGACAGGCTCATTCCCTCTATCAGCAGGCAGGTTGGCTTTTTGGTACTGTGGATCAGAGATGATGTCCCCATAACACTTGGAAACTGGCTTTCAGGCAGACACCAACTTTGTTTGCACAGCAGTCCTCTGAGTACTCTGCAGCTCACTCCCTTCCTTGATCAAAGAGAACATGGAACTGGAACATGTGGGTCAGTAGCTCCCATGTTTATGCAGTCAAAGCAGACAGGCTTTGCAGTTCTCTGTTGCACTTTGAGAACCGCTTAGGGGTCCTTCTTTCAAGTGTCCTTTCCAAGCTCCTTTCAAGACACAGCCTTTGTGTACAGTGATGCTCCTTAAAGCAGAATATTCTCCAGTGTGGAGCACCAACAACAGTGGCACTAAGAGGTGTGAGCATTCAACTTTCAGCTATCAACAGTCACACTGAACAGTGATCAGGGAAGAGCCAAATGGCTAGCTTCAGGGGATCCATCTCACATTAACAATATCGACTCCAGTTGCACATTTCACCCCCAACCATCTACCAAATGGCAGTGCTACAGGAATACTATTCAGCAGCTCCACCCAGCAAAAGGCCTAATTCAATCTCTACAGGAGCCTTGTCTCATCGGTACCTCCTCAGTGGCTAGATCTCCTCCCACCAGCTTTAGGAATGTCATTAGTGCACTTCCACTGTGTGGTAAAAAACTTCACCTCCTCCTTGTGCAAAGAAGCAGAGAACAGCGGTCCAAAATGGATCCCACAGACCTCCATTATCTTGGCTCACTAATTTTCACAATGCATGTTCCACACAGGCACACATGCATATAACATACAATTGGAATGTTAGCACCAGATTCTGGATTGGTTTGTATAAGCAGAGCTGTACACTAGTGGTTGCTTTAGGCCTCCACTCCAGTGACACAGGTAAAAATGTTGAGCCATAACTTTGGAATCTCAGAACAGGGTGCGCTTCCACTGCAACTTTACTTTCTAAACCCACCACAGGGACAGTAGTGCACGGCCAATAAATAGGGGGATGTTTGGTGCGCCCCTAGAAGTCATAGGTCCAGGGTCCCATTTATGTCAAAGGTCATGCCTAGGCCTCTGTGCAAACACTAAATTATTGTGAGGCTGGTACCAGGATACCTGATACATATAGTTGGGCACTCACAGCATGTAAAATACGACTATACACTATGCATCTCCCCACAGTTCCTTTTCCCATGAAATGGCAAACTCCTAAATGCTGCAGTACACTTCATGCAAGGCCTGAAGAAATTCAACCATATGTTCTCTATCCTGATGGGATCTCAGTGGCTCCTTTTACATGCCTGTATCATATTCAAAACCAGCTGCACCACCTTTGACTATCTAGCCCGCAAAATAACCATCTGTAGCAGATACCGAAACACCTGCAGTTTTTCGATCTGTGCACCCAGGACCTGGAACAACATCCCATAAGCACTAGAACGGTCCCAACTCTCCAGTTCAAAAAAGAAGTGAAAATTCGCCTATTCAGTTACATCTGGCAGCTTAGACCTGTAAATGATTTTAGAATGTCTTAATTGTCACTGATCTTTTGCAGTGCTTCATGCCCCCAGGCTAGGTTTGCACTTTATCGATACCCACATACTTACATACAAGCTGCATGGAATCAAATTTATTTCTGTCATTATCTTCAGTGGCTAGAAAAGGACATTTCTCTTTGGGAGAATTGGGTGCTATAATGAGTACTGCTGCAAGCTCTATCCTCAATGCGCTTACTGATTCTTGCATTGTACTCAGTGATAATGAATGCCAGGAGCATTCTGCTTAGCCTTGTCATGATTTGCTCAGAAAACGTCTGCACATCCTTTTATTTTGGCTTGATGAACGTTTTTTTGTAAGGTATTCTGTGATTCTTCACATCACAGTCCTGGTGCTTGCATTGTCAGCAAATGTTCTTGGGCTTCACTTGCATGTTAGGTTAGCGAAACACTAACACCAAACTAAAAATCTAGAGACCTTATACACATGCAGTCAGTGCAGGAATTTTTATACATTAGAGAGGCAACACACAAGATCAGAGAAACAAATAATCAAATACACAGTGTTGGTCAAGAGAGTTATTTTATTATTTTAAACCCATGAACATATACACATAATATCCCAACCAGACATGTTTTCACACAAAATATGACGTAAGCTTTTTAAAGGTTGCAAATGGTCTGATTTGTAGATTTGGGCCATTTGTGACCACTAAAATGCATTTTTCTATGTATAAAGGCCCTGTTCACAATTTTGTAACCTAATATCGAATTGCAAATAGCGTCCGTGATTCTGTTTTAAGAAGGGGGTTGTTTAGGGTGTCCCTTCCTAATACCGAATCACACTGGCATGTGCACATTTTGCTGTTTACTTCAAGTAGGTGGTAACCCATTTGCAAATTGATGTAAAAATATTTTTTAAGAGCAGGCAGTGGTCCCACAAGCCACATTTTTGCTATTCGCTATTTGCTAATCGCAAACACGTATGTACAGAAGTGTGTTTCAGACTTTTTGCGATTCCCAATGGGTCACAAAAATACCTACCTCATTAATATTCATGAGGTAGATCTTGGTTTGTGACCCATTGGGAATGGCAAAAAATGTTCCATTTTGAAACGCATCCCATTTTTCTTTAAGGAAAATGGACTGCATTTTAAAAGAACGATTGCTGTATTGAAAAGCAATTACAGACATGGTGGTCTGCTGACCCCAGCAGGCCGCCATCCATGTGATTTTTGCCATTCCTTATGGGTCGCATACCGAGATCTACCTCATGAATATTTTTGAGGTAGGTCTTTTTGTGACCCACTGGGAATCGCAAAAAGTGTGAAACACACCTCTGTACATACAGGGAGTGCATAATTATTAGGCAAGTTGTATTTTTGAGGATTAATTTTATTATTGAACAACAACCATGTTCTCAATGAACCCAAAAAACTCATTAATATCAAAACTGAATATTTTTGGAAGTAGTTTTTAGTTTGTTTTTAGTTTTAGCTATGTTAGGGGGATATCTGTGTGTGCAGGTGACTATCACTGTGCATAATTATTAGGCAACTTAACAAAAAAAAATATATACCCATTTCAATTATTTATCATTACCAGTGAAACCAATATAACATCTCAACATTCACAAATATACATTTCTGACATTCAAAAACAAAACAAAAACAAATCAGTGACCAATATAGCCACCTTTCTTTGCAAGGACACTCAAAAGCCTGCCATCCATGCATTCTGTCAGTGTTTTGATCTGTTCACCATCAACATTGCGTGCAGCAGCAACCACAGCCTCCCAGACACTGTTCAGAGAGGTGTACTGTTTTCCCTCCTTGTAAATCTCACATTTGATGATGGACCACAGGTTCTCAATGGGGTTCAGATCAGGTGAACAAGGAGGCCATGTCATTAGATTTCCTTCTTTTATACCCTTTCTTGCCAGCCACGCTGTGGAGTACTTGGACGCGTGTGATGGAGCATTGTCCTGCATGAAAATCATGTTTTTCTTGAAGGATGCAGACTTCTTCCTGTACCACTGCTTGAAGAAGGTGTCTTCCAGGAACCGGCAGTAGGACTGGGAGTTGAGCTTGACTCCATCCTCAACCCGAAAAGGCCCCACAAGCTCATCTTTGATGATACCAGCCCAAACCAGTAGTCCACCTCCACCTTGCTGCGTCTGAGTCGGACTGGAGCTCTCTGCCCTTTACCAATCCAGCCACGGGCCCATCCATCTGGCCCAACAAGACTCACTCTCATTTCATCAGTCCATAAAACCTTAGAAAAATCAGTCTTGAGATATTTCTTGGCCCAGTCTTGACGTTTCAGCTTGTGTGTCTTGTTCAGTGGTGGTCGTCTTTCAGCCTTTCTTACCTTGGCCATGTCTCTGAGTATTGCACACCTTGTGCTTTTGGGCACTCCAGTGATGTTGCAGCTCTGAAATATGGCCAAACTGGTGGCAAGTGGCATCGTGGCAGCTGCACGCTTGACTTTTCTCAGTTCATGGGCAGTTATTTTGCGCCTTGGTTTTTCCACACGCTTCTTGCGACCCTGTTGACTATTTTGAATGAAACGCTTGATTGTTCGATGATCACGCTTCAGAAGCTTTGCAATTTTAAGAGTGCTGCATCCCTCTGCAAGATATCTCACTATTTTTGACTTTTCTGAGCCTGTCAAGTCCTTCTTTTGACCCATTTTGCCAAAGGAAAGGAAGTTGCCTAATAATTATGCACACCTGATATAGGGTGTTGATGTCATTAGACCACACCCCTTCTCATTACAGAGATGCACATCACCTAATATGCTTAATTGGTAGTAGGCTTTCGAGCCTATACAGCTTGGAGTAAGACAACATGCATAAAGAGGATGATGTGGTCAAAATACTCATTTGCCTAATAATTCTGCACTCCCTGTATATGTTTGCGATTACCAAATAGTGAATCGCAAAAATTTGCTATATGGTAATTGCCAACACTAACTTTAGTACATCTGGCACAGTAGCTTTACATATACAAGAGCTGGTGATTACTAGATCGAGAAGTGCAGCTACGAACAATATCTTTAACCATACAAGAGCTAGCAATTCTCTTATGAAAGTTATATTCAAAGAAGTGGAAGGGGGGGGCATGGCCAGCATGCGTGCTGAGTAAGCCATGTTTCGGGGGAGCTCCAGACCCCGATATATCAATCTTGCACCATCCACTGCACTGAATCCAGGAGCCAGCTAAGGTCTGCAGAGTGGTGGAGGAGAGAGGACGGTGGACCGACTACCAGTGAGGAAACTGCCCGCGCATCTGGCAAAATGGAGGGGCCACTGGTCACGGCCCAGCCTGTCCAGGGCTGCCATTTTGCCTGACTTTATGACGTACAGCATCTGGTGGGCCGAGTGACCTCTGCCTGAGCTGGAGACTGATGAAGTGAGGAGGAATTAGGACTGCAGGCTGGTCGCCAAAGAGGAGGCCGCCTGGGTGCCCGGCAGAACGGACAGCGACTTGCCACGGCACGGCCTGGCTGGGGGCGCCATTTTGTCTGCTGCTTCTTCGTGTAGCAGGCCTCAGAGCCTTTGCCTGGGCCGGAACGCTCTGCAGGCTTCCGTGCTTTGACCTGGATGCAAGGCCGCAGCTCCAGCTACCCTCAGACAGAGGCAGCCCACCCGGGATACATCAGCACTCATGTGAGGATTCAGCACAACTCGGGCAGTGGCGTTGACAGTGTGGGCCCGGGCAGCAGCAGCTCATACTGGGGATGTCAGGGTGAGTATGGCACCGAGGGAGCGCAACGAGGGCCCCAGACTGCCTACTACTGGACCCATAGTGCCTGCACTGCTGGAACTGGGGGGCCCTTTTGGTTTCCATAGCAGGACAGTCCATTGGGTGGCCTGGTTCTGGTGGGGCCCTGCAGTGCTTTGGGGAGGACCAGCGTCTGCCGGGTGGGCAGGAGGGCCACGGTGGGTAACACTGGTATACGGAGAGGCTGACCATCCCCAGTGCCCACGCTGCTGTTGCTGCCTCTGTGAAAATTCAGCGACACCGGTTGGGCCCTGCATGCCTCCCTCTATTTTTGACTACTTACCTCAGGCTTGTTCTGCTGCGCGAGAGGACAGCACAATTGGAGTGTGTTCTCGCTGCCCACCCGAGACCAACGGGGGAGCTCTACTGCTGGGTTGCTGCATCCCGCTCCCTCCCTGACGGCCTCTTCCTTGCGGCCACCTGTGACTGAACGGGGGGTGGCTTGTTGTGGAAGGGACTCCATGCACTACCTGCGGTGGTGGGCCCCAACACAACCCCAGTGTCGTCTTCCTTCAGGAGACACACTTGCGCGGGATAGACAGACCTAGAATGGCTAATCCAAAATAGGCCATGAGACATTGGACTTACACTGACACTAAAACACTGGGGGTGGCCATATTCTGTAAAGCCCTCTCTAGCCCACACATTTCTAAAGTGATTAGGGACAGGGAGGCGGAATATCTGGTCTTACATCTACAGAGGGGGAGAGACCGCCTTACCCTACTCAACCTATATGCATCTAACAATGCTCAAGACGCATACTTACCCCTTGTGCTGAAAGCTCAATTAGAGGGACTCAGGGGAGACATTATAGTGGGAGGTGTCTTGAACATGGTGTGGGATCCCCCTCTAGACAGACACACTGCTACGCATCAGACGGCGGGAGCCATGGCAGCGCAACTTGAGCAGGACATACTCAGCTTGGGCCTCACAGATGCTTGGCGCTATCGCCACAGTGTCACACAAGACTATTCCTTTTACTCTCATGTACACGCCACATACACCCACTTTGACTACCTCTTACCATCACACAATCTTTTAACGCCCTCGACACGTCGCAATTTCAGATATTTCCATCTCTGATCACGCTCATGTTGAGGTGGTTTCGCCTCCCTCCCAAGAAAGTTCATGGGGATCCCCCCTAGGTAACCGGTGGATGCAGCAGAGATCCGAAAGCGCATCACCGATTACTTCACCCACAATATAGACCATGATGTCTCCGTTCCCACTTTGTGGGATCGCTTTAAAGCTGTAACCCATGGAGTGATCATCACGATTGCCATCACTGGTGGCCGGGTGGAGCACATAGTAGAACACAACCTAACTTCTGACATAAAAGCACTAGAGCAACAGGACAAGGCACATACCACTTGCCAAAATAAGCAGCAGTTGGCCATCCTGAGGGGCCAGCTGCGCGCCCATGGAATGAACAAAGCTGAGCGATCCCTCTTGGCGCTCAAACAATGTTATTACGAAGGGGAGAACAAGGTGGGTGCACTGCTGGCGTATAGGATGCGGCAACACCAAAATAAGGCACACAGTACTAAGATCCTGAAATCTGGCCAATCACAGAAGGCGACTAGCTGGACAAACTCCATGCCTACTACCAGTCCCAGGAGTGAAGCAACATCGCAGAACAAGATTGATGCGTACCTGCACGCCTGTGACTGGACCCCGCTAGAGCCATAGCTAGAGAAGCACTAGTCTTCCATTTCAGCTGAAGAGATTCGCCTTGCACTTCGTACACTTCCCCTAGGCAAGTCACCAGGACCAGACAGTTTGCTGGTTACTTTTTACCATCTATTCCTCCATGAAGTGGAGCAGCACTTGATCAAACTATGCAACTCCTTCACTATGTTACAGGGCTCACCCACACGATGGTGAGCTCTGAACTCTCATTAATCCCCAAGCCGGATAAGGACCACGCTCTGTGCTCCTCCTGTTGCCCCATTGCCCTGCTCAATATAGATGCCATGATTTACAAGAAGATACTGGCATCTAGGCTCAACAGATATATACCTGGCCTCTTTGACTCGGACCAGGTGGGCTTTATGCGGGACCCACGTCTGGGCATACCCTTCCTGCAACTGGTCCATGAATGCTTGTTTACAGTCCAGGAAGGGCCTGGCTGTTCGCGCTGGTCTGTTCCCATGGAGAGCAGGGTCAAGACTGATTTGGATATGGCTGGTTCCAAATTAGAGTGGCATGGTGAGCAAAAGAACGATGGATTTAACCAAGGTCTGAGACTGGGGGTGAGTGTTTGAAACGTTTCAGCACTCCATCCATCATCTTGTTACTTTGCTTTGCTTTGCTATGTTATGTTCGCCCTTAGTAGCCAGAGTATGCCCAGACCTGGGTCCCTTGCTCACTGTGCCACTGGATTCAAGCTAGCCTGGCTGATGAGGAGTGATACCCTGAAACCAGTCCCCAGATGCTTCGTTCTGGTCCGGAGAGGACCTGGCCTGGCAGTTCTGGCTGGACTGTTCCCATGGGGAGCAGGGTCAAGACTGATTTGCATATGGTTGGGTCCAAACTGGGTTGGCATGGTGAGCAAAAGAATGGTGGATTTAACCCATATCTTTGACTGGGGGTGAGTGTTTAAAAAGTTTTAGCGCAAGGGGTGTGGCCAAGTAAGATGGCCGGTGGACGCACTTCTAGGAAGCTCCCGCCATCTTGGTCCCCCCTGGCAGGGGAGAACACCCCCGGATTCTTGTGGCATCCTGAATTCCAGATTTGGGGGCCCAGGGGTTCCGAACTCTGGCAGCGGAGTGGGGCCCGACTTGGGCCGCTGGAGTGCGGCCTGGTGAAGAGAGGTGGAAGCCTTTTTGCGGCCGTCCCCGGCATGCCTCTTGCCCTAGTCGGGCTTCGTGCCGGCGGTTAGGCTGGCGCTGGAGGTGGGGGTGTGAGTCCGCGGGCCGCCCGACGTGCGTGCCTCCCACCTTGGGGCCTGGAGCAGCTGTGGACTCCGGGGCAGACCGCTGAGCCCTGGCAGAGTGGGGCTTACCTGCCTTCCCCTGCCCCAGTGGGGGGCCTGGGGTCCGGGCCGAGGGGATAGCACTGGAGGAAGGGGGCCCAGGTGAGCGGCAGCTGGCCGGTTGGCTCCGAGTCTCAGTGGAGCGGCTAGGGCGCGGCCTGGAGGGGTGAATTGCTGCCTGGAGGGTGGGAGACCTACGTTGAGCATTTGGAGAGGTGGTGTGAGCAAGTTTGGAGTCAGCGGTCCATAATTGACAGTGCAGATGCAATACCATTCTATGAAGGTGTTCTGGAGCTACCGAATAGATCATGCCAGAGACTGTAATAGCGCCTGAAGCAGGGTTTGATTGATAAGATATATGAATATAACAGCGGCCCGCAGTTGGGGATTTATGGGGCCTTGAGATTGTTTTAGACTTACTGAAGGGTGCCACAGTTCAAGACAACTTCAACTCTGCTTATAAAAGTCAGATAAGGTGGCAATACATCCCCACTGTCTCACTCTTCTTTGGCTGATGGAGAGATGATGGGGCAGCACAGGCAAACGGCTGCGTCACAGGGAAACACTATGGAGCACTACACTGCCCCTGCTCCATTGCTGCAGCGCCAGGCTCGTGTGGGTGGGCCCAGAGATGAGCTGGGCATGCCAGTTGCTGTATAGGAACCATCGCGTGATGAACTTCTGGTGGCCATACAGGGCTCAAGGGAGGCCCTTGTAGTGAAGATAGAGACAGTGGCTGTGGAGGTGAATCTCCTCCGAGCGGACCTCCGGAAAATGTCTGATAAGGTCAAAGTTTCAAAGAGGTCCATCATGGATTTGTAGACAGAGGTTGGTGCTCTACGAAAGCAGATGGCACAGGCCATGGAGGATGCGGAGGGCAGGTCCCAGTGGAATAACGTGCGCATTCTTGGATTTTCAGAGCACGCAGAAGGTTCCAATGCAGAGGACTTCTTGGAACGATGGATCAGAGATGTCCTACAGATTGCTGGGCTATCCAGGGTGTTTGTTGTGGAGCGTGTTCATAGTGCCCTGGTTGCACCTCCTAGGCCTGGCGCACCCAACGAGGGCTATCATTACATGTCTTCTGAAGGATAGACACTGTATCCTACGGGCTGCCCGTGAAACTGACAAGGCCGTTTTTGAGGATTGCAAAATCTTCATATATCCTGACTATACGAACAAGGTACAGACCTCTACGAAAGGGTTTCTGGAGGTGGAGGCTAAGCTTTGTGGAATGACCATTAGCTCTCTGTTACTGTATCCGGCAAGTTTAAAAGTGCTCTTGGGAGGTAAATCCCACTTTTTTTAACAGCCGGAAGACGTCTGGAGTTGGTTGGAGATGTGGGACAAAGTTGCTCTAGGCAGATCTTGACAGACTGAGTCAGTGGCTGGTTGTGTTACTGGTGTGGATGGCTCACACTAGAGGAACCGCGGGGAGAGCCAGACGGAGGTCTCCACAGGGCAGGGAGGCAGCAATGACAGCAGAATTGAAATTCAACAGGATGGTACAATGGCGATGGTGGTTGCTGAACTGGCTGCCGGACTGACTGTACCACCTGATCTGGAAGTGGAGATGATTGCTGTTAATAGTTAACTTTAATTTTCCTGAGTGGACAATGTTGTACTGCTCCTTTCTGGAGGCATGTAATTAGGCTGGAGGCCCTCTCCTTGCATAGTAATGCGTAACAGGATTATATTAGATCTGAAACCGGAAAGGGCACTACTTGAGTTCACATAATATGAAGGGAGGGTAATGTTCTTTTTGGAAAATGACTGATTAGGTATGCAGGCAAGGGGTCTTTAGCTTACGGGGTGGGGTGTGGTTACCTCCACTGTTGTGGTAGGATCTTGTAGTTGGGGTGCTGGCGATTAGGCTGTTGTCCTGGCAGCATTTACACATATAGATCTACAGTACACTTTGATGTGTTTGTTTTACTGTTTATTCGGGGGGTGTGGGGGCTTGGGTTTATTTAATTAGTGCATGTGTTTGATGATTACTATAGCAGTGTACGTTCGTATGTGAGATGTGAAATAAGTACCCAATATGCCCCCTCTTTTGCAGGAGAGGGGTTGGGGGAGGAGGTCAATGGTGGACGGAATATACAGAGCATTAGCATGGGTCGACAGATTAATATGCTCACATGGAATGTCAGGAGGATGAAAAGCTACACAGCGTGCTATAGGGTGCATACTTTCCTGCAGCAACATAAGGTTCAAATAGCCTGCTTGCAGGAAATGCACCAGACAGAGGAGGAATCACAAAAGCTTGCAAAGAAATGGCGGGGTCAAGTGTTCTCCTCGTCCTTTTCCTCTTACACAAGAAGAGTAGCAATATTGGTGGCGCAGGAGTCCCATTCACACATGTCTATAGCGAAGCTGATGTGGAGGGGAGATATATACTCCTACAGGGTACGTTAGATGGGGCGCCCCTTACTATTCTTAATACTTATTCACCCAACACAGATGATCATGGCTTCTACACCCTGAGAGTAGGGAGAATACCTGTCATTCCAAGACACATAATACATATAGTTGGCTGGACTGCTTCCTCCTGGGTGGACTGAATTGCTCATAAGTGTTGAATATTGAATGTCTATGGAGGTTTCTATCTGATCATGCACCGGTATTGATGCAGCTGCAGTGGGGGTCAGACCCCAGGGTGACGCGTGGTTGGCGTATGCCTACAGAATTTCTGACAAATGCTGTCTGCCGTGACAAAATGGCAGTTGCCATTAAAGACTACATAGCCTCGGAATGGGGCTCCACGGCATCTAGAGGAAACAAGTGGGAAGCCATGAAGGCTGTTCTGAGAGGGGTGTGTATAGGCACCACTTGTGGGGTGCACAGACAAATGGAATAGGATCTCAACGAATGGGAGGGTAAGCTGGCGGCCATGCAGCCAGCACCAGACACTGATGACAAGGGAGGCAGAAAAAAAGCAGCTTTTTTTGTACAGGGAAGTCAGTAGCTGCTGGGAGACACTAGATAAGGGTACACTTCAATCCTACAGACAGTGTCTACACAGGGAGGGGGACAAATTCGATAAATTACTGGCTTGGATCCTAAAGCGGGAAGTGGAATCCCCCCATTTAACATATCAGGAATGCTGAAGGTGTGCAGATGACTAATCGCAGGGATATTTTAAAGTATTGGTGGAACATTTGCAGGCTGTACTGAGTGCTGGTGCATCAGTGTCAGATGATTATTTGGGTGAGTTACTGACGCAGAGGCGACTTTCAAGCTGGAACTTGAGAGTATGGAGAGTTTGGAGGCTGAGATAACTGTAGAGGAAGTGAGTGCGGCATTGGAGGCACTGTCAAAATCGAAGTTTCCGGGTGAGGACGGGTTTCCGATTGAGCTTTATCAGACATTTCCCTCCTTCTGTGAGAGAAATTATTGGCAGTGTTTGAAGAGGCCCGAGAGTGGGGTGTAATGCAGGAGTCCATGCGCCAGGGCATTGTTTGTCTAATGCTCAAACCTGGGGCGGATCCTGGTGACCCCTCCTCCTATAGGCCGCTCACCATGTTGAATGATGATGTTAAGATCCTGTGTAAGATATTGACTACTCGGCTATGTGGAGTGATTTTGGGTCTGGTTCATGAAGATCAATGTGGTTTCATACCTGGCCGTTGTACGACGTATAACTTACGTTGTTTGGCCCATGTCTTGCATGAAACCATGGGTGCGGAATACAAATTTGTGTTAGCATCATTGGACCTAGAAAAGGCCTTTGATAAGGTGGGGTGGGGTTACCTCCTGGCGGTACTGCAGGGAATGGGGTTTGGTCTCCAATTCTGTGTGTGGGTTTGCCTGCTTTATACTGCACCCTCTGCTCGTGTTTGGGATGGAGGGGAACTCTCAGAATCCTGGGTAATGGCAGGGGAACCAAACAGGGGTGTCCACTTTCACCGCCTTTTTTCGCCTTGGCAGTGGAACCACTGGCAGTGTGGCTGCGTGAGGAATTGGCTCCCTGGGGCATTCGGGTGGGACAGGTTACCCACATCATCTCGTTATATGCAGATGATGCATTGATATATCTTCGAGATACCTCGCTGTTGCGGTTGATGGATCTGGTCTCAAGGTGAATAGGAAGAAGTCGCTTCTGTTTCCTCTAGGGCTACTTTGTGGTGCACCACTAGAGGACCTAACGGTGGTGGTGCTCAGGTGGGAGCTAGAAAGTTTTAGATACCTGGGTATCTGGGTTACCCACACTGTGGCGCCGCATGAAATACACAACGTAGAACAAGTAGTGGCTGGCCTTGAGTGTGCGATGTTGCTCTGGAACAGGCTGCCTCTTTCGGTAATGGGAAGGGCAGCTATAGCATAGATTATGTTTTTGCCACGGTGTTTATACCGGCTACAGAATTCAATATTTCCGTTAACTGATCAGCTCTTTAGTCGCCTGAACAATTTACTGATCCCATTGGTGTGGGTGGGGCGTCGCAGTAGGGTGGCGCTGGCCACACTGCGGAGGGAGCTGGAAGACAGAGGGTTGACTATTCCTAATATTAGGCATTATTATTATGCAGCGCACTTGCAGCATGCTGCGAAGTGGATGACTGAGTCGGACAATTGGGAGAAGCGACTATTTGAAGGAATGATGGGCACACATACTGATGAAGGGTGGCCGGTCAGAAACAGCTGTCCCATACTCAGGATATATGTCAGGACTACTGAAGGGATTTGGGACCAAGCCATTAAGAAAGTTATTCGACATGCTCCATTTGTTAGAGAACTGAAAATATGGGACTTGGCGCCCTTTCAGGCTATGCATAACTTCATGTCCTTGGAAAACTGGAGAGCGGAAGGATGTCTGGTAGCAGGAGACTTATACCCTAATGGGGAGTTTATATCCTTTCAGGAGGCACAGACTACGTTTGGTTGGGGCCCGGGTCAGTTCCTGCAGCATGCCAAAATGGAGAGTGTGGTCCGGGTGATCTGGGGAGGTTTCCCGGTTGCCCCACCGGCCTCAAACAGTTTTAGCTCTCCGTCCATCAACTTGTTGTTTTGCTATGTTCACCCTCAGTGGCCCGGGTATGCCTAGACTCTCTTGCTCACTGTGCCACTATACTCAAAGTAGTCTTGCTGATGAGGGTGATACCCCAACACCAATCCCAGGATGCTTGTTTCAGGTCAAGGGAGGACCTGGCCTGGCAGTTCAGGCTGAACTTTTCCCATGGGGAGCAGGGTCAAGACTGATTTGGATATAGCTGGGCCCAAACGGGGTGGCATGATGAGCAAAAGGACAATGGATTTAACCCCCTTGATCTGTGTCTGGGGTTGTTTGAAAAGTTTCAGCACTCTGTCCATCATTTAGTTGTGTTGCTATGTTCGCCCTTAGTGGCCAGGGTATGCCCAGAAGTGGGTCCCTTACTAACTGTGCCTCTGGATTCTAGCTAACCTGCTTATGAGGGTTGATACCCTGTAACCGGTCCCAGGATGTTTGTTTCCGGTGCAGGGAGGACCAGGCCTGGGAGTTCGGGCTGGACTGGTCCCTTGGGGAGCAGGTTCACAACTGATTTGCATATGGCTGAGTCCAAAATGCGGTGGCATGGTGAGCAAAAGAACAATGGATTTAAGCCAGATCTGTGACTGGGGGTGAGTATTTGAAAAGCTTTGGCACTCCGTCCATCACCTTGTTGTGCTGCTATGTTCACCCTAAGTGGCCAAGATATGACCAGACGTGGGTCCCTTGGTCACTGTGCCACTGGATTCAGGCTAGTGTGGCTGATGAGGGGTGATACCCTAAAACCGGTCTTCGGGTGCCTGTTTCCTGGCCCTGGCCTGGCTGTTCGGGCTGGACTGTTCACATGGGGAGCAGGGTCAAGACTGAGTTGCATATGGTTGGGTCCAAACTGAGGTGGCATGGTGAGCAAAAGAACGGTGGATTTAACCCAGATCTGTGACTGGTGTGAGTGTTTGGAAAGTATCAGCACTTCTTCCATCATCTTGTTGTGTTGCTGTGCTTTAAACTGAACCTGACATTTCATAAACAACTAACATGGGAGACTTCAGAAGGAGAATGCACTATTGCAGTGCTACTCATCTGCTTGACAACACAATGGGCTACCTTTTCAGTGGTATTACTTTATATTTGCACTACTTGACAAAAGTGTTTTGATACCACATGGGAAAAGTAACTCAGTCCTTAGTTTCTCTTCTTCACCCGTTCCTTCCTTTTCCTTTGTCGCTGCCTCCTCTTCCCTCACTTTCTGTCATTTTAAAGATTCCTTTGAGCAAGAGCATTGGTGACACATATAGTTTGGCCTCAATGAAAATATAGATGGTGTTGACAGAATGAAGAGGTTTGGTGGACAGCAAAAGGGGATGATAAATGGAGAGAATAAGTGTGATCAGAGATAGGTCTGTTGTGGCTCACTAGAGATGCAAGTTCATTGTCAATGCATGAGAAAGATATGGATTAAGGGAGGAATTCATACTTAGGCTGGGGTGGAAGGCTAAGGTAGGAACTTTTGAAATCAGTAATAGTCGTGAGAGTGATAGGGGATCAGAAGTTAAATGGTAAGGCGAAGAGAGGATGTTCTGTATATATTTACGAACAGCACAGAAGGGCAGATGTATAAAAAACATGCAAAATAGTATGAAAAGTGGCAAATACACTGTAATATTGTCCAACCTTGTTACAGCTTTGTAATAGACGTACTAACTGAGCAGAAAGAGGAAGTGAACTAAGTTCTTGTTGCTAAGTGAGAACATTTTAGTGTAAAATAGTAACAACTCCTGTTAACAGTGCTGTATTTGTCTTTCTGGGATTCATTTGTTTTGCAGCACACTCCAATGAAATGCCATCACCCTCATTTATAGGTGCAATTATAAATACAAATTGGATAAATTAACACTTATATAGTGGCTAGTGTATTGCTGATTCATACTTGTTACAAAGTCAAATGAGTAAGGTTTTGGTTTGGTGAATATATGAATTCAAATTCTATTTTGCGTGAAACTTGCTGGCACTAAATTACTTGGACCATACTGATTGGAGATTTCTGATATATCTTAGTAATTGGCACGTTTGCCCAATATTGTTTGGGTTTACTTGTGGACTTTAGGAGCACAGACTGTTACATTCGTTGCCTTGTTGGGCTATTTTGTGTCTTATTCATTGAGAGATTTCCTACTTGATAGTATCCTTAAAAAAGTCACTGTTGTGACAAAACACGTGTCAGCTGTTGTGTAGAATATTTGATCAAGTGGAAAAATTGTTTACGTCACATACAATAAAGGAATTGAACTTCTCTGGTTTTTACATTTCTTACCACAGAGAGTTTGACAATTATTGGACTTTGATTGGTGTGCATTTGGTACTTTCCGAACTTACATTTGCTGTGGACATTGCCAGGCATTGTGGTTTATCCAGGTCGGCTAATACTTCTTTTTTTTCATTGTTGTTAGATTAGATCAAGACCCTTTTCTGGTTTGTCTTTGGGGCCGCCACGCAAAATTGAGTTACAGACACTATGGGTAATTCAGGTACCTTTTAGCCTCCTTGCACCCCACACTAACCAGGTCGCAAGACCAGCATTGAGGCTATAGATTTATCACAACGTAGGGCTAGATTCATAGTGAGTCAACTTTTCTCGATACTTTCAACGCCTTCCTTGTAAAGCTGCGAATTTCTCCTATAGTAGTCTCTCGTTCTCAATGAAGAGGTTGTAATCAATTTTTAACCAAAACCTGGTGTGGCCCTTGTATCCATCAGCCCATCTGACATTGACTCTGGATCCTTTGCCTCTTCCATGGGTTCATTACCTTAAGTGAAATAACACAGAATGTGTTTGCTGCGCACATTGCATACTTAAAGCCTCTTCAAGGCTGCTTCCCAATTTGTCACATCTGCACCTCAGAAACTATCAGTTAATGGATTTTACCACATCCACCCCAGGGCTGTCTGATTCCCCAGAAAGTGAGGTAGATTGCTGATGTAGGTTATTAACTGTGGACAAAGAGAAATCTTATGATTGACATCAATGAATTAGGCTAACCCCACAAGGTTTAAGTTCTACTCCTTGAATGATAACACCATAATGCACTTGGACCTTATGGAGGTCGATTCTTTTTTAGTTGGGGAATG
Source organism: Pleurodeles waltl (assembly GCF_031143425.1). Lineage (NCBI taxonomy): Eukaryota > Metazoa > Chordata > Amphibia > Caudata > Salamandridae > Pleurodeles > Pleurodeles waltl. Next base: position 140,715,636 of record NC_090448.1, read on the forward strand.
GTTTATGGCTCTAATTTTGTCTTATGGGAATTCTCAGAGAAACCATTCAAAGTAGTATCACAGAGCATTAAACATGTACTCAATTTCCTTTGAGGCAATTATGTACTCTTGCATCTCTCATTGTCTCCACCAATTTACGCATGCAATGGAATATGAGGGCCAGTAGTAGAAATGTAGAAAGGGGAGTAAGATAAGAAAAAATGTAGCAACACTGAACTCCTCCACTCTAACTCATTATTTCTACTAGGCACTAAATTTTGCAAGATGTAGCAGGTTATCTAAAGACAGTGAGAGATATCCTGAGTAGCTGTCCAGAACAGTCCTGCATTGAACTGTAGTTGTGAATTGCTATGCCTTATTGCTAACTTTATTCAACTGGCTGACAGTTCTTTGATTTGGAATTTGCTATTTCAGAAACTAAACATACAAGAGATGAGGACCTTAAATAAATATGCATCAACAATTCTCTCTATGAATAGGATATCTAGTCCCACTTGGGTCACTGTACACTGTTTGTGGAACATGAGTTACAGTTTCTGCTTGACCTGTGTGCCCTTTCAACATAATTATTCAGTACTAATATCCTGTGATACCAACCTTAGGCCATGATTTAGGGTTTGGGGTACTAGTTACTCCATCACAAGCGTGACATGTATCCTATCTGCTTAATTACAACTGCATTATATCCCATGGAAGCTTTAATTAGGTGGACGGGGTATCCGTCACGTTTGTGATGGAGTAACTCATCTGCAAAACTCTAAATCAGGCCCTTAGGGTCTCATGTACTAAAAATGCTTTCGGGTAAAACTGATCTCAATTTGCAACTCAACCTTAACTGAATTAACTGGTAATTTGGGGCCAGATGTAGCAAACCTTTTGCATGTCGCAAACTGTGAAAAACGCAGTTTGCGGCATGCAAAAGACCGAACGCGATGCTCATCCCCAAATTGCGAGTCGGTACCGACTCGCAATTTGGGGATGCGACTCGCAAATAGGAAGGTGTGTTCCCTTCCTATTTGCGACCGCATCACCATGCTGAGTTGCTTTGTGACCGCGAATGCGGTCGCAAACCAACTCGCAGTTACCACCAGTGTCACACTGGTGGTAACTCACTCGCAAAAGGGAAGGGGTCCCCATGGGACCCCTTCCCCTTTGTGATTGCCGAAATAAATATTTTTTCAGAGCAGGCAGTGGTCCTATGGTCCACTGCCTACTCTGAAAAAAACTAAACCAAATAGTTTCGTTTTTTTTTTCATTTTGCAACTCGTTTTCCTTTAAGGAAAACGGGCTGCAAAATGATAAAAAACAACTGCTTTATTGACAAAGCAGTCAGAGACATTGAGGTCTGCTGACTACAGCAGGCCTCCATCCCTGTGAGTGCAGGGACTCGCTATGGGGTCGCAAACTGCGACCCACCTCATGAATATTGATGAGGTGGGTCTTTGCGACCCCATAGCGAGTCACAGAAGGTGTCTGAGACACCTTTCTGCATACAATTTTCCGAGTTGCAAATTGCGAGTCGGTCTGACTCGCAATTTGCAACTCGCAAAATTTGAGTTTACTACATCTGGCCCTAGAAAACTTGCCTGTGTAGTGTTATGTTGTTTCACAAAATAGCAAATTGGAGTGGGTTGCAATTCGGCTTACCTCATCAATGTCAATGAGGTAGGTTGCAAATTACAACCCAGTACAATTCGCTGCCAAGACAGGCATGGGGGCCTGCTAGAGTCAGCAGTCCACCATGTCTGTGATTGTTTTCAAATATAACAATGTTTTTTTAATTGAGACGTTTTCCTTAAAGGCAAATTGGAAGCATTTTTGAAAAACTGAAACATTTAACAAATTTTTGTTAGGCAGTCATTCCATGGGCCACTGCCTGCTTCATAAAATGTTTTTGTCAACAGTCACAAAGGGTAATGGGCCCCTAAGGGACCTCTTCCTGTTTGCTAATAGGTTACCACCACCCTTGAGGTGTCGATAAAATATTATTGTTTTGCAAATAGATTTTAGTTGCAAAACATTAATACATGCTAAAAAGAATAGGTATTTACAAGTGTTGAACCTGACTCTTTCTGCAGGCCACCCCAGAGTTTTGCTTACCTCTGCCTTCCTTTGCTGAGCCCTTTTTTGTTGGCTTTAACAAGTCTCAGCACTTTTTCCCTGCTAACCAGTGATAAAGTGCTTGTACCCTACCATGGTCTGATTGGTACATTTAATTTACTTGTAAGTCTGTAGTGAATGATACTTCATGTATGCAGTGCCTATAAATTGAATGCTACTAGTGGGCTGCAGCACTTTGTGCCATCCACTAAAATTGCATTTCTAAGACATCTCAGGCCTGTAGTGCAGTTTTAAACAGCCAATTCAACCAGGGGAAATAACCCCAGGCCTAAAACTTGCCTTTTAACACTTATTAGTCCCTCTATGGTAAGTCCTGCAGGCTCACAGAGCAGGGTGCATGGTATTTAAAATGTAAGGCAGTTGGGTTCAGGTTATTCATGTCATGGCAGTGAGAAACCTCTAATGTACTTTTTATCTGTTGTAAGACTAACTCTCCCATACACTAATACAGGGTTACCTTATTACGCTTAATACCTGATAACTTCAGATTGAGAACAGATAGAGAAATTATGTTTGTGCTCAAATGAATTGTAATGTTTTATCCTCTGATGGTGAAGTCTGATTTTAAGTTACAATTTTCAAAATGCCATCTTTAGAAAGTTGAATTTTTCTGCCCATACCAACGGTGCCTTTCTGCCAGTGTCCTTGGTCACATAACTGAATGTCTCTGCTGTTGTGGGTTGTGTATTGTTTCCAGACAGTGAGACAAAAGAAGCCCAGGTATGAAGGGAGAGGGTCTTTCCGACAGGATGGCTGTGGATGAGATGTACCCTGCCCTGATGTCACTTCAGAGGGCCCTGCATACAGCACACTCAAAGAAACCTGACACCAGGCCTGTGCCTTTGTCATCCTAGACAGTTTTCAGCCAAACCAAGGAAATGGGAAAATGGACCAGAACCAGTTTTGGGGAGAGGTTAGGGAATTCCCCATGCAAAGGGTGGCACCAGGTATAAAGGTGGGGACACCAGAACCTCTCATCAGAAAACCGCTGGTCCTTTGGAAGATTTGGAACAGGGACTGCCCTACTGCCTGAGGAGGAGAGCCTGCACTGCTGGCTGAAGAAGGCTTGCCTTGAATCCAGACTACCCTGAGTAACTCCACAGGTCAGATGGATGACCTCCTGTGCGAGGACAGAGACACAACAAGCTTCCGGAGACCCACCTCCAACTGTTTATTTATTACGATTTACTTTATTTTTCTATTTAAGATTCCTCATGTGCTGTGCTTTCACTATATTAATCTTCGTGTCCGGCATAAATACTTAACACATTGCATTTAAATTAAGCTTGACTGCTTTTGTGCCCAGTATGCAGAGGATTTGGATTATTATTTGAGTGGGGCTTTCAGCCCTCTCAACTAATAACCCAATATCTTAGACGGCAGGACCCCCTTAAAAATTCCCTCGGAGGTACAGATTTGGTATGGTTTGCTAAACCCATTAACAATGTTGAAAACCATTTCTGAATGGTTAAATGGGCTTAGTTCTTTTGAAAGAGTTTTAGCATTTTCAAATCCTATGATTTACCAAATCAGAAGGTTTGTGAATGCTAAAACCCTTAGTACATGAAGCCGTTTGAGCCTTGTCCAGTACAGTCTGCCTTGTTACAGGTGCACTTTAGCCTACGACACTTGTAATACAGCAACGTTTTGACAAACTACCCCATCTGCCAAAGTGTAAACAATTTCCTCAGTGACTTAGCAGCTTGTATAAGTATAATTGAGCTCTTAATATCATATGCATAATCACATACATATATAATATGCAGCATAGTTCTGACTGAAGAATCTTTACTTTTCCATTACAAGATAACCTTAGGTGTAACACGTAGGCTAGTGGTATATTTTTCTTGTATGTGTGAATTATTTCAAAATGTTTTTATGTGTATCTCTTCTTTTTAACTAGAAAGGAGAGTTTGGAAAATAAGGAACCTGAAAAATTGGAAGATGATAAAAAAAAAGCCAAAGAAGCAAAGGTAATTTGAACTGCCCTACTGTAGTCTCTTTATATTTACTCAAGTATTGTGCATTTCAGTGATCACATTCAAATAAATAAGCCCATATACTGAGTTTTTGTTCTGTTATCACCTATAATGCTCTGGTTTATATTCCCGATTGTGCATAAAGGGAAAGCCTAAGGCTCTCACATGCTTCGATGATTCAGATATTCACTATATGGAAGGTATATTTAGCATTTTTCATATTTAGGAAATGCCTAGATGATGTTGCCCCGCTTCTGCAGCATCATAATTACTGCAAATTGCCTTCCATGGAGATTTTCCTGGAAGCCACTTGCTATCCTCCCATCACCCCATTCACCCCATTTTCTGTCAAGCAACCCCGTCTAACCACTTGGACGACATCAACATGTCCTTCTTTCTACCACCATGCTGATACCCTCTCTTGGATCACCACTACTACGATTAGCTCCTCTTAATATGAGCTCAGTAGGATTAGCTGTTATTGTTGTGTATGAGTATATGTTAGAGATAGCTATGTGTAAACAATACAGCTCTTTTCTGACATTATCTAAATAGCTCCGTATGGTCCTCAGTTTCTAGGTATTGTGCATGTTAATATAAAACTTGCATTATATTTTTGTAAACATAATTTGAATCACTGCTAAATTGTCTGTGTTATAACAGACAACACATTTAGATCTATGTTGTAACTGGATTAATGTACCTGCATTTTACTTTCAATGTACTCATTTTGGCCATAATTTCTTCAATCACCTTAGCTTTCCCAGGCCATAGAAATGAGCTTGGGCTGAGAACAATTAAAAACCAATAGTTAAAGAACATTATATAATTTTATTGATTGAAGCAGGAACTTTTTTGCCTCAGTATCATGTGTAGCGATTGTTTCTTTTTTAATTATCAAAGTAAAAATTCAACTGTATATTTATTTTGCCATTGTCATAGATTGCTGTTGAAGAAGTTCATGAAGAAAATAATGAGGAGAAGAACCCCTACCCAGCTAGTGATGTACCTGGTATGCTAATACAGCTGAATAATTTGTCTGCGCTGTACATTAAAATGTTATTTCTTGTTTTTATTAAATATGTTATTTTATTTTTAAATATGATACAGAAAAGGAATGTCATTAAATGTGTGCTGTAATGCAGCATTTTGCATTGTACATATATCAGTATTTAAATATCTCTATCTGTTTAATATTAGTTGCTTTCTTGCTAACTTTGGTGCTGTTCAAAGGATCTGCACATTAGGATTAGGTTTGGTAGGGTAATGTTAATGCAGATCAGACAAGGAGCGGGTAAAACAAGAGGGTGTAAAGAAAGTGGATTTTCACTTTTTAACCCTCATAGGAATCTTTGCTTTCCGATATCAAAATAAATATTCTTAACAGAATTCCTTCAAAATTGTCAATAAAGTAGAACTTTACTCAAAGAAGTACCCTTGCTTGGTATTGTGTAAATCCATTATCTAGTTCTCATTAAATCTGTGTTTAAATACATGTTTGGTTTGACTTAAAAGGATTAAAAAGTTCAACATTTCTGAGCTATTAGTTCCCTGACCATCTCCAGGCTAATTCTAAAAAACTATTCAAAACAGAGTGGACAAGAAAGCTTTTTCTCCTGTTGCACTTTATGTGTACTGACTCCAGAGAAAAGTTAACATAAGAAGGGTGTCCAAATCTTTGTCAGGAACTGAAGTAGTAGAGATGTCTGAAACTTGACAATGCATTCAACTTTTGAAAGACAATTCAGATAGAGAGGATATTTAGTATGGCATAATCTGGTAAGACATAAGGTCACTGGATGTACAACTCAAGAACAATCTCAATGGATACTAGATCTCCTTAAGTCATTGCCATCCCTTTTACATGCTGAAGACTGCTTGAAGCATCTTATAGTGCTTCGAACTACCATAGGACCATAAACACTCTTAGCTTTTCAGTGCACTTCTGTCCCTTCAGTTTTACAACAATGATTAGCAACTTAGTTTAGCAGACATTGAAACCACTGAAGTTGGTACTAGCCCTGTTATCACTGCAGAAAAAGAAACAAGGCTTCATAATTCCTTCTAACTTCTTCCACTCTGTCAGATTCTCCTGATTTCAAATAACTAAGGATAAGGGAGTCCAGAACCTTTCAACGTAATGATCCATCAGCAGAATTTAAAATAATAAAATAAATGTTCCTGTATAATACTTGCCCTGTATGGGATTGACTTTCAATCTTCACCGGTGGGATATCTCACCAGTGGGGAACAACTTGAAATTCCACTGCTTCCAGAACAAACAGAACAAAACCATGATGGTGTTAGCTAGACATATTTAAAAAGTACATTGAGTATGTCTGTGGGGTGAAAGGGAATGATTCATGGAAAATACATTCTAGTCTGTGAGTTAATCCAGAAATAGGTGAGCAGTATTTCTCTAAGAGGCAAAAATAAATGACATCTAGTAACAGAAAATACTGTGCATGATCATTCAATCCTATCAATTGCTTTTATGAAGTAGCACTTAGATGAAAAACAGGAATTAAATGCCTTATAGGTCTCAATAAATCCGTCTATCTGCTGACTGAAATATGTAAGTACTAAAATGTTAATGTCTTAATATTTGTGTATTTAATTTGAAGTGGGAGAAGAGGAGGATGAGGATGAACCAGAAGTACCAACTGGCCCTCGTCCCCGAAGAATATCGGAGCTGAATAAGGAAAAGATTACACCTATTCCTGAGGGGAGTGCCTTTTTCATTTTTAGCAATACCAATCCGTAAGTAACCAACTTTACCAATCTGTTCTTTTTAAGTTTCAGATTTAAATTCAGCTTGTAAGATGATAATTTTTGATGTGCAGTTTAAATAATTGACACAAGCAAATCTGCTGCCATTAGCTTATCATGTCTTTCATTGCAGTGCCATTACAGAAACACTTTCCAGGGACAGTGATTTTTTCTAACATTCTTAATGTCGTCAGCGAACTTAAGTTAATAGTCTTGCCAAAGTTCCATTGGCACAGAGTTGTTTCAAATAAATATCTGTGTTGAAGCTTGTTCATACTGTGCTACTGTCTAAGACGTTTAGATCAAGATTCTAAGAAAGCTAATCCATTTTTGTTCATGGAAGGAAGTTAGAGGGTGTATAGGCTGGAGAAGGGAGAAAATACATGGGGTAGAAGAAGCAAATAAAAAACAGAGAGAGACAATTGGAGAACAAAAGACTAAGTAAAAGATATATAATATGTTACTGTGTTACATGAGATCAACATGAAATTAAAAACAATAGTAAAATATGTATCTTAAAACATGGAGGTCTGGAGACATGGCCTATCGGATAGATCTGCAGACAATGGAACTGGGGAGTCAGGTTCACATCCTGTCCTCTACTCAATATCCTGTGATTCTGGGCAAATCACATAATCTACCTGTTCCCAAAAAAATGCATAATGTCTTGTTCTCATGTAAAGCACTCTAATGCCCTTAATGGCAGAAAACAAAAAAACCTAGGTGTTTACTTGTAGACAATATACTATAAATATAATTGTGTATAGGAAATTTTGAGAATTATTCATGCAAGAATGTTGTCCATAAAACACTTCGAAGCTAGCTCCCTCAAGGTGGTTATTCGACTGACACTGAGATAGTAACTCTTTGAATGACAAAGAATCCAAAGTGCTGCTGAACATACTTCATTCTGAGAAAAATGAAATAGTAGTAGTGGCCGCTAAAAGAACTTGATGGTGGTCAATTGTTCTTTACAACCTACGTACAATGTTGTTAAGGTATTATTATTATATAGACATTATATAAAAAAAAACTTTCATAGAAATGAACTCCAAAAGGAGTGTGAAATACCACATGATTAAAAAAGGTTAAAATGAGGTGTTAGCCTAGGTTTAATGCAGTACTATTTGGAGAGATCTGTCTAGTAGAAAGTAGATGCTTTGTAATTCTAGATACAATAGTAATATTCAGCACTAGTACTAGTTCAGTAAAGATAGACTGGATATAGCCTAGAGTCACTCAACCATAATGGTCACTGGTGTAAAACACAAATAAAATTAATGCTGGTAGCACCGTTAGTTAAAACCTTGTGAATTTGGTGAGAGTGCAAGTTTACATTTTTTATTTGAAGCATTTGCTAAAACAATTTAAAGAAGTAAAGGAAAGAAAACCTGTTGCCACCTAAGCATGGCGGCATATGCTTGCAATATAATTTTTAACTGTGAAAATAAATGAACTATCACATAATAATGTTAATATAACAATAGAAGTACTTCCCATCAGACAGGCAAAGTTAAAATTGGTATAGAAACCCTTTTCAGTTTCATTGCAGATCCTTGGAAAACATAATAGTTTTTGGCACAAAGAAAAGGTGTGATTGTGTCAGACGTCCTCACACATATGAAACTAAGAGCCTGATTTAGAGTTTGACGGACGAGTTACTGTGTCACAAATGTGAGGAACATCCCATCCGCCATATTACAGTTTCCTTAGGTTGTTATGGAATTGTAATACGGAGGACAGGATATCTGTCACGATTGTGACAGAGTGACCCCATTCACTAAACTCTAAATCAGTCCCTAAGTCTAAATTGAGGGGTAAGTCCCAGGGGAAATTTTAAGATTTTGGAATAGACACCTCAACCACTATGTATCGTGCCATGCTTCATCAAAGGCGCTTATCCACACTGTGATATGTGGTACCATCATGGCGGACTCAATTAAAATTGTGAGTTCTTAGATAAATTATCACTAGATATGTAGCAGGGATCCAAGTGAGTAAAAATGTCACAAGGTATTCTGTGAGTACCTATGACATTATTCAAAAGCAGTGTTGGGTACACTTGAGTAACAATGACTTGAATACCCTTAAAGAACCAACATGTTTCAGCCTTCTTCTAAAGACCGTACGGCTATGAGGCCTTCATCAGAGAGCTGCTTGCATCCCTGCCTGTCTACTCGATCATGCCATGCACAGAAATTAATTAAATGAGCCATAAGGCACTCACCTAATGAAAATTCCTTCTAGGAGATAACCTAGGATACAAAAATTAATGAATGAAAACCATTAAATACTTAAATCATGGTTCATAAGACCGGCAGTCAGTCATGAACAATGTTACATTGCACATTCAAAGAAGTGATAGCAAATTGCCCCCTTGATGACATAACTAGTCATTTTAAATTACCAGACACTACAGTGTGAAAAAGAGCCTTCAAATACAGTAAGCAGCAACAAATCGGGAGTGACAATTTAACAGATGAATGGATGAAGAGAGCTGACTTAAAGACCCTCTATGTATGTACATAGGTGTGTATTTTTTTAATTTATGAATTATTTTTATGACAAAAGACTTGGATCTCAAGGCCAGACCTAAAAGGAGAGGCTATACAATGTAGACATGTGTGCCCCAGAAGAAATAATCAAAAGGGTGTGTGCAGTGGTTTTTCTCAGCTGTCAGTCTAAGGGGGCATGCCTATATGCATCAATTGAATCTAAAGCAGACATCTGAAAAGTACATCTTTGATACTCAGCACAAAGATAGGACCAACTGCTTTCTAAAGTCAACCCTGCTAGTTTTCTTTCAGAAGCAGGCAAGCAAAAGTCCACTCTCAGAAGAAAAAGGAGGGCACAGCTAAATAACCAACATGTAGGAATGAAACTATGTCATGGCATCCAGATCCAGTGAAAATAATATTTAAAAACATCTAAAGCATTTTTGCGTGAACATTTACTGACAAATGATGCAAAAATCGTAATTCAAACTTAGATTCACAAGAGCTAAATACCACCTTTTTCAAATGTTTTTTAAAGTCAATATGCAACTGTTATTAGCTCACTGTCTTCACATCAATGGAGAGTTTTACAGATTTATTAATTTTTCTTTGGTTTGCATTTGCATTTAAGATATTTTGTCATACACTACTTTATCCTCCTCCTGTCATAAACTGATTCTTGTAAAGTATTTGCCTAAAATATTTTATTATTTTGAGTAAATATTCTGAATTGTCGACATAAGGTTAAATCAAGCTTCTTCATTTCACTTCACCTAAGTTTCTCCTTTCACCTTTTTACTCTCTCACTAAGGACCTTTACTGTTTTTATGTGATAGTTAAAATGTGCCAAATTAATTTCTGTGCAATATGTCATTTCTCAGTTTCTCTCTCTTTTTTATAGAATTCGAGTTGCCTGTCACAGGCTAATTAATCATCAAATCTTCACCAACCTCATCTTAGTCTTCATTATGCTTAGTAGTGCGTCTCTGGCTGCTGAAGATCCAATTCGTAGTCACTCCTTTCGGAACATTGTAAGCATCAAAAGTGTTTTTTAATGTTCTGCTACCCCAGTTAACATGTGTTATTTTTAACATTTCATTTAGCATTATAAGAAATCTTTTGAAAAGTTGATGGTAAATTTCTTATCTTGTGGGACAAGTTTATGAATCCTTTTCGTTGTAAGTGAGTCACAAATTCGTTCTGCATGAATAGATCCAGTGTCAGGATACTCCTTCGGGAGTGAGTCATCGCACTGTACAAGCTCGGTTAACATACCATAATATCAGTTTGTTAGGATGAAGGAATCATTTTGTGTTCTTTCACATTAATATATTTTATAATTTTCTATTGTTGTTGCTGCTAAGCTGAGCCATAAAGTCAATATTTTTGTGTTCTAAAAAGCAATGCTGCGCAGGTTGGATAACTATAAATCATCATCTAAGGTGAAATGTGTATATTAGGAAGGGTTGGTATGCCATGCTGTCCTCTCTTACCATTTAAACCTAATTCTGATTAATAATGTATTTTTTTAATCTCCCTCTCTTGTAATATTCTCAGATTTCAGAACAAAATCCATGCCTAAGAATGAGTGGCATGTTGTGCAATCAATATTCTTGAGTTCTGTGCTATACTGATTGTCTCCTTATATATAAGGCCAAATGTTCCCTTTTGCCAGTGTCTATCTTTCAGACACATTACAGAAAATAGGGCCTTGTAACAATTTTTACAATGTTATCTAGAACTTATTTTAATGTGAGCTTAATTTTGCAGCATTCTTCTACCGTGATTCACACTGTACCCCCGTTTATAGATGAATCAGAACTGCCCCAAAGCATGGTGCATGGCATATGTTGGCAGTGGCTGGGTCATCATGGCTTCTCTAACTGAGAAACATATAGCACTTCAGCATCTTAGAACAGTTTAGCTTCCTTCAAAGGATGCCTTTGTTGGTGGTCAAACTTTCATCTCACATAAATGCATGTTTTGGATCATGGAGCAGTGTTATCAACCAAGATGCTGTGGGCCTTTAACATCTTTTTTTCTATAATAAGGCAAAATGGTGAAAAACGAGGCATAAGGTCAGAGACCGGGGCAAAATGACAGGACACTTCACTCTTGCACTGGGGCCAAACACAAGAAACCTCCTTGCATAGTGAAGTTAACTTTTTGTTCCATCTCACAACTAACACACTGAGATGGATTCATGGAAATAGGGCCTAAGTACTCCATTCCCAAAACGCTTCTCTCAGATTATTCAGACTGTGCTGAAACATTTATTTTCCTCTCTACTGATAAGACGTCTGATTATTGTTTTTTCAAATACTAGAGCTTTCGGTCTTGGATGTTTTTTTGCAACCTAATTTTCCATAATTATCACCCTGAGACTGCTTATTTCTTTGAAATAGCTCTTGAGGGAATGATCCCCAAGCAAAACATATTTAATTCATAATCAGTGTAATTCGTAATCAAACAAAGCAAATCTTGCTTGATCATGAAATGGCTCTGAGGATTCATCAGACATATTCTAAGTGACTGGCTAGAAGAGGGCTTGGTTTTGAAAACATGATAGAATTGTGTTTTAGTGTAATGATGGAACTTCTTTGGCTGGCAGTCTTTCTGTGGCACCTCTGATATCTTCTGGAAAGGGTGTGTTATTCCTTCTGTCATAAAATTTGGTGTTGAGGCACTTATAGGCTCACACCTTGAGACCGTGTACCTTTGTCAACACTCTCACCATCACATCAGCTGTTGTCATAGACTGTTACAATAGGTTTTTTCCGACATGGGATCTTTGAGGTCTTACCATCCCCTAATTTTCACCGATATTCAATGTAAGAGGATAGACACTTCAGGGAAGAGTCTTCTGCAACATACATCACAAGGTTAAATTGACAAATATGGTTTTACAAACAGTATAAGGATGTCATGAGTACAGCTACAACTTCCTTTGCTATTGGCTAGCCATTTCTGACTTGTCTCCAATTTAATACCCACCTGCATGATGTGCATCACCATGATTTGCAGTATGGTTCATTTTTCTTATTATGTTTAGGCTAAGGTGATGATGAGAAACTGTTTAGGGGCTAAATTCAGTTGTACTAGAAAGTTAGCAAAACAGGGGCCCAATACCCGATTCTTTCAACAGGACTGAAGCTGTTTCTACCACCTAACCGATAAGCATCTTTCTTATATACATGTATAAATGTCATCCAACAAACTTTAATTTTCACTTTTTTAATATCGCGGACTCCCAGTGGTCCATGGACTGAGGGTTAAGAACCACTTAATCTTCTTTAAACTTCTTTTAACTTCTTTAAAGAAACTCAGTGCTGCTTAAGCATTGAACTGAATTGCTTTTCAAATCTGTTTTGCCACGACGTTCATCCCAGGTAATATCATATTAACTGTTGCTGTAATACATAACCATGTTTTGATTAGGTGATACACAGTGAAATAGCATCACTCTGTTTATTCCAAAGATAAAAATGTATTTTGAGTTCAAAGATTTTAAATCATGTATTTACCAAAATAAATAAATTCATACACATTTCTTTTGTCAAGTGCCTAAACAGCCACATTTATAATATCTGCTAAAATCCCGTACCATTGAACCTCTGGGAGATGATTGAACTTAGTAGGAGGGCATGAACGCAAGCCTATGCACTCGAGGATACAACACATTAGTCAAGCATTTAACTGTCTCAAGAGCAAATGGTTTATCAGGCTGTTTACAAATTGTAAATAAAAGGGGATTTTGCAGCATCTCAGATTGTATGAGAGCCTGAGAGGCCATGCAGAATAAATAATTATTTTTAGTATTTCTTCATTGTTGTTCTGCTTTAGCTTGCAGTTTTCTTAATATATTTTATTTAAACTTGATTTTTTTACATGTAGACATGGTAAAAACACATTATTCTTTTGAGTAGGGCTACAGTTATTCAATTGTTATGTTTCATATGCTCAAGAAAAGTGTATCATTTCACTCTAATATTTCACTACCCACTTAAAAACCTAAAGTGTGTTGACACTCAAAAGAAAATTGATGTACGTACATGGAATTTGTCTATGTGTTGCCAATTGAAGGTTTTATGGCTAATATTCTTACTATTACGTGTATTATACCTTGCAGATACTTGGTCACATTGACTATGCTTTCACAGGAATCTTTACTGTTGAAATCCTTTTAAAGGTAATAACATTCTAATGAATCTTCCCTAAAATAAATGGCATTTTGCAATAATTTTGTACACCTTTTATTTGCTCTCCAGGTCCTAGGCTATGCAGACTATGTCTTCACTAGTATGTTTACATTTGAGATCGTTTTGAAGGTAACAGGTTTAACCGCAAGCTTGTTTGGCGGGATTTACCTTGTGTGCCTTTGCCAACCAAAGCAAATTTGAAGTGTTTTTCACCTTTTTTGCTAAATCATTGAAATAAATCCCCATTTGATTGAAAGGATGTCTTTGACTTGTTTGCTGGTTTTGTTTGATTAACCTCAGCGATATTCATGCATGTGACCATCACAATGAATGTGCTCCATTTTTATTCATTGTTTCCTACAGTAATGGACATTTCCTATGCATGTGTTTTTGTCTGTGTTCAACTGTCCCTCAAAACATTAACCCTGTAACTTTCATGTTCATTTAGGATTCTACAGTTTTCACAAACAAATCCATCACTGTAAAATGCAGTTTTTTTTATTGGGTAAACCCCAATAGTTCTTCTAGTTGTTGGATTGTAACTAAGTGCTTCTTTTAGTTTAATTATGTCAGATGTTACTTTCAGGTAGATAATAGCCATATACTTCTTTGAATTAGTCATGTTCAGGTGGTTCTTTTATTTTTGCCACATCAATATGGTTCTTTCAGTTAGGCCAACTATACATGTTTCTCTTATGTTGATCATATCCATTTGCTTCTTTTACTTTGAGTAAATACATGTGGGCCTTTTTGATAGTCCATGTCCATATGGTTGTCCTTGTCACACTGTGTCCAAGTGATTCTTTTAGCTCATCTCATTTAAAACAGCACATGAATATGAATCAACTAGATGAGCCATATGCATATGGTCAAAATAAAAGAACCACATTAAAAGACCAATCTGAAAGCACCACATCTGCATAATCCAACCAAAAGAACCACAAGACTGCTTCACCTATCCTATCAGAACTGTTTGGATTGGTTCAGCTAAACGCACTATATGGAAATAGCAAATGACTATGTGTTTTTTTTTATTTTAATTAAATTGAGGCTTTTTGTTGAGATGGATGATGTCCATGTGGCTTTTTTTTTTTTTTTTAACACTTCCATTAAGTTCTTTTAGTTGAACTATGTCTACGTGGTCTCTTAGTTGGATCATGTCTATATTGTTCTTTTAGTTAAACCATGTACATGTGGCTCTTTTAATTTGACTATGCCCACATGGTTCTTTTATTTTGCTCATGCCTGTGTGGTTCTGTTAGTTGGTTTATGTCTATGCAAATTTTCCATGATGATAAAGTGTAATAATTTCTACAGATTGCAATGATGTATTGCAACAATGGCGTGCACAAAAGCCTAAATAGCTATTTTAAAAAGTTGCCCCCAGGGCACCATTACTTATTGTATCAGGTGACAAGTGCGTGCACCTACTACCAAGCCTAGGCTTTCCTCAGGCATGGTTTTCATTTTGCCCCACTGATTTCCATGTAGAGTGCATTGTTATAATGCTACAATCAATGAAAAAAATATTTTTCTAATTTAAGAATATGCTTCTTTATAGTATAATAGATAATCACAATTTTTGGGGGGAAAATAGAAAAAAAATAATAGAGTAGCATCCAAATTCAAACATGTTACCTTAATAAAGATGAGACGAGAAGACAAATGCATGTGTTGTGGTTCACCTCTTACTGACTGCCTGTTTTTAGTGTGTAGCACGTTACAGGGTATGAGATTGTTACCCCTTATTAAATGTGTAACAGTAAGCAATTGGTGTGTGAGCATGATATACAAAATATGAATTGATTGGATTTTGCATTTTACCATGATAATTTAACATTTCTGTGCAGTTAGTTTTACAGCTGTGAATTGCTTTTCACCATTTGGTTTGGTAAACATTTTGTATACTGATTAAACAATGATGGAACATAGCCTTCTCTTAAAGGAGGAGGGCAAAAATATGTTCCTTTGGGCATTTGAAAAAATATTTTTAAGAGTGCCTTTTTTTAGCATATCTGTACCTGTAACAGTTACTTTTAAAGATGTGTTTGTATACATTGAAATGGGTGAAAACATAACAATATTCTTCTACACTCGATAGAACAGGATTCCCTTTCCGAGCAATGTAATGAATGAGGTGGGAGTTAATCCATCTACCATTATGGGTTTATGGATGCCACAGGTGCTGAAAAGCAAGCTAAAAGAAAACATAATGCTATGTTGGATTTGGTCAAAAGTGTGACTGTGCTGAATATTAATGTTGTGCAGCACCTCCTCAGTAAAGGAAGAATAAGGATGTAGATAGACAGCTAGAACAAAAGCCATCTTATTTCTGTGAAATTAACACCACTGGAAACTTGCACATAGAGCAGATGCTTATTTTTAAATATAATCTCCCCTTTAAATTATATTCAGGTCTGCAGATCAATGATCTTCTATGCAATTAAAAAAAAAACATTCTTTTGACTTTTGTACTGTAATACAGACCCCCTCATATGCCTTTCCAACACTTTCAGGAGATTTTCACATATGGGTTAAGGACCTCATGCCCTCATTTTAATGGAAAGGCATGATATGAATAGTTTTCAGTCTTTCTAAGAAGTCACAGGTCTCATCCATTTGGCATGGGGCATTACTTTCTGGAGATTTTAACATATATTGGTTGAGGAGCTTGTGCCCTCTATTTAATGCCAGAAGCCATGATATGAATAGTTTTCAGTTCTTGTAAGACGTCAAAGGTCTCGTCCATTTGGCACATGGCATTATTAATTTTGTTTTAGTCGTCACAATTATCTAATTTGTTTGAGCCTCAATTTCCCTCTGACCTCCATTTTTTCCTTTTTCTATCCCCGGTTTTGTAGGCACTGTCTTTTCCTCAGACAACACTCTTCAAAACCCTTCCACCCATACCGATTTCGGGTTCAGGAATTTTAATCTCTTCCAATAACCTCAGCAATCCTGCTTGCCATCTGACCCATTGAAACCATGTAGTAGAAAATTATTGTAATACTCTAATTTTGTTGTTGTTAAACAGTTTAAGAATGCATTTACTAGATTTGTTTTGCTCCTGATGTTGTTTCTGCTAAAAGGTGATTATGGCAATTCGAGAAAACCTGAGGGATAGCTTATGATTCTGAGGCCAACTGCCTCTATTAACATCAATTCCTTTCAGGGCAGAAAAGAGAAAACAATTTGCCCAGAAAATGTCTTCAGATGAAAATTGTCCTAAAATGTTGTATTCAACTATTTAGAGGTTGTTTAACCAATCAGCTCTACTCAGAACCGGCAACATTTCTATTCAATTCTCATATGACAAAGTGAAAATGATGAGAGAAAAGAGAAATGGAATGTACTTCTGTTGACCTGTGCTGCTCAGTCGGGTCCTGGAGGCAGATTCTACATCTGTTTGCAAAGTCTCCTTAACATATTTAGAGTCGGTTACGAACAGTAGCCAACACTCAGATTTACCCACTGATGCTCGCACTGGTAAAAATCGGAAAAGTGTAAATAAATATGTAAGTCTACTAATTCAATGTATTCTCAATGTCTCTCTATCTACTCGGATCATTTAGCCTGAATATAAGACAGAACTTGTTACACCCCTCTTGAAAAACTGCTCTGCCTCCTTAGTAACCTTCTACTTTCTGCCCCTTCTCACTGCTCAGCTAGCACTCCAAACTCCTGGAAAGAGCAGTCATGTGTTGACTGTAGGAATATATGAGGGTCATACTTTGTCTTGACTCCATCAGTCAGGATTTCACCCTAACTACAACACAAAGCTACTGGTAGTTTGTAAATTCAATACAAACTCAGAACTATCCTGGATAAGACAGTTTTGGAGCTCTGGCCCTATTGGAGTTGTTGTTGTATTTGAACACAGTGGACGGCCAGGTGTTTATAAGTGTGTGGGCTTTAAAAGTGTCTTTTATCTGAGTTGGGAAGAAATTGGCCCAACTTGGTTATTTAACCTTAGACCATACATTGGGCCCTGAAATGTGACTGTGAAGCAACAGGCTTGTGATCTGCTTGGCCAGGGCCTGAAGGTTTTCATGAATGATGACATTACTCATACTGGGAGATTTTCAAGGTGGTGCAGGATCAGACCTCGGATACTTACAGAAGCAATCCATGGCCTCACAAAGTAGATGAACAGTAACTGCCTAATGTGAAACCACTTGTGCATTAGAATAGGACGATATTGAGTTCTTGTCTCACAGTATTTTTCCTTGCAGTGGAAATGAAGTCAGTCAGTTGACATTAGCTAACCTCAATGACAGTGAAACACACTTTCCTGGCCTAATTGTGTGGGCACCAAGGACTGCCAAGCTGGTTTTGGTGGTGAATATCCAAATCCCTGATGCCTAAAGGTACTTCATAAAATGCATCATGAAATCTGCAGCAGAAGTTAAAGGAACTGCCTTTGGGAAATGCTTAATACAAAACTGAAACCTGACAGTGAATTTTAATCTCCTGAATTTGTAGACTACTAGAGGAGAGGTGTGGCAGTGGGAAACCATAGCTAAAGTAGTAATCGATATATGGTCTGAGGTGTTCTAAAGTCTGGCAGAACACAGGACTGCCCCTTATTTGAAACTAAATTAAATCTTTCTGGAACTGAAGTCTAAACCAAAATAACTGTTTACTAGGTGTATTCTAAACCATACGGTGGGTAAGCACAAATACAATTTGAATGGGCTTCAATTCAGAATAAGCCTAATTTTTGTTTGTTGTGCTGTTTTGTATAAATCGTAGTCCTCAATTGACTTTCTGCCCATTTGTTCTGTCTTATGCTCTGGTGTTCAGAAAGAAAGGCACTTTGGAGTTTTATGGTATGCCCTTTGAAAGAAAGACAATTTCCGACATAGTCAGTTACTTAAGTGTACTCTGTAGGGGCTAAATCCTGGTTGGTACCTTTGGAGAGTTACATATCACCCCTAGATGGGTACCACATATATTAAGTGTTTTCCCCATGATATCCAATTGGTCATCTTGTAGAAGCATTAGATCACTTTTGTAGGGAATTGTGCTAAACTTAATTGCTCAAACATAGGATGTTATTGTAGGTCTGAAAAGCCCTCAGTATAGTATATCAGACTTCTGGCAAAGATATTGATTCTGCCATAATTTTAAAAGAGATTAGTTAGTACTGAGAGTAGTGGTACTGTTACATTAACTGGACAAAGCATACAGTTCATTCTGGATTACATTCCTTTCTAGTCCAGCTCCTCAGAGTTACTAATTGCTGCATCTTGAGGTCTCAGTCTTTTGTCTTAAATTTGGATTATAAAGTTCTAGTCCCAGTGATATACCGAAGCCTACATAATGCCACAGCACTCTTCTGGATGGGCTGATGGTGTAATAGAATTTGGCCAGAGTGCCACAGAATGTATGCCCCTTTACTTCTAAGCATCTGTATCAGTGCATTTGTTGCTTAACCAATTTGTTGCACATAATTTTCATGTCGATTGAGCAATGGTTCCTTGTTAAAGCTCGCATTTGCATGTACCTCAGGCAGTTGTGCAATGAAGGCCTGGGAATTGTGCATGCACGTTGAATTAGGATCTTTGATTCATCAAGGAGCCACAGGAATTTTGAGGCAGATGTTTCTTTTGTTAGAGGGCTAGTCTCACTTCCTGGTTTTGCGCTTATGTATGTCTGCCAATATACTTTGTGTACAAGATATGCAATAGAACAAGACAGTTGTCTGGTCAGCGCCGCTTGATGGTTCGTTTGCAGTATTGGAACAATTTTTCCAAGCAGAATTAGCTGCAAGCTGATCTCTGTAAACCACACATACTTACTTGAGTGTTGAAGATCAGGTCAACCCCAAAGATGTGCAAAAAATGGGGGCTATCACAATGGTTGTTGTCACATTCTTTTGCACCTATAGCACTTGAATTTCTATTTTGGTACTGTTCGTGTGCATTAAATGGTTCCTCATCCAGTAATAAGTATGACTCCCTTTCATCACAAGGTCTTGATTGTGTTTTCCATGCATATCTTAAACTGAAATTAGTGGACTATAGCACAAATGTATAGCCTCATGTGTATGTTGAAAGGCAATGGTGACAAAGCTGACCCTGATGATGCTCCACTAGTGATCGTCACCATCTTTACACCGTCTTTGAAGAAACAAATAATCCTCCTCAAGGGTGTACAGAATTCCCAGATGTCGCAGTGCTGCATCCTTTCTTTCAGTGTTACTGGCGGATGGATGATGTGTGAGGGCAGATGATAAGATTGGTGTGAGGCCAGTTATCTCTGCTAGAACATGAGTATCCAAAACAGAACCACCTGAGCCTTGGTAGGCACTGTTGAAAATTATTTTCAGTTGATGTGATACGAGGTCAGAATCTTATAACAGTGTTAAACAAGCTGTTGGTAATTCTTTTCCCTCTGATTATCATACCTGCCTCTGGTAGGGATTAATACCTTAATTTACTCTATTATTTGCCATTCTGCTCTTGAACTTGGTGGAACGGATTGTAACTAAGATATGAACGTCCCTCAGGATTTATGTATATAGGACTAGGAAAAGAGAGGGAGGCATATGCAGACCGCTGGCTTATAATAGAGCTTTTATTAGAAGTGGACAAAACTGCAATCAAGTAGAAAATCCAGTTTTTGTACTCCTTTTGAATAATGAACTATCGAGAAAATGAGTTGCATAGTGTTATATTCTTTAATGATCATCTCACGCTTGATACAAAGAATACATCTTTTCAGACTGTGCTGACATTTGTGTTACGATGATTAATTAGGTACACTAAAGAATGCAGAAGCAGAAAGACTTAATTCTATTATTACAGAAAGGTGTTGATAGACAGGTGTCTATTTTATTTTATTTTATTTGAATTGATATAGAGCAGCAAACTATATATTTTTTTCAATTTCCTATTTTAGATGACAACCTTTGGAGCATTTCTCCACAAAGGATCTTTCTGTAGGAATTATTTTAATTTGCTGGATTTGCTTGTTGTTGGAGTTTCCCTAGTGTCATTTGGAATTCAGTAAGTATAAAACAACTTTTGCATGTTATTTCTTGTTGTAAGTATTTTTTAAGGTTGTAAAATAAGTAGGTGAATACAGTACATATCAAATAAACGTCATCGGCAATACGATATGTGCAAGTATTGTACTATGATAAACGTAACTCCTAAAGCAAGTTCTTGCATTATGATTAAAAAGGATATAAAATACTGAAATTAAGAATAAATGTGAAGATGAAGGAAAACTAAGAAAATGTTACAATGTATTGCTTCCAAATCTTAAAATATTTTTTTGATGCAGATATGTTCAATGTGGTTAAAGGTACTGTGTTTAGGGAGTAAGGAACTAAAGGCTAGATATGCAGAGCATTTTACGGTTGCAAACAGCCCAGTTTGCAGAATCAGTCCATTTGTCCATAGCGATTTGTTGACAAGTTTCCGAATCGCAATTTGGGTTTGCGACCAAAAACAGAATCGCTATGTGTTCAGGGCATGTTCAAGACGTCCCTTCCAAATCAGGAATCTTAATGGTATATATTAATGTTTTCCAACCGAAATGCAGTGAGTTGGTGGTAACCCATTCACAAATAGGAAGGAGTCCCATTGGAACCCTTGCATTTGAGAATGTTTAACAAAATATTTTCCGAGAGCAGGCAGTGGTCCAATGGTACCACTGCCTACTCTTAAAAAATAAAAATGAAACATTTGAAACATGTAATTTTTTTTACATAGCTCATTTTCCTTTAGGGAAAACCGGCTATATATATATGTATATATTGCTTTTTTTAAAGCAATCACAGACACAGTGGTCTGCTGATTTCAGCAGGCCCCCATCCCTGTGATGGTAGCGATTCCTAGTAGGTCACAAATTGCAACATACCTCCTTAGGGCCAGATGTAGGAAAGCTTTAGCGACTCGCAAACAGCGAAAAACACCGTTTGCGAGTCGCTAAAGCCCATCTGGTATGTAGAAATGCATTTTGTGAGTCGGAACCGAGTCGCAAAATGCATTTCAGAGTCGCAAATAGGAAGGGGTGTTCCCTTCCTATTTGCGAGTTGCACTGGTATGCAATTCCATTTGCGACCGCGAAAGCGGTCGCAAATGGACTCACAGTTACCATCCACTTGAAGTGGATGGTAACCCAGTCGCAAACGGGAAGGGGTCCCCATGGGATCCCTTCCCCTTTGTGACTGGACCAAAAAATAATTTTTCAGAGCAGGCAGTGGTCCAATGGACCACTACCTGCCCTGAAAAATACTGAAACAAAAGGTTTCGGTTTATTTTTCAAAGTGCCACTCGTTTTCCTTTAAGGAAAACGGGTTGCACTTTGAAAACAAAAAAACTGCTTTATTTAAAAGCAGTCACGGACATGGAGGTCTGCTGACTACAGCAGGCCTCCATCCCCGTGAGTGCCCTGACTCGCTATGGGGTCGCAAATTGCGACCCACCTCATTAATATTAATGAGGTGGGTCTTTGCGACCCCATAGTGACTCGCAGAAGGTGTCTGAGACACCTTTCTGCATCCCACATTGCGACTTGAAATTTGCGAGTCGCAGGGACTCGCAAATTGCAAGTCTCAATTTGGGAAGTTGCTACATCTGGCCCTTAATGTTCATGTGGTAGGTCTATTTGCGACCCACCATAAATCTATAATTTGGAAATAAGGGCCAGATATATCTTTAGTACATTCGTAATAATGATTCCCAAATACCAATTCGCCAAAACATTGCTCTTTCGAAACCGCTATTACGAATGTTAGTACATCTGGCCCAAGCAGCAGTCAGTTAATTCTCATAGATATTACTTTGGTGCCAGTGAGGCGTAATAAATTACAAACATGTGGCCAAGTAGTTCAGACAGGAAAACTCATATGAGGTAGGTTCTAAAATCAATATGGTTGCCCCCCACCTCACCACAAAGGCAAGTTAAGACAATGCAATAGAAAGCATTATGGCTTTAATAGCGGTTAAAATAGGTGGCTTAAGCATTTTCATCAATCTCTTTTTCTCAGTCTTGCTAAGGAGAAGGGGCATGCTCAAAACGTAGATTGATGAGCTTTCTGTCCATAAGACCAAAGAGGCTTTAACAGGTTGAAACTCTTCTGTTTGCTTCTGTTCCTCTTTTGGGGGAGGTCAAGACTGATGGTTATCAAGAGAAAACAGTACAATCTGCAGACTACTGACCTGATATGTTTTGGTCAATAGATTCTTTGCTTTTCCTAGGGCCAGTTACCCATACCTTGAAACAACAACTAATTTCTGTGTTGTTCGTGAAGCCCCCCTCCCCCGCACCTCTACATCCTCCCCCCAATCTTGGCCCAGGAATATGTAAGGAACATAAATTACATAACACACAGAAGTGGATAGTTTTGTTGATGTCAGACTTTTGTATGTTCTTCTGTTTAGCTCATCGGTCGCCTCCCCGGTTGTCTGTTAGCTCTCAGATGTAGAAAACATCTAGGCAAAACACCTTGAAAGCATTACTCATTGATTAGTAGTAACTTGTTGTTGCTTGTATCGCTTCTATCGAGTCAAATTGCTGTAAGTACCAGGTTTTGCTATTTGACAATAAAATGATGCTCGGTCTGCTTTGCAGGGATTTGAGCACATGACCTTCTGTTTTCTGAAGGTGTCACAAGTGTGCATGTAACTCGCTGACCCATTGTCAACTACATGTAATCAAACGTCTTTAAAGCATTTCTATAAATCAAGTGTTTCTCAGTGAGTCTCATAGTCAGGAGAGATCATACCACAGTGAAAGTGCTCAAACTGAACTTGTCCAGCTGATAGGCTCTTCTTAAATTTCGATATGTTGACGTTGCATTAGATAGTAGTCTACAGAGACCTTGCCAGCTGATAATAGCATGGTTCTTTGAGTACGGTTGGCGCAGTGTCCTACACTGTTAGCTTTAATTTACCAATTTCAGCTACAAGCAGCTTGAGCAATGCCCACCGTTCAGTGGCGTCCCTCAAGCTCATGTAATAAGATGTTTTCAGAATACCAGTTATATGATTTTTAAGTACCTCTTATATGCAAGTGTGCATTGAGTTTCTAGAATTATAATGGCCAAATATGTTTTTCAAACTGCATTTTATGCATGCAGCCATATTTTTACTATATACTTTATTCTAATTTTTTCAGGTCAAGTGCCATATCAGTTGTGAAAATTCTCAGAGTTTTGAGAGTTCTGCGACCCCTGAGAGCAATAAACAGAGCTAAAGGACTAAAGGTTTGGGATTGTTAAAATTTCTAATCATGATTTTTCTTATTTCAGAAATAATTATGCCAATCAAGAGTAATTTTAAATAATAAGATGTTTTATTTATAACTTGGCGGGTGAACTTCTTTCATCCAGGATAGTGGAGGGATGTACCCTCTGTCCTGGAGGAATGCAGCCTGCCAACTTTAGAGGTCTTTGCTGTGTGGGTGCTATTAGTTTTTCAGAATTGTATTAAGTATACAAAAAACGTTGCTATTCACATGCAAAATTCTGAATGGATCACACAACTTCCATATTGCTCCCGTAAATACAAAAAAAACAGTATTCTTTTAATTCGCAATGATTATCACTCTGGAATAGAAACCCCCTGGTCCCACTTATCTAGAAGTCAACTTTGTATTTCGGACCCAAATAGATATGTGGGGGGGGGGTATGAGAGGTGGAGCAAAAACACAGAATGAAGTACGTTGGAAAACTCAGTTGCTTCCCTCCGGTCCAATGAGACAACAATATCGTACCCGCGTCAAAATGGTAAACGGTGCCCAAGCATAGCAAATACAATTTCTATTTATAAACTCAGGCCTTGGTTTCCTTTTTTTCTTTTTTTCCGCCAATTACTGCCTGATTAATCTACATCTAGATGTCTGTCTTTCTTTTATAATTATCTTTTATTCGTGGATATCCCCAGTTATCATTCAGCTCTTTTATAGCTTCCTTCAGTGGGAAATGTGTACTCCCAACTTCCCCCTTTCTCTCATTCCCTACTCAGACCCTTTGGTCTCCTGTCCTTGTACCTTGCCTTAATATTACCCTGTTATCCTTTTCCCTACCAACTCCTTTTCACTCCCTGCCTGCTACACTAAAATTAGAAACATAATATTCTCTTTTCTCACTTACCTATTCCTTTTCATCTTTGTTGCTGTTGTTTTATGATCCTCCACAGAGTTTTTTCAGATTTTTCTCCTCTGTCCACCTCCCTCCCTTCCTTATCCACTGTTTATGATTTTGGTTTAGATGTCATGTTATAATTAGGAAACTGAATTTTGCAACCCTAACTCTATCTCTTTTATTTACGTTTTTACCTATTCTAATTTTTTTAATGAAAAAAGAATGTTGGGAACACACGTCCGGTTCCTTTTTTTTGAGGAGGCGTGAAAAGTTGTGCTAAAGTTCTTGTTCAACTTCAGATCTGATGTATGTTACTGGGTCCATGATTTTTTTGCCTTTCTCAATATTTTGAAGTTTTTAAAAATTGAACCATTGACTACTTGCGAGGATGGTTTCACGAACTTGAAATTCACAGAATTCGTATTTCTTGGAAACTACAATGCATGGAGAACATCACTGATGACCTTACCCTAATTTCTGGTTTCTGTGTCATCTATAGTAAAGAAACATGCAGTATTTTCTTAGGTGGGAGAAATGGCAAGCCGTGCAGAGAATTGGAAACCTATAACCAACAACTTAAGGTTGGCTTGTTGGATATGTAGTAGGGGGAGGTACACAGTGTTTTCACATTTACACTGCCGTTGTAGTGGGAGAAACGCTTACTTACAGTTTGGTTGAAAGTAATTGAAATACGGAGAGGCGCGTAACAGTCATTGTGTAAAATAAGGTAAGTGGAGGTAAAGAAAGAATCCGAGAAATTGAACTCGAGCACAGGGTAATTTAGAATGGTCCTGAAACACAGAACTCCATAAAATGTGTTAATAGTCTAGATAAATCATGTAATTGCCAAGGCGTGGATGATGTCCAGGAGCAAAACAGGTAAAATAGAGCAGGTATTTCAATGCTTAAATTCAATTGAGGTCTGCTAGCTATAGAAGAAGAGTTTGAAAAGAAGAAAGGTCAAATAATGTAAGTAAGTCAAGTCAGGTGTCTGTCAAGTACCTCTCAGAGTTATAATTCTCTTCGAGGCATACTAACAATCCATAGAGGCATACTAACAATCCATCTTCCACTTTTCAAGGCACAGGTTGGTAAGATTTATTAGAGTGAGCAGAACATCTTACAGTTTAACACCATTTCTCCATGCTGCAATGGCCTCTCATTCAAGTCCAAAGCATCTGTAAAATGCCTTGGCTAACCCGCAACACCATTCTTCTCATGTCCCCTGATTCTCACTCATACACTGAATTATTCAGGAAGTACCCACGCTCTACACAGCTTTGAGTCTTGGCTACTTGAAATGTCAGCAGTATTCAAACAAAGGTTTAATACTGCTGCTCTTCTTCTCCAAAGGGCACCTGCGATTTAGAACTCTCTCACATCTTCATTCTAAACCCCCACATGCGGTCCTTTCAGAAAAAGAACCAACAATTCTTCTACTCCCATGCCATTTTCAGTAACAATAATTTGCAATTGTCTCAAATAGTTATGGAATTTTTCTTATTCAATTTTCTGATGCATATTTTCCTGACACCCTAATTAAAACTGTATTTTGCTATCATCTAACTTTAGTAACATAGGGCCTCAATTAAAAAATGAGGGTCAGCCCACCCGCCACCAGGGCAACAAAGTAAATTATTTAGTTGCCTTGGAAAACGTGCCAACTGTCAAATTTTAAAATGTCTGTCAGCCTGGCAGACATTTTAAGCATTGACAGGAACTGCTGTCACTGCAGTCAATGCATTGTAACTTTGCAGAATGGCTCATTCAAAACATGATTGAGCTGTATGGCAAAGTTACAATTTTATTTTTCTTTGCAAAAAGAAAATCCCAAAGTGTGATTTTCTTTTAAAAATAAAAAAATAATAAAAAAACAATGCCCCCACCCCCTTTTGCCATGAGAGTTTCTTCACATTGCAGGGTCTGGGAGTATTGAGCACTCTTAAGTGCCCCTTACC
Source organism: Pleurodeles waltl (assembly GCF_031143425.1). NCBI lineage: Eukaryota > Metazoa > Chordata > Amphibia > Caudata > Salamandridae > Pleurodeles > Pleurodeles waltl. Next base: position 140,742,255 of record NC_090448.1, read on the forward strand.
GTCAGGGATTTCCTGGTAGTAAGGGGCATTGAAAAAACTGCTATATTTTGCCCCTTCTAAATTAGGTGGGCGGACATGTATCCAAATCTCCAACAGCACTTACTCCATGGGCTGTCTGAGAAGTCTGACTGTTGTGGAGATGAGCAGTGTTAGAAATGGGGTTTTTGGTTGGCAGTCAGGTTACCCCCTGTCCAAGCAAAAGCCCTCACTCTAGTCAGGGTAAGTCACACACAATCCAAGATTATCCTGTGCCCACCCTCTGGTAGCTTGGCATGAGCAGTCAGGCTTAACTTAGAAGGCAATGTGTAAAGTATTTGTGCAATAAATCATACAATACCACCATATAGCACCACACAAATACACCACACAGTGTTTAGAAAAATATATAATATTTATCAGGATAATTGTAGGTCAAAAAGAATAAAGTTGCAATGGGAAATTGTAGAGATATCACTGAAAAGTGATATAAAGTGTCTTAAGTCTTTAGAATATAAACAAAGTCTCTTTCAAGCACAAGTACCTGGTTTAGAGTGGAAAAATCTCCTCAGAGGGCCACAAAAGAAGAGGTGCGTGGAAAAAGGGTGTGTGTGTCGATTTCTCCCCAACACACGGACTTGTGTCGTTATTTTCCACGCGGGGAAGTCGGACAGTCTCTTTCTGTGGATCGCGGGGATTACCAGATGTCCCGTGTCTGTGCGTGGATTTTCCTGCTTGTTTTCCGGCTGCGGGGCTGCGCGTTGAAATTACGATCTCACGGCAGGCGTCGCGCCGATTTCTCCTCTAGAGGTCGGGCGGCGTTGTCCTTGCGAAGCCGTGCGTCGGATTTCCAGTCGTCCCCAGAGCGTCGCGTTGATCAGTGTCGGTGTGCGATGTTTTTCTCGCCGCGGAACAAGCTGTGCGTCGAAATATTCGGCGCACGGAGCGTCCAAGTGAAAAAGGGAAGTCTTTTTGGTCCTGAGACTTCAGGGAACAGGAGGCAAGCTCTATCCAAGCCCTTGGAGAGCACTTTCACAGCCAGACAAGAGTTCAGCAAGGCAGCAGGCCAACAGCAAGGCAGCAGTCCTTTGTAGAAAGCAGACAGGTGAGTACTTTGAGCAGCCAGGCAGTTCTTCTTGGCAGGATGTAGTTTCTGGTTCAGGTTTCTTCTCCAGCAAGTGTCTGATGAGGTAGGGCAGAGGCCCTGTTTTATACCCAAATGTGCCTTTGAAGTGGGGGAGACTTCAAAGAGTGGCTAAGAAGTGCACCAGGTCCCTTTCAGTTCAATCATGTCTGCCAGGGTCCCAGTAGGGGGTGTGGCAGTCCTTTGTGTGAGAGCAGACCCTCCACCCTCCCAGCCCAGGAAGACCCATTCAAAATGCAGATGTATGCAAGTGAGGCTGAGTACCCTGTGTTTGTGGTGTGTCTGAGTGAATGCACAAGGAGCTGTCAACCAAGCCCAGCCAGACGTGGATTGTAATGCACAGTAAGATTTAAGTGCAAAGAAATGCTCACTTTCTAAAAGTGGCATTTCTAGAATAGTAATATTAAATCCGACTTCACCAGTCAGCAGGATTTTGTATTACCATTCTGGCCATACTAAATATGACCTTCCTGCTCCTTTCAGAGCAGCAGCTGCCATTTCAACAGTGTAGGAGGGCAGCCCCAATGTTAGCCTATGAAGGGAGCAGGCCTCACAGTAGTGTAAAAACGAATTTAGGAGTTTTACACTATCAGGACATATAACTACACAGGTATATGTCCTGCCTTTTACCTACACAGCACCCTACTCTAGGGGTTACCTAGGGCACACATTAAGGGTGACTTATATGTAGAAAAGGGGGAGTTCTAGGCTTGGCAAGTACTTTTAAATGCCAAGTCGAGGTGGCAGTGAAACTGCACACACAGGCCTTGCAATGGCAAGCCTGAGACAAGGTTAAGGGGGCTACTTAAGTGGGTGGCACAACCAGTGCTGCAGGTCCACTAGTAGCATTTAATCTACAGGCCCTAGGCACATGTAGTGCACATTACTAGGGGCTTATAAGTAGATTAAATAGTCCAATCAGGTATGATCCAAAGTTACCATGTTTAAAAAAAGGAAGAGAGCATATGCACTTTAGCGCTGGTTAGCAGTGGTAAAGTGCGCAGAGTCTAAAAGCCAGCAAAACAGGGTCCAAAAAGTGGAGGGAGGCAGGCAAAAAGTTAGGGGTGACCACCCTAAGGAATGTCAGGTCTAACAAGCAGTTTTCTTCTTTCTCAAACTATTGTCTGTGTCAACCAAAATAGGGTAGGTGGACCACAATATTTTTGGGGAGGGAAATCTTTTACCATTATAATGGGGTTTTCTTTCTACCTACTTTCAGATCTGGCCCATAGTGTCCCAGTGTATTTGGCCAATTTATATTTCTTTGGAGTCCTGCTTTTTTTCTGCTATTTTCTTTTTTTTGTTATATTTATTTTATTAATTTAAACAACAGCTCAACAGTATCAAATGCCTTATGGGCATCCAAACTGGCCAGAGCGCAAGGCCCCTCTCCTTTCGTGGCTTGTTCAGTGATTAGAATACTTTAACAACACAAAAAGTTGATGGACTGAGTGATGAAACTGTTCAAACACTCACCTCCAGTCCCAGATCTGGGTTTAATCCATTGTTCCTCTGCTGACGATGCCACCCCACTTTGGACCCAGCCATATACAAATCAGTCTTGACCCTACTCCCCTTGGGAACAGTCCAGCTCAAACTGCCAGGCCAGGCCCTCTCTGGACCAGAAAAAACATCATAGGAGCAGTATCGGGGTGTCACCCCTTATCAGCCACGCTAACTTAAATCCAATAGCACAGTGAGCAAGGGGTCCACTTCTGGGCATATCCTGGCTACGTAGGGCGACTTTTGCAACACAAAAAAATAGACGGAGTGCTGAAACTTTTCAAACACTTACCCCCAGTCACAGACCTGGGTTTAATTTATCGTTCTGTTAACCATGTCAACCCAGTTTGGACCCAGCCATATGCAAATCAGTCTTGACCTCACACCCCATGGGAACAGTCCAGCCCAAACTGCCAGGTCAGGTTCTCCCTGGACTGGAAACAAGCATCCTTGGACCTGTTTTGGGGTTGACCCTCATCAGCCAGACTAGCCTGAGTCCAGTGGCACAGTGAGCAAGGGACCCACATCTGGGCATACCCTTGCCACTTAGGGCGATTTTAGCAACACAGAAGGTTGATGAACGACGTGCTGAAACTTTCCAAACACTCACCCTTAGTCACAGATATGCATTTAATCGATTGTTCTTCTGCTCACCATGCCACCCCACTTAGGAACCAGCCATATGCATATCAATTTTGACCCTGCTCCCCATGGCAACAATCCAGCCCGAACTGTTAGGCTCCTACTCAAGAACTGCGGCTATTCCTGCCTCATCGCTTCAACCCTAATATGCATATAATGCTGAGTACAACTGCACAAACTGGCCCAGCACATCATCCTAAGCCATCAGGATCCTCTCCTGTCGCGTTCCTAAGGGATATAACAGCACTTCCACCCCTCCATGCCAACAGCCGGACAGGTGTATCACACTGCTAATACAGTGTTTCTGTGTAAGTGCAGTAATCATGCGTCCCTAATGTTTTCCATGCCTTATCTAGATCATCCCGTAATTTTTGTTGAACTTCCCAAATCGCATCTGTGTGTGGAGCTTGCCTGTCTCTGTCCGCCAGCTGTTGTTCCAGGAGTATGATCTTGTCCCACAGTGATCTCTGCATTCTATATTCAGTGGCCATACATTTCCCCCATAAGGTCTGCTTGAGGGCCTCCCATACCACGCCAGCAGATTAGACCAACCCTGTGTTAGGAGCCTTGTACTCCTGTATTGCCTCCCTGGTGTCCTCACTGAATGCCTGATCATTAAACGCTCAGGACTGAAAAGCCGCTGTGGCACCAGAGCCACATAGGTCAGGCCCTGCAGCTCTGCCGCAAGTGGTGCGTGGTCCAATAGAGTTCGATCTAGATTCTGGACTGCCCTGAAATGTGCAGCCTGTTCTGGGTGTATAAACAGGTAGGAGATTCTGGAAAATGTCCCATGTGGTGGGCAATAGAAAGAGTAACCGCATTTCTGCCCAAGCGATGTCTGCCATAGTTTCAGCAGATTCAGAGTGTCTATACCTTCTAACAGCGTCCTTGAGGACTTGCCCAGTGGGCAGGCATTAGGCCTCAAACTATACAGCTCCTTATTCAGCACAGAATTACAGTCTCCCATCCAAATGATGTTGTAATGTGCCTATGGTGTCAATAGGAGTACCACTCCCTCAAAGAAATCCAGTTTATCAATATTAGGTGATAAGTGTTCAAAGTACCATGGGTTTATCACCAATTTCCCCCACCACTCCAGTATAGTGGCCATCTGCTTCCTTTAGTTCACTATCCACTTTAAGGGCTATGCTAGCATCCACCAATGTGCAGAGAAGCTCCTCCCACTTAGCTTGTATCTTCATATGCTCCTGCAGTAACAGGTATGATTCCTGTAGCATTACTATTCTCTTCCAGGTGATCCTCATCAATAGCCATAAGTACTGAATAATATATATATATATATGGCAAATGCGCAAGTTATAATTACCTTAGGGCATGAGTTATAGTGACTTGAAAAAACTCTAGCTATAACTGCTGAGTTTCTATGGTTTTGTATAAGTAAATTAAGAACCTAACTATAACGTCCCTGTAAACTTTGTTTTTTTCAGTGAATTTCTGTGTTTTTAATGTAAAGAAATTGTATTTACTATACGTTAATCCAACCACCGACGGCAGGCATTGGCCGCAGTCAGGCCCTGCAGCCATGCCCTTATAAGGACCCAACCCTGCACTGCCCACGGCCTTTGGCTGTGTGCAGCGGGGGTTGGCCACAGGGCCTGTCTCTGTCAGTGGGTGTGTGAGTGTCTTGGTAGGTCTGAAAGTGGGTGTGTTAGTCTATAACTGACTCTCTGCTGAGACTCCTGCCCTGCCAATTGGTATCCTATCCAGTCCCTGGTCACCTAAAAGGTGAACTTGTCAGACAAGAGCTGAAAATCCACTCACATAACGCCTTGCGGGGAAATTTTCAACGCACCATCTGCAACGTGGCTGATAAACGACACGCTGCCGCCTTCGTGGCTAAAACCGATGCTCCACCTGCATCGCAGCTGGGAGATCGAGGCATAGTGGCGGGAGAAATGACAAGCAACACCCACTTGTGGCTGCTGATAATGACGCCAACCCCATGCAACGCAGTTTTCTAACACCGTTCGACAATATTTTACACAAATTGTCACTGGGCGTCAAAGTCAACCCGACTCTGTGCGGATCTGAGGTGCCCCATCTGGAAATTGATGCATGCTCCCTTGCGAGGGAGAAAGAAACAGCGCATTTCTGACCGGACTGGAGAAAAAACAATGCACGGTCTCCCTTGCGAGGAAGGAATCGGCGCATCGTTGATCGTTTCAAATGCACGCTCGCCCGTGCGGCTTTATTTGTGACGCTAACCAGGTACTTTGTACAAAATCAACATTCTCACTGTTTTCTATGGATTAAGACCTTTATCCTTTTGAAAATTCATATCTTGACTAATGTATGTTGGATTTTTGTCATTTTGGTCTTGTTTGATTTAGATAAATAGTCATAGTGATTAGATGATTGGCCGTAGTGGATAAATATTGTTGCAGGCTGGTAGCTGTTTTTATACTTTTCTTACCATCTCCTCTGAAAACCATCTTTATATAGTCAGTTTAACAGTTATTAAATTAATCAAATTGCCTACAACCTGACTGACCCTTTTCTAGAACTTCTGCTAACAGTATGCAAACTTTGGAAGCAGATTCCTATTCAAGCCATGTGTTGTAATATGCCATTGACTAAATGTAAATGTACACGCTTTTGTACATCCATTACTTACCTACTACACCAGTGAATGGACATAAACAGTAAATAAGAGTAATATTGATGCTTTATTAAGCAGTTGAAACCTTTTATTCATAAATGCCTTTCTTTCTCCACAGCATGTTGTTCAGTGTGTCTTCGTTGCCATACGTACTATTGGTAACATCATGATTGTTACAACTCTGCTCCAATTTATGTTTGCTTGCATTGGAGTTCAGCTGTTCAAGGTAACTCATTTAATCCCTTAAAAAATTGGAAACATGACTAATACATGCTTTAGAACAATTCAATATTAAAAATATTCATGTTTGTTTCATATGTAGGGTAAATTCTATCGCTGTTCAGATGAAGCCAAACACACACCAGAGGAGTGCAAGTAAGATCTGTTTTCTTTTATTCATCTGAAATGTTAGGAATAGGTTAAAGATTCCTATTTCAAATACAAGGGACCATTCTGAGGGAATTACATTTCTACGGCCCCATTCACAAAGACTTTTCCAACTGTATGCATACTCAAAAATACCTACAAAGTGTAAAACAATTTACTACTTTACACTTTACTGTACACCTCTGTACAGTTACACAGGACTAACTCCCATGCACATGCATAACTGCATAACTAGCTGTAGTGTGGATTGCCATGTGAGCTTGTAAAAAATGGGCAAATGAGTAGTGAGGCTGCCTTTGCCCAATTTAGAAGTGTACCCTGTGCACATCTTATACATTGGGGAAATAGCACCATCTAAAAAAGACATGTAACAAATATCCCACTAATTAGTACTCCTTGAAGGCTTCCTTAGAAAATGTAACTGAATGGAATTTATCCCATATATTTTACACCTTATGAATGTCCACAGAGGCCACTAAACTTTTTTTCCTACCAGTAGCTCTCCAGGACACCAGGTGGTGCCACACTACTGTAGTTGCTGCTCTGCCCATGCTGGAAGTGAAGACTCCAGCTTACATATGTTGTGGCTTGGTGAGGTTGAGTCTTTTCCTATTTTTATAAGTCTAATAGACACAGGACCAGAGCCTGGTTAAACTTACGTTCACAATCATGATTGTTTAGCAGATTAGTTCAATTGCACCCTTTAAGGTATCAGGGTTTAAACCCTATCACTGTTGTTTTAGATGTCCAGCTCTGATACTCATCTCATTTGCACGTGGTGTCTGTGGTTTGCTCATATTAGTATCCCATATTATGATTCCTGTGCCTTATTAAACCCGAAGACTATCAGTGAGTGGGAGGTCAAGTTGTTCTCAAACTGGGTACTTAAGGATACCCTTACTCAACTATTTTCCTCTCCCTCATGTAAGTCTCCTAGTACAGAATATCCATCCAAAGGGTCCTCTCATAATAAGCTCACAAAACACTGTGCGAATGACAAGTCCTCCTTTTTCTCATCTGGAAAACAGTCCCACACTTGGGATTGTTTGGAGAGTCAGCAGTGTCATCATTCTGCAATGTAGCTTTTTTTTTTCTCCTTCAGAGCTCACCTGGTTTTGCAGAAGTTTTGCACAGAGTTTCTGTCTCCGTCCTTTAATCTGTCTCAGGTTGAGGGTTTTCTATAGGCTATGTTGGGCCTTTTCAGAGCTGCCATCTTTCCTCTGAGTGGCCTTCTGGCTTGGCTCCTAAAGGTGGACTAGACTCTTCAGACCTTTAGCTCCAGCCTGACATCTCCTAACTGCACGCATGTACTGGCTGTGGCAACAGCGCTGCTTCTATTGAAACCACCTCCACCCAAAACCATATCTCACCTTGCAGCAATGCTGCTTTTGACCTTGTCCATGGCACAACTCTCAGGGCTCCTTTCATTGCAGACTCAGCTCTTGCTAATGGAGGGGATTCTTTGTGTGGTTAAGGAAGAGTTCAGTGGCTCCTTTGAGATCATCGCTTGCTGATCCTCCACCTGGAGCTCAGAGATTCATGCACTAGGAAGAACTCTCTAATTTATACCCTTGTGCAGCTGAAATCCCAAATTTGGAATTCTGAAAAAATTGAACTGAGGAGACTGATTTAGAAATGTATAGTGTCCTCCCCTCCTTATTGTTCTGATGCTGGGATATCCATGGATCTCCAAAAAGCCAGTGGCCTTTAATTTTAATGTATCCTTTGAGTAATTATTTCCTTTCATTCAAGCTCTCATACAAGAAAGTATGGCCATTTAGATTTATGTGTAAAGCGGCAGAGCTTCTGGGATTGCCCATTCTGTGTGCTGTGCCCAAACCCATCATCCTCAAAGATATCCTACAGCAATCTTCTGTGGCCCTGCTCCCCTTCAACTAGTCCTTGTTGGACCTGCTGCTAGTGGCATGGGAAAGCCCTTCTTGAGCCTGCAGTCCCTTGGCAGAATGCCCACCACTTGTATCGATCTCCATTTCTGGATCATCCGACCCAAAGCTTGAGTGTGCCACGCTTCTCTGGAAAGCTTAGTAATTCAAGCATCTTCAGGGAAACTGTACCTCAAAGCCTTCCCTACTGCCACTCTGGGCCACCAATCCTAAGTCCTTGACACAATGGGTCTCAAAGTATTTCCTTCGACAGCCTGGCCTTGTTTATTGCCAGTGCCACATGAGTAATATTCCCGTGCCTTGTCAGACATGGCAATGCAAGCTATGCCTCGTCAGACATGGCAATGCGAGCTAGCACTAGCCTTCCTGAAGATATGAATGGCTCATTCTCTAAATGTGTTAGGGACACACTGATGCCGCTCACAAATTCTGAAGTGCAGGCTGAGCTCAATTGGCACAATAGCCCACTGTGTGCAGGCATACCTGGATGCACTCTACAGGACTTTTTGGTGATGTTCAAAGTACATTGATTGATATGCCATTTGTTTGTGAAAGGCTGTTTTGTAAAAAAAAAAAAAAAAGCTTTGTAGTGGATTAAGAATAGTTGAGCTCCAGAATGTTTCCTGGAGTTGGCTACTCCAGCAGAGGTTTCACAAACAGTAGCATCACTTTGATTCTAGCATAATTTCAGCTAAACAACCATGAACAGTTTGCCTAGCCCTAAACACATTCTGCATTCTACCTTGTAATGCAGATCCTCTTGGCTACACCCATGCACTCTCTCAGATGACAAAGAGGAGTGGGAATGAGCTCCTAGACCTAGTGGTGAGAAGCCTTACACTTGGAGCAGTGTGCTCTGAAATAAAGAACTGGAGGATGCGTTAATTATGAAGGTGGATGCCTTGAATCTCATGTCCCCTTGATATCATGAATGTGAACTCTACCCCAATGTGACAGGTGTTTTCCCTTGTATTGACCTCTTTGATATGGTCCTGACCAGATAATGTAATCTCCTCTTACACTGTACACTTAATCTCACGTGGTGCTTTGGGCGACGCCTTTTCCTTAACTTGCCATATTTTATGCATTCCGTTCAATTTCACTCATCTCTAGTAAGCTGCAGAAAGTGCAAGAGGATGGAGTACAGCTGATTCTCATTTCCTCAGATTCAGAGAGGAGGATTTAGTATGCCAATATTTTGAAGGCTGAGCTTTTGGCCTCTTCTTCTAGACAGAGCAGACCATCTTTTGAAGCACGGTGGTGGGGTCTCCAACCTTAGATCTCACACTTCTTTTCTCCAAATGTGTGAACTTAGCAATGTCCGTTGGAGGTTCTCAGCTGCCTGCAAGAGATGGCAGATGTCATTCTGGTTTTCTGGGAAACTGTCAGGAAGTCTGTTTACACTTTGCACTGTCACAATGAAGATCATCAGTCGAAAGTTATGCCTTTGCACTTTCCTTCTCTCAGGCAGCTTTATCAAGTCTACAGTGAAAATGTACTTGGCTGCCGTGCCTCGTTTCTTGATTAGCTCTCCATGTTCAGATTGCTCCAGGTGGTACAGTGCTTATAATGATTTTCTATATATGTATCCCCCCTCACTCTCCCTCACTCACCTTGCAGTGAGACTTATATTTGGTTCTGACTTTCCCTATGACATTTCTGTTTGAAATGATGAACAGCTACTCTGTTTTTCTTTTGACTCCTATTACTATATTCCTAGTGGTTATTACTTCATCCCATAGGGTCTGATGCTCCAACCAGTGTATTTTGTTTTACCCAGGTAATTTTATCCTGTGTACTTGCCCTTGTTTTTTTCTAAAGGTGGTGTCTGCATTCCACATAGGCCAGGCTGTTACTCTTCAATCTTTCTTGAGTGGTAACACAGGCGACACCCTGAGTGCGCTAATAAAACATCACATCAAGTGGATGACTAGTTTCTCTTGGTCTTGTTGAAGAGAAACAGGGTAAAGCAGTGCCCATGTTTTATGGGTTAACTCTTCACGTTAAGATCTGTTAATCCTGGGATTCAAAGGATCTTTCTGTAGCATTTTTGTGCATTCTAATGAGAACGCTGGTGGTTTCTAATGTGCTGAACTGGGCTGTTTCACTAGCTGATGATTGCAATGTGAATAGTTATCTTGACTGCGCACTTTTGCCAAGCATTACTGCCTTGTTACTCACATTAGGATGGCTACTAGATCTGTTCTGCACGATTTTCTTGTTTGATTGGCAAAACTCAGTCCCACCTCCCAGTGAGTATTGTTTTATCACTGATTCATAAGTTGAGGAATCTTCAGGAAGATGCATCTATTAGAAGACAAAGCTATTGATCTTTGCATATGGATGTCAGAGTTATATTTCTGGTGGGTAATAAATCTTCCTGCAGTTTCCTCACCACTCTCCCTTCTTCCCTTATGTAGCATTGATGGTTCTAATAAAGTTCAATGTATCTAACTGTTTTATGTTCTGATGTGCAATGGTCTGTTATTGTTAATCTTTCTAGGTTCTTCTATGTAAGCCTTGGCAGATCTGAAAAATGTTTTAACTGATGTCACTGTGTCAGGCAGTGTCGTATAGGCCAATATTCACACTTCCAGAGATGAGGGGAGCTGTAGGTGGAGTCTTGTAGTTCCAGCTGGTGGCACAGTAGAGCTTCTGCTACAAAAGAAAATCTGGATTCTTTCTGGTGCCAGGGGATTTACACAAAGTGCCGAACCTGAAGAAAGATACAGTATCTACTAGAAAACAGTGTGATATTGTAGTGTGTGTGTGTGTGTGTGTGTGTGTGTGTGTGTGTGATATTACTCTCAGTTCCTAGTTTCTATTTGTAAACATTGTATTTCAGTGAGGTTAGGTTTTATTGTAGATTCAGACAGAAAAGAAAGGTACCTTCGAAGTACATCAGCACTCCTTTGTTTTGTTTTTACAGTCTGGGGGTACAAGACAACCCAACTTAAACTTGAGGATGAAGCATGCCACATAGTGAGAGATATACGTAAAAAGCAAATGATGCTTCCTCTTTTCTACTGAAAAAAACTAAAAAGGGAGGTTGATGTACTTTGGAGGTACCACTCTTATTTGTCTGAATCGATAATTAGTCTTGAGAAGATAAAATGACTCTCCAAAAAACTTCCCACTCCCTCTTCATTTTATATGGCAGGTTTAGTGCACCCTACTGTTCTTTACTACAGCAACATTTTAATTCCATTTATGTTTAGTGATGCACTTCCTTTCTCATCACCATGTTACTGTCTGTTATCCTATTCCTCCTCCTCCTCGTATACCTTGCAGTGCCGTAGTACACACAACCTACCACTACCCACCACAATACATCAACAACTTACCTCACTCTCATCCTATCCCACCTTTTGTCTGCACACATTCACTGAGCCTTATGGTGACTAAAAGCCACACTATCTAAGCCAAGGCTAAATGACACACTAACAGGCTATCAAGCAAAATATTAAATGAGCTTTATATTTCACTCTGTGGAATACTAGATCATTCTGTAAAACAACATCCTTTAAAACCAAACTTTTGGGCTCTCACAAGCCCTCATTACCTTTTACTGACATCCCGGAGATTTGCTTTGATCCCTAAGACTCAGCCCCTCCCTCAGCTCTTCACACTGACCTAGCCACTCCCCCACTCTAAGCCCACTGTGAATCCATTGTCATCTGATCAAGGCATGATGCTCATACAAATAAATAACCCTCAACATTTTCCCCAACATATTCCTCCTTCTCCAGGGGGAAACACTCACCTGACTTGCTTCCGGGATTCCTATATTAAATGCACAATGAACTAACACCACTGTTACACTGTATGTGATTTCAAGTTTTCAACAAAACTGTTAGTCAAAACTTCAGTGCAGCTACCAACTCCACCCTTTTACCCCCATTACCTACAACCCACAACCACAGATCCACGTTCAAGTAGTCCCCAGTAATTCTTTATTTTGCCCTTAAGTCTTAAGTTCTCTGTCCTACTCTTTCTTCCAGGAAAACCTGTCAGTGTCCTATTTGCATCAGTCAGAATTGTCTCTGCATCTCGAAAATCACTACACGGGACACCCTAGCTACACAGTTCACTCTGCCTCCTACACATCCACCACACGTCCACCTGTCATGCCCAGTTACTTTCTCACAGTCCCACATACATCCTCAACTGAACTCTCTGATCAATCCTGCAACACTGTATTTTGCTCTATCTGAACCCTTCAGCTCTCAGATCATGAGACCTTTAGCACAAGTGCCCTGTCCTAATTTGTCTAACCCAGTGCTTAATTTGTAAATAAAAAGGTGCCAGTGCCAAAAGCCCTCCTCTGCTGCAATTAAATGTGCGAACACAGAATACTGAGGCGGCGTAATCACTGAAGCTATTTCAATCCATATAAAGCCAGTCCCTGCCCCTTCAGCTCACTCTTGCAGCTTTATACTTTCTCCCATTATGACGCTTTTTCTTTTTTCCTTTCCTCTGTCTTTCCCATATGTGTCTTTTGCTCGCAGCAAATGCTTGAGACAGAAGAATAAGTCCCGGCCCTCAAAAATAAGTGCTGGTGCTCAGCACCAGACACAACAAGCACAAATTAAGCACTGGTCTAACCTTTCATTTCTCAGGTAAGACAAATACTATCCATGTTTCAGATCAGCAGTGGTTCTACTCCTTGTAAAATATCTACTGCTGAGTCGGATTTTCTGGCAGCTCTCATTCAGGATTTCAACTTCCCTTCTTCTTTAAGATGCTGAAACAATTGGTTTTCAACTGCCTTACACTTTGTCTCTCCCAACACACCCTAATGAAGCTCCTCCAATTAAGTTTTTCTTCTCTTCACTCCACCCCACCATGCTCAGCTCCATTCGACAGAAAAAGCACTCCCCCATGCATACAACTTCATCACTACTGCACATGACAACTAGCTCTCTTCCATTTCTTTAACCTTGAACCTATCAACTGCCTTTGCCACTGTTGATCCCCCTACGCTCTTCTCTAAAATATCTGTGCATCACTGGGCTGGCCTATGACTGATTTAACTTTTAGCTGTCTAATTACTCCTTTACAGATGCATGGAATTCAAGCCATCTGCGCTCACTGCATTCTCAGTCATTGGCTCTCTTCTCCCACCACTTCTCTCTGTAATATTATCTCCCCCTCAGCTCTCATGTCAACTTTCTGTGGATGGGACACAAGTGTGTTCGTCCTCCCTACTTTCAGCACTTTTGGCACCTCACTTCCAGTCACACATCACTGACTGCCTCAGAGCCATCCGTTTCTGTAGGTTCTGTGTTACCTCATGCTGAACCAATTACAAATTGCAGTGCTATGCTCGCCTCCCCACTGCAACTACCTCTCCTACTAGTGCCATCCTCTTTCCCCATGATGTACTCAATTTTGCTCAATGGGCCGGAAACTTTGTTGGAATCTTCATCTCATCATTGAGGACGGAAGCATTTATCACCAATACAGCCGCTGCAGCACACTTTCAATTACTTCACATATGCAAGAACCCATCGCAAATACAGTTGGCCACAGCAAAAATAGTAACTAACTTCCTGGTCTTCAAAAGACTGGACTACTGAAATGGTCTTTTGATTGGCAACTTTTCCTTTGCACCTCTAGAAAAGGTTCTAAACTTTACATTTACGTTCATTCTTTCTGCGGCATCAAGAAAAATCACCAATTACTTACATTTTTGTACAGGTCTATTTGGAGTTTACCCAAATGTAAATTGTATTCTGTTTAACAAGGATAAAGACGATTTCTCATAAGACATGAATACATTTCAAATCCTTTGAGTAAACATCACCTTTGTGTACATTTTGAAAATATATACTTGCTGAAAAATGAAAATAATCTTGAATGAAGCCAGAGATCTTCCAGTAATGAGTTCCACCTTTGTCAAAGATTTTGAAAGACTCAGATGGGAAATGAATTTTCATCGCTTTATTCCAAAGAGTTTTTCTTTTCCAATAGAAGTGCTTTTGGTGATGGGCATATGAAGGTGATGCAGGTCAGTTTGGATTTAATTCTAGTTTCATATGGAAGCCAGTGGAAGTCTTTTAGCATGGGGTGGTCAAGTTCATTCTTTTGTGATGGGAGCATGTAATGCTGCTTTTAGAGGTGGCTTGGGTTTTTAGAAGACCAATTAGATTGGCATGTCCCTAGTCCAAGCCTGTAATCTCTAATGACTGAACAACCGAACAAAGTTATTTCGTTGTAGGAATTCTTCCAAGGTCTTATAGGCATGTTTTTAGTTTATGCATATCTTTAATAACGTAGGACATTTTTATAAAAGTTTAAGTCACATCTGCTTATTAGTGAATGATGCTGGATTCCTTCATCAGGACAGTGAGTAACTTCATATTCAAGTTAAACAATGGGGGGACACCACAAATGGCTTAATGAGAGGCACCATTTCTCTAATTCGTTTACTGTTGTCTAGAAATGAGCTGAACCAACTCTAAATACAATCCTTAAAACTCTTGTGTTTTTACAGGATTGGATGCACCATTGATAATCAACCGTATTGAAGGATTCTGTCAGCTGGCGAGGATGAGGAGATACATGTGACCTTGGTCCAATATGCTCATCCAATTGTGTAAAAACACACCATTTTTTAGGACAGTATTCAGTTGGTTCACCTCATTCCTAACCAACAGTTAACAATTTATACAAACAGCCTCGACTAAGGCTGATTATCGCTATAAACCAGAGAGACCTCTGGCTTGCTCATTCTGTCAACCAGTCCCCCTATAAAAGGTTAAATTCATGGGTTTTTATAGCACCTGGTCTCTGATTTATGTCATGTTTCTGAAATAAAATGGCCTCACAACAAGACTAAAGAAATATGGCAGATATTGTATCATCTCTATTTACATATAGAAAAATCCTCCCTATAATTATAACAATGGAAACATGGCAGCTTCATTGTAAGCGGCCATACTATTATGGCAACTACCATAATAATAACAACAGCAAAAATATGTCAGTCTAGATAGGAGGCAGACATGATACTAACACTTCTGTGTGTGTCTAAAGCTTCACTCTTTCTAATAAAAAGAGATAAAAGAATCTACAAGCATATATTGACAGTAAAAGAAGTCTGAACGGGACATGTCACTGTGTTCACTACACCACTGCTCCCCAAACAGGACATGGAAGCAAAGGGGGAGAAGGGGCAGTCAGTCGAGTGTAGTCACACATGATGGAACCCTGAGCAGGAACCTGCAAAAGATAGATGACATACCGTGAGGAGAGAAAGTCATATCGAACCGGGTGTTGTGTCCTGATCACGACACCTGAGTTGGAATTAGTAGTGGTAGAGCTGCATAAAGGTGTGCTCTCAAAATCTGTTAAACGGGTAGAGCAGGATATCAACTTACCGCTGTCTCTCACCTGTCTTTCCATGATACATGGCAGACCTTCTCTGTCCGAATGCTTGGAAGATAGCCTATTTTTATACAAATGACGATGTGTGGATGGAAGATTTAGAGGGGCAAAGTTCCAGAGTTGCAACATTGAGGAAGACATTGATGCTCAATGCCTGCAGACAGGCAAGAAGGTGTTCAAGGTCATCAGGTTCTGTGTAGATTAAAGATGTGCTTGTTTGTGTTTCACAAAACATGCAGTGATGGGTCCTGCATGCTTATTTTAAATGGTGCACCTGGACTTTACTCTATGGGTCCTTTACAATTCTAATTGTGGAGAAAAAGCTCAGCTTGCCTTCTTGATCTATCAGTATTTTTTTTAAGTGCCACACATCTTATCTCCCATCTGGTGTGGCATTTATGTCTTCTTGAAGGTCTTGCAAGTGCTTTGCAGTGATGGATAGTCTATAGCGAAAGACGGTGATGTCTAAACTTATTGATTTGAGCTAGGAGGGGAATACTGTTAAGTTGCCACCCAGAGCATGACCTCCTTCCTGCTTCAGCAAAGGAGTGAAGTAGGTTCTAGTAGGCCCAGCCCCTCTGCTGTAGGTGTGCCATTCAGAGAGATATTGCCTCTCTAAATCTTTTCACAATGTCCTGGGGAAATGACACTGAGCCACAGCCTTGAGCAAAGCAACTGGGAGAGGGGAACTGGCACATTCCAGAGCCCTGGCCAGTGATTCCACAACAGTTAAATCCGTCTTGCACAGATCAAGTCTTTGTGGAGTTGCTCACCCTCTTGTGTGCTTTGGGTAAAAAGTGCCAGAGCTCCCGATACATGACAGGCTCTCAAATGCTCCTAATTGCCCCCGTGGAGCATTAGCTTGAGGTGGCTATTTTGCTCACTGCCCAGGTTACCTCTCCTAATTTTGAGGGGGCCACTGGACTTTTTGGCCTCATTTGAATTGGGTAGTGTGGTCAACAAAGCCCCGGTTCTGAGACACTCATCTTAACTGCCCACAAAATGTCTGAAATATGGTGGAGTCTTGTCTTATACAGCGTCAGGACTCCCTTCATTTACACATTTTTACAGTTGCAGGGTCAACAATACTTGTCCAGACTTTTCTGGAATGGGTCACTGCTTTTGCAACTCTTTGCCTGTGCTATTTTTATTGCTTCCCTATTAGCGTTGATGGTTTTCAGACTGGAAATAATAACTTTTTTTAATGCCTTGGGCACTTAATAAGCGAGGATAGTAGAGAACAGTTTTAGTGACTACACTCAAAAAAAGTTGTATAAAATCCCAACAGTTTATGATAATTTGCCTCTTTAGTGAATCAGGAAAATGGGCTAAGTATGATTCTTAAAAGGATGATCTTGTGCAAAATGGTGCATGCAACTATTTCTTTCTCCTTCAAAAATGTGATTTTAACCCAGCAAATACATATGTCTCATTGACTGAAATTTATTATTATATATCTCCCTTTTGGTTACAACATACAGCGCCTGGATAAGTTTATTTTGTATATAAACGTGTTTCACCTGTTGTGAAGCACTCAGTCAGCCTTCTTGTTGGATTTTACACGTTCTCTCTTTTAAAGGGATATGAGGCACACTATATTTATTGTGCGCAACCGTTTATATCCTCAAACGATTTACCTCAGATCTACTTGTTTTTCACTAATAAAAAGTGTTAGACTTTTCATCCTTGGCATGGTCTCCCTTAACTTTTTGCCTCTGTTTCCCAGGTTGTTGATGTGTGCTGGACTCTGTTTTTGCTGTTTTTGTTACTCTGGGCACTTTACCACGGCTAACCAGTGCTAAAGTGCAAGTGCTCCTATACAAAATGTGTATGTAATTGGTTCAACCATGATTGGCATATTTGATTTACTGGTAAGTCCCTAGTACAATGCACTAGAGGTGCCCAGGGCCTGTAAATCAAATGCTACTAGTGGGCCTGCAGCACTGGTTGTGCCACCCACCATATTAGCTCTGTAAACATGGCTCAGACCTGCCACTGCAGTGTCTGTGTGTGCACTTTTAAACTACCAATTTGACTTGGCAAGTGTACCCATTTGCCAGGCCTAAACTTTCCCTTTTCTTACGTGTA
The DNA here is from genome assembly GCF_031143425.1 of Pleurodeles waltl. NCBI lineage: Eukaryota > Metazoa > Chordata > Amphibia > Caudata > Salamandridae > Pleurodeles > Pleurodeles waltl. Next base: position 140,759,908 of record NC_090448.1, read on the forward strand.
AGACACCCCTAAGTCAGGCCCTAGGTAGCCCCATGGGCAGGGTGCAATGTATGTTTAAGGTAGGACATATACTAATGTTTTTTATATGTCCCAACAGTGAAATACTGCTAAATTCGGTTTTCACTGTTCAAGGCCTATCCCTCTCAGAGGTTAACATGGGGGCTGCCTTTAAATATGATTAAAGTGTAGATTCCCTTTGGGAGCGGATAGACATGTGGAGAATGGGACTCTGATCTTACTATTTAAAAATACATCATTTAGTAAAGTTGATTTTAAGATTGTGTGTTTGAAAATGCCACTTTTAGAAAGTGAGCATTTTCTTGTTTAAACCATTTAGTGACTCTGCCTGTTTATGGTTTCCATGTCCGGGTCAGTTTGACAGTTGGGCTGTTTGCACCTCTCTCTAGACAGTGACACAAAGGAAGACGGGGTGTAGCCTGAACAGCCTGGTGAGCCACCTGTGCTAGGAGGGAGGGGGAGAGTGGTCACTCACACCTGAAAGGGCTGTGCCTGCCGTCACACAATGCAGTTTCCAACCCCCTGCTGTGTGTCTGGGGCCTGGCCTGGGCAAGGCTGAATTTCACAAACAAGAGAGACTTTTCTTTGAAGTAAGCCTATTTCAAAGGGCAAAATGGGTATAAGAAGGGCACCCAAAACCATAGACTTTAGATCACTTCTGGAAACCAAGAGGAACCTCTGCCTGGAGAAGGGCTGAAGAGATGAGGAAGAAGAGCTGCCCTGCCTGTGACTGTGCTTTGTGGAGCTATCCTGCAGTTGCTGCTTCTGTCTGTGCAAGAGGACAAAGACTGGACTGTGTGTCCCTTCCTGCTTGTGAAGAACTCTCCAAGGGCTTGAAACTGAGCTTGCGTCCTGTTGTTGAATTATCAGGGTCAGCAAAGACTTCTGTCTGCCAGCACCTGGAGCCTCTGCTGAGACTCCTGCCCTGCCAAGTTGTGCCCTATCCCAGTGGTTCCCAACCTGTGGTCCGGGGACCCCTGGGGTCCGCGAAGCCTTGTCAGGGGGTCCGCGAGAGCCTAGAAAATTAAAGAATATTTACAAATATTGATAAATTAGGTCCCCAGCTTTCAGTAATGACTCAGGCGGGGGTCCCCGGATTCCCATAATGATTCAGTGGGGGTCCCTGGGTTCCATTAATGTTAAAGTGGGGGTCCCCAAATATCAAAAGGTTGGGAACCACTGCCCTATCCAGTTCCTGTGGCCCTGACAGGTAAAGCTGGTGGACCAAGGTTGGAAATTCACACACAGATCGCCGTGCCGGGAAATTTCCAACGCAACCACCGAACGGCTAAAGAAACGACACGCCACCAGCTCTGCGGCTGAAAATCGACGCTGCAACAACGCAACATCGCTGGGCGCGGAAAAACAACACAAGCCTGGCCGGATCCGAGGTGTTTTGTCCAGATCAACGCATCTTTCTCCTGCAGGGAAAGAAATGACGCATGCCGATCAGATCGGAGAAGGAGAAACGACGCAAGACCTCGCTTGCGGGTGAAAAATCCACGCTCCGCATACCTTTTTCGATGCATACTCGCCTGTGCGTGTTATTTTGACCTGACCCACATACATTTTCATGCTAACAGCGTTAGCGTTGTGATTAAAAGAACATGAAGACTCTTTTTGCATTTTAATTTTTAACTTGACTTGTGTATGGTGATTTTTTGTTGTTTTGGTCTTGTTTTTTTTTGGATAAATATTCTCTATTTTTTCTAAACCTGTGTTGTGTCATTTTGTAGTGTTTTCATTAAGTTACTGTGTGTGTTGGTACAAGTACTTTACACCTAGCTCTCTGAAGTTAAGCCTGCCTGCTCGTGCCAAGCTACCAAGAGGGCGAGCGGGGGTTAGCTGAGGGTGATTCTCTTTTACCCTGACTAGAGTGAGGGTCCTTGCTTGGACAGGGGGTAACCTGACTGCCAACCAAAGACCCCATTTCTACCAAAAAGGGACTTATTTTGGACTCAAAATTCCTGCAGTCTATCAAGTTCCCTTAAGGGTGCATTGACCAGATCCTATATTGTTTTTACTATTGGATCTAAGTTAATCATATCTGCTAATTGCAATAGTGTAGCTCCATGCCTTTTTATATCACAACAGCCAAGCATTCTGGATTTCACTGGACCTTCCAGTTACACTCGATCCAGTGAAGATGACATGGTGGCTTGTGCATTTACAATTTACGGAACAGTGTGGCTGTATTCTGTTGCACTCAGAGCTTTCCCTATTAAATGAGCACCCGTTGCTTCTTGCCATTGATCCAAGCATATGATAGTCCATTACTTATGAAACTGCACATGATGCGTGGGGGTGGAGCGTCTGCTTTCCCTGCTCCATAATTGGATTAGGGATAACCGATTAGCAATAAATGGAGCCAAGGTATTTTTTGCTCATCTGAAGCCCACCGCCACACTGTTTGTGGTTACTTTATCTCTGAACTGCTTTCACTCAAGGGCCTCTGATATTCTGTCGCTGAGTCCTAGTGGATACTGAAGAAGCTTTGCATCCATACACATACCTGGTATTCACGGTCTCTTGCTTCTGTCGCAATCCAGTCAATAATTCACACTTTTTTTCCATAGACAGACTATTTGTTTAAATCGTTATCTTGAAAAAGAGTAAACTGGGATACATCATAATTGGTGAAATCATCATGTCAGGAGTAAGGAAGCCCAATTATAAATCTGTATCATCCACATTCTTCCCTACAGAGATAGGATAGCTATTTTCATGTTTTTGATTCTAACTGCCCTGGTAAATAAATAATATAAACTGCAGACTGTCAAGAATGGGGCTTCCCATCTATTCTGTTCTCCACTCTGCCAGTGGTGAGACATTCTCCTTTACGCTAATTTAAACGCTCTTCTGACTAAGAGGATCAGAATTATACATGAAATTGTGTCAACAGTTAAAACTCTTTCAGTACACTCACATAGCCCAGGCTGTGTCAAAAATGAGGTAGGCCATTATGAATGAAGATCATTCGACTTCCATGTCAGGATGTTCTGAAATCAGGAGCCCGATTCAAGGGGGGTCCGAAGCCTCCTGTCGTTTAGAAATACACTGAAAAGCCTGCTTTTTAATTTCTGCCTCTCAGAAGTAACATAAACTCTATGTATGCCGATTATTCCTGGCTTTATTTGCTTATGGTACAGTATGTTTTTCTATTCACTATCAACTACAGATATCAGCAAAATAACTATCAGTCAAGCACGTAGCTAAATCATTGCTCTGTTTTCTACCGAAACTCTTACAAAGCTCGAATGCATATTGTACCTTGTGCATGTTTGTGAAGTTATGAACACTTATGGTTTGTTTTCTGCAGGGGGCTGTATATTGTTTATAAAGACGGAGATTTTAATAACCCTTCACTGAAAGAACGAATGTGGCGCAACAGTGATTTTAACTTTGATCACGTCCTTTCCGCCATGATGGCCCTCTTTACAGTCTCCACCTTCGAAGGCTGGCCTGCGTGAGTAAACAAGCCTTCGACTTGCGTGTGTTTTTTATTCTACTACTACATAAGTGTAACCCACGCGCTGAAACTGTTTTGCTCTGAGTTAGATATCGCCAGCTGTATGGAGCTTGCAGAATTCCCTGTTCTGAAACTGTCCTCCATTACTTTCTCTCGAAATACCCTCTATTTTCAGAGTCTGCTTTCCATTCAGACGAGACAAAACTCTAATTTTAAAATAAAAAAAGACTACATGGAACTAAGGAGGCTATGCGATTTCCACTAAATGCACAAAAGCCATTCCTCTGAAACGATGCAATTTAGTCTCTTTTTAGGGTCGAGCCTGCTTTGCATGCGCTCGCACATGCATATAGCAGGGAGACTCTTTTGTATTTAGAAAAGGGCTCCGAGCCCTGTCAACTTCACGTCAGTGCTTTTTATTGGTTTGTGGGCTTCCCTAATTAAATTGGCTTGCTTTCATTAGTCGAAGGCACGCATATGTCATGCCTTTTCCGGTGGCAAGCCCTCCTCGAGCGCAGCGACCAAGTACAGAAAACATGCGAGGCTCGCTGTTTTCCATCGGGCTCGTGGACTTTTTTTTAAACTAATTTATGAGCCCGATCTCGCTTGGCAGAAGTCGAGCGCTTTACCTACTTGATTTCACTTTTTCGGGTTACGTGCATAAATGCACTTTTGCCCGATAGGTGAAAAGTCGGGTTAGGAGTTTACAACGCGATCGGGTCTAACACGAGCAAACGCGAGACCCGATGCATTGTAAATGCTTGTTACGCTTGAGTTAATGGTGCTCGGCCAGGGCTTAATTTGTAAATGTATGAGCGCTGGTGCCCAAGCGCTGCTTAGAAGCCAACTACTAGAGCTATTAAATGTCAGAAAACCGAATACCAAGACTGAGTAGTCCTGAGTCCACCTCAGTCCTCTTTAATCCCTTGCCAGACGCTCACTGCCCCTTTGTCTCACTCTTGCAGGTTCCTCCCTTCTCCAGCGGTGACTGTTTTTCCATCTTTCTCTCCCCCGTGTGTGTTTTTCCCTCTGTTGCTCTCGGGAAATGTCAAATCTAGCTCTACCATTTGCTCTTGCACCTTTTAAAGCAAATAGATGCATCTAGAAGGAAAGAAGGACTTTGGGAGTTAGTATGCAGAAATGTTTTGCCATTAGTTAAGAGAATTATGCAAGAATCATAGCTCAGGAATGAAGGTTATCTGCTGATGCTGTTTTTGATTTTTAGGTCTGGCTTGGAAACAAGTTTTTCTGATAAGGTGTTGTTAAGAGGGGTGGGCAGTGAACTCCGCTTCGCTCACGGAGTTTGAGGAGTTTTTCCCTCTCCGCTCTCTGCTTAGAGCACATAGTTCTGAAAAAATCTGCATAGTGGAGCATATTTTTTTCCTCGCTCGTGCTCATCAACAGTGAGTTGGCGAGCGCGAGTAGGGAAAATCTTACTCAAGACCACCTCCCGGCAAGATTTCTCAGCACAGATGGTTGCAACCGCTCACGTTGAGAAACCTTACGTTTGCGTTGAGGTAGCTGCTGCTCGAGTAGAAAATCAACTCGAGTGGCAGAAAATAAGCAGCGCACGTTCGCACTGATTTATCAGTGCTAGGCAAACACCTGGCACTAAAAATCAGTGTGAACGGCATGACCTAACGCACTGTGCCACTTGCCGAACTCCGCGTAAAGCGGCAGAGTTTTTTGGGAACTTTGCAGAGCTACGCGTAGCGCAACTCCGACCAGCCCTAGTTGTTACCAATTCTTACAGCCTTGCAGTAATAAACAGCATTTGTGCATGCATTGCATGTAAGCAGCATTTGTGTATATCTGCGTTTACATGCTTTGGCACATTAAAGTCAGATCTGCAGTTCTTGTTTTATTGGAGGCCCAGAATTAAAACAATGTATTTTGTGCAGAGAGGACTTTGACTCCTACACTTTTTGTGAAACCACTGCATCACTGCATACCACTACCATCCAGAACTTCAGGAGTTTGTTTTCTCTAATCAAAAATCAAACACCTCAACATACTTAACGTTTTCTCCGCATGCATGATGGCTATTCTGCATTTTCCGATGCCCCGCCGATGGGCAGGTAAAGTGTGTGACAGTTGCCCCACCCTCAATAGCGTGGGGCAACCATCACTTTCTACTGGTGGCCTCTTGGTGGATGGGCCGCCATGTCAGAGTTATTCACGGGCAGAGCCAGTAGAGGCTCAGCCCGTGTAACCCTGGCGCTTTCAGTCATGGAACCTCGCATTTGATGGGGGAGGCACAACACTGATCAACAGTAGTGACCCTGCTCCAGGAAACTCTAAATAAGGCCTAATTTATTTTTCAATTTCAAGTTCAAATTCAGCCATTCGGGTCTTTTTCATCTGTGGCTCCTACTTTTCCAGTTGTAAAAGAGCAACGATGGCAATCAAGACTTCTCAACTATATTTATTCTGTATGCATAGATAAAAAAAATATTTTTATAAATAAATGAAACTGTAGACATGTGGTTACCTATGTGTCTGCTGTGTTTGAATCGTGTATTTTCTGCATTTTTGCATTTTAGGCTACTTTACAGAGCTATAGACTCCAACGGAGAGAATGTTGGTCCAATTTATAACAACAGAGTGGAGATATCTATCTTCTTCATTATCTACATCATCATCATTGCATTTTTCATGATGAACATCTTTGTTGGTTTCGTCATTGTCACATTTCAAGAGCAAGGAGAAAAAGAATATAAGAACTGTGAGCTGGATAAAAACCAGGTGAAATATACTTAATTTTCCTCCTTTAAGCTTTTCTCTTTTCTACATGTATTTACTCATTTTGTTTTGGTTTAAAAGAGAATGACAGAGATTTTTCAGTTACTAAATGGAAAATAGATATAAACAGGTACAAATTACAGAGGTTGAAACGCCTGTAATGTCCCTCACCTTGCTTAGCCTCTTTCAAATAAGGTATACGTTCCACACACATGATCAATATCAAAGGTTACAGCTTGGTAGAGTTTAAGTCCCACTCACGTTAATACCCCAAGCCCCAGAACAATGCAAATATTTCGAGCATCTCAGGAAAAAATATACTTTTGCCACCTGGAGCATTCCCCACACACTGAAAGAAGCAATTATTTGACCTTTTTCAGCAATTTGGCACCCCTGCTAAATGGTGTCCCAGGTAACTGTCTTACCAAGACTTATGGAAGTCACAACCGGTCAGGTCATGGGCCACAGTATGGCATAAGAGCAGGCAAACCTGGAAGAGATGGCACACAGTACAATTAAAATTACACAGTTTGACACGTAATACTACATTTCCCACCTGGCCTGATTTTCACTTTTGTTGTTTTACCCCGTGTTCTCCCTGTCCGGTTCCTTCAGTTTCCTTATTCCCTTGCCTTGTGTACCTAATTACCTTCTTACCTACCTTTTTTTCGAGCTTGAATTTCCCATCCAGTCTCTCTCCCTCATGGTGCAACAGTGGGCTTCATATTTGACACCTGAGTTGGTTTCCTGATACATTGAGGGCTAGTTACAGTCTGCCTCCGGTTGCACCGGGTGGAGGCCTAATACTGATACTCCTGACTTGATACGCTGTGCATAGGAATACACTGTGAGTCTTCCACCTACCGTGCTGAAGCGCAGTGCTTAATTTGTAAATAAAAACGTGCCCAGGGCCGAAAGCTCTCCTCCGTAACAAGCAGCTGCTGCAATTAGATGGGCTAGCACAGAATACTGAGCCAGCGTAATCCTGAAGCAATCTCGAGCCTCTTAAATCTCTTTACGGCCACTCCCTACCCTTTCAGCTCACTCTTGCTGCTTTCTCCTTTATTCCTTTGTAGTGCTTTTTCGTTTTTCTCTTATGCCGTCTTTCCACATGATTCTTTTGCTGGCAGTAAATGATTGAGGCAGAAAAAGAAGTTCCGGCTCTCAAAAATAAGTGCCGGTGCTCTGCACCGGAATCAACAAGCACAAATTAAGCACTGTGTAGCGGTCTCTCTCTTTTTTAATGACCTCATACGTATCCCCTTAGCCTGGGTCTTTTTTACCATCATTAGCCTCAGACAAAGGGGTGATCCAGCCTTTAGTACGAGAGCGAAGGCTTTGCGTCGACTCCATCACTCCCACAATATCAAGCACTTGCCTTGCCAGTCTGCTCAGCAGAATACCTAATTGTATTCTGTGCCATCATTGTTCCCACTCAATCACTGCCTCATTGTCAGGGCCCAACAAGTCTGTCCCAACCCCTTTTTATCACCATGCAGAAGTTTAGGTGAGCTCTGTGTCTCCTTCATGTCAGGTTAAAATGAAATGATGGTTACCTTTGATTAGAAGATCCTAGCACTTGTTAAAAAAACCTCAACATTTCACAGAAGAAAACCACAGTTAAAGTGCAGTTATGGTCACAAACAAAAGCTGAAAACCACTGAAATTCTCGCATCCTATTGTTTGCAGTGTATGCCCTTACATATGACATCACTGATGACATGTTAAATGCTAGGGCCATTTTTTACCACTCGGTCCTTCCACCTTTGGGAGACATTGTTGGGCAAGTATTCTAATGGCTAAGAGTTTGGGGTCAAGTTACTTATGTTTCTTTATGCTATTTAATATGCTCTACTTCTTCCTCCCTGTTTGGAGAAGTGGACATGTACACAGTGTAATTAGGTCCCAAATTAGATTTCGGCACACTGTTGCCTACAGTTAGTTTACAATGATCTGCATTTCAGGGAACTGAATGCAAGAGCCCTCGGAAACCAATATCAGCACGCAGGTAAGGCACCTGTATCTTGCCTCACTCCATCACTGTCTGAATCCTTGCTGGGAGAATTTCATGGCTTCAGACTGGCACCTGGGATATTTTAAGAGTGACGAAAGAATGTTAATGGAGGTAAGTAACTTTTTCAACTGACCTGACCCCTTGATAACCAAGGGTGATTATACCTTCAATCCAAATTCTAAATTAGCCTCTTTTACCCACAAATACAGGACAAAGTCACGGAGACCTAGAAAGAGCACTACTTGCATTATGGAGGCACTAGCAATAGTATTTGGAAGCAGGACAAGTTGCATCTAGGACCTTTAGCTTTGTCTGCATATCATATTAGCAATACCCCACAACAGATTTATTCCTAACATGAATTGCACTTTCCTCTATTGTGTATTTTGCAGTACAGATGATGGTGCAATCCGATCACTCTTCTGTATTCTTCGTTTCATAGAGAATCTAGTCCTAAACTTCGGAAATTCCCAATGTCTATCTTTGCCCATAAGTATTGCAGTGATTAAAGGATTAACTCTCACAAACATTGGTGCATTCCTGAGCAACAATGTAGGGAGTCCCTCCACGCCCCCATCGGCCTAGGCAGGGGGAACTTAAAAGCTTATAACTGAGGTCTCAAACTAATTTGATTGACTGCGGATTGGAAGATGGAGAGGGATCAACAAGCTTCTCTTAATTAGCAAGATGCTATTTACAAATAGAACATGACACAGCAATCTGTAACTAAGAAAGCTGGCAGGATATTTTCCTCCTAGTCAAGTACATTAGTTGGAAATCAAGGCCATACATGTACTTGCACTAGAGTAATAGTTTTTTAAGCAGATGAAAATCATTGCAACTACTGTTATATATAGTAAAAGAACATGAAATTAAGATCCTAATGAAACAATTTAAGATATTCTAACTGCAACTGATACTGTCTAAATCCTGTAGGTCTTCCACCAATCTAGGTATTGACTAAACACGGTGGACTCTTACCCGTACTTTACAGTGTTCTGAAACAGAAACTTGGTGAACCACTATCTCTAGCAGAAGGTATAGGACTGATTACCACACTCCCTTATGTACATTACCCAGCCAAGATGCTGTGTATAACAAACTTTACAAACTCTTGGCAAACAACATAACACCGTTATTGTTAAGCTGCTAACACAATCTTACTGGTCTACTTGATCTCTTAGCATTATTTTACACCATTGATCCTCAAAGACTGCTAGTTACAACATTATTCCTTTATTGTTAAGCTGGTAACACCAGCATACTGGTCTACTTGATCTCTTAGCAGTATTTTACACCATTGATCCCCAAAGACTGCTTGTTGTGCTAGACAACGTAGTGGGACTAACACATATAGAGCATCATTACAACATTTGCGGGCGGCAAGGTTTAACCGCCGTGCGGCCGCCAATGCAGCCGTACTCCCGCGGTGCCCATTATGACATCCCCACTGGGCCGGCGGGCGGAAACAGAGTTTCCGCCCGCCGGCCCAGCGGGGATGTCGGCTGCAACATGGGAGCGGGCTCCTAATGGAGCCGGCGGTGTTGCAGCCGTGCGACGGGTGCAGTTGCACTCGTCGCACTTTTCACTGTCTGCTGTGCAGACAGTGAAAAGCAGTGTGGGGCTGTGCCAGGGGGCCCCACGACTCCCCTTCCCGCCAGCCTTTCCATGGCGGTTCCTACCGCCATGGACAGGCTGGCGGGAAGGGGACTCGTAATCCCCTGGGCATCACTGCAAGCAGCGCTGCCCTGGCGGATTAAAACCACCGGGACGACCGTGGTGGGAAACCGCCGGTCCCGGAGGTGCAACCGCGGCGCTTCTGCCGCGGTTGTAATCCGTGAGTTTGTACCGCCAGCCTGTTGGCGGTACAACCTCCAAAAAAGCCCTGGCGGTCTTTGACCACCAGGGTTGTAATGAGGCCCATAGTACTGAAATGGTTCACATTGTTCATTTCTCAGAGGGAATAGTTAGTGAAAATGGGCATACACACCTCAGGAGCCTCCTCTGTGTTATGTGTGGTCCCCAAAGATCGATTCCTTTCCACACCTTCTTCAGTCTCTGTCTTGAACCACTGTCAAGTTGCACTGTCCTTGGATTCAGACCCGGCAGGAGTGATGATAGCTTCCACATGTCTAAGTACCTACAAGCACCTTCTACTAACAACATGTAGGTTAAAAGTAGATCTGGGGAAAGGAGAAATGGACGAGAGGTGAAACAGAGACACATGATTTTGTCATATTGTCTGAGTGCACAGCTAGGCTTGAACTGTACTGCAGGAAAATGTATATCTAAAGACAAGAAAAGGCAGTTAGTATATTGTGGTATTGAGACTGAAAATTAACGGCTAATATTATATCTGACACACCTATTGACGCTCTCTGTATTTCTACTCTCTATCTTGGCATGAAACTAAATATTTCACTTGAACTGCAATGCAATTACAGATGATATTTGTAGAGTGAACAACACTCTGAGTTATTCTATATAATTTTCTGAAAAAGCTGCCTTCAATATTACGCCAAAACCTTTCATGGTTCTGATTACATACAATGCAGTGGTTGGTAACTGTAACTTGTAAGGAAGTTTGCTTATAGCATGGTTCTCCTGTACACCTCAACAATAGTGTGCAGTTTGTAATCAATAACCTATTACAGTACTTGTTCTAAGAACAACAAACGACTATACAAGATGTGAATCCACTGTCTGCTGTGGTAAATTAATATCGAATTTTAAATCCTAATTGATGTCTTTAAATATAGTACATAATCCTGATGGATGATTCTTCGTGAAAACTAGCAAAGTGCAAAATATGAATTCATAATTCTTATAAATTGCAATAAAATGACAAAGGTTGTTCAAGAATGAAATGTAACAGAGAGAAGTGGAAACTATGCATGCATGCCCGTGCTACCCCCACATGTAAGGGGGAGGAAGGTAGCACATTAGGAAAGAGCAGGTTACATAATGTAGCTGGTGTTAGGTTTGGAGTCACTGGCCTCACCCATGAAGTGACCTGCCATCCAGCGCGATAACCACTGCAACTGTGCAGCTAAAAAGTACACCTCAAAGGAGGGAGCTCCCAACCCACCCCACTCCACTGGGAGCTGTAGTGGGTTAGGGCTAATTGCTGGCGTTTTGCACCCAAGATTAATTAGCAAAGTAACGTACCCAACTCCCTGTAGAAGTGGCGGGGGATTAGTGAAAGGTTCACTAATTAATATGGGCAGTGCAAACATTTTTATGAGAGCAGTTTTGCTGCTGGGGGCGAGTGGAAGGGATTGCCCAAAGGTTATCTGCATGCAGATACAAGCGGGCCCTGCGGAGAGTACCTTCATATAGGTAAGATGGTGAATGATAGAGGTGAACTCGCAGGTAGCAGATTGCTTCTGGGCACCACTGCAATTGTGTCCCTCCAAGAGATATTTTACGTTGAGGATGTCCAGGGCCCAAGGGTAGATTGCTGACTTACTCCAGTTCACTCAAAGTCTTGAGACTTCAGCAAATTCTGTAAGGAAGATGTGTATTGGAGTAAGGGACTGTGTCATATCTTTAAGACATATAATCAAGTCATCTGCATGTTATGAGACTCCATGCAAAGGGTCTTGCAGGGGAATGCCCCCACTTTTGTCCCTCCTCTCGAAAACGGATCTCTATTGGTTCTATCGCTAATGCAAATAGCAAGGGGGAAAGCGGGCATCCTTGCCTAGTGCCCCGGCCCACTGGGAAAGGGTTGAGACTAGGGGACCCAAGCATACATGAGGCAATGGGTTCTTGTACAACAGGCAAATGTAGGCGAGTAGGTGCTTCCCAATACCATCGAGGCGAGCAGCTGGAATAGATAGTCCCAAGGCAGAATATCAAACCCCTTCTTCACTTCCAAGATGAGAGAAGATGCTAGTGGATGCTCTTTCTGCACTTGGTCCTGGATGTGAAAGAGGCAACGTAAAAGCACCATTATTGTATGTGCCAGGTGTCTTTCCCAGGTCAGCAAGCCAGGATTCACCCTCGGCAATCTTGTGCTCCAGGGTCCGGTGCACTCACACTGTGTCCTTTATGCAGATACCTTGGGTCACAATATTGAATGCATCCCACTCAGTGGCCCAGTAGTTGCCATGGTGCAGTTTTCAGTTAAGCACTTTTGTATATGTGTTCCTTGTGTGTCTCGAAATACTGGATCCTCCAATGTGTCTTGTGGGAGACGCCATAATGGAGTCAGGAGTCGTGCAAGTAGCCACGCTAGGTCCACTATGTGAGCGTCGTGACCTGAAATCAGACTACCAAGGCAGTCGGATTGTCGCATGTGGGAAAGGAGGGACTTGAGTAAAGGAAGCAGTCCAGTCGGAAATAGAGTTGGTGTGGGGTAGATTAACATGAATAGAGTCTGGTAGCAGGGTGCAGTGACTGGTACACATTTGTAGTCGCAGCTTAGTAACTAGACCATCTGAGTTATGTGTGCGAGAAGGGCTGGAAGCTCCTTCCAGCCGGGGCTCTTTTCAACATTGGAATCATAAATGCTTCCCAGTAAACACTGAATTACCATTTATACAGCCCTCTAATAGAATGCACCGACCCTACTTGTCAGCCGTGACTCCCATTTCCTGGAATGGGAGACCAGGTCCCAGACTAAACCCCTCCATGCATAGGCAGAGCATGCAGTATTCCCTGCCATCTCCGGCGTAACTGTTTAAGTTCCTTAGATATGGTATGTGATTCTTAAAGAAACACTCCATTTGCCTTTTGGCACTGTACGTAGGAATATACCGTGGAATGATTTCTCGCTGTATGCATTCCCCGAACATTAATTGTAAAGAACTGGATGCTGGTGGAAGGCATCATGTATTATGGAGGAGGACCAAGCCTGGGGGCAGACGGATGGAAATGAGATATATTTCTGACACCATCAGCAACAATACCTCATGGGTATATGATATGCCTGCACTCTTTGACCACTGTGAAGAGCAATCCGCAACAGATGGTGTGCCCAAACTGACAACATTTGGTATTCTCAATTGGTATACCAGGGTGTGGCTTATATGTAGGGCTGACCACGTTTCTCAAATGCCCTCTGCGGATCGATGTTGTGGTGCGACTGGCGCAGTATGGCCGATATTGTCGATGAATGGAGCGGGGGCATAGTAAAGATGAGTGATAAATGAGTACTATATGCTGAGGCTGTCAAACAATCAACAAATATCATATTGCGATGACAAGTAGTTGAAAACTCCCACTTCCCCCTCTGCAGTAAGACAGTGCACATGTTTGAGCAATTAGTACAGTTGTTCAGAAAAAGATGCTGGAAATATACAAGACTGCCTGCTGTTTCCAGGGTGACTGTATGGAGGGATTGCAAGTCCCTGGTGCGTATTGTCCGATACCGCTGAGTCCTCATCTGATGTGACGATGTGTGATCAGGTGTCCCCACCTGTGGAAGCAGCAGCTGATCCCAGGTTAGCTGCTGCTTCCAGCACCCTCTTGTGGTCGTTGATTATTTGTTGTTGGTCTGGGGATGAACATATGGGAACCTGAGGTGTGAGAGTTCCCTTTGTCTTGACCTTACGACGACGTCAGAGTCATGCCATGTCTGGATGGTTCCTAGGGCTGTTCGAGGTGGCTCTGCCATTCCACTGGTCGACCCAGTCCCAGGCCTCTTCGGGATCAATGAAGAAAAAGCTCTTCTCACTTACAATAATCTTCAAACAGGCTGGGTATAGCAATGAATACTGCAGTCCTACTTGTCTGAGGTGACACTTCACTGCCATGAACGATGTTCGCTGGTGTACAAGTTGTGTATAGTCTGGGGAGAGCATTAAGGTTTTATGCTCCAGTCGTAGCAGGGCTGCTTGTTGCGCTGCTTGTTGTATAGTGTCCCTGTCGCGAAAGTGGAGCAGCTTAACCAGCATGGGCTGTGGAGGTGCCCTGGGAGGGGTGGTGGCCGACGCGACAGAACACTGTGGGCTCTCTCTAGGGTGTAGAAGGGGGTGAGGTTTGCTATTGGTGTAAACGTTTTAAACTGGCTTTCAAGGACGGACAGGGAATCATGCCCCTCTACCTCCTCTGGGAGACCCATAATTCAAATGTTGCACCACCTGGAGCGTCCCCCGGCATAGTCAGTCCACGCTTATTTAATCGTAGGTCCCAGCAAGCTATGTGATGCTCTGTTTATTGTGGGTTTTATCTCAGCTAGCGTATTTTCCTCATCCGGGACCTTTTCTACTAATTTGTGATGATCATCTTGCAAAAGATAGAGTTCAGTAGCAAGAGTTCCCAGTCGGGTCTCCACCGATGCTCTAGAGTGCTCAATAGCATCCAGAACCTGGTCCAACTTGGCTGACACGTAATGACAGAGGCTCCCGGAGCTGGAGTGTGTCCAGGACAGTAGATGGTATTGGGCTTCTCACCACAAGAGCAGCTGGCATGTTGGATCGCATCCAGCCCATTGTCTGTGGCGGGAATATGAATGGTCCTAACCCAGCGGAGTGTCCCCCAGAGCAAGTCCCACTGGCGAGTGCCTGTCCGATCAAGGGGGTGATGGAGAGCACAATTCACGTCCAGGATTGGCTCACAGGGTGGGAAAGTCCATTGATTTCCTTTCTGTTTTGTGGTGAGGTAAGGTAGTATGGGGTCTCACTGCACTCCTTGTGGCACACATTGCTGGCCCCCGCTACGTGTCAGCGCATTAGATGGATGCAACACGCACCTTGGCAGAGTGTCCAGTTGGGTGAGATGTAGTATCTGTAGAGTTTTTTTGTCATTTGAGTTGATCACAGGCAGAGCGTACCTTCTTCATCTCCAATGTGGTCAGCATGCATATTCTTATGAGAGGTTTTAGTAGTGTCCAGTAATGAGAGGCGAGTACGGCAACAGCACCTCCATCCCCGTAAGAGAAGCAGGCAGAAAGGAAAGCGGATAGGCAAGCCTTGTAAAGTGCAATGTAATATGGAACGCTAAACCACAACTCCGTTAGGGGAGTGGCCAGGGGGCCCCCGCAACATAGTATAGCAAACAGAGGGGTTCACCTCTGAGAAGACAGTTCTGTGCCACTGGTACCAAACTGCAATACAGGTACAGGGAATTTAGGTGTGCCCAGCATGCAGACAGCATCTCTGGAGGGCAACAGTGATTATTATTCTGGAGGAGGGTCTGTGGTGGTGCCTGTGATGTGAGACAGTTATTCCACCTGGGCTGTGTCGCAGTTCAGGAGGTTACGGATTGCATAAATCAAAGTGTCTGGGGCATGGCTTGACTACCAGTTGATGGTAAGTAGTGGGGGATATCCCTAGACTTCTGCCCCATGCTCTACGGCAGGGAGCCAAATTAAAGAGCAGGGCTGTATGAGGCCAGTTGCAGCAATCTTGGCCATCGTGCATGCCTTTAGTGAGGGGAGAGCTCACTCGGGAGCGGGCAATCACACCGTAGTCCCTCCAATCTTCTGAGGATCTCCAGTGGTAGGACATCCCAAGGCCCCACAGGACCGAGCGCCGATGTTGTTGCCTACCGCTCAGTCTCTCGGTAATCGGACCCTCGGCGCGCAGTCTGTGCCCACGTTGGAGAAGGCCCAGGTTCTGATGGGTGCCACACGGGCTCCTCCAAATACTGTTAAGTCCCTCGACGTGGAGCACTGCCCGACAACAATAAGTTTGTCGTGGCATTTGTCCCCTCTCTGTGTTGTGACACCACCCAGAGCAGTCCAGTGCTCTGCCCGCTGGCAGGTGAAGCAGTGGCACAGGCTGGACAGGCAGTCAAGAAGCGTCAGGCCCTGCTACTTGCCCAGGGTGAACTGGATACGGTGATGCAGCGATGCAGCGCCCTCCTTTGGGTCACGATGCTCCCCACAGCAGTGCAGCATTCTCAGGGAGTGAAGCAGGATAAATTGTAAGCCAGTCGCAAGGACTGGTTCAAGTTGTGCAGGCCTTGATTAAAATATTGCATGAAAAATGATTACCTCTACTAGTCCATATCCGGAATACAAAATTCTTTTTGGCAAAACCCTTGTAGGAAAGACATAAAGTCTATTTGTCTAATATACCTTTCTTAAGATCAGCAAATCTGGCAGTTACTGCCTTGAAAGTCATATTCCATTTCCTCAAGTAAATTAAAGAGGTGGTGACTGATGGGTTTTTTCCCTAGCTACCACTTTTCGGACAACATAGCTTACACTCTCTTGCCTTTAACCTTACAACAGAAGCTTTTTCAGGGGGCTGTTGAAATCGTTTTGAGTCTCAGCTACAGAAAGCCATAGTAACTGTATATATTCTGGCAAATATCATTATTGCTTGCAAACCATCTTCCTATTTTCCCCATATGTCTTCACTGTTGCTGAAAAGCCTGTTAAAATATTTATTCGACTAGAATGTCTGTGTACAGTTAAAAAGTATTTCATCTTTAGGCATCTCTTCATCTTAATGCCAATGACATACGCATATTTTTCTCCTTCTCAACTCTTCTGATTTCAAGTCTGCATGGGATGGGCTGCCCGACCTCTTATGCTTATCTTGCCTTAGTCCAAAAACAATATGCTTTCCTTTTAATTCTAAACATATGCTTCATTCAATTCCTTTTCTATTTTTCACTGACAATGTCCCGTACTATATGTTAACCAGAAACGTGGATGTACTATTCAACCCTCCTTTGAGGATGGAACCCATCATTACATTGACAGATACTGCAGCCATTTACCAAGTATTTAACATTTGCAAAAGTTGTTCCTACATCCCCTTCTACATGTCTAAAGCACAAGAGCACTAGAACGCTTCAACGCTTCAACACCAACTAGTATTCTTATTTCAATACCCTTTCCAACAGCGGGATAGTTTAGACTTTGCTACAATAGTTCTTTAGAATCTTCCCAGATGCCCACATACAGCTCATTATTGTCACCAAGTCAGCTGGCTATCAGCAAACAATAGGGCTATATACAAACCACTTACTTTGGTATTTAAAACCACTGCAACCTGCCTCCCAGCTGTCTATCACAAATTCTATACAGAAATGTCCTACACGCACATTTTTAACCGAAATCGTATTGTCTCCGTTAAACCCCAGCACCCTGCCTTATGATTTTGCTAATTCTTTGCAAAAACGTCTTCGCTACCACGGGAATAGGCTCTCTGCTGAATTGCACCACTCCTCTACTTTTATTACTTTCAAACCTTAAAGCCCCACCTGTTAAGATTGAAGTGTGGCCTCTGTATAGGATTTGTATATTCTTCTGAATGCTCCTAGGTCTCCCTTATGGCCCACAAGCTAACATATTGGAATGCTTATATATGCTTTGCAGTGGTCGGAGCAGTCTGTTGTTTAATGCCACACTTATGTCTAGTTTGCTTACTTTTCTCTTCCACTACTTTGCCTCAGCACTGAACTGTCTTTTACCTGCATAAAGCAAGTGCTATTGTTCCATCTGGATTTTGTTTATACTGTATTGAAATATAGTGCTCCCATATCAAGGTACCATAGGCAGAATCACATTATCACATCAAAAAAATCATGTTTTTCCAACATGTCATTTGAGAAAGAACCACTACCCTGTGTATAACGCTGAATCAGCTGAAAGCATATTGTGCGCTTTATGAAATCTCTTAAGTAAATCAGTAAATGGAGTTTTGATCAAAAGTACACTCACATTGTTTAATGTTTTGTTTTGTTTTACAGCGCCAGTGTGTAGAATATGCTTTGAAGGCACGTCCCCTGCGTAGATACATTCCAAAAAACCCTTACCAATACAAATTCTGGTATGTGGTGAACTCCACTGGCTTTGAATACATTATGTTTGTTCTCATCATGCTGAACACACTCTGTTTGGCTATGCAGGTATGCCCCTCAGAAAAATCAAGTTTTAAAAGTTGTTACTTAGTTGAGTGGTACTTCACAAATATTGTATACTGCTGTTCTTGCCCTGAGGAAACACTATATGATATTACAATCAAGCTATTTTACTTATCAGTTTTTCTTGTTTCTTTTTTGCTTTATGTTAATACTGGTTTTACAGTGATGTGTTATTTTGTAATATACCCTTTATCTTTTTATATTCAAACCTAACTAAAAAGAGAAACCTTGGGGTCTGAGTCATACTGATAGAGAACCAGGTTGTAGATCTATCAACAGCTCCTACCATCCTTGAATACCTACTTTGGTGAGCAAGGGAACTTGCCACTGGAAATAGGTAACACGGAAGGGAGTGAGAGTGAAATCCTGGGCTGGTGCCCACACTCCCTCAAGGCTCATCTGTTTCAAGGGATAGCATTACGCTGTGGAGATGTTATGGATTGGGTAGATCTTCACTGACTGTAAGGCTGATGGGAAAAGGCATGTGAGAAGTCAAGCCATAAATCAAACAATGCAGCACAGATGGAGTTATCCTTACTGGGCCTGGCAGTGGGCGGAGTTCTCATGAGCCTGAATCTTACAAGGATACATGCAGAAGGCCCCAGGGCACTGAAGCAACACACCAGTAAGAGTCTACAGAAAATGAGGAAAAACAATACTACACATGGCAAAGAGGGAAACTAGGAGGCCAGAAATAGGAGGGGCTTTGGGAGTGGGAGGGGCAACAAAAACTGAATACAAGGGAACGTAATAAAGTGTGCAAACTGGTACATGAGTGAAAAGGCAGTAGATTCACACAGTACATTGTCAGGGAAAGTCTAACAGTGCATAAATAGTGCTCTACCTCTCTTCACCTCAGATTGACTCAAACCCAATGAGTGAACTACTTTTACTCTAAAGTTAGTGTTCTAGTGCCCCAGCCCTTTGTTACTTCCACTAGTCTCCTCTCCTGCCTCCTTGCACCTCCTATTTCCCTTGTATTCTCATTGTGCCCCCCCATCAGAAATCTAATGAGTTGTAAGTAAACTGCAAAAGCGCTGTCGAGCAGTACCTTGCATTTGGATGGTCTTTTAACAATTCAGTCATTTTGTCCGTCTATGGGTGTGTGGGTGGTAAACAATAGACTAAACATGCTTTGTACTAACTGTTTTCATAAGTACAATTCAAAACACGTAAGTGATCTGAGTTCTTCTATCTGTGATTATGACCTTAGGTCGCCTATGCATAAGAACATTGTGAGTGTTGAATATTCCTGCTAATTTAAGTGTCATGCAAAGTTTCTTTAAAGGGATGAAGCATCCCATCCTACTAAGCTAGTCTATCACAACCAAGATTGTAGAGTGTCCCTGAAATGGAGTGAACTCAGCAATAAAATCCACAGAGATCTGTTCCACAGCTAATGCAGCATGGGAAGAGGTTGCAACTTTCCTGCAGTTGGCATATGAGATGCTTTTGCTTTGGCACAGACACTACAATTCCTAAAGCAAGATCTTTCACAAAAGTCTCTGCTTAATAATTCCAGCATTTTCTTCTGTCTGGTGTGCCAAGCAGCTGGACAGTTATAGCACAATTTTAACATCTACTCACAGGTTTCCACCAGTAGTTGCTCCTAGGTGCAGTTAACGATCGAAAAAAACAGCTGTAGTCCAGAATACAAATGCCAGCCATCCTTTGTTCACAGTGATACCAAACCCGATGCGTTTCAGAGGACATGTCGGCTTGGTCACGAGTCAGGAACTGTGTACATCCCAAGTGCGTTTAACCCTCTCAGTACAAACCCACAGTGACAAGAAAGGAAAGAACTAACGAATGGAGTAACTGTACAAACATTGGTAAGCTAATGTGTCTGCCATATTCTTAACAATCCCAAGGCAGTGCTCATAATCTGTTTGTAATGATGAAACGATCAGGATTGAAGTTAGAGTACTTGACACACGTTGTCAGTATACTGCATAGGACATATAATTTGCCTCAATTGTAGGTAGGGTGGTGCATTATAGTAAACCTCTGATTACGCTAGACTGTAATCATACAAAAAATGACTTCCAAAGTGTTGCAGTCGTGACATAGAATCACTTATCATTTTCCCCATGGAAAACCTGTTAAATCACATCACAGTAGTCTCATATCATTATAATCGGCTGCCCATCCATGCCCCAGTGGGCTTGCCTCATCACAGCACTACACAATCAATCAAGCCCTAGTGGGCGTGTCCCATAAAACTGTGCAGGGGGTTTAAACCCTTTCTGATTCTGCCCTGTGTACATGAGTCCCCTGAGAAGCAATGGAGAGTTCCAAGGCATGCCCACAGTAAAGCAGAGTGGATGAAACCCTGGCAAAACCTGTTTTTTGTGACAGTGTTCCCCAACATAATCAAAACAACATAAAAAAAGAGATATCCTAGCTCCTTTGCATATATTGTCCCTGGAGAACATCCAAAGACTGGCAGATATAGCATCATCTTTTGCATTCTAAACCAGCTACTCCAAATGTAATCCATAATAATCGTATAAAATGAAAACAAACAAACAGAAAAACATAAAATTCTCAATTCTATCAACAATGGGTGTAACTGTCCTCAACTCAAACAAGAGATTCCAGGATAGACTAAAATTAAAATCCACTAAATCATGCAATCATTGCAGTTCAACCACTGTTCACATCACAGTTTGAAAGTAACGCTTACCCCATACATTTAAAGTACATATCATTGAGGCCCAGTTTGAATACAGCTCATGGAAGGAGGAAAGAGAGAAATCTATATGTAAATGCCTTCACCCAAATGTACTGATAGGTCCTCATCAGGGTTGAGTCCAATGGGCTGTAAGGCGCAGTAACCAGTAATGAATCTGGATTCCAAACTTCTGAGTTCCAGGGTTCTATTACCCCCCTCTCTCTTCAGGTGGTGTAAGGAAATGCCTCCTTGGCATGGTTGCCCCCTGACTTTTTGCCTTTGCTGATGCTATGTTTACAATTGAAAGTGTGCTGAGGCCTGCTAACCAGGCCCCAGCACCAGTGTTCTTTCCCTAACCTGTACTTTTGTATCCACAATTGGCAGACCCTAGCATCCAGATAAGTCCCTTGTAACTGGTACTTCTAGTACCAAGGGCCCTGATGCCAAGGAAGGTCTCTAAGGGCTGCAGCATGTCTTATGCCACCCTGGAGACCTCTCACTCAGCACAGACACCCTGCTTGCCAGCTTGTGTGTGCTAGTGAGAACAAAACGAGTAAGTCGACATGGCACTCCCCTCAGGGTGCCATGCCAGCCTCTCACTGCCTATGCAAGTATAGGTCAGTCACCCCTCTAGCAGGCCTTACAGCCCTAAGGCAGGGTGCACTATACCATAGGTGAGGGTACCAGTGCATGAGCATGGTACCCCTACAGTGTCTAAACAAAACCTTAGACATTGTAAGTGCAGGGTAGCCATAAGACTATATGGTCTGGGAGTTTGTCAAACACGAACTCCACAGCACCATAATGGCTACACTGAAAACTGGGAAGTTTGGTATCAAACTTCTCAGCACAATAAATGCACACTGATGCCAGTGTACATTTTATTGCAAAATACACACCAGAGGGCACCTTAGAGGTGCCCCCTGAAACTTAACCGACTGTCTGTGTAGGCTGACTAGTTCCAGCAGCCTGCCACACTAGAGACATGTTGCTGGCCCCATGGGGAGAGTGCCTTTGTCACTCTGAGGCCAGTAACAAAGCCTGCACTGGGTGGAGATGCTAACACCTCCCCCAGGCAGGAGCTGTGACACCTGGCGGTGAGCCTCAAAGGCTCACCCCTTTGTCACAGCCCAGCAGGGCACTCCAGCTTAGTGGAGTTGCCCGCCCCCTCCGGCCACGGCCCCCACTTTTGGCGGCAAGGCTGGAGGGAACAAAGAAAGCAACAAGGAGGAGTCACTGGCCAGTCAGGACAGCCCCTAAGGTGTCCTGAGCTGAAGTGACTCTAACTTTTAGAAATCCTCCATCTTGCAGATGGAGGATTCCCCCAATAGGGTTAGGATTGTGACCCCCTCCCCTTGGGAGGAGGCACAAAGAGGGTGTACCCACCCTCAGGGCTAGTAGCCATTGGCTACTAACCCCCCAGACCTAAACACGCCCTTAAATTTAGTATTTAAGGGCTACCCTGAACCCTAGAAAATTAGATTCCTGCAACAACAAGAAGAAGGACTGCCCAGCTGAAAACCCCTGCAGAGGAAGACCAGAAGACAACAACTGCCTTGGCTCCAGAAACTCACCGGCCTGTCTCCTGCCTTCCAAAGAACTCTGCTCCAGCGACGCCTTCCAAAGGGACCAGCGACCTCTGAATCCTCTGAGGACTGCCCTGCTTCGACGACGACAAGAAACTCCCGAGGACAGCGGACCTGCTCCAAAAAGACTGCAACTTTGTTTCAAGAAGCAGCTTTAAAGAACCCTGCAACTCCCCGCAAGAAGCGTGAGACTTGCAACACTGCACCCGGCGACCCCGACTCGGCTGGTGGAGAACCAACACCTCAGGGAGGACCCCCGGACTACTCTACGACTGTGAGTACCAAAACCTGTCCCCCCTGAGCCCCCACAGCGCCGCCTGCAGAGGGAATCCCGAGGCTTCCCCTGACCGCGACTCTCTGAAACCTAAGTCCCGACGCCTGGAAAAGACCCTGCACCCGCAGCCCCCAGGACCTGAAGGACCGGACTTTCACTGCAGAAGTGACCCCCAGGAGTCCCTCTCCCTTGCCCAAGTGGAGGTTTCCCCGAGGAAGCCCCCCCTTGCCTGCCTGCAGCGCTGAAGAGATCCCTTGATCTCTCATTGACTTACATTGCGAACCCGACGCTTGTTCTAACACTGCACCCGGCCGCGCCGCTGAGGGTGAAATTTCTGTGTGGGCTTGTGTCCCCCCCGGTGCCCTACAAAACCCCCCTGGTCTGCCCTCCGAAGACGCGGGTACTTACCTGCAAGCAGACCGGAACCGGGGCACCCCCTTCTCTCCATTGAAGCCTATGCGTTTTGGGCACTACTTTGAACTCTGCACCTGACCGGCCCTGAGCTGCTGGTGTGGTGACTTTGGGGTTGCTCTGAACCCCCAACGGTGGGCTACCTTGGACCAAGAACTGAACCCTGTAAGTGTCTTACTTACCTGGTAAAACTAACAAAAACTTACCTCCCCCAGGAACTGTGAAAATTGCACTGTGTCCACTTTTAAAAT
Source organism: Pleurodeles waltl (assembly GCF_031143425.1). Taxonomy (NCBI): domain Eukaryota; kingdom Metazoa; phylum Chordata; class Amphibia; order Caudata; family Salamandridae; genus Pleurodeles; species Pleurodeles waltl. Next base: position 140,783,172 of record NC_090448.1, read on the forward strand.
AGCTATTTGTGAATAACTTGAAAAGTATACATGCAATTGAAATGATTCAAAGTTCCTAATGTACTTACCTGCAATACCTTTCAAACAAGATATTACATGTTAAATTTGAACCTGTGGTTCTTAAAATAAACTAAGAAAAGATATTTTTCTATAACAAAACCTATTGGCTGGATTTGTCTCTGAGTGTGTGTACCTCATTTATTGTCTATGTGTATGTACAACAAATGCTTAACACTACTCCTTGGATAAGCCTACTGCTCGACCACACTACCACAAAATAGAGCATTAGTATTATCTATTTTTACCACTATTTTACCTCTAAGGGGAACCCTTGGACTCTGTGCATGCTATTCCTTACTTTGAAATAGCACATACAGAGCCAACTTCCTACATTGGTGGATCAGCGGTGGGGTACAAGACTTTGCATTTGCTGGACTACTCAGCCAATACCTGATCACACGACAAATTCCAAAATTGTCATTAGAAATTGATTTTTGCAATTTGAAAAGTTTTCTAAATTCTTAAAAGACCTGCTAGGGCCTTGTGTTAGATCCTGTTTAGCATTTCTTTTAGAGTTTAAAAGTTTGTAAAAGTTTGAATTAGATTCTAGAACCAGTTTTAGATTCTTAAAAAGTATTCCAACTTTTAGAAGCAAAATGTCTAGCACAGATGTGACTGTGGTGGAACTCGACACCACACCTTACCTCCATCTACAGATGAGAGAGCTAAGGTCACTCTGTAAACTAAAGAAAATAGCAATGGGCCCCAAACCTACCAAAGTACAGCTCCAGGAGCTTTTGGCAGAGTTTGAAAAGGCCAACCCCTCTGAGGATGGCAACTCAGAGGATGAAGATAGTGACTTGGAGGGAAATTCCCCCCCTCCAGTCCTACTTAGGGAGAGCAGGGCTTCATAAGCCCTGACTCCACAAATAATAGTCAGAGATGCTGGTTCCCTCACAGGAGGGACCAACAACTCTGAAATCACTGAGGATAACTCCAGTGAAGAGGACATCCAGTTAGCCAGGATGGCCAAAAGATTTGCTTTGGAAAGACAGATCCTAGCCATAGAGAGGGAAAGACAAGAGATGGGCCTAGGACCCATCAATGGTGGCAGCAACATAAATAGGGTCAGAGATTCTCCTGACATGTTGAAAATAAATCCCTAAAGGGATTGTAACTAAATATGAAGATGGTGATGACATCACCAAATGGTTCACAGCTTTTGAGAGGGCTTGTGTAACCAGAAAAGTGAACAGATCTCACTGGGGTGCTCTCCTTTGGGAAATGTTCACAGGAAAGTGTAGGGATAGACTCCTCACACTCTCTGGAAAAGATGCAGAATCTTATGACCTCATGAAGGGTACCCTGATTGAGGGCTTTGGATTCTCCACTGAGGAGTATAGGATTAGATTCAGGGGGGCTCAAAAATCCTCGAGCCAGACCTGGGTTGACTTTGTAGACTACTCAGTAAAAACACTAGATGGTTGGATTCAAGGCAGTGGTGTAAGTAATTATGATGGGCTGTACAATTTATTTGTGAAAGAACACCTGTTAAGTAATTGTTTCAATGATAAACTGCATCAGCATCTGGTAGACCTAGGACCAATTTCTCCCCAAGAATTGGGAAAGAAAGCGGACCATTGGGTCAAGACTAGGGTGTCCAAAACTTCCACAGGGGGTGACCAAAAGAAAGGGGTCACAAAACCTCCCCAGGGGAAAGGTGGTGAGACAGCCAAAAATAAAAATAGTAAAGAGTCTTCTACAGGCCCCCAAAAACCTGCATAGGAGGGTGGGCCCAGAGCCTCTTCACAAAACAATCCTGGGTACAAGGGTAAAAACTTTGATCCCAAAAAGGCCTGGTGTCGAAACTGTAGTCAGTCTGGACACCAAACTGGAGACAAGGCCTGTCCCAAGAAAAGTTCCACTCCAAACTCCAATCCAGGTAACACTGGAATGGCTAGTCTCCAAGTGGGATCAACAGTGTGCCCAGAGCAAATCAGGGTCCACACTGAAGCTACTCTAGTCTCTGAGGGTGGGGTGGATTTAGCCACACTAGCTGCCTGGCCGCCTAACATGAAAAAATACAGGCAGCAGCTCTTTATTAATGGGACAAGTGTAGAGGGCCTGAGGGATACAGGTGCCAGTGTCACCATGGTGACAGAGAAACTGGTTTCCCCTGGCCAATACCTGACGGGAAAAACTTATACAGTCACCAACGCTGACAATCAGACTAAAGCACATCCCATGGCAATGGTAACTTTAGAATGGGGAGGGGTCAATGGCCTGAAACAGGTGGTGGTCTCCTCAAACATCCCAGTAGACTGTCTGCTTGGAAATGACCTGGAGTCCTCAGCATGGGCTGAGGTAGAACTAAAAACCCATGCAGCCATGCTGGGTATCCCTGAACTGGTGTGTGTAAAAACAAGAGCACAATGCAAGGCACGGGGTGAAAAAGTAGAGCTGGAGTCTGGAAAAATGGCCCAGCCTACCAAGAGAAAAGGAAAGTCAGTTGGGAAACCAACTGCAACACAGTCAGAAAAAGAGAACCTCTCTTCTCAGGAAGAAGTTCTGCCCTCTGAGGGAACTGAGCCTTTGGAGCTTGAACCTTATCAGGTTGAGCTCTTAGGCCCAGGGGGACCCTCAAGGGAAGAGCTGTGTAAGGGACAAGAAACCTGTCCCTCTCTTGAAGGCCTTAGGCAGCAAGCTGCTGAAGAGTCCAAGGGCAAGAAAAATGGAACACATAGGGTCTATTGGGAAGATGGACTCCTGTACACTGAGGCCAGAGACCCCAAACCTGGTGCCACTAGGAGAGTGGTAGTGCCTCAGTCGTTCAGAGAGTTTATTCTGACCTTAGCCCATGATATTCCCCTTGCTGGGCATTTGGGACAAACCAAGACGTGGGAGAGGTTAGTCAACCACTTCTACTGGCCCAATATGTCCCAGAAGGTTAAGGAGTTTTGCCTCTCCTGCCCCACCTGTCAATCCAGTGGTAAGACAGGTGGGCACCCAAAGGCCCCCCTCATTCCACTTCCAGTGGTGGGGGTCCCCTTTGAAAGAGTGGGTGTGGACATAGTTGGTCCACTAGAACCTCCCACAGCCTCAGGAAATATGTACATCCTAGTAGTAGTGGATCATGCTACCAGGTATCCTGAAGCTATTCCCCTTAGGTCGACTACTGCCCCTGCAGTAGCCAAGGCCCTCATTGGTATCTTTACCAGAGTGGGTTTCCCTAAGGAGGTGGTGTCTGACAGAGGTACCAACTTCATGTCAGCATACCTAAAACACATGTGGAATGAGTGTGGAGTGACTTACAAATTCACTACACCATACCATCCACAAACTAATGGCTTAGTTGAGAGATTCAACAAGACATTAAAAGGCATGATCATGGGGCTCCCAGAAAAACTCAAAAGGAGATGGGATGTCTTCTTGCCATGTCTGATTTTTGCTTACAGAGAGGTGCCACAGAAGGGAGTAGGATTCTCACCCTTTGAACTTCTGTTTGGTCACCCTGTAAGGGGACCACTTGCTCTTGTTAAAGAAGGCTGGGAGAGACCTCTTCATGAGCCTAAACAAGACATAGAGGACTATGTACTTGGCCTTCGCTCTAGAATGGCAGAGTACATGGAAAAGGCAACCAAAAACCTTGAGGCCAGCCAACAGCTCCAGAAGTTTTGGTATGACCAAAAGGCTGCAATGGTTGAGTTCCAACCAGGGCAGAAAGTCTGGGTTCTGGAGCCTGTGGCTCCCAGGGCACTCCAGGACAAATGGAGTGGCCCTTACCCAGTGCTAGAAAGGAAGAGTCAGGTCACCTACCTGGTGGACCTGGGCACAAGCAGGAGCCCCAAGAGGGTGATCCATGTGAACCGCCTTAAGCTCTTCCATGACAGGGCTGATGTAAATCTGTTGATGGTAACAGATGAGGATCAGGAGGCAGAGAGTGAACCTCTCCCTGATCTTCTGTCATCAGACCCAAAAGATGGCTCAGTAGATGGAGTGATCTACTCAGACACCCTCTCTGGCCAACAGCAAGCTGATTGTAGGAGAGTCCTACAACAGTTTCCTGAACTCTTCTCCCTAACCCCTGGTCAGACACACCTGTGTACCCATGATGTGGACACAGGAGACAGCATGCCTGTCAAAAACAAAATTTTTAGACAGTCTGACCATGTTAAGGAAAGCATCAAGGTGGAAGTCCACAAGATGCTGGAATTGGGAGTAATTGAGCACTCTGACAGCCCCTGGGCTAGCCCAGTGGTCTTAGTCCCCAAACCTCACACCAAAGATGGAAAGAAAGAGATGAGGTTTTGTGTGGACTACAGAGGGCTCAACTCTGTCACCAAGACAGATGCTCATCCAATTCCTAGAGCTGATGAGCTCATAGACAAATTAGGTGCTGCCAAATTCTTAAGTACCTTTGACTTGACAGCAGGGTACTGGCAAATAAAAATGGCACCTGGAGCAAAAGAGAAAACGGCATTCTCCACACCTGATGGGCATTATCAGTTTACTGTTATGCCCTTTGGTTTAAAGAATGCCCCTGCCACCTTCCAAAGGTTGGTGAATCAAGTCCTTGCTGGTTTGGAGTCCTTTAGCACAGCTTATCTTGATGATATTGCTGTCTTTAGCTCCACCTGGCAGGATCACCTGGTCCACCTGAAGAAGGTTTTGAAGGCTCTGCAATCTGCAGGCCTCTCTATCAAGGCATCCAAATGCCAGATAGGGCAGGGAACTGTGGTTTACTTGGGCCACCTTGTAGGTGGAGGCCAAGTTCAGCCACTCCAACCCAAGATCCAGACTATTCTGGACTGGGTAGCTCCAAAAACCCAGACTCAAGTCAGGGCATTCCTTGGCTTGACTGGGTATTACAGGAGGTTTGTGAAGGGATATGGATCCATTGTGACAGCCCTCACTGAACTCACCTCCAAGAAAATGCCCAAGAAAGTGAACTGGACTGTGGAATGCCAACAGGCCTTTGACACCCTGAAACAAGCAATGTGCTCAGCACCAGTTCTAAAAGCTCCAGATTATTCTAAGCAGTTCATTGTGCAGACAGATGCCTCTGAACATGGGATAGGGGCAGTTTTGTCCCAAACAAATGATGATGGCCTTGACCAGCCTGTTGCTTTCATTAGCAGGAGGTTACTCCCCAGGGAGCAGCGTTGGAGTGCCATTGAGAGGGAGGCCTTTGCTGTGGTTTGGTCCCTGAAGAAGCTGAGACCATACCTCTTTGGGACTCACTTCCTAGTTCAAACTGACCACAGACCTCTCAAATGGCTGATGCAAATGAAAGGTGAAAATCCTAAACTGTTGAGGTGGTCCATCTCCCTACAGGGAATGGACTTTATAGTGGAACACAGACCTGGGACTGCCCATGCCAATGCAGATGGCCTTTCCAGGTTCTTCCACTTAGAAAATGAAGACTCTCTTGGGAAAGGTTAGTCTCATCCTCTTTCGTTTGGGGGGGGGGTTGTGTAAGGAAATGCCTCCTTGGCATGGTTGCCCCCTGACTTTTTGCCTTTGCTGATGCTATGTTTACAATTGAAAGTGTGCTGAGGCCTGCTAACCAGGCCCCAGCACCAGTGTTCTTTCCCTAACCTGTACTTTTGTATCCACAATTGGCAGACCCTGGCATCCAGATAAGTCCCTTGTAACTGGTACTTCTAGTACCAAGGGCCCTGATGCCAAGGAAGGTCTCTAAGGGCTGCAGCATGTCTTATGCCACCCTGGAGACCTCTCACTCAGCACAGACACCCTGCTTGCCAGCTTGTGTGTGCTAGTGAGAACAAAACGAGTAAGTCGACATGGCACTCCCCTCAGGGTGCCATGCCAGCCTCTCACTGCCTATGCAAGTATAGGTCAGTCACCCCTCTAGCAGGCCTTACAGCCCTAAGGCAGGGTGCACTATACCATAGGTGAGGGTACCAGTGCATGAGCATGGTACCCCTACAGTGTCTAAACAAAACCTTAGACATTGTAAGTGCAGGGTAGCCATAAGAGTATATGGTCTGGGAGTTTGTCAAACACGAACTCCACAGCACCATAATGGCTACACTGAAAACTGGGAAGTTTGGTATCAAACTTCTCAGCACAATAAATGCACACTGATGCCAGTGTACATTTTATTGCAAAATACACACCAGAGGGCACCTTAGAGGTGCCCCCTGAAACTTAACCGACTGTCTGTGTAGGCTGACTAGTTCCAGCAGCCTGCCACACTAGAGACATGTTGCTGGCCCCATGGGGAGAGTGCCTTTGTCACTCTGAGGCCAGTAACAAAGCCTGCACTGGGTGGAGATGCTAACACCTCCCCCAGGCAGGAGCTGTGACACCTGGCGGTGAGCCTCAAAGGCTCACCCCTTTGTCACAGCCCAGCAGGGCACTCCAGCTTAGTGGAGTTGCCCGCCCCCTCCGGCCACGGCCCCCACTTTTGGCGGCAAGGCTGGAGGGAACAAAGAAAGCAACAAGGAGGAGTCACTGGCCAGTCAGGACAGCCCCTAAGGTGTCCTGAGCTGAAGTGACTCTAACTTTTAGAAATCCTCCATCTTGCAGATGGAGGATTCCCCCAATAGGGTTAGGATTGTGACCCCCTCCCCTTGGGAGGAGGCACAAAGAGGGTGTACCCACCCTCAGGGCTAGTAGCCATTGGCTACTAACCCCCCAGACCTAAACACGCCCTTAAATTTAGTATTTAAGGGCTACCCTGAACCCTAGAAAATTAGATTCCTGCAACAACAAGAAGAAGGACTGCCCAGCTGAAAACCCCTGCAGAGGAAGACCAGAAGACAACAACTGCCTTGGCTCCAGAAACTCACCGGCCTGTCTCCTGCCTTCCAAAGAACTCTGCTCCAGCGACGCCTTCCAAAGGGACCAGCGACCTCTGAATCCTCTGAGGACTGCCCTGCTTCGACGACGACAAGAAACTCCCGAGGACAGCGGACCTGCTCCAAAAAGACTGCAACTTTGTTTCAAGAAGCAGCTTTAAAGAACCCTGCAACTCCCCGCAAGAAGCGTGAGACTTGCAACACTGCACCCGGCGACCCCGACTCGACTGGTGGAGAACCAACACCTCAGGGAGGACCCCCGGACTACTCTACGACTGTGAGTACCAAAACCTGTCCCCCCTGAGCCCCCACAGCGCCGCCTGCAGAGGGAATCCCGAGGCTTCCCCTGACCGCGACTCTCTGAAACCTAAGTGCCGACGCCTGGAAAAGACCCTGCACCCGCAGCCCCCAGGACCCGAAGGACCGGACTTTCACTGCAGAAGTGACCCCCAGGAGTCCCTCTCCCTTGCCCAAGTGGAGGTTTCCCCGAGGAAGCCCCCCCTTGCCTGCCTGCAGCGCTGAAGAGATCCCTTGTTCTCTCATTGACTTACATTGCGAACCCGACGCTTGTTCTAACACTGCACCCGGCCGCCCCGCGCCGCTGAGGGTGAAATTTCTGTGTGGGCTTGTGTCCCCCCCGGTGCCCTACAAAACCCCCCTGGTCTGCCCTCCGAAGACGCGGGTACTTACCTGCAAGCAGACCGGAACCGGGGCACCCCCTTCTCTCCATTGAAGCCTATGCGTTTTGGGCACCACTTTGAACTCTGCACCTGACCGGCCCTGAGCTGCTGGTGTGGTGACTTTGGGGTTGCTCTGAACCCCCAACGGTGGGCTACCTTGGACCAAGAACTGAACCCTGTAAGTGTCTTACTTACCTGGTAAAACTAACAAAAACTTACCTCCCCCAGGAACTGTGAAAATTGCACTGTGTCCACTTTTAAAATAGCTATTTGTGAATAACTTGAAAAGTATACATGCAATTGAAATGATTCAAAGTTCCTAATGTGCTTACCTGCAATACCTTTCAAACAAGATATTACATGTTAAATTTGAACCTGTGGTTCTTAAAATAAACTAAGAAAAGATATTTTTCTATAACAAAACCTATTGGCTGGATTTGTCTCTGAGTGTGTGTACCTCATTTATTGTCTATGTGTATGTACAACAAATGCTTAACACTACTCCTTGGATAAGCCTACTGCTCGACCACACTACCACAAAATAGAGCATTAGTATTATCTATTTTTACCACTATTTTACCTCTAAGGGGAACCCTTGGACTCTGTGCATGCTATTCCTTACTTTGAAATAGCACATACAGAGCCAAGAGCCAACTTCCTACATTGGTGGATCAGCGGTGGGGTACAAGACTTTGCATTTGCTGGACTACTCAGCCAATACCTGATCACACGACAAATTCCAAAATTGTCATTAGAAATTGATTTTTGCAATTTGAAAAGTTTTCTAAATTCTTAAAAGACCTGCAAGGGCCTTGTGTTAGATCCTGTTTAGCATTTCTTTTAGAGTTTAAAAGTTTGTAAAAGTTTGAATTAGATTCTAGAACCAGTTTTAGATTCTTAAAAAGTATTCCAACTTTTAGAAGCAAAATGTCTAGCACAGATGTGACTGTGGTGGAACTCGACACCACACCTTACCTCCATCTACAGATGAGAGAGCTAAGGTCACTCTGTAAACTAAAGAAAATAGCAATGGGCCCCAAACCTACCAAAGTACAGCTCCAGGAGCTTTTGGCAGAGTTTGAAAAGGCCAACCCCTCTGAGGATGGCAACTCAGAGGATGAAGATAGTGACTTGGAGGGAAATTCCCCCCCTCCAGTCCTACTTAGGGAGAGCAGGGCTTCTCAAGCCCTGACTCCACAAATAATAGTCAGAGATGCTGGTTCCCTCACAGGAGGGACCAACAACTCTGAAATCACTGAGGATAACTCCAGTGAAGAGGACATCCAGTTAGCCAGGATGGCCAAAAGATTTGCTTTGGAAAGACAGATCCTAGCCATAGAGAGGGAAAGACAAGAGATGGGCCTAGGACCCATCAATGGTGGCAGCAACATAAATAGGGTCAGAGATTCTCCTGACATGTTGAAAATAAATCCCTAAAGGGATTGTAACTAAATATGAAGATGGTGATGACATCACCAAATGGTTCACAGCTTTTGAGAGGGCTTGTGTAACCAGAAAAGTGAACAGATCTCACTGGGGTGCTCTCCTTTGGGAAATGTTCACAGGAAAGTGTAGGGATAGACTCCTCACACTCTCTGGAAAAGATGCAGAATCTTATGACCTCATGAAGGGTACCCTGATTGAGGGCTTTGGATTCTCCACTGAGGAGTATAGGATTAGATTCAGGGGGGCTCAAAAATCCTCGAGCCAGACCTGGGTTGACTTTGTAGACTACTCAGTAAAAACACTAGATGGTTGGATTCAAGGCAGTGGTGTAAGTAATTATGATGGGCTGTACAATTTATTTGTGAAAGAACACCTGTTAAGAAATTGTTTCAATGATAAACTGCATCAGCATCTGGTAGACCTAGGACCAATTTCTCCCCAAGAATTGGGAAAGAAAGCGGACCATTGGGTCAAGACTAGGGTGTCCAAAACTTCCACAGGGGGTGACCAAAAGAAAGGGGTCACAAAACCTCCCCAGGGGAAAGGTGGTGAGACAGCCAAAAATAAAAATAGTAAAGAGTCTTCTACAGGCCCCCAAAAACCTGCACAGGAGGGTGGGCCCAGAGCCTCTTCACAAAACAATCCTGGGTACAAGGGTAAAAACTTTGATCCCAAAAAGGCCTGGTGTCGAAACTGTAGTCAGTCTGGACACCAAACTGGAGACAAGGCCTGTCCCAAGAAAAGTTCCACTCCAAACTCCAATCCAGGTAACACTGGAATGGCTAGTCTCCAAGTGGGATCAACAGTGTGCCCAGAGCAAATCAGGGTCCACACTGAAGCTACTCTAGTCTCTGAGGGTGGGGTGGATTTAGCCACACTAGCTGCCTGGCCGCCTAACATGCAAAAATACAGGCAGCAGCTCTTTATTAATGGGACAAGTGTAGAGGGCCTGAGGGATACAGGTGCCAGTGTCACCATGGTGACAGAGAAACTGGTTTCCCCTGGCCAATACCTGACTGGAAAAACGTATACAGTCACCAACGCTGACAATCAGACTAAAGCACATCCCATGGCAATGGTAACTTTAGAATGGGGAGGGGTCAATGGCCTGAAACAGGTGGTGGTCTCCTCAAACATCCCAGTAGACTGTCTGCTTGGAAATGACCTGGAGTCCTCAGCATGGGCTGAGGTAGAACTAAAAACCCATGCAGCCATGCTGGGTATCCCTGAACTGGTGTGTGTAAAAACAAGAGCACAATGCAAGGCACAGGGTGAAAAAGTAGAGCTGGAGTCTGGAAAAATGGCCCAGCCTACCAAGAGAAAAGGAAAGTCAGTTGGGAAACCAACTGCAACACAGTCAGAAAAAGAGAACCTCTCTTCTCAGGAAGAAGTTCTGCCCTCTGAGGGAACTGAGCCTTTGGAGCTTGAACCTTATCAGGTTGAGCTCTTAGGCCCAGGGGGACCCTCAAGGGAAGAGCTGTGTAAGGGACAAGAAACCTGTCCCTCTCTTGAAGGCCTTAGGCAGCAAGCTGCTGAAGAGTCCAAGGGCAAGAAAAATGGAACACATAGGGTCTATTGGGAAGATGGACTCCTGTACACTGAGGCCAGAGACCCCAAACCTGGTGCCACTAGGAGAGTGGTAGTGCCTCAGTCGTTCAGAGAGTTTATTCTGACCTTAGCCCATGATATTCCCCTTGCTGGGCATTTGGGACAAACCAAGACGTGGGAGAGGTTAGTCAACCACTTCTACTGGCCCAATATGTCCCAGAAGGTTAAGGAGTTTTGCCTCTCCTGCCCCACCTGTCAATCCAGTGGTAAGACAGGTGGGCACCCAAAGGCCCCCCTCATTCCACTTCCAGTGGTGGGGGTCCCCTTTGAAAGAGTGGGTGTGGACATAGTTGGTCCACTAGAACCTCCCACAGCCTCAGGAAATATGTACATCCTAGTAGTAGTGGATCATGCTACCAGGTATCCTGAAGCTATTCCCCTTAGGTCGACTACTGCCCCTGCAGTAGCCAAGGCCCTCATTGGTATCTTTACCAGAGTGGGTTTCCCTAAGGAGGTGGTGTCTGACAGAGGTACCAACTTCATGTCAGCATACCTAAAACACATGTGGAATGAGTGTGGAGTGACTTACAAATTCACTACACCATACCATCCACAAACTAATGGCTTAGTTGAGAGATTCAACAAGACATTAAAAGGCATGATCATGGGGCTCCCAGAAAAACTCAAAAGGAGATGGGATGTCCTCTTGCCATGTCTGCTTTTTGCTTACAGAGAGGTGCCACAGAAGGGAGTAGGATTCTCACCCTTTGAACTTCTGTTTGGTCACCCTGTAAGGGGACCACTTGCTCTTGTTAAAGAAGGCTGGGAGAGACCTCTTCATGAGCCTAAACAAGACATAGTGGACTATGTACTTGGCCTTCGCTCTAGAATGGCAGAGTACATGGAAAAGGCAACCAAAAACCTTGAGGCCAGCCAACAGCTCCAGAAGTTTTGGTATGACCAAAAGGCTGCAATGGTTGAGTTCCAACCAGGGCAGAAAGTCTGGGTTCTGGAGCCTGTGGCTCCCAGGGCACTCCAGGACAAATGGAGTGGCCCTTACCCAGTGCTAGAAAGGAAGAGTCAGGTCACCTACCTGGTGGACCTGGGCACAAGCAGGAGCCCCAAGAGGGTGATCCATGTGAACCGCCTTAAGCTCTTCCATGACAGGGCTGATGTAAATCTGTTGATGGTAACAGATGAGGATCAGGAGGCAGAGAGTGAACCTCTCCCTGATCTTCTGTCATCAGACCCAAAAGATGGCTCAGTAGATGGAGTGATCTACTCAGACACCCTCTCTGGCCAACAGCAAGCTGATTGTAGGAGAGTCCTACAACAGTTTCCTGAACTCTTCTCCCTAACCCCTGGTCAGACACACCTGTGTACCCATGATGTGGACACAGGAGACAGCATGCCTGTCAAAAACAAAATTTTTAGACAGTCTGACCATGTTAAGGAAAGCATCAAGGTGGAAGTCCACAAGATGCTGGAATTGGGAGTAATTGAGCGCTCTGACAGCCCCTGGGCTAGCCCAGTGGTCTTAGTCCCCAAACCTCACACCAAAGATGGAAAGAAAGAGATGAGGTTTTGTGTGGACTACAGAGGGCTCAACTCTGTCACCAAGACAGATGCTCATCCAATTCCTAGAGCTGATGAGCTCATAGACAAATTAGGTGCTGCCAAATTCTTAAGTACCTTTGACTTGACAGCAGGGTACTGGCAAATAAAAATGGCACCTGGAGCAAAAGAGAAAACGGCATTCTCCACACCTGATGGGCATTATCAGTTTACTGTTATGCCCTTTGGTTTAAAGAATGCCCCTGCCACCTTCCAAAGGTTGGTGAATCAAGTCCTTGCTGGTTTGGAGTCCTTTAGCACAGCTTATCTTGATGATATTGCTGTCTTTAGCTCCACCTGGCAGGATCACCTGGTCCACCTGAAGAAGGTTTTGAAGGCTCTGCAATCTGCAGGCCTCTCTATCAAGGCATCCAAATGCCAGATAGGGCAGGGAACTGTGGTTTACTTGGGCCACCTTGTAGGTGGAGGCCAAGTTCAGCCACTCCAACCCAAGATCCAGACTATTCTGGACTGGGTAGCTCCAAAAACCCAGACTCAAGTCAGGGCATTCCTTGGCTTGACTGGGTATTACAGGAGGTGTGTGAAGGGATATGGATCCATTGTGACAGCCCTCACTGAACTCACCTCCAAGAAAATGCCCAAGAAAGTGAACTGGACTGTGGAATGCCAACAGGCCTTTGACACCCTGAAACAAGCAATGTGCTCAGCACCAGTTCTAAAAGCTCCAGATTATTCTAAGCAGTTCATTGTGCAGACAGATGCCTCTGAACATGGGATAGGGGCAGTTTTGTCCCAAACAAATGATGATGGCCTTGACCAGCCTGTTGCTTTCATTAGCAGGAGGTTACTCCCCAGGGAGCAGCGTTGGAGTGCCATTGAGAGGGAGGCCTTTGCTGTGGTTTGGTCCCTGAAGAAGCTGAGACCATACCTCTTTGGGACTCACTTCCTAGTTCAAACTGACCACAGACCTCTCAAATGGCTGATGCAAATGAAAGGTGAAAATCCTAAACTGTTGAGGTGGTCCATCTCCCTACAGGGAATGGACTTTATAGTGGAACACAGACCTGGGACTGCCCATGCCAATGCAGATGGCCTTTCCAGGTTCTTCCACTTAGAAAATGAAGACTCTCTTGGGAAAGGTTAGTCTCATCCTCTTTCGTTTGGGGGGGGGTTGTGTAAGGAAATGCCTCCTTGGCATGGTTGCCCCCTGACTTTTTGCCTTTGCTGATGCTATGTTTACAATTGAAAGTGTGCTGAGGCCTGCTAACCAGGCCCCAGCACCAGTGTTCTTTCCCTAACCTGTACTTTTGTATCCACAATTGGCAGACCCTGGCATCCAGATAAGTCCCTTGTAACTGGTACTTCTAGTACCAAGGGCCCTGATGCCAAGGAAGGTCTCTAAGGGCTGCAGCATGTCTTATGCCACCCTGGAGACCTCTCACTCAGCACAGACACCCTGCTTGCCAGCTTGTGTGTGCTAGTGAGAACAAAACGAGTAAGTCGACATGGCACTCCCATCAGGGTGCCGTGCCAGCCTCTCACTGCCTATGCAAGTATAGGTCAGTCACCCCTCTAGCAGGCCTTACAGCCCTAAGGCAGGGTGCACTATACCATAGGTGAGGGTACCAGTGCATGAGTATGGTACCCCTACAGTGTCTAAACAAAACCTTAGACATTGTAAGTGCAGGGTAGCCATAAGAGTATATGGTCTGGGAGTTTGTCAAACACGAACTCCACAGCACCATAATGGCTACACTGAAAACTGGGAAGTTTGGTATCAAACTTCTCAGCACAATAAATGCACACTGATGCCAGTGTACATTTTATTGCAAAATACACACCAGAGGGCACCTTAGAGGTGCCCCCTGAAACTTAACCGACTGTCTGTGTAGGCTGACTAGTTCCAGCAGCCTGCCACACTAGAGACATGTTGCTGGCCCCATGGGGAGAGTGCCTTTGTCACTCTGAGGCCAGTAACAAAGCCTGCACTGGGTGGAGATGCTAACACCTCCCCCAGGCAGGAGCTGTGACACCTGGCGGTGAGCCTCAAAGGCTCACCCCTTTGTCACAGCCCAGCAGGGCACTCCAGCTTAGTGGAGTTGCCCGCCCCCTCCGGCCACGGCCCCCACTTTTGGCGGCAAGGCTGGAGGGAACAAAGAAAGCAACAAGGAGGAGTCACTGGCCAGTCAGGACAGCCCCTAAGGTGTCCTGAGCTGAAGTGACTCTAACTTTTAGAAATCCTCCATCTTGCAGATGGAGGATTCCCCCAATAGGGTTAGGATTGTGACCCCCTCCCCTTGGGAGGAGGCACAAAGAGGGTGTACCCACCCTCAGGGCTAGTAGCCATTGGCTACTAACCCCCCAGACCTAAACACGCCCTTAAATTTAGTATTTAAGGGCTACCCTGAACCCTAGAAAATTAGATTCCTGCAACAACAAGAAGAAGGACTGCCCAGCTGAAAACCCCTGCAGAGGAAGACCAGAAGACAACAACTGCCTTGGCTCCAGAAACTCACCGGCCTGTCTCCTGCCTTCCAAAGAACTCTGCTCCAGCGACGCCTTCCAAAGGGACCAGCGACCTCTGAATCCTCTGAGGACTGCCCTCCTTCGACGACGACAAGAAACTCCTGAGGACAGCGGACCTGCTCCAAAAAGACTGCAACTTTGTTTCAAGAAGCAGCTTTAAAGAACCCTGCAACTCCCCGCAAGAAGCGTGAGACTTGCAACACTGCACCCGGCGACCCCGACTCGGCTGGTGGAGAACCAACACCTCAGGGAGGACCCCCGGACTACTCTACGACTGTGAGTACCAAAACCTGTCCCCCCTGAGCCCCCACAGCGCCGCCTGCAGAGGGAATCCCGAGGCTTCCCCTGACCGCGACTCTCTGAAACCTAAGTCCCGACGCCTGGAAAAGACCCTGCACCCGCAGCCCCCAGGACCTGAAGGACCGGACTTTCACTGCAGAAGTGACCCCCAGGAGTCCCTCTCCCTTGCCCAAGTGGAGGTTTCCCCGAGGAAGCCCCCCCTTGCCTGCCTGCAGCGCTGAAGAGATCCCTTGATCTCTCATTGACTTACATTGCGAACCCGACGCTTGTTCTAACACTGCACCCGGCCGCCCCCGCGCCGCTGAGGGTGAAATTTCTGTGTGGGCTTGTGTCCCCCCCGGTGCCCTACAAAACCCCCCTGGTCTGCCCTCCGAAGACGCGGGTACTTACCTGCAAGCAGACCGGAACCGGGGCACCCCCTTCTCTCCATTGAAGCCTATGCGTTTTGGGCACCACTTTGAACTCTGCACCTGACCGGCCCTGAGCTGCTGGTGTGGTGACTTTGGGGTTGCTCTGAACCCCCAACGGTGGGCTACCTTGGACCAAGAACTGAACCCTGTAAGTGTCTTACTTACCTGGTAAAACTAACAAAAACTTACCTCCCCCAGGAACTGTGAAAATTGCACTGTGTCCACTTTTAAAATAGCTATTTGTGAATAACTTGAAAAGTATACATGCAATTGAAATGATTCAAAGTTCCTAATGTACTTACCTGCAATACCTTTCAAACAAGATATTACATGTTAAATTTGAACCTGTGGTTCTTAAAATAAACTAAGAAAATATATTTTTCTATAACAAAACCTATTGGCTGGATTTGTCTCTGAGTGTGTGTACCTCATTTATTGTCTATGTGTATGTACAACAAATGCTTAACACTACTCCTTGGATAAGCCTACTGCTCGACCACACTACCACAAAATAGAGCATTAGTATTATCTATTTTTACCACTATTTTACCTCTAAGGGGAACCCTTGGACTCTGTGCATGCTATTCCTTACTTTGAAATAGCACATACAGAGCCAACTTCCTACATTGGTGGATCAGCGGTGGGGTACAAGACTTTGCATTTGCTGGACTACTCAGCCAATACCTGATCACACGACAAATTCCAAAATTGTCATTAGAAATTGATTTTTGCAATTTGAAAAGTTTTCTAAATTCTTAAAAGACCTGCTAGGGCCTTGTGTTAGATCCTGTTTAGCATTTCTTTTAGAGTTTAAAAGTTTGTAAAAGTTTGAATTAGATTCTAGAACCAGTTTTAGATTCTTAAAAAGTATTCCAACTTTTAGAAGCAAAATGTCTAGCACAGATGTGACTGTGGTGGAACTCGACACCACACCTTACCTCCATCTACAGATGAGAGAGCTAAGGTCACTCTGTAAACTAAAGAAAATAGCAATGGGCCCCAAACCTACCAAAGTACAGTTCCAGGAGCTTTTGGCAGAGTTTGAAAAGGCCAACCCCTCTGAGGATGGCAACTCAGAGGATGAAGATAGTGACTTGGAGGGAAATTCCCCCCCTCCAGTCCTACTTAGGGAGAGCAGGGCTTCTCAAGCCCTGACTCCACAAATAATAGTCAGAGATGCTGGTTCCCTCACAGGAGGGACCAACAACTCTGAAATCACTGAGGATAACTCCAGTGAAGAGGACATCCAGTTAGCCAGGATGGCCAAAAGATTTGCTTTGGAAAGACAGATCCTAGCCATAGAGAGGGAAAGACAAGAGATGGGCCTAGGACCCATCAATGGTGGCAGCAACATAAATAGGGTCAGAGATTCTCCTGACATGTTGAAAATAAATCCCTAAAGGGATTGTAACTAAATATGAAGATGGTGATGACATCACCAAATGGTTCACAGCTTTTGAGAGGGCTTGTGTAACCAGAAAAGTGAACAGATCTCACTGGGGTGCTCTCCTTTGGGAAATGTTCACAGGAAAGTGTAGGGATAGACTCCTCACACTCTCTGGAAAAGATGCAGAATCTTATGACCTCATGAAGGGTACCCTGATTGAGGGCTTTGGATTCTCCACTGAGGAGTATAGGATTAGATTCAGGGGGGCTCAAAAATCCTCGAGCCAGACCTGGGTTGACTTTGTAGACTACTCAGTAAAAACACTAGATGGTTGGATTCAAGGCAGTGGTGTAAGTAATTATGATGGGCTGTACAATTTATTTGTGAAAGAACACCTGTTAAGTAATTGTTTCAATGATAAACTGCATCAGCATCTGGTAGACCTAGGACCAATTTCTCCCCAAGAATTGGGAAAGAAAGCGGACCATTGGGTCAAGACTAGGGTGTCCAAAACTTCCACAGGGGGTGACCAAAAGAAAGGGGTCACAAAACCTCCCCAGGGGAAAGGTGGTGAGACAGCCAAAAATAAAAATAGTAAAGAGTCTTCTACAGGCCCCCAAAAACCTGCACAGGAGGGTGGGCCCAGAGCCTCTTCACAAAACAATCCTGGGTACAAGGGTAAAAACTTTGATCCCAAAAAGGCCTGGTGTCGAAACTGTAGTCAGTCTGGACACCAAACTGGAGACAAGGCCTGTCCCAAGAAAAGTTCCACTCCAAACTCCAATCCAGGTAACACTGGAATGGCTAGTCTCCAAGTGGGATCAACAGTGTGCCCAGAGCAAATCAGGGTCCACACTGAAGCTACTCTAGTCTCTGAGGGTGGGGTGGATTTAGCCACACTAGCTGCCTGGCCGCCTAACATGCAAAAATACAGGCAGCAGCTCTTTATTAATGGGACAAGTGTAGAGGGCCTGAGGGATACAGGTGCCAGTGTCACCATGGTGACAGAGAAACTGGTTTCCCCTGGCCAATACCTGACTGGAAAAACTTATACAGTCACCAACGCTGACAATCAGACTAAAGCACATCCCATGGCAATGGTAACTTTAGAATGGGGAGGGGTCAATGGCCTGAAACAGGTGGTGGTCTCCTCAAACATCCCAGTAGACTGTCTGCTTGGAAATGACCTGGAGTCCTCAGCATGGGCTGAGGTAGAACTAAAAACCCATGCAGCCATGCTGGGTATCCCTGAACTGGTGTGTGTAAAAACAAGAGCACAATGCAAGGCACGGGGTGAAAAAGTAGAGCTGGAGTCTGGAAAAATGGCCCAGCCTACCAAGAGAAAAGGAAAGTCAGTTGGGAAACCAACTGCAACACAGTCAGAAAAAGAGAACCTCTCTTCTCAGGAAGAAGTTCTGCCCTCTGAGGGAACTGAGCCTTTGGAGCTTGAACCTTATCAGGTTGAGCTCTTAGGCCCAGGGGGACCCTCAAGGGAAGAGCTGTGTAAGGGACAAGAAACCTGTCCCTCTCTTGAAGGCCTTAGGCAGCAAGCTGCTGAAGAGTCCAAGGGCAAGAAAAATGGAACACATAGGGTCTATTGGGAAGATGGACTCCTGTACACTGAGGCCAGAGACCCCAAACCTGGTGCCACTAGGAGAGTGGTAGTGCCTCAGTCGTTCAGAGAGTTTATTCTGACCTTAGCCCATGATATTCCCCTTGCTGGGCATTTGGGACAAACCAAGACGTGGGAGAGGTTAGTCAACCACTTCTACTGGCCCAATATGTCCCAGAAGGTTAAGGAGTTTTGCCTCTCCTGCCCCACCTGTCAATCCAGTGGTAAGACAGGTGGGCACCCAAAGGCCCCCCTCATTCCACTTCCAGTGGTGGGGGTCCCCTTTGAAAGAGTGGGTGTGGACATAGTTGGTCCACTAGAACCTCCCACAGCCTCAGGAAATATGTACATCCTAGTAGTAGTGGATCATGCTACCAGGTATCCTGAAGCTATTCCCCTTAGGTCGACTACTGCCCCTGCAGTAGCCAAGGCCCTCATTGGTATCTTTACCAGAGTGGGTTTCCCTAAGGAGGTGGTGTCTGACAGAGGTACCAACTTCATGTCAGCATACCTAAAACACATGTGGAATGAGTGTGGAGTGACTTACAAATTCACTACACCATACCATCCACAAACTAATGGCTTAGTTGAGAGATTCAACAAGACATTAAAAGGCATGATCATGGGGCTCCCAGAAAAACTCAAAAGGAGATGGGATGTCCTCTTGCCATGTCTGCTTTTTGCTTACAGAGAGGTGCCACAGAAGGGAGTAGGATTCTCACCCTTTGAACTTCTGTTTGGTCACCCTGTAAGGGGACCACTTGCTCTTGTTAAAGAAGGCTGGGAGAGACCTCTTCATGAGCCTAAACAAGACATAGTGGACTATGTACTTGGCCTTCGCTCTAGAATGGCAGAGTACATGGAAAAGGCAACCAAAAACCTTGAGGCCAGCCAACAGCTCCAGAAGTTTTGGTATGACCAAAAGGCTGCAATGGTTGAGTTCCAACCAGGGCAGAAAGTCTGGGTTCTGGAGCCTGTGGCTCCCAGGGCACTCCAGGACAAATGGAGTGGCCCTTACCCAGTGCTAGAAAGGAAGAGTCAGGTCACCTACCTGGTGGACCTGGGCACAAGCAGGAGCCCCAAGAGGGTGATCCATGTGAACCGCCTTAAGCTCTTCCATGACAGGGCTGATGTAAATCTGTTGATGGTAACAGATGAGGATCAGGAGGCAGAGAGTGAACCTCTCCCTGATCTTCTGTCATCAGACCCAAAAGATGGCTCAGTAGATGGAGTGATCTACTCAGACACCCTCTCTGGCCAACAGCAAGCTGATTGTAGGAGAGTCCTACAACAGTTTCCTGAACTCTTCTCCCTAACCCCTGGTCAGACACACCTGTGTACCCATGATGTGGACACAGGAGACAGCATGCCTGTCAAAAACAAAATTTTTAGACAGTCTGACCATGTTAAGGAAAGCATCAAGGTGGAAGTCCACAAGATGCTGGAATTGGGAGTAATTGAGCACTCTGACAGCCCCTGGGCTAGCCCAGTGGTCTTAGTCCCCAAACCTCACACCAAAGATGGAAAGAAAGAGATGAGGTTTTGTGTGGACTACAGAGGGCTCAACTCTGTCACCAAGACAGATGCTCATCCAATTCCTAGAGCTGATGAGCTCATAGACAAATTAGGTGCTGCCAAATTCTTAAGTACCTTTGACTTGACAGCAGGGTACTGGCAAATAAAAATGGCACCTGGAGCAAAAGAGAAAACGGCATTCTCCACACCTGATGGGCATTATCAGTTTACTGTTATGCCCTTTGGTTTAAAGAATGCCCCTGCCACCTTCCAAAGGTTGGTGAATCAAGTCCTTGCTGGTTTGGAGTCCTTTAGCACAGCTTATCTTGATGATATTGCTGTCTTTAGCTCCAACTGGCAGGATCACCTGGTCCACCTGAAGAAGGTTTTGAAGGCTCTGCAATCTGCAGGCCTCTCTATCAAGGCATCCAAATGCCAGATAGGGCAGGGAACTGTGGTTTACTTGGGCCACCTTGTAGGTGGAGGCCAAGTTCAGCCACTCCAACCCAAGATCCAGACTATTCTGGACTGGGTAGCTCCAAAAACCCAGACTCAAGTCAGGGCATTCCTTGGCTTGACTGGGTATTACAGGAGGTTTGTGAAGGGATATGGATCCATTGTGACAGCCCTCACTGAACTCACCTCCAAGAAAATGCCCAAGAAAGTGAACTGGACTGTGGAATGCCAACAGGCCTTTGACACCCTGAAACAAGCAATGTGCTCAGCACCAGTTCTAAAAGCTCCAGATTATTCTAAGCAGTTCATTGTGCAGACAGATGCCTCTGAACATGGGATAGGGGCAGTTTTGTCCCAAACAAATGATGATGGCCTTGACCAGCCTGTTGCTTTCATTAGCAGGAGGTTACTCCCCAGGGAGCAGCGTTGGAGTGCCATTGAGAGGGAGGCCTTTGCTGTGGTTTGGTCCCTGAAGAAGCTGAGACCATACCTCTTTGGGACTCACTTCCTAGTTCAAACTGACCACAGACCTCTCAAATGGCTGATGCAAATGAAAGGTGAAAATCCTAAACTGTTGAGGTGGTCCATCTCCCTACAGGGAATGGACTTTATAGTGGAACACAGACCTGGGACTGCCCATGCCAATGCAGATGGCCTTTCCAGGTTCTTCCACTTAGAAAATGAAGACTCTCTTGGGAAAGGTTAGTCTCATCCTCTTTCGTTTGGGGGGGGGGTTGTGTAAGGAAATGCCTCCTTGGCATGGTTGCCCCCTGACTTTTTGCCTTTGCTGATGCTATGTTTACAATTGAAAGTGTGCTGAGGCCTGCTAACCAGGCCCCAGCACCAGTGTTCTTTCCCTAACCTGTACTTTTGTATCCACAATTGGCAGACCCTGGCATCCAGATAAGTCCCTTGTAACTGGTACTTCTAGTACCAAGGGCCCTGATGCCAAGGAAGGTCTCTAAGGGCTGCAGCATGTCTTATGCCACCCTGGAGACCTCTCACTCAGCACAGACACCCTGCTTGCCAGCTTGTGTGTGCTAGTGAGAACAAAACGAGTAAGTCGACATGGCACTCCCCTCAGGGTGCAATGCCAGCCTCTCACTGCCTATGCAAGTATAGGTCAGTCACCCCTCTAGCAGGCCTTACAGCCCTAAGGCAGGGTGCACTATACCATAGGTGAGGGTACCAGTGCATGAGCATGGTACCCCTACAGTGTCTAAACAAAACCTTAGACATTGTAAGTGCAGGGTAGCCATAAGAGTATATGGTCTGGGAGTTTGTCAAACACGAACTCCACAGCACCATAATGGCTACACTGAAAACTGGGAAGTTTGGTATCAAACTTCTCAGCACAATAAATGCACACTGATGCCAGTGTACATTTTATTGCAAAATACACACCAGAGGGCACCTTAGAGGTGCCCCCTGAAACTTAACCGACTGTCTGTGTAGGCTGACTAGTTCCAGCAGCCTGCCACACTAGAGACATGTTGCTGGCCCCATGGGGAGAGTGCCTTTGTCACTCTGAGGCCAGTAACAAAGCCTGCACTGGGTGGAGATGCTAACACCTCCCCCAGGCAGGAGCTGTGACACCTGGCGGTGAGCCTCAAAGGCTCACCCCTTTGTCACAGCCCAGCAGGGCACTCCAGCTTAGTGGAGTTGCCCGCCCCCTCCGGCCACGGCCCCCACTTTTGGCGGCAAGGCTGGAGGGAACAAAGAAAGCAACAAGGAGGAGTCACTGGCCAGTCAGGACAGCCCCTAAGGTGTCCTGAGCTGAAGTGACTCTAACTTTTAGAAATCCTCCATCTTGCAGATGGAGGATTCCCCCAATAGGGTTAGGATTGTGACCCCCTCCCCTTGGGAGGAGGCACAAAGAGGGTGTACCCACCCTCAGGGCTAGTAGCCATTGGCTACTAACCCCCCAGACCTAAACACGCCCTTAAATTTAGTATTTAAGGGCTACCCTGAACCCTAGAAAATTAGATTCCTGCAACAACAAGAAGAAGGACTGCCCAGCTGAAAACCCCTGCAGAGGAAGACCAGAAGACAACAACTGCCTTGGCTCCAGAAACTCACCGGCCTGTCTCCTGCCTTCCAAAGAACTCTGCTCCAGCGACGCCTTCCAAAGGGACCAGCGACCTCTGAATCCTCTGAGGACTGCCCTGCTTCGACGACGACAAGAAACTCCCGAGGACAGCGGACCTGCTCCAAAAAGACTGCAACTTTGTTTCAAGAAGCAGCTTTAAAGAACCCTGCAACTCCCCGCAAGAAGCGTGAGACTTGCAACACTGCACCCGGCGACCCCGACTCGACTGGTGGAGAACCAACACCTCAGGGAGGACCCCCGGACTACTCTACGACTGTGAGTACCAAAACCTGTCCCCCCTGAGCCCCCACAGCGCCGCCTGCAGAGGGAATCCCGAGGCTTCCCCTGACCGCGACTCTCTGAAACCTAAGTGCCGACGCCTGGAAAAGACCCTGCACCCGCAGCCCCCAGGACCCGAAGGACCGGACTTTCACTGCAGAAGTGACCCCCAGGAGTCCCTCTCCCTTGCCCAAGTGGAGGTTTCCCCGAGGAAGCCCCCCCTTGCCTGCCTGCAGCGCTGAAGAGATCCCTTGTTCTCTCATTGACTTACATTGCGAACCCGACGCTTGTTCTAACACTGCACCCGGCCGCCCCGCGCCGCTGAGGGTGAAATTTCTGTGTGGGCTTGTGTCCCCCCCGGTGCCCTACAAAACCCCCCTGGTCTGCCCTCCGAAGACGCGGGTACTTACCTGCAAGCAGACCGGAACCGGGGCACCCCCTTCTCTCCATTGAAGCCTATGCGTTTTGGGCACCACTTTGAACTCTGCACCTGACCGGCCCTGAGCTGCTGGTGTGGTGACTTTGGGGTTGCTCTGAACCCCCAACGGTGGGCTACCTTGGACCAAGAACTGAACCCTGTAAGTGTCTTACTTACCTGGTAAAACTAACAAAAACTTACCTCCCCCAGGAACTGTGAAAATTGCACTGTGTCCACTTTTAAAATAGCTATTTGTGAATAACTTGAAAAGTATACATGCAATTGAAATGATTCAAAGTTCCTAATGTGCTTACCTGCAATACCTTTCAAACAAGATATTACATGTTAAATTTGAACCTGTGGTTCTTAAAATAAACTAAGAAAAGATATTTTTCTATAACAAAACCTATTGGCTGGATTTGTCTCTGAGTGTGTGTACCTCATTTATTGTCTATGTGTATGTACAACAAATGCTTAACACTACTCCTTGGATAAGCCTACTGCTCGACCACACTACCACAAAATAGAGCATTAGTATTATCTATTTTTACCACTAT
This sequence comes from Pleurodeles waltl, assembly GCF_031143425.1. Lineage (NCBI taxonomy): Eukaryota > Metazoa > Chordata > Amphibia > Caudata > Salamandridae > Pleurodeles > Pleurodeles waltl. Next base: position 140,806,794 of record NC_090448.1, read on the forward strand.
TTTACCTCTAAGGGGAACCCTTGGACTCTGTGCATGCTATTCCTTACTTTGAAATAGCACATACAGAGCCAAGAGCCAACTTCCTACATTGGTGGATCAGCGGTGGGGTACAAGACTTTGCATTTGCTGGACTACTCAGCCAATACCTGATCACACGACAAATTCCAAAATTGTCATTAGAAATTGATTTTTGCAATTTGAAAAGTTTTCTAAATTCTTAAAAGACCTGCAAGGGCCTTGTGTTAGATCCTGTTTAGCATTTCTTTTAGAGTTTAAAAGTTTGTAAAAGTTTGAATTAGATTCTAGAACCAGTTTTAGATTCTTAAAAAGTATTCCAACTTTTAGAAGCAAAATGTCTAGCACAGATGTGACTGTGGTGGAACTCGACACCACACCTTACCTCCATCTACAGATGAGAGAGCTAAGGTCACTCTGTAAACTAAAGAAAATAGCAATGGGCCCCAAACCTACCAAAGTACAGCTCCAGGAGCTTTTGGCAGAGTTTGAAAAGGCCAACCCCTCTGAGGATGGCAACTCAGAGGATGAAGATAGTGACTTGGAGGGAAATTCCCCCCCTCCAGTCCTACTTAGGGAGAGCAGGGCTTCTCAAGCCCTGACTCCACAAATAATAGTCAGAGATGCTGGTTCCCTCACAGGAGGGACCAACAACTCTGAAATCACTGAGGATAACTCCAGTGAAGAGGACATCCAGTTAGCCAGGATGGCCAAAAGATTTGCTTTGGAAAGACAGATCCTAGCCATAGAGAGGGAAAGACAAGAGATGGGCCTAGGACCCATCAATGGTGGCAGCAACATAAATAGGGTCAGAGATTCTCCTGACATGTTGAAAATAAATCCCTAAAGGGATTGTAACTAAATATGAAGATGGTGATGACATCACCAAATGGTTCACAGCTTTTGAGAGGGCTTGTGTAACCAGAAAAGTGAACAGATCTCACTGGGGTGCTCTCCTTTGGGAAATGTTCACAGGAAAGTGTAGGGATAGACTCCTCACACTCTCTGGAAAAGATGCAGAATCTTATGACCTCATGAAGGGTACCCTGATTGAGGGCTTTGGATTCTCCACTGAGGAGTATAGGATTAGATTCAGGGGGGCTCAAAAATCCTCGAGCCAGACCTGGGTTGACTTTGTAGACTACTCAGTAAAAACACTAGATGGTTGGATTCAAGGCAGTGGTGTAAGTAATTATGATGGGCTGTACAATTTATTTGTGAAAGAACACCTGTTAAGTAATTGTTTCAATGATAAACTGCATCAGCATCTGGTAGACCTAGGACCAATTTCTCCCCAAGAATTGGGAAAGAAAGCGGACCATTGGGTCAAGACTAGGGTGTCCAAAACTTCCACAGGGGGTGACCAAAAGAAAGGGGTCACAAAACCTCCCCAGGGGAAAGGTGGTGAGACAGCCAAAAATAAAAATAGTAAAGAGTCTTCTACAGGCCCCCAAAAACCTGCACAGGAGGGTGGGCCCAGAGCCTCTTCACAAAACAATCCTGGGTACAAGGGTAAAAACTTTGATCCCAAAAAGGCCTGGTGTCGAAACTGTAGTCAGTCTGGACACCAAACTGGAGACAAGGCCTGTCCCAAGAAAAGTTCCACTCCAAACTCCAATCCAGGTAACACTGGAATGGCTAGTCTCCAAGTGGGATCAACAGTGTGCCCAGAGCAAATCAGGGTCCACACTGAAGCTACTCTAGTCTCTGAGGGTGGGGTGGATTTAGCCACACTAGCTGCCTGGCCGCCTAACATGCAAAAATACAGGCAGCAGCTCTTTATTAATGGGACAAGTGTAGAGGGCCTGAGGGATACAGGTGCCAGTGTCACCATGGTGACAGAGAAACTGGTTTCCCCTGGCCAATACCTGACTGGAAAAACTTATACAGTCACCAACGCTGACAATCAGACTAAAGCACATCCCATGGCAATGGTAACTTTAGAATGGGGAGGGGTCAATGGCCTGAAACAGGTGGTGGTCTCCTCAAACATCCCAGTAGACTGTCTGCTTGGAAATGACCTGGAGTCCTCAGCATGGGCTGAGGTAGAACTAAAAACCCATGCAGCCATGCTGGGTATCCCTGAACTGGTGTGTGTAAAAACAAGAGCACGATGCAAGGCACAGGGTGAAAAAGTAGAGCTGGAGTCTGGAAAAATGGCCCAGCCTACCAAGAGAAAAGGAAAGTCAGTTGGGAAACCAACTGCAACACAGTCAGAAAAAGAGAACCTCTCTTCTCAGGAAGAAGTTCTGCCCTCTGAGGGAACTGAGCCTTTGGAGCTTGAACCTTATCAGGTTGAGCTCTTAGGCCCAGGGGGACCCTCAAGGGAAGAGCTGTGTAAGGGACAAGAAACCTGTCCCTCTCTTGAAGGCCTTAGGCAGCAAGCTGCTGAAGAGTCCAAGGGCAAGAAAAATGGAACACATAGGGTCTATTGGGAAGATGGACTCCTGTACACTGAGGCCAGAGACCCCAAACCTGGTGCCACTAGGAGAGTGGTAGTGCCTCAGTCGTTCAGAGAGTTTATTCTGACCTTAGCCCATGATATTCCCCTTGCTGGGCATTTGGGACAAACCAAGACGTGGGAGAGGTTAGTCAACCACTTCTACTGGCCCAATATGTCCCAGAAGGTTAAGGAGTTTTGCCTCTCCTGCCCCACCTGTCAATCCAGTGGTAAGACAGGTGGGCACCCAAAGGCCCCCCTCATTCCACTTCCAGTGGTGGGGGTCCCCTTTGAAAGAGTGGGTGTGGACATAGTTGGTCCACTAGAACCTCCCACAGCCTCAGGAAATATGTACATCCTAGTAGTAGTGGATCATGCTACCAGGTATCCTGAAGCTATTCCCCTTAGGTCGACTACTGCCCCTGCAGTAGCCAAGGCCCTCATTGGTATCTTTACCAGAGTGGGTTTCCCTAAGGAGGTGGTGTCTGACAGAGGTACCAACTTCATGTCAGCATACCTAAAACACATGTGGAATGAGTGTGGAGTGACTTACAAATTCACTACACCATACCATCCACAAACTAATGGCTTAGTTGAGAGATTCAACAAGACATTAAAAGGCATGATCATGGGGCTCCCAGAAAAACTCAAAAGGAGATGGGATGTCCTCTTGCCATGTCTGCTTTTTGCTTACAGAGAGGTGCCACAGAAGGGAGTAGGATTCTCACCCTTTGAACTTCTGTTTGGTCACCCTGTAAGGGGACCACTTGCTCTTGTTAAAGAAGGCTGGGAGAGACCTCTTCATGAGCCTAAACAAGACATAGTGGACTATGTACTTGGCCTTCGCTCTAGAATGGCAGAGTACATGGAAAAGGCAACCAAAAACCTTGAGGCCAGCCAACAGCTCCAGAAGTTTTGGTATGACCAAAAGGCTGCAATGGTTGAGTTCCAACCAGGGCAGAAAGTCTGGGTTCTGGAGCCTGTGGCTCCCAGGGCACTCCAGGACAAATGGAGTGGCCCTTACCCAGTGCTAGAAAGGAAGAGTCAGGTCACCTACCTGGTGGACCTGGGCACAAGCAGGAGCCCCAAGAGGGTGATCCATGTGAACCGCCTTAAGCTCTTCCATGACAGGGCTGATGTAAATCTGTTGATGGTAACAGATGAGGATCAGGAGGCAGAGAGTGAACCTCTCCCTGATCTTCTGTCATCAGACCCAAAAGATGGCTCAGTAGATGGAGTGATCTACTCAGACACCCTCTCTGGCCAACAGCAAGCTGATTGTAGGAGAGTCCTACAACAGTTTCCTGAACTCTTCTCCCTAACCCCTGGTCAGACACACCTGTGTACCCATGATGTGGACACAGGAGACAGCATGCCTGTCAAAAACAAAATTTTTAGACAGTCTGACCATGTTAAGGAAAGCATCAAGGTGGAAGTCCACAAGATGCTGGAATTGGGAGTAATTGAGCGCTCTGACAGCCCCTGGGCTAGCCCAGTGGTCTTAGTCCCCAAACCTCACACCAAAGATGGAAAGAAAGAGATGAGGTTTTGTGTGGACTACAGAGGGCTCAACTCTGTCACCAAGACAGATGCTCATCCAATTCCTAGAGCTGATGAGCTCATAGACAAATTAGGTGCTGCCAAATTCTTAAGTACCTTTGACTTGACAGCAGGGTACTGGCAAATAAAAATGGCACCTGGAGCAAAAGAGAAAACGGCATTCTCCACACCTGATGGGCATTATCAGTTTACTGTTATGCCCTTTGGTTTAAAGAATGCCCCTGCCACCTTCCAAAGGTTGGTGAATCAAGTCCTTGCTGGTTTGGAGTCCTTTAGCACAGCTTATCTTGATGATATTGCTGTCTTTAGCTCCACCTGGCAGGATCACCTGGTCCACCTGAAGAAGGTTTTGAAGGCTCTGCAATCTGCAGGCCTCTCTATCAAGGCATCCAAATGCCAGATAGGGCAGGGAACTGTGGTTTACTTGGGCCACCTTGTAGGTGGAGGCCAAGTTCAGCCACTCCAACCCAAGATCCAGACTATTCTGGACTGGGTAGCTCCAAAAACCCAGACTCAAGTCAGGGCATTCCTTGGCTTGACTGGGTATTACAGGAGGTTTGTGAAGGGATATGGATCCATTGTGACAGCCCTCACTGAACTCACCTCCAAGAAAATGCCCAAGAAAGTGAACTGGACTGTGGAATGCCAACAGGCCTTTGACACCCTGAAACAAGCAATGTGCTCAGCACCAGTTCTAAAAGCTCCAGATTATTCTAAGCAGTTCATTGTGCAGACAGATGCCTCTGAACATGGGATAGGGGCAGTTTTGTCCCAAACAAATGATGATGGCCTTGACCAGCCTGTTGCTTTCATTAGCAGGAGGTTACTCCCCAGGGAGCAGCGTTGGAGTGCCATTGAGAGGGAGGCCTTTGCTGTGGTTTGGTCCCTGAAGAAGCTGAGACCATACCTCTTTGGGACTCACTTCCTAGTTCAAACTGACCACAGACCTCTCAAATGGCTGATGCAAATGAAAGGTGAAAATCCTAAACTGTTGATGTGGTCCATCTCCCTACAGGGAATGGACTTTATAGTGGAACACAGACCTGGGACTGCCCATGCCAATGCAGATGGCCTTTCCAGGTTCTTCCACTTAGAAAATGAAGACTCTCTTGGGAAAGGTTAGTCTCATCCTCTTTCGTTTGGGGGGGGGGGTTGTGTAAGGAAATGCCTCCTTGGCATGGTTGCCCCCTGACTTTTTGCCTTTGCTGATGCTATGTTTACAATTGAAAGTGTGCTGAGGCCTGCTAACCAGGCCCCAGCACCAGTGTTCTTTCCCTAACCTGTACTTTTGTATCCACAATTGGCAGACCCTGGCATCCAGATAAGTCCCTTGTAACTGGTACTTCTAGTACCAAGGGCCCTGATGCCAAGGAAGGTCTCTAAGGGCTGCAGCATGTCTTATGCCACCCTGGAGACCTCTCACTCAGCACAGACACCCTGCTTGCCAGCTTGTGTGTGCTAGTGAGAACAAAACGAGTAAGTCGACATGGCACTCCCCTCAGGGTGCAATGCCAGCCTCTCACTGCCTATGCAAGTATAGGTCAGTCACCCCTCTAGCAGGCCTTACAGCCCTAAGGCAGGGTGCACTATACCATAGGTGAGGGTACCAGTGCATGAGCATGGTACCCCTACAGTGTCTAAACAAAACCTTAGACATTGTAAGTGCAGGGTAGCCATAAGAGTATATGGTCTGGGAGTTTGTCAAACACGAACTCCACAGCACCATAATGGCTACACTGAAAACTGGGAAGTTTGGTATCAAACTTCTCAGCACAATAAATGCACACTGATGCCAGTGTACATTTTATTGCAAAATACACACCAGAGGGCACCTTAGAGGTGCCCCCTGAAACTTAACCGACTGTCTGTGTAGGCTGACTAGTTCCAGCAGCCTGCCACACTAGAGACATGTTGCTGGCCCCATGGGGAGAGTGCCTTTGTCACTCTGAGGCCAGTAACAAAGCCTGCACTGGGTGGAGATGCTAACACCTCCCCCAGGCAGGAGCTGTGACACCTGGCGGTGAGCCTCAAAGGCTCACCCCTTTGTCACAGCCCAGCAGGGCACTCCAGCTTAGTGGAGTTGCCCGCCCCCTCCGGCCACGGCCCCCACTTTTGGCGGCAAGGCTGGAGGGAACAAAGAAAGCAACAAGGAGGAGTCACTGGCCAGTCAGGACAGCCCCTAAGGTGTCCTGAGCTGAAGTGACTCTAACTTTTAGAAATCCTCCATCTTGCAGATGGAGGATTCCCCCAATAGGGTTAGGATTGTGACCCCCTCCCCTTGGGAGGAGGCACAAAGAGGGTGTACCCACCCTCAGGGCTAGTAGCCATTGGCTACTAACACCCCAGACCTAAACACGCCCTTAAATTTAGTATTTAAGGGCTACCCTGAACCCTAGAAAATTAGATTCCTGCAACAACAAGAAGAAGGACTGCCCAGCTGAAAACCCCTGCAGAGGAAGACCAGAAGACAACAACTGCCTTGGCTCCAGAAACTCACCGGCCTGTCTCCTGCCTTCCAAAGAACTCTGCTCCAGCGACGCCTTCCAAAGGGATCAGCGACCTCTGAATCCTCTGAGGACTGCCCTGCTTCGACGACGACAAGAAACTCCCGAGGACAGCGGACCTGCTCCAAAAAGACTGCAACTTTGTTTCAAGAAGCAGCTTTAAAGAACCCTGCAACTCCCCGCAAGAAGCGTGAGACTTGCAACACTGCACCCGGCGACCCCGACTCGGCTGGTGGAGAACCAACACCTCAGGGAGGACCCCCGGACTACTCTACGACTGTGAGTACCAAAACCTGTCCCCCCTGAGCCCCCACAGCGCCGCCTGCAGAGGGAATCCCGAGGCTTCCCCTGACCGCGACTCTCTGAAACCTAAGTCCCGACGCCTGGAAAAGACCCTGCACCCGCAGCCCCCAGGACCTGAAGGACCGGACTTTCACTGCAGAAGTGACCCCCAGGAGTCCCTCTCCCTTGCCCAAGTGGAGGTTTCCCCGAGGAAGCCCCCCCTTGCCTGCCTGCAGCGCTGAAGAGATCCCTTGATCTCTCATTGACTTACATTGCGAACCCGACGCTTGTTCTAACACTGCACCCGGCCGCCCCCGCGCCGCTGAGGGTGAAATTTCTGTGTGGGCTTGTGTCCCCCCCGGTGCCCTACAAAACCCCCCTGGTCTGCCCTCCGAAGACGCGGGTACTTACCTGCAAGCAGACCGGAACCGGGGCACCCCCTTCTCTCTATTGAAGCCTATGCGTTTTGGGCACCACTTTGAACTCTGCACCTGACCGGCCCTGAGCTGCTGGTGTGGTGACTTTGGGGTTGCTCTGAACCCCCAACGGTGGGCTACCTTGGACCAAGAACTGAACCCTGTAAGTGTCTTACTTACCTGGTAAAACTAACAAAAACTTACCTCCCCCAGGAACTGTGAAAATTGCACTGTGTCCACTTTTAAAATAGCTATTTGTGAATAACTTGAAAAGTATACATGCAATTGAAATGATTCAAAGTTCCTAATGTACTTACCTGCAATACCTTTCAAACAAGATATTACATGTTAAATTTGAACCTGTGGTTCTTAAAATAAACTAAGAAAAGATATTTTTCTATAACAAAACCTATTGGCTGGATTTGTCTCTGAGTGTGTGTACCTCATTTATTGTCTATGTGTATGTACAACAAATGCTTAACACTACTCCTTGGATAAGCCTACTGCTCGACCACACTACCACAAAATAGAGCATTAGTATTATCTATTTTTACCACTATTTTACCTCTAAGGGGAACCCTTGGACTCTGTGCATGCTATTCCTTACTTTGAAATAGCACATACAGAGCCAACTTCCTACATTGGTGGATCAGCGGTGGGGTACAAGACTTTGCATTTGCTGGACTACTCAGCCAATACCTGATCACACGACAAATTCCAAAATTGTCATTAGAAATTGATTTTTGCAATTTGAAAAGTTTTCTAAATTCTTAAAAGACCTGCTAGGGCCTTGTGTTAGATCCTGTTTAGCATTTCTTTTAGAGTTTAAAAGTTTGTAAAAGTTTGAATTAGATTCTAGAACCAGTTTTAGATTCTTAAAAAGTATTCCAACTTTTAGAAGCAAAATGTCTAGCACAGATGTGACTGTGGTGGAACTCGACACCACACCTTACCTCCATCTACAGATGAGAGAGCTAAGGTCACTCTGTAAACTAAAGAAAATAGCAATGGGCCCCAAACCTACCAAAGTACAGCTCCAGGAGCTTTTGGCAGAGTTTGAAAAGGCCAACCCCTCTGAGGATGGCAACTCAGAGGATGAAGATAGTGACTTGGAGGGAAATTCCCCCCCTCCAGTCCTACTTAGGGAGAGCAGGGCTTCTCAAGCCCTGACTCCACAAATAATAGTCAGAGATGCTGGTTCCCTCACAGGAGGGACCAACAACTCTGAAATCACTGAGGATAACTCCAGTGAAGAGGACATCCAGTTAGCCAGGATGGCCAAAAGATTTGCTTTGGAAAGACAGATCCTAGCCATAGAGAGGGAAAGACAAGAGATGGGCCTAGGACCCATCAATGGTGGCAGCAACATAAATAGGGTCAGAGATTCTCCTGACATGTTGAAAATAAATCCCTAAAGGGATTGTAACTAAATATGAAGATGGTGATGACATCACCAAATGGTTCACAGCTTTTGAGAGGGCTTGTGTAACCAGAAAAGTGAACAGATCTCACTGGGGTGCTCTCCTTTGGGAAATGTTCACAGGAAAGTGTAGGGATAGACTCCTCACACTCTCTGGAAAAGATGCAGAATCTTATGACCTCATGAAGGGTACCCTGATTGAGGGCTTTGGATTCTCCACTGAGGAGTATAGGATTAGATTCAGGGGGGCTCAAAAATCCTCGAGCCAGACCTGGGTTGACTTTGTAGACTACTCAGTAAAAACACTAGATGGTTGGATTCAAGGCAGTGGTGTAAGTAATTATGATGGGCTGTACAATTTATTTGTGAAAGAACACCTGTTAAGTAATTGTTTCAATGATAAACTGCATCAGCATCTGGTAGACCTAGGACCAATTTCTCCCCAAGAATTGGGAAAGAAAGCGGACCATTGGGTCAAGACTAGGGTGTCCAAAACTTCCACAGGGGGTGACCAAAAGAAAGGGGTCACAAAACCTCCCCAGGGGAAAGGTGGTGAGACAGCCAAAAATAAAAATAGTAAAGAGTCTTCTACAGGCCCCCAAAAACCTGCACAGGAGGGTGGGCCCAGAGCCTCTTCACAAAACAATCCTGGGTACAAGGGTAAAAACTTTGATCCCAAAAAGGCCTGGTGTCGAAACTGTAGTCAGTCTGGACACCAAACTGGAGACAAGGCCTGTCCCAAGAAAAGTTCCACTCCAAACTCCAATCCAGGTAACACTGGAATGGCTAGTCTCCAAGTGGGATCAACAGTGTGCCCAGAGCAAATCAGGGTCCACACTGAAGCTACTCTAGTCTCTGAGGGTGGGGTGGATTTAGCCACACTAGCTGCCTGGCCGCCTAACATGCAAAAATACAGGCAGCAGCTCTTTATTAATGGGACAAGTGTAGAGGGCCTGAGGGATACAGGTGCCAGTGTCACCATGGTGACAGAGAAACTGGTTTCCCCTGGCCAATACCTGACTGGAAAAACTTATACAGTCACCAACGCTGACAATCAGACTAAAGCACATCCCATGGCAATGGTAACTTTAGAATGGGGAGGGGTCAATGGCCTGAAACAGGTGGTGGTCTCCTCAAACATCCCAGTAGACTGTCTGCTTGGAAATGACCTGGAGACCTCAGCATGGGCTGAGGTAGAACTAAAAACCCATGCAGCCATGCTGGGTATCCCTGAACTGGTGTGTGTAAAAACAAGAGCACAATGCAAGGCACAGGGTGAAAAAGTAGAGCTGGAGTCTGGAAAAATGGCCCAGCCTACCAAGAGAAAAGGAAAGTCAGTTGGGAAACCAACTGCAACACAGTCAGAAAAAGAGAACCTCTCTTCTCAGGAAGAAGTTCTGCCCTCTGAGGGAACTGAGCCTTTGGAGCTTGAACCTTATCAGGTTGAGCTCTTAGGCCCAGGGGGACCCTCAAGGGAAGAGCTGTGTAAGGGACAAGAAACCTGTCCCTCTCTTGAAGGCCTTAGGCAGCAAGCTGCTGAAGAGTCCAAGGGCAAGAAAAATGGAACACATAGGGTCTATTGGGAAGATGGACTCCTGTACACTGAGGCCAGAGACCCCAAACCTGGTGCCACTAGGAGAGTGGTAGTGCCTCAGTCGTTCAGAGAGTTTATTCTGACCTTAGCCCATGATATTCCCCTTGCTGGGCATTTGGGACAAACCAAGACGTGGGAGAGGTTAGTCAACCACTTCTACTGGCCCAATATGTCCCAGAAGGTTAAGGAGTTTTGCCTCTCCTGCCCCACCTGTCAATCCAGTGGTAAGACAGGTGGGCACCCAAAGGCCCCCCTCATTCCACTTCCAGTGGTGGGGGTCCCCTTTGAAAGAGTGGGTGTGGACATAGTTGGTCCACTAGAACCTCCCACAGCCTCAGGAAATATGTACATCCTAGTAGTAGTGGATCATGCTACCAGGTATCCTGAAGCTATTCCCCTTAGGTCGACTACTGCCCCTGCAGTAGCCAAGGCCCTCATTGGTATCTTTACCAGAGTGGGTTTCCCTAAGGAGGTGGTGTCTGACAGAGGTACCAACTTCATGTCAGCATACCTAAAACACATGTGGAATGAGTGTGGAGTGACTTACAAATTCACTACACCATACCATCCACAAACTAATGGCTTAGTTGAGAGATTCAACAAGACATTAAAAGGCATGATCATGGGGCTCCCAGAAAAACTCAAAAGGAGATGGGATGTCCTCTTGCCATGTCTGCTTTTTGCTTACAGAGAGGTGCCACAGAAGGGAGTAGGATTCTCACCCTTTGAACTTCTGTTTGGTCACCCTGTAAGGGGACCACTTGCTCTTGTTAAAGAAGGCTGGGAGAGACCTCTTCATGAGCCTAAACAAGACATAGTGGACTATGTACTTGGCCTTCGCTCTAGAATGGCAGAGTACATGGAAAAGGCAACCAAAAACCTTGAGGCCAGCCAACAGCTCCAGAAGTTTTGGTTTGACCAAAAGGCTGCAATGGTTGAGTTCCAACCAGGGCAGAAAGTCTGGGTTCTGGAGCCTGTGGCTCCCAGGGCACTCCAGGACAAATGGAGTGGCCCTTACCCAGTGCTAGAAAGGAAGAGTCAGGTCACCTACCTGGTGGACCTGGGCACAAGCAGGAGCCCCAAGAGGGTGATCCATGTGAACCGCCTTAAGCTCTTCCATGAAAGGGCTGATGTAAATCTGTTGATGGTAACAGATGAGGATCAGGAGGCAGAGAGTGAACCTCTCCCTGATCTTCTGTCATCAGACCCAAAAGATGGCTCAGTAGATGGAGTGATCTACTCAGACACCCTCTCTGGCCAACAGCAAGCTGATTGTAGGAGAGTCCTACAACAGTTTCCTGAACTCTTCTCCCTAACCCCTGGTCAGACACACCTGTGTACCCATGATGTGGACACAGGAGACAGCATGCCTGTCAAAAACAAAATTTTTAGACAGTCTGACCATGTTAAGGAAAGCATCAAGGTGGAAGTCCACAAGATGCTGGAATTGGGAGTAATTGAGCGCTCTGACAGCCCCTGGGCTAGCCCAGTGGTCTTAGTCCCCAAACCTCACACCAAAGATGGAAAGAAAGAGATGAGGTTTTGTGTGGACTACAGAGGGCTCAACTCTGTCACCAAGACAGATGCTCATCCAATTCCTAGAGCTGATGAGCTCATAGACAAATTAGGTGCTGCCAAATTCTTAAGTACCTTTGACTTGACAGCAGGGTACTGGCAAATAAAAATGGCACCTGGAGCAAAAGAGAAAACGGCATTCTCCACACCTGATGGGCATTATCAGTTTACTGTTATGCCCTTTGGTTTAAAGAATGCCCCTGCCACCTTCCAAAGGTTGGTGAATCAAGTCCTTGCTGGTTTGGAGTCCTTTAGCACAGCTTATCTTGATGATATTGCTGTCTTTAGCTCCACCTGGCAGGATCACCTGGTCCACCTGAAGAAGGTTTTGAAGGCTCTGCAATCTGCAGGCCTCTCTATCAAGGCATCCAAATGCCAGATAGGGCAGGGAACTGTGGTTTACTTGGGCCACCTTGTAGGTGGAGGCCAAGTTCAGCCACTCCAACCCAAGATCCAGACTATTCTGGACTGGGTAGCTCCAAAAACCCAGACTCAAGTCAGGGCATTCCTTGGCTTGACTGGGTATTACAGGAGGTTTGTGAAGGGATATGCATCCATTGTGACAGCCCTCACTGAACTCACCTCCAAGAAAATGCCCAAGAAAGTGAACTGGACTGTGGAATGCCAACAGGCCTTTGACACCCTGAAACAAGCAATGTGCTCAGCACCAGTTCTAAAAGCTCCAGATTATTCTAAGCAGTTCATTGTGCAGACAGATGCCTCTGAACATGGGATAGGGGCAGTTTTGTCCCAAACAAATGATGATGGCCTTGACCAGCCTGTTGCTTTCATTAGCAGGAGGTTACTCCCCAGGGAGCAGCGTTGGAGTGCCATTGAGAGGGAGGCCTTTGCTGTGGTTTGGTCCCTGAAGAAGCTGAGACCATACCTCTTTGGGACTCACTTCCTAGTTCAAACTGACCACAGACCTCTCAAATGGCTGATGCAAATGAAAGGTGAAAATCCTAAACTGTTGAGGTGGTCCATCTCCCTACAGGGAATGGACTTTATAGTGGAACACAGACCTGGGACTGCCCATGCCAATGCAGATGGCCTTTCCAGGTTCTTCTACTTAGAAAATGAAGACTCTCTTGGGAAAGGTTAGTCTCATCCTCTTTCGTTTGGGGGGGGGTTGTGTAAGGAAATGCCTCCTTGGCATGGTTGCCCCCTGACTTTTTGCCTTTGCTGATGCTATGTTTACAATTAAAAGTGTGCTGAGGCCTGCTAACCAGTCCCCAGCACCAGTGTTCTTTCCCTAACCTGTACTTTTGTATCCACAATTGGCAGACCCTGGCATCCAGATAAGTCCCTTGTAACTGGTACTTCTAGTACCAAGGGCCCTGATGCCAAGGAAGGTCTCTAAGGGCTGCAGCATATCTTATGCCACCCTGGAGACCTCTCACTCAGCACAGACACCCTGCTTGCCAGCTTGTGTGTGCTAGTGAGAACAAAACGAGTAAGTCGACATGGCACTCCCCTCAGGGTGCCATGCCAGCCTCTCACTGCCTATGCAAGTATAGGTCAGTCACCCCTCTAGCAGGCCTTACAGCCCTAAGGCAGGGTGCACTATACCATAGGTGAGGGTACCAGTGCATGAGCATGGTACCCCTACAGTGTCTAAACAAAACCTTAGACATTGTAAGTGCAGGGTAGCCATAAGAGTATATGGTCTGGGAGTTTGTCAAACACGAACTCCACAGCACCATAATGGCTACACTGAAAACTGGGAAGTTTGGTATCAAACTTCTCAGCACAATAAATGCACACTGATGCCAGTGTACATTTTATTGCAAAATACACACCAGAGGGCACCTTAGAGGTGCCCCCTGAAACTTAACCGACTGTCTGTGTAGGCTGACTAGTTCCAGCAGCCTGCCACACTAGAGACATGTTGCTGGCCCCATGGGGAGAGTGCCTTTGTCACTCTGAGGCCAGTAACAAAGCCTGTACTGGGTGGAGATGCTAACACCTCCCCCAGGCAGGAGCTGTGACACCTGGCGGTGAGCCTCAAAGGCTCACCCCTTTGTCACAGCCCAGCAGGGCACTCCAGCTTAGTGGAGTTGCCCGCCCCCTCCGGCCACGGCCCCCACTTTTGGCGGCAAGGCTGGAGGGAACAAAGAAAGCAACAAGGAGGAGTCACTGGCCAGTCAGGACAGCCCCTAAGGTGTCCTGAGCTGAAGTGACTCTAACTTTTAGAAATCCTCCATCTTGCAGATGGAGGATTCCCCCAATAGGGTTAGGATTGTGACCCCCTCCCCTTGGGAGGAGGCACAAAGAGGGTGTACCCACCCTCAGGGCTAGTAGCCATTGGCTACTAACACCCCAGACCTAAACACGCCCTTAAATTTAGTATTTAAGGGCTACCCTGAACCCTAGAAAATTAGATTCCTGCAACAACAAGAAGAAGGACTGCCCAGCTGAAAACCCCTGCAGAGGAAGACCAGAAGACAACAACTGCCTTGGCTCCAGAAACTCACCGGCCTGTCTCCTGCCTTCCAAAGAACTCTGCTCCAGCGACGCCTTCCAAAGGGACCAGCGACCTCTGAATCCTCTGAGGACTGCCCTGCTTCGACGACGACAAGAAACTCCCGAGGACAGCGGACCTGCTCCAAAAAGACTGCAACTTTGTTTCAAGAAGCAGCTTTAAAGAACCCTGCAACTCCCCGCAAGAAGCGTGAGACTTGCAACACTGCACCCGGCGACCCCGACTCGGCTGGTGGAGAACCAACACCTCAGGGAGGACCCCCGGACTACTCTACGACTGTGAGTACCAAAACCTGTCCCCCCTGAGCCCCCACAGCGCCGCCTGCAGAGGGAATCCCGAGGCTTCCCCTGACCGCGACTCTCTGAAACCTAAGTCCCGACGCCTGGAAAAGACCCTGCACCCGCAGCCCCCAGGACCTGAAGGACCGGACTTTCACTGCAGAAGTGACCCCCAGGAGTCCCTCTCCCTTGCCCAAGTGGAGGTTTCCCCGAGGAAGCCCCCCCTTGCCTGCCTGCAGCGCTGAAGAGATCCCTTGATCTCTCATTGACTTACATTGCGAACCCGACGCTTGTTCTAACACTGCACCCGGCCGCCCCCGCGCCGCTGAGGGTGAAATTTCTGTGTGGGCTTGTGTCCCCCCCGGTGCCCTACAAAACCCCCCTGGTCTGCCCTCCGAAGACGCGGGTACTTACCTGCAAGCAGACCGGAACCGGGGCACCCCCTTCTCTCCATTGAAGCCTATGCGTTTTGGGCACCACTTTGAACTCTGCACCTGACCGGCCCTGAGCTGCTGGTGTGGTGACTTTGGGGTTGCTCTGAACCCCCAACGGTGGGCTACCTTGGACCAAGAACTGAACCCTGTAAGTGTCTTACTTACCTGGTAAAACTAACAAAAACTTACCTCCCCCAGGAACTGTGAAAATTGCACTGTGTCCACTTTTAAAATAGCTATTTGTGAATAACTTGAAAAGTATACATGCAATTGAAATGATTCAAAGTTCCTAATGTACTTACCTGCAATACCTTTCAAACAAGATATTACATGTTAAATTTGAACCTGTGGTTCTTAAAATAAACTAAGAAAATATATTTTTCTATAACAAAACCTATTGGCTGGATTTGTCTCTGAGTGTGTGTACCTCATTTATTGTCTATGTGTATGTACAACAAATGCTTAACACTACTCCTTGGATAAGCCTACTGCTCGACCACACTACCACAAAATAGAGCATTAGTATTATCTATTTTTACCACTATTTTACCTCTAAGGGGAACCCTTGGACTCTGTGCATGCTATTCCTTACTTTGAAATAGCACATACAGAGCCAACTTCCTACAGGTGGCATTCTATCTAAGAAAACAAACTTAACGAGATTTACATTCTCCAGTTTAAAATGGTGGGCCATTGCTTGCCTGGGTACTGCTTGCCTTAATTTACAATGACCCACATGTATTTAATGACTCTTTTCTTGGCCCCATGTATGGTACGTTGTTAGAAATGGGGTTCGATTTCCTCTCTGGAAGTCAGGCGGCATTGTCCAGGCGAGGCCGTGCGTCGAAGTTCAGGTCGCACCGTAGGCGTCGCGTCGAGCGGCGTCTTTCTGGATCGGCGTGCGGCGATTTTCTCACCGCTGAGCAAGCTGTGCGTCAAATTTTTTTCGGTGCACAAGAAGTCAAAATGAAAAAGAGAAGTCTTTTTGGTCCTGAGACTTCAGGGAATAGGAGGCAAGCTCTATCCAAGCTCTTGGAGAGCACTTTTGCAGCCAGACAAGAGTTCAGCAAGGCAGCAGGCCAACAGCAAGGCAGCAGTCCTTTGTAGAAAGCAGACAGGTGAGTCCTTTGAGCAGCTAGGCAGTTCTTCTTGGCAGGATGCAGGTTCTGGTTCAGGTTTCTTCTACAGCAAGAGTCTGAGGTGGTAGGGCAGAGGCCCTGTTTTATACCCAAATATGCCTTTGAAGTGGGGGAGACTTCAAAGAGTGGCTTAGAAGTGCAACAGGTCCCCTCTCAGTTCAATCTTGTCTGCCAGGGTCCCAGTAGGGGGTGTGGCAGTCCTTTGTGTCAGAGCAGGCCTTCCACCCTCCCAGCCCAGGAAGACCCTGTGTTTGGGGTGTGTCTGAGTGAATGCACAAGGAGCTGACAACTAAACCTAGCCAGAGGTGGATTGTAAGGGACAGAAAGATTTAAGTGCAGAGAAATGCTCACTTTCGAAAAGTGGCATTTCTAAAATAGTAATTAATAAATAGTCCAATTGGGTATGATCCAAAGTTACCATGTTTAAAGGGAGAGAGCATCTGCACTTTAGCACTGGTTAGCAGTGGTAAAGTGCGCAGAGTCTAAAAGCCAGCAAAAACAGAGTCCAAAAAGTGGAGGGAGGCAGGCAAAAAGTTAGGGGTGACCACCCTAAGGCATGTCAGGTCTAACATACGTCCTTTGTAAAACTTATTGCAAAGACAACTCAACCCACAAATGCAATAATCAGAGTAAGGTGTTCCCTGATAAGAAAAGGCCTGGGGACAGATGGAAAGTTTATGATTTTCTTGTCGTCGCTAGACCTACAGGCGTTACAATTGCCACATGCATAAAAACATTTGATTGTAGGTTTCCCTGATGACTGTGTAAGTACACTACGGCTCAATGAGTCTTAGAAAGAGGTACTTCTTAGGTACATTAATATTTGGGATGATCCTCTAAATGGCTTGCTAGAATGTCATCCATTTGAAGAACATGCTAGAATTTGGAAAAGATCTGTTTCACCTCAGATACCCTGTTGTTAAACATGGTGATGAATTGAATGGGTTGTGGTTCATTCTTTTGTGTTTTCATGGGAACTAATAAATCCTCCTTTCTGATCTGGCTAACCTTTGATAGAGCTTTGTTCACGGTTGTCTTAAAGTATCCTCTGTCAATAAACCTTTTGACCATAGTTTCTGCTTCTTCTTTAAAAGACCCCACCGAGCTATAGCTCCATTTGGCTCTTGGTAACTTCCCAAACGGAATGCTGTGTTTCAAATTCTGTGGGTGTTTACTGTTTGCTTGCAAAAGACTGTTTACTGCTGGCTTTATTCTGAATAAATGACTCTCCAGTTTGTTCCCATGTACTATGAGTTCCAAATCCAAAAATTATATTCTGTCCTTGTCCAAGTGACTAGTGAATCTCAAATTCAATGAATTATCATTGAACATCTACAAACTACTGGGCTGATTCAATAGTACAATACCAGGTACAAATATCTTGTCAATGTACCTCACCCAGAGGACCATGTTTGTCAAGCTGACTTATGTTACTGACCACTCGTTCCTCCCACCAGCCAAGGTAAAGACCCACTTTGCTGGGGCGAAACAATTGCCCATTGTGGTCTCCAGGGTTTAGTGATAAATACTTTTGTAAAAAATTAAACAATTGTTGGTAAGGCATACCTACATCATATCTAATACCATCTCCCTATGTAACAGATAGGATAGGGAACAATCTCTTAGAAAGTGTCTGCTAGCCTGGATGCCCTGGTCATGGGGTATACAGGTATAGAGGCTGTTCACATCCAGACTTACAAGTACAAAACTTTCATCCAATGTGATGCAATCAATCATGTGTAAAAAATCACCTGTGTCCCTGATACAACAAAGGATTCAACAAAGGGTCTCAAAAAGAGATCTACATATCTCAATGTGTTTTCCAACAGACTCCCCCTTGAGGAAACAATTGGTCTGCTTGGAGGGTTAATTAAGTTTTTATGTAGTTTGGGCAAGAAATAAAGGGCTGGAATCTTTATGTACACACACCTCGAAAACTGATACTCTTCCCATTGTAACAGATTCTGCTCCCGCCAATCAGTGTGTTTGTCATAATAACTCCTATTTGCTTGTATTATCACACCCCTGTTAGATAATTCATAACTGGAAAAATCCTTCACTTGTCTGTAACCCTCCCGCAGGTACATGTCCAGCAGAAGGACCAGAACACTTCTGCCTTATTCTGACTGTTTAATGACTATTTGGCCATTAGGTTGTAGCTCCCTGATTGCCTGTAGGTGTCTATTCTCCACTCTGCCCTGTGTCCACCTCCTTCAGTACCTTAACTTTTTGAATTCATTAGCAACACCCCTTTCAAACTTAGCATCATTGACTGGGCTTGAAACCACTGGAACACCTCATGCCAGAATCAATATCCTTATTGACCAAATTCAGAATAGGATCAGATTTAGTGGTTTCATTATCTTCTAATACACTCAGGCGGTCATTCTGACCCTGGCGGTCAAAGACCGCCAGGGCGGAGGACCACGGGAGCACCGCCGACAGGCCGGCGGTGCTCCAATGGGGATTCCGACCGCGGCGGTAAAGCCGCGGTCGGACTGGCAACACTGGCGGGCTCCCGCCAGTGTACCGCCGCCCCATTGAATCCTCCAAGGCGGCGCAGCTTGCTGCGCCGCCGAGGGGATTCCGACCCCCCCTACCGCCATCCAGATCCCGGCGGTCCGACCGCCGGGATCCGGATGGCGGTAGGGGGGGTCGCGGGGCCCCTGGGGGCCCCTGCAGTGCCCATGCCACTGGCATGGGCATTGCAGGGGCCCCCGTAAGAGGGCCCCTAAATGTATTTCACTGTCTGCTGCGCAGACAGTGAAATACGCGACGGGTGCAACTGCACCCGTCGCACAGCTTCCACTCCGCCGGCTCGATTCCGAGCCGGCTTCATCGTGGAAGCCTCTTTCCCGCTGGGCTGGCGGGCGGCCTGAAGGCGACCGCCCGCCAGCCCAGCGGGAAAGTCAGAATTACCGCCGCGGTCTTTCGACCGCGGAACGGTAACCTGACGGCGGGACTTTGGCGGGCGGCCTCCGCCGCCCGCCAAGGTCAGAATGAGGGCCTCAATGTGTGCAACACCTCATTATCACTTATTCACAGGAGAGAGGGATTCTCCTTGTAATTTGTAAATGTATTTGTAGAGCGCGTTCTGGCCATAGCATCGAAGCGCTAAGCGGAAAGAAATGCAAGTGAAGGCAAATGAAGATGAGGAAGGAGCAGCAACTTTCAAGGACTCAGAGTTATAATTTGTGGGAGAAAGGCCATGTTTTTAGCTGTTTTCAGAAAGGCATAAAAAATGTCTCTTTCCTGAACCGGAGCGGGAGAGTGTTCCAAAGGTTAGCTACCGTCACTGAGAAAGCTCTGTCACCCCATTTATATTTCCGGCTACGGGGGACTGCGGCCAGATCGAGACTGGTAGACCTTAGATGGTGAATAGGCACATACCATCTCAGGATAACACAAATGTATTTGGGCCCTTCGGAATGGAGAGCCTTATATATGAGGCAAAGAGCTTTAAAAAAGATAGGCTTCTCCACATGTAGCCAATGTAGCTGCCTCAGGATTCCACTAGCGGACGCTGACCTCGGAAGATCCAACACAAGGCAGGCTGCAGTGTTTTGTATAAGTTGCAGCTTGTGGAGAGACCCTTTGCTGATATTAAGCATCAGCACATTGCAGTAGTCCAATCTGGATATGACTAAAGCAAGAATCACCGAGATGCAGAGATCCTTCTGTAAGAAGGTGTAGGAGACTGGCCTGGTTTGTAGTGGGTACCTAAGGTACTTACATCTTATACCAGGCCCAGTTATCCCTTATTAGTGAAATGTAGGCAGTGTTCTAGCAGCGTAGGCTGTCTAGAGGTAACTGTAGCAGAGCAGCTTAGGCTGAACTATGAGACATGCAAAGCTCCTGCAATACCACCAGAGTTACACAGCACTGATGCACAATAAAAGACAATACTCAGTGTCACCAAAACTAAAGGTACTTTATTTTAGTGACACAAGGCCAAAGGTATCTTAGAAGCAATACTCCTTCTGGAGGGAAGTAGTTTGCACAATATATACACTAGTAACCAAAAGAAGGTATGTAAACAGTCATAGAATAGTGCAAACAATAGAAAATATAATAGAATGCAATAGGCCTAGGGGCAACACAAATCATATACTAAGAAAGTGGAATGTGAACCACAAATTCCCCCCTAGGCAAGTGTAATGTGTAGAGGGGCGCTGGGAGTGTAAGAAAACACCAAAGGTAAGTAATGTACCCCAACCCAGAGCCCAGGAAAGTTGAAGTAAAGTACTGCAAGTTTCCTAAGGACACACTACAATTTGTGATAAGAGATTTTGCAAAAACCGAGCAAGACGGCAATCAACAACCAGTGGATTCCTGGACCTGAAGACCTGTGAAGAGAGGAGACCAAGTCCAGCAGTCGAAGAAGATTCCAGGAAGGACAGGAGCCCCTGCCTACCTAGAAGATAGTGCAAAAGTGGATTCTCCGGTAAGAAGAAGAGTACAGAAGAGCACCAAAGAAGGTAGCTGCGGGTTCGTGCATGGTGCAGGACATGCCCCACGTCGAGTTGTTGGATGCAGGGTGATTGTGTTTCTGGATTCCGCCAACAAGTCTTGGTTCACGCAAGTTCACAGTTTGCGTCACAGTGGAGCTGCCTGGTCCCAGGAGGGATCCGGGGGTCTCAACTCGGACTAAGGAGACAGAGGGGGCTCTCAGCACTGTAGAGAGCCCATTGAAGACCAGGCAGCACCCACGGGAGTCCCAGGATAGGGGGACAAAGAAGATGCAAAGTGCAGTCATCACAGCACAACAAAGGAAGGTCCCACGCTGCCGGGGAAAACTCACCAAGTTGTGCATTGCAGGATGGAGTGCTGGTGACCTGAGCTACACTGTGCATGAAGGATTCTTGGAAGAAGGGCACAGAAGCCCAAGGATGAGGAGATGACTCAGTGCATAGGGGTACTGTCGCAGCACAGGAAGGCAAGCTCTAACCTCCACCACATTTGAACAGCAGGACATTAGGACAGTCTGGGTCACATCGGTCTACCACTTCTGTTCCTGGGATCACGCTCGTTGTCAGGAGAGGAGTCCCAGAGTACCGGTCGTCGTCGCAGAAGGGTGCCTGCAGAAGCAGGGAAGTGATTCCATCACTCCATGGGAGATTCCTTCAGTTCTTCTGGTGCGGGATGAAGACAGGGAGTCCTCAGATCATGCACGCCTTGGAAACTGTTGCAAATGCTGGCTGGAGCTGAAGTTGCAGATCACAGGAGTCATCCTGGATACTTTGTTGCAGTTACAGCAGTTCCTAGAGCAGTCCGCGGTTGATCCGAAGGTCAGAAACTGAAGCAGAGGATGCAGAGGATTCCTGGAGGAGTCTTGCAAGCTGAATCTGAGGAAACACCCAGAGGAGAGACCCTAAATAGCCCTGAGAGGGGGATTAGCTACCTACCTAGGTATGCACCTATCCGGAGAGGTCTCTGACGTCACCTGCTGGCGCTGGCCACTCAGAGGTCTCGAGAGTGTCCCCACACCTTGGAATCCAAGATGGCTAACGCCAGGGACACACTGGAGGAGCTCTGAGCACCACCTCTGGGGTGGTGATGGACAGGGGAGTGGTCACTCCCCTTTCCTTTGTCCAGTTTTGTGCCAGAGCAGGGACTGGGGGTCCCTGAACCGGTGTAGATTGGCTTATGCAATGAGGGCACCATCTGTGCCCTTCAAAGCATTTCCATAGGCCCTGGAAGGCTACCCCTCCAAAGCCTGTAACACCTATTTCCAAAGGGAGAGGCTGTAACACCCTCCTCCCAAAGGAAATGCATTGTTCTGCCTTCCTGGGATTGAGCTGCTCGGTTCCCAGGAGGGCTGACACCTGAGGTGGCAGCAGCTGGGGCTGCAGTGGAAACCTCAGAGAGCTGGTTTGGCAGTACTGGGCTTCCATAGTGGAGCCCCAGGATGCATGGGATTGGCCCCCCAATCCCAGATTTGGAGTGGGGGGAACATTCCATGATCTTAGACACCTCACATGATCTTAGACACCTCACATGGCCATATTTGGAGTTACCATTATGAAGCTACATATATGTGTTGACATATATGTAGTGCACACGTGTAATGGTATCCCCGCACTCACGAAGTCCAAGGAATTGGCCCTGGACTGCGTGGAGGCATCTTTGCTATTGCACCTAGCCTTCAGTAAATGAAGGTTAGACATATAGATGACTTATAAGTTACTTAAGTGCAGTGAAAATGGCTGTGAAATGGTGTATGCACTATTTCAGTCAGGCTGCAGTGGCAGTCCTGAAGAAAGGTTTGTTTGAGCTCCTTATGGGTGGCAAAAGAAATGCTGCATCCCATAAGGATCACCTGGAACGGCAATGCCCTGGGTACCTAGGTACCATATACTAGTGGCTTATAAGAGGGGTCCTATGTGCCAATTGGAGTTGGAATATGAAGTAATTAAACTATAGTGACTAATTTGGTAAGTAGCGAGAGCATAAGCACTGGAGTTCTGGTTAGCAGAACTTCAGTGATACAGTTAAGCATACTGACAACACACACATTAGGCCACAAACTATGAGCACTGAGGTCCTTGCTAGCAGGATCCCAGTTAGACAGGCAAAACAAACTGACAAATAGGGTTTTAACTGTGAGCACTGGGGTCCTGGCTAGCAGGATCCCAGTGACACACTAAAACACACTGACAAACACTCACAAACAGGCCAAAAGTGGTGGTAACCATGCTAGAAAGAGACTACTTTCTCACAGAAGGGAAGAATTTTCTGAACCTTTTTTTTCGCCCAATAACAGGTTTTAGTAGTCTGATTAGCCTGTAGGTCAAAAGACATAGCATTGTCAAATAAAACTCCTAAGTTTCTAGCCACTGGTATGGACACGGGCCACCAGCGAACCACCAGCGAGAGCTCCACAAGGAGGTGTTAGAGCCGAAAAACAGGATTTCGGTTTTCTCTACTTTCATTTTTAGCCAGTTTTGGCTCATTCACTTGTTGACCTCCTTCATGCAGTTGTGAAACATGACTGCTACCTCCTCCCAGTCCCTATTGACCGGGATAATGAGCTGGGTATCATCAGCGTAAGAGGAAACCTGGAAGCCAAATGAGCGGACCAACTTTGACAGCGGATCCACATACAGATTCAACAGAGTGAGGCTAAGAGAAGACCCTGGGAGACAACACAAGGAAGTTGGAATGGGGCACCTCTAAAATCACCACAGCTCACAATGATTGATCTTTCGCGCAGGAAGGACTCCAGCATATCCAGGGCACCATTTCTTACCCTAGCTTGATAAAGGGGCTGCACCAACAGTTGCATAGAGACGGTGTTGAATGCCACCAAGAGACCTAATTATACCAGAATGGCTTCCTCCCCTTGATCCACCGTCCGGCGGATCAAGTCAGAGGTGGCGAAAAGAGCAGATTTTGTGCTATGCGCATTCCGGAACCCGTGCTGGGAGGGATCTAAGCAGCCACTTCCCTGAGGAAAGGGCTAGCTTGATATTAAGATGTTTTTCAAGAATCTTAGTCGGAGTGGGTATTTAAGAAATGGGACGAAGATTTTGGAGATCATTAGGGGCGCCTCCTGTTTTCTTTTTAAGTGGCATTACGATTGCCTCCTTCCAAGACAGGTCAGGAGTGAGCCTCAAAATTTTAGGGGGGCAAGGATCGTAAGACTATAGTGCTTTAATCCTGTCAGCTGACAGTGGTTGGAATTTGGCTAGAAGGGGACTGTTAGGAGAAGCCATATTCCCCATAGAGACTACGGGGTCCAGACCCTCAGGGTGTTGGGCAAAATTTGCATGGATCTGTAAGACTTTATTTTTGAAAAATCTGCTACCTTATTACAAAAGGTTTGAGAATCCTTCAGTTCCGGGGAGGTGGCCGATGATGTGCGAGAGCGGACCACTCTGAAGAGGTCCATAGGTGCATTATCTGCTTCCTTCATTTTAAGAGTGAAATAGTTCGATTTGGTTTAATTGATTGCCAATTTATAGTGCCCAAGCAGAGTCCTGAGCTTGTCTCTTTCCACTATGTTTTGATCCAATTTCAATTTGCCCTCCTGCTGCCTATATTGCCTTTGCAGCTCCTTGTGTTCCTTAGTGTAATAAGGAGAAGATTCTTTCTTACTGGCCAAGGGTCTAGTCTTCCTTAAGGGGGCCAGCAAGTCAGTGCCTGCCCTTATTCCCTGTTCGTACATTTCCACCGTGGAGCTAAGCAGCCCCCTATCCTGCTCCCAGCCCTCCTTCAATCCCTGTGCAAACTTCTGCTCCCCAATTCTGCACCAATGTCTAACCAGCTTGGTGACCTATGGAACATAAGTGGACACCCTCCTCCCATCCACACTAAATGATAGCAGATGATGATCGGACCAGTCAAGGGCCAAATTATCCAAAAGAGTACAACTATCATGGCCTGACAAAATGCCATGCAGGGTGTGCCCTGCCCGATGGGTGGCTTAAGGTCCCAGTCAAAATCAGACATCAGATCAAGGAAAACGCCTGTCCCACAGCCCTGTTTATCCTAAAGATGAAAGTTAAAGTCTCCCAGCACGATACACTTAGAGGTTACAATAAGTGATTCAATAATGGACAGCCAGTGAAGTAAGAAAGAGTTCTTAGGACCAGGTGGACGATAGCTGAAGAGGCCCTCGAACGACACCATATTCCTGAGGCAAACCTTAAAGTAGGTGCCTTTGCAAATTTCTGAACTAACATTGATAGGATCTAAAACACAATGTAATTTATTCTTAAATATCACTGCCAGCCCTGGTGGTGAGGCTGCCATAAAATCAGGACTTGAGTCTTCCCCGGCTCATGTTTCTGTGATGAGCAAACAAACCAAATCTAAGGATTCAATCATGTCCCCAGTCTCAACACAATGTTTAATCATTGAGCAAGCATTAATTAGAACGTATTTTAACTGGCTCAAAGTGCCGGACCGGCATAGGAGAAGGGTCCTGCTGGATAGCAAAGATGGGTCTTTAGGGGTTCATCAGCCCATTCTCCCAGACGCAGTCTCCACACCTGAAGCCGATCTGGGCAAGCGCGCACGCTGCCCTTACAGATTTGCCTAGTAGTCAAATCTAGCAGGTGCTGTCGGGGGTCCTGGATGCGGGGGAGATTATGAACTGTTCGGGCAGAATCCCCAGCCCTTCACCCCGGGTTTATCACAAATAGGCTTAGCAGAAAACCACCAATAATGAATCTGGGTTCCAATCTTCTATGTCCCGGAGTTCTATTACCCCCGTGTCTCCTCAGGTGGTATTCAATCTAAGGCAACAAGCTTAAGGAGATTCATGCTCTTGTCATGCTCCTGTTTAAAATGACGGGCCAGTAGGTACTGCTTGTCTTCATTTACAATAGCCTGCATGTGCTCTTTTCTCTTAGCATCTTAGACTGTAACGTCTTTCAAGGAATGTACAATACTTTTTTCTTGATACAACAAGCCGTTTTTCAGGTTTCATATGCCCTCCTTATTCGTGGGCCAGTAAATTGAAATATATGGGGTAATGCCCTATCACAATTAAGAGTTTATGAGAAATATTGGGAGGTCGAACCTGCTGATATTTATCAGGGTATAAATGCCCAGTCTTTACAGCAACATGCAGATTCTGGTGCTGTAGGCACCAAACTCTAAAAGGTTTATTTTATCTAGCATGATAAACATCACACCAGTTACTGAGCTGCTTGTAATGAGGGCCTTATAATGGAGTTGTTGTTCCACCATTTGTTACTAGGATACATTTTGTTGTAATTCTTTAACCAAGTCCAAGATGTTTCATGAACTAGGTGTAGAGTCAGTGTTCTCCTCTTTGCTTTCATCTCTGGTTCCTTTTGTCGAGATAGAGCATCAGCCTTCCTGTTTCCTCTGCAGCACATAGAATTTTTCAAAGAGGCCGTATTGCAGATGTTCTTCAGGATGACCTGACTTCCTATTGAGCACTTTTGTGCCTTACAGTGCCATACGGGCCCCCAGGTGGACTTCAGTTGACAGATTCTGCCCAGATGCTGACTGACCTTGTGGTGCCTTTGCCCAGTTCCTAGTCAGCACAAACCTCTACTCCAGCGCTAGAAGCCTCATCAGGGCTGACCATCCAGTCGCTCACTCCAGTTTCAGCAGCACCAGTACCCTATCTCGTCCTGGCACCAAGCTTGGATCTGGAACGAAGTTCATCCCGTGCCGGGCATGTGTCTTATTATGAGATCACCAAGCACAGCCCGAGCGTTGGAGGATCCCCAGCCTCTCCCTCGACACCAGTCCTAGAAGAGGCAGGGTGTAATGTGTGGATTGGATTCTAACCATTCAAGGGCTTTACAATGTTCCCCATGGTGAAGACAACAATGAGAAGGCAGATAACTTACCCCCCCATTGTATTGATGTTGGCCTTTATCAAGATCTACAAAATGCCACTGGACTTAGCACTTCCCCTGTGATATATATATATATATATATATATATATATATATATATATATATATATATATATATATATATATATATATATATATATATATATATATATATATATATATATATATATATATATATATATATCCCAACAAGACCCCCCACTGAAGGCAATATCTCCATCAAGGTAGTAGTCTGCATTGCATTCCAGCAGAAGTGGTAGACTTAAAACTACCCCTAACAGAAACTAAGGCAACTCTTTTAACAGCCTGGGCCTGCAATCTTGGAGTTCTTGTTGCCCTTCAACCAGGTCCTTATGAAAAGTTTGATACTGACATGTTCCAAGCCATGTTCAGTCTCACCAGTTAGTTGCCCAGTAGTTAGGCAGCATAGGCCTGTGATCCAGCCTTCTTCACGCAGCACTCAACTCCAGAGAGCCTGATAGTTCAGAGATCTATTAGCAGGGTGAACCCAAACACGTTCCTGTCCACATGTCTGTGGACAGGTATTAAAAATGCATCAGTAGTTTTGGAAAAAGAGTCTAAACTTCAGCCAGCCTGGCCTAATGGTTGCTGAACACTTTTTTGCTGCTGGGGAAATACACACATGCACTCTTTGAACATAGCCAGCAACCTCTTGCTAGCCGTTCGTGATTAGTTTTGCCTTTCCTCAGTTGATCCAGGATGAATAAGATGCAGTCATAAACATCTTGAAAGTGGGTGAATAAGCAATGGATTGTATTGATGCACCATGGGCACAAGTGTTGTGATCAAGCACCAAGCATGGAAATGCAAACCAGGAATCTTTGGATATATGTAGGCATTCCCGATGGGCATACTTGTTAGTGGCTCCAGAATGTTTGGTGAACAGGCTAATGCTGCATTGTAACGCGTTAAACATGCTACGGTACCCTCCTCTTGTTTAGCTTTCTGGCTCGTCAGTTCCACCAACAGTACTGGATGTTCAAAGGATACTCTCAGGACCATGCCTATCACCTGAGACAGCCCTTGCAACCTGTGCAGCAATTATTACAGCCCATTCATGGCTCGAGGATTCTTTTTGGACCAACATCATACAGACCAAGGACAACAGTAATCCTTTTCCTCCTCATCCACTGCAGCCATGGCCAAGACTTGTTGGTTGCTCCTGCCATGGGCATGCTTAGCCACTAGGTAGATTTTTTTTCTTTCTTGCCCAGAAGTTGTGCCATTACAACTCTTCAGTGGGTGATACTGATTATTGAGAGAGGTTATGTCCTACTCTTCACATCCTACCCCTCCCTCACATTCTTCCTGTTCTCATTCAGATGAAAGCAGATCATGCCTCCATCTTTCTGCAGGAAGTTTTGTCGCTTTTGACCTGTGGGGTCATAGAGAGGGTCCAAGAGGGTGGAGAAATGCAAGGGATGTTATTCCCTCAGGGATTTATAATTTAATAAAATATCTACTTGTGCATGGGGCAGGTTGCTTCTTATGTCTACTTGTCCTGTAAAAGAATCTACATGTCCCTTTGGTGCCATGTAGTTCAGCGACAAACTATGGCAGCAATCTCATTTTGTAAGAGCTCTGATAATACACTCTCTCTGCCAGGGCTAATACTACAGTAGGGTTTATATACTAGGACTTTAAGTCCTACTATAGTAATTTCCTTATTTTGCCACCTTTCCACAGATCTACATACTGGGGCTGGAGGAAGCAGTAAGCAATAGTTCTAGGGCTGGGATGCCTTTGAGTCTGTGTGAACCTACTAACTTGCATGTTTTAAGGATTTTTACCAGCTCTTCCCTGATGTTCTCCCATACTGAGAAAGGGTGATATGTACTCCTGACTATGGCAGAAGTAGAAGTTCTTCCATGGTTGGGAAAAAAAGTGGTTGGAGGGAAAGTGAACTTTCAATAGATTTTCACATGAAAAAATCTACACATGCATATTTGCTTGTTCTAAAATCTAGTACGATTTCCGGTCTACTTCTGTAAATTCGTGTGAATTCATGAAAGCCACTAATTCAAAGACATGTACCATGGGTGCACTTTTGTGACTTGCTTTAAGAACTGGGATCCTAATTAGGTCTACCATTAACCAAGACATTTTATTTTTAATAACATTTTATTTCTCTCTCTATCTGTTGGCTGGCTTTACTGTGAGTGATAGCATTCTGCTTTTTCACAAGGAGCATATTGGTACACAAAGTAGTTTTCTTCAGTGCCAGGAACTACTGTAGCAATGTGTGCTTCTTGAGACCAAAAACGTTTTTTGCTTTTTGCCAATGGTTCTTACAATGGTAAGGGCAGCTCAGCCCGACAACAATATAGTGTTACAAAAGCCAAGTCAAAACAAGACATGCATTCACCAAACCAAAAGACTGACAACCAATGTCGGATCGGTTGGCTTTGCCAGTGCTTGCTTTTTTCCCATGTTTCCCATAATCTTGTTGAAAATGGTTACACTGTATTTCCATTATGAATATTTTTTGGAATTACTAGCACGCATCAACACTTTTTACTAAATGATGCTTCAAAGAAATAGCACCTACAATTTCACAGTCATTTAGTAAAATGTCTTTTTTTTCCTACTTGCATTTTTTTCGGAACATTTTATTTTGAAAGCGAAGAATCATCAATCTTGCTTACAAGTTTCTGCAAACATTTGCATATAATCAGAGAGCACTTTTCAACTGTGTGTACACTTTTTTTTACTGTCAGTAGTGCAGCGTGACCTTACAACATTTATTAACCCTAATATTAAATTTTTTTGCATTAACGAACCATAAATATAAGTTTGAACAACATTAACATATGGACAGAAATATTACCTTGACTTCAGACAGTTACCTTCCCTGCAAACTGGCAGCCAAAGGGTTTGTGCTGCAGGAGGCTGTGTTCTAAGGACAAAATAAACATGAAAACTAGTTGTCCTTGACCCCAAGAAATATGTCCTGGGCGCCGGCTATAGGGATTCCACACCCCTGCTTTCTCTATTTCTTGGTGCTCAAAAAAGATAGAGAGCTCAAGGTAATTTTGGACCTTCACCCTTTGAATGCCTTCCTAAAGGAGAACAAATTAAAGAAAATACCGTTGGCCAGGTTCCTTTGGCCCTGGCTCCCTGGGATAGAATAGTGTTGTTGGATTTGCTGTACACTTGTGCTCATCCTGCAGGCCCAGTGATGCTACCTTTGGTTAGTGATGGAGCTTGCTGTTCTACTGTTCAACCTTACCTCTGCCCTGCCAATCCTTACGAAGGTGCTGGGTTGGTTGTGGCCAATCTTCACACGTCGGTATACATATATTCACATTCCTTGATTACTAGTTGCTAAAGGTCGGCTCACCACAATTGTAACCATTCTATCATCAATGGGGTTTTCCATCGGCGAACCCAATTCCAATCTGATGGCCATGCATAGGATTGCCTTTGTAGGCGCCATCCTGGACACAGTGGTGTTCAAGGCTTTTCCACCCCGTGATATTCTGGTTGTGATCTGGTCATGTTGGGCTCAATCCTAGATTTGGTGTGGGCATTTCTCAGGCTTCTTGGCCTTTAGACTTCATACAACCTACTGGTCCCTCATGCTCGCTGGTACATTCAGGCCTTGCATTGGAACCTCTGCTAAAAACTGAGGTTGTCATTAGGACAATATGAGCATTTTGAAAGCACAATGGCTCTTGTTGGAGGTGACTATCTGGGAGATGTGGAAATCAAGGACCTTTGATTTCCAGTAGAGTGGGATCTCCATATCAACCTTTTAGAAGTCTATGCCATTCTGTTGTTTCTAAGGCCATCTTCCCATCCGTAAGGGGGGTGGCAGTTCAGATCTGGAGAGGCAATGGCTGTCATATGGTTCTGCAGGAAGATGGGAAGTACGTTGTTGTGGGCCCTCTGTCAGGAGGTGCTGTGCCTTTGAAAATGGCTGTGCCTAAGTGGGATCTCAGTATTAACTATACATTACACAAGTCCCACTTTTGCCAGACGGACATGTTAAGCGGATGTCTTCTGATGACCACAAATGGCTTCTTCATCTGAATGTGGCTAAAGGCATCTTTGCCATGTAGGGCATGCCATGGTTGGATCTTTTTATCACCATTGAGAATGTGCAGTACCATTTTTACTGCACCATGGAGTTTCTGCTATACGTATTCTATGTACGGTAGGGCACAGGTCTCCTCTATGCCTTCCCACCTCTCCTGCCCAGAGTTCTAACAAAGAACAGGAAAGACTGGGCTGAGATCATCTGGGTATCTCTGAATTGAGCTGAGCCCGAAGAGAGTGGTACCCTAATCTGTTCAACTTTAGCATTTGGCCTCAGATGTGTCTACCTCTTTAGGAAAACCACCTTCTTCAGCAAAAGTATAGGGTCCCGAACCTGATTCTCCACAACCTAATCCTCCATTCTTGAAAACTGAGTGGTGCAAGCGAGTGGATGAACTAGCTGATATTGTTCTTGCCACTAGGCTCCAAATCATCAACTCTATATATTTGGGTCGTAGGGTGAAGTTTATGGCCTGGTGAGGGGACCATCAAGTTGATACTATACAGGCCAGTTTCTGTCATGTTTTGTTGTATTATTTTCTGGCCACAAAATGGTGGGAGCATTTTGTGACAAGTTTTTTGCGACCAGTAAAGAATTTTAAGAACTGACCTATAATATGTCTGAACTTAACATTCCAAATCTCAGTGAGTCAGAATCCGACCTATCTTATCAGTATTAGTGAGGTAGGTTGCAGATTGTGACTCACTGCAATTGGTGGTCAACACAGGGATGGGGTCCTGTTGGGTCAGCAGACCACTGTGTCTGTAATTTCTTTTTAATAAAACAAACATTTAAATGCAGACCGTTTTCCTTGTAGGTATAGGACTGCATCTAAAATTTACTTTTTTTATTTTTAGATTTCGCAGTGGTTCCCTGGATTGATGCCTACTCCTGAACCAGCTCTTTTTGTATACATCCACAAAGGGGAAAAGTACCTCTTCTCATTTGCAAATGCATCACCAACTCCTTTAAAGTGCTGATAAAATATCAGTATTTTACGTCCAGATTTCAAACAGAAAACATCAATACCTAATATACCAATTTGTTATTTGTAAGTGACTCCTACAACATGCCCCTTCCCGATACCGAATTGCTATATATTTGTAATCTGATTTTAGGAGTACTGAAAATTTTTCTGACTTCTAAAACGTGATGCGTAGATAAGAAAAAGCTTTTTGACAGTTGCATATGCCAAATTATAGCATTTGTGAATGTTCAAATATTTCATACGTCTGACCTTAGTCCTCATACTGCTGATGTGCACACCTTTGAAGCCCATGCACAAATGCTATCTACAGCTGCTACCTATCAAGACTGAGGCCCTCATTTGGACTTTGGTGGTCAATTTCACTGACCGCCAAAGCCTAACCCACCAGACGACCACTAGTGCTGGCGATCAGCAGACCGCCATATTACGAGTGCTGGCTGCTTTCCGCCATTATTGAGGCGGAAAGCAGCCAGCAGTTGTGCTGGTGGTCGGCGCAGCAGAGGTGGGTCTCTTGCCGGCACTGCCATCCCAGCAGGACTCCGCGAGCTGTATTACAAGCCGTAATACGGCTTGGCGGAGTCCTGCTGGTGTGGTGTTGGTGGTGGCAAGGGAAGACCGCCAGGACCCATCCCCTCCCAGACGTCCCCTTCGACTGAGGAGGCAAGTGGGCATCTGAAAGGGGGGCAGTGGGGTCTGTGTTTGGGTGCGTCTGCGCGCGTGAATAGGGGGGTCTGCATGTCTGCGAGTGAGTGGGGGTGTCTGTGTGGATGAATATGAGTGAATGGGGGTGTCTGATTGCATGTATGCGTATGCTGAATGGGTGTGTATGTGCATGCGTGAAGGGGTTTGGGGGGTGTATGTGAGTGTGTAGACGGGTGGTGATGTGTGTGGACATGTGTGTATGTGTGTGCCACTGACAAGAATGAAGATTTCTGTCACCAGGTGCGTGACCACCAGGGTTTACGTGGTGGGGTGACCGCTATGGAAAGCCTGGCGGTTTGCAGCCTGAGTCCTGCTGCTGGGTTGGAGGTGCTCCCCGATGGCTGCAGGGGTGCGACCGTACCAGTGGGCCAGGCGGAGTTGTGGAGGCTTGGCGTCTGCAAGCCTCACAACTCGTAATGTGGCGGTCCGTACAACCAACTCTGCAGCGGTAGGATTGCCACAGCAAGGATGGCGGTCTTATGACTGTCAGCCTTGTAATGAGGGCCTATGTTCCTCATTGCAGTTACTTCTGAGCAGTGTGTCAGTGACCTGCAGGCACTATCATTACAATCACCATACACTGTTAACTTCCCTGGCAAATTGGTGGTCTGGACTCATACTTAATTTCTACAGAAAGTCATGTCACCCCCCAGCCCATGTATATCAGTTCATTATATCCCCCCACCGGCTTTTTCTCACAGCTGTATCCCTATAGAGAGAAGGAAGGTCTTCACCTTCTGAGCATAAAAAGAGCCCTCACTTTTTACATTGAGTGTGTGAAGTAGTAACAGGTTGATGATCAACTTTTTAAGGCCTTTGCCAGTGCTAAGAATGGAAGATGAAATAGTGGTGCAGAAACAAAATCTGTCTAGATGCATCGTTCTGTGCGTAAAACATGCTATGCCCTGCTAGGAAGGAGACCCCCAAGAGCCTGTAGGTTATTTCCATCTGAGCTAAGGCTGTCACGAAGGCAGTGGCGAGAGGTCTTCCAGTACTGGACATCTACCAGGCTGCTAAGTGGGCACCTGTACAAACAATCACCATGTACTACTGTCTCAAAAGTGGAGGTATGTGAATCCACTCCGCTGACCCTACACCTTTCGGGAGCTAGTGTTTGGTAGCTATTAAAGGCTGAGGAATCTGTGGTTAGAAGTATCCACCAGAAGAACAATTTACTTTCCTTTTGTAGCTCTGTTCATGGTTTACACTTTTAACTGAAGGTTACTCACCTCACTCCTTGCTCCCCGTTTTGTGGAGTGGACTCCTGTAATTCTAAAAAGCTCTTAAGTTAATTCAGCACACTGTTATGTCCAAACAGCGTCTCAGGTGCGGAAGAGTTCATGCTAAACTGAGGTCAGCGCTCAGGTGCAGCATTTATACGCAGCTCAGAGGTGTCACTTCCCCAGTTGGTGCAAGGACATGACAGAGTCCCATAACACCACTTAGAACATGTGGGAGCAATTTCTATGATCCATTCTGCCAGCTGATCATTCTCAAGAGGTGAGGAATGTGCGGTAAGTATCCACCAGAAAGAAGGTAAGTAACTTGTTCTTCAAGTACTACTCTTGATTCATAGTATTCCTATGGACAAATAGTGCATTTGTGCAGGCTATGCTAGCCTATACTGGGCTAGACTATCTGAATACTCATTTTCTCAGAGTGGAAAAGGAGGCATGTGCCGCCTACAGTAAGGGTGATGAAGTGAAAGCTCCAGCCTCAAGAGAAGAACAAGGGCAAAAAACCACCACTCTTTCTCAGGTAAGGGAGAGGCTGCTCTGCCTCTCCTCATACGCTCCTTTGAGAGTGATGGATGTTTTTGATTGCCAGATCCACATTTGCTTGTGTTGGGATTACATTCATATACAAAGCAGATATTTCTGGCCTAAATCTGTAACACTGGTACTTGGGGCTCAGGAAGATTCTGGCCCAGTCATTACTTTATGAAATCTGAAGCAGGTTTGCTTAGTCTCGTTACTTAATGTCAGTTCTCTAGATATTCTAGGGTGGCCCTGTTTAGATAACAATTTTAAAATGGTGGTTGTGAGCACAGGCTGTGGTCCGCAGAACTGAATTTACACTACTCTCGGTGAGTAGGGGGAAATGTGAATAGCTGTAAAAGTGAATGCTCTTGAAGATGCACATCGTTTAACAAAGTTTCTATCCCCATTTCCTTTTATTGGTCATAATGATACCTTTTGAATTGAGAATCATACTTCAAATGACAACTTCTGGTTAGCAGTATAAATTTTTTGAAATATCAAAGCTATGATGGCCAGTTTATTACCATTTACAAGCAATATCTAGTTTAATCTTGTTATGTTTAAGTGGTCAGTTTTAAAAAAGCCAAGTTTGTAACAATCAGTGGATATCTGTGTGTAATGAAGTATGTCTTGCTACTGTTGTAAGCATAATTTAGCTCAGTAAGATGATCTAATTTTAATGAACACAGTGACTGCTGCTCCATTTTCTCTAACTCAGTAATATGCTTTTTTACTTGCAGCACTATGGACAATCCAAAATTTTTAACGATGTGATGGATGTTTTGAACATGGTCTTCACTGGTGTGTTTACCGTAGAGATGGTTTTAAAATTGATAGCTTTCAAGCCCAAGGTACATCTAAAATAAGCTGTTCATACTATTTGCAATGTTTCATGGCGAAGTTAACTGAAATAATACCAGGTAGACTGACATTATGAGTGGAATAGAAGTTGATCTGTACCATGTTCAGTCTTGTAAATAATAAAAAAAGAGACAGGGAACTTGGAATACATTTGCAGTCTTTTGTGCATCTACTTAGATTCTGAAACTCTTAAAGTTAATCTCTAGCAATAGCTCCCCTGCATCATAAGGTGACAGCACATGACTTCAGTCACTACTCTGCCTCCACAGAATTCAATGACATCAAGGTAAATAGGGTACCAGCTGGCATGAGGACATTGGTGCCTGTTTTTCCACATCTCATCAACACATGTCCTGAAGTCGTTTTGATGTTTGCTCAGAAACTAGGTCAATTGTCTTATCCAATGTTTTTGGGGTTTAATCTCTCTTGCAGATGCCATAAGAATATGCCCTTGATAGACCTACAGAACATCAACAGCCTGTTGATGGGTTGTTTCGTCATTTCTTAGCGTTTGCAGCCTATCTTAGTTGCATTTGTTTGCTCTGTGGGCTGGGACGCTCATCCAGATGACATCATAGTGCATGGGGTCCAAATAAGATCATTTTAAAGTCAACGAAAGAGCAGAAGAGGGAACAACACTTGAAAAAATGTAACTTCTAATATCACCGTAGAATACTGCCAAGTCAATATTCCTTGAAAAAACAATCTGGCGTTCCATACTAAAGGACTGATCACTCTAAATACAAATTAGGCTTTTGTATTTTGTTCAGCATTCAGTGAATCTATCTAGCCATGAAGGCATCCCTCCCTTCCTTCTCAAGAAGCTTCATTCAAGTCATGTTGAACAATTCCAACACTGTCCGTTATTTCAAGAGGTATAGCAGGGTATGGTCATAGACCCTTCTGCTGGAGGAGAATCGCCTGTGAAAGAAGTTTCTTGGTAGTCCCACACATGTCAGTCACTCTTATCATAAGTGTGGCTGTTCTGAGACTCCTCTCTTTAGAGGGCCAAGAATGTGATCTTCATCCTGAAATGACAGAAACAATTTTCTTCAGATTGGGGTGTCCATGTGTGGATCTCTTTGCCACAGTAAGTGTCCTCAATTACCTTGCATACACTTTCCTTTGAATGATTCCCTGGTGAATATTTTGAGGTTCAGATTGTCACATGACCTGCTTTATGCTTATCCGCAGAACCCCTTCTTTTGGGAGTCCTTCAGACAGTGCGGGAGGATCGAGTGCAGCCCCAGATTTGCCAAGGGAGATTAATTATGCTGATTTGTTGGAACACAGCACTCAGCCAACTAGAGATTTTCTGCATATATAGTGAATGTCATCTTGACTCACAGGAAACCTACCATGCAATCCATTAATAAGGGCAGCTGAAATAAGCCTATTCAGTGTAATGAGTTGGAGAGTCTAAACCCTTTTATAAGTCCTTCCTTGCTGACATGCTACAATGTGCACTTAACTTGCAGTGCCTGGCAGTGACTTCCATGAAAGGATATTTGGCTGTCCTTTCTTCCTTCATGTTTCTCGTGAACCAACCTTCTTTCTTATAGTAGCCACCACTGTTTTCTGAAGGGTTTATTCTACTTGTGTTCTGTAACTTAGTTTATTGTTACTCAATGAGATTTAAATCTTGTGTGTCAATATAACCTTATTCAGTTGTTTCCAACCATAGAGTGCATAGATCAAACATAACAAACAAAATAAATTTTTTTCCCACCATAAAGTGCATACATTCAAACATAAATACCTTAAGCGTTATGATTGCGAAAGGAGATATAGGTTGCATTCAGTCCTAAAGTGTGTTAATCAAAATCTTTTTGTATGACCTGTTACAAAGTGCACATGATAAAATACAAACACACACTTAACATTACCATTCAAAACTTAGGGTGCCGATTTGTTAAAATCGCGAAACTGTTGTGCGGTTGACCAATTAAAATTAACTTAGTACAGTTAGACCAGAGTTGTTGGCAAATTTTGTTGACCGACGACTCCCAGATTCTGGTCTTACATTTGGGTTTGTGATAACTGTGCACGTGCCTGCGCAATGTGTTTCCAAACATGTGCTGGCAAGAGACTAGTCAAAAAGTCTTTAAATTTAGAGTGGGAGTAGGATCACCTTTCTTTACTGCTAGGGGGCATTTTGGAGGAGGTTATTTACTGTGGTGACAAATTGTACTCCGCAGTACACCAGTGGGATTGATGTGCCAGCCAGCCTAGTAATTACAACTTGCCTACAAGTTTGTATGTTCAACTCTGAGAAGGCTGGTTTAAGTAATAACTTCCTTTGATTTAAGACTCTTGGGCACATGCACATTAGGTGACTAAGTGATTCAAGTTTGTAGCCGCATTAGTAGCAGTTTGGCTCTGTCTTCTCACTCTTCCATGATGGGAGAATCTCCCTGTAGTCAAGGAAGCCAAATCGGAAGAGCATGAATTGATTGTGGCTTGAAGAAAGTGCATGTAGTAACTTCTTTTGGTTCAAGACTCTTGGGCACATGCACATTAGGTGACTGAGTGATTCAAGTTTGTACAGTTGGCTCTGTCTTCTCACCCTTCCATGATGGGAGAAGGTCCTTGTAGTCAAAGAAGCCAAAGTGGAAGAGCATGAATCAATGTTTTGTGGCTTGAAGGAAGTGCGTGGCAATGTATGTTTGAAGTTTCAAGTTAGTATAAGAGTTCAGTACAGCCCATGCATGCTGCCGCTTTGCAAGGATTTTTCTATCTAGTATGAATGACTGCTTCTTTGATGAGAGGTTGCCAATCATGGAAAATGCAGTGCTGACCCATGCATCTTGCAGCTTCAGTCCTGTCAGAGCTTTCTCAAGGTAGATGCCCCGCAAGTTTGTTTGTTTTTTCTCCATGAGAGATTTTATCTTGAGACAACCCACATTGTTCAAGGTTCTACTTTCAGCGCATGAAGTCACCAGCACAGTTTCACAAATTCCAAACATACCTGTGCAGGGGAAGCTGCTTTTGGAAAACAAAAAACTCCTCTTTGTTTGAAGCTGATTTAAAGTGACAATTTCCTTGCCATGCCATAGTTTGGGACCATGTGTCAAAGAGGGTAGGAATTCACTTTGAATAAATGACTGTATGATTAACCTCACAGTTTCTTTTTCAGAAGCTTGAAGGCAAATGTTAAAGACTGAGCTTTCACAAGTAGAGACGTGTGGTGGTTGGCAAAATACAGTTGTCGGCCCACAATGACTCCCAGATATTTATTTAAATGAGTGGACTCAACCTGCTGGCCTTTAATAAACCACCTGTGTGCCTTGTATTTGAAGTCCACTAGCCGCACTACTTTCTTTCTGCAAGTTCAGCTCTAATCCTTGCTGCTCTATATAATTTGTGAGGGCATTGATCAGTCTTTGCAGGCCGATTGGAGTTTAACTTAATATGACTGTCATCTGCATATTGCAGGTTCACTATTTTTTCATTTGCCAAGATCGGGAAATGGCAGTCTACTGCTGTCAAGTCAGTGTGTAGATAGGCTAAGTGTAAATTGAACAGACACAGAGCCAGGACACACCCTTGCTTTAGGCCATTTCTTGTTCACATTTTTGAGATGACTCTACTGCTGGTTCCAGTTTTCACCTGGGCCCACATATCACTATAAAGGCCAATAATTTCATTAAGCATTTTTCCTGGCATGCCCTATGCTTCCAATTTCCTCCAAAGGCGGTCACGTGGCACTCGATCGAATGCCGACTGGAGGTTGATAAAACAGACAAACAGCCTAGCTTTTTTCCTCTTGGCCTTTTCAGTCAAATCTTGTTTTAAAGTTCCTCATGGCATCCTCATTTGTGCTGATGGACACTTACCTAGTTTAACTTCTGACTCTGACATAAAACAGTTTTTAGCAGATATAACCTCAGCCAGTAGGGTTGATGAACTCCCACCCAGCTGGGACATTCTTCACTGTATACTTCCAAGGTTAAGTAGTTCTTTGCACCTGCCTGCCATTTCTTCTGAAGGTGGTATCTGCCTTTCATATGGGCCAGTTCATCCCTTTCTGTCTCCTCTGTCTTCCCTCCTCCTCACTCCACCAAAGAGGAGGAGTGGCTCCATTGACTATGCCCCATGCATGCAATGTCTTATTATATAGACTGTATATGACAAACCACAGTGGATAATCAGCTCTGTATAGTCTTTGTCAGAGCCAAGAAGGTAAGGTGGTAACCAAGCCCATGCTGTTTTACACTTTGCATCAAGATCTGCTATGCCGTAGCCAAGAAAAGCCCTCTGGATGGCATTTGGCCCACTCTGCAAGGAGCATGGCTTCTTTTACAGCTCTCACCAGAAGCATTTCAGTAGCTTACCTCTGCCGGGTGGCCACATGGCCATCCTTTCATACTTTTGCTAAACATTCTGCCTCATACATACACCTGCAGTGATAGATACTTTATCAGGCAGGGATGTTGTAATCTACGGGGTGGCAGGTGCAGTGTCACGTAGTCCAGAGATGTGAGGGGCCTATTTTACCCCAAATATGGTTGCTTTTTACTACCTGATGGAGGGTCATGGAACCCATTTTCCTTGCTTCAATTGGAGCCCATGATCCTAAGGTTGCCAGGGCTCTATTGAATGACTTCCTTGGTTAATAGGCACAATTCAGCCCACCTCCTGGAGGGTATTGCTTTTGGACTCAGTAATAATTTAGGGGGAATGCTGGAAAAGTTATCCATATGAAGAAAAGCAGCTAGTTATGATATCTCTGGTGGATACTTTACTTTCCTGCAGATTTATCTTCTCCCTTCTACCTGTCCCGATTAATTAGTGTGATTAATAGGATCCCAATGCATGGAAACATTCACATACTGTATTTGTTGTTATTGATGATGCTTTCTTGATTTCTGTGCATTGATATCAATGGGGAATGGAAAAGGCATCGGAGAAGAACATCAGCACATCATTTGGCACCTCATATGGCGCCACATCCTGCAAAAGCAGAGTCGCGCCAAGATGCTCAGCCTGTTAATGCTAGCATACAATTTTTCAGAATCTAGTCAGGCGCCAGAGGGTGTTTTGCGAGATGAAGAATCTGTGGGATCAAATAGTTGGCACAAAAAGTAGATACCCAAGGTTTAGTAACTTTATCTTCTGGAATGTAATTGCATGTTCGGATCTTACTAATGAATTTAAATGGTGTTTATACATTTCAGTATCCTGATTTAATTAAGGTCCTGTTGAATAAATAGGTACGCTTGAACTCAAATACATCAATGCACATTTAATTTAGTTTTTCTCATTTGCTAAAGCCAAACATTGGATGGTAGGCTGAGGTATCTGTCAGCAGCACAGACAGCTTGAATTTTAATAGCTGAGTTTCAGAGATTTTTGTCATGCATTGTTATTTGGACTGACGCCTTGGCTTCCAGGGAAATGAAGCACCCAGGCCACAATGGTGCAGTTGTCTTTAAGAATAGATACGTTTTACTTTAAGAGGCTACGCTAGGTGCACTGCAGAGTACATGGATCATGACTGGACTAGGACCATAGAAAAAGTTTTAAAATGTTCTTGCTCGATTGCTTCAAGCAACATGGTTGAGCTCTCTTCAAGATATTTGTTGTCTCCCTCCCCAGAAGGGTTTTAAAATGGGATAAGGTGTTTTATTATTTACCAGGTTTTTGGATATCTTTTGGCGAGCACACCATAGGTTGTACAGATAGTAATGAAGAGAATCTCATGAAACATTCCAACTCTTTGGAATGTGGTACAGTGACCAGGATATTTGTTTCTCCACAGCAACAAATTTAGTATGTGGCTTTTGGAAAATTGTTTTCTACTCTCAACAGGCTTACTTTAAGACTTGATAGTCTTAGACTCTCCAAGCATCAAAAATAGTGCATTCCTCTCCAACCTACTGTCGCTCTCCTGGTTCAGTGGATTTGTATGGCCAATAAAACAAAGTCTGTGACTACACTCTGAGGTATCAAAGTTTTGCCTCATCTCAATGTACAAGGACCCACAGAAATGGGGAAGTAATTGGCACTAAATAGATTACATCTGCACTAGCCAACTAAAGATGGTCCTGACACTCGCAATTTGGTCTTGCCTCGCATTGACATGTCAGGACATTCCCGTCCTCTATTAAATAATGAGCCTTTTTAACAGCCTCTCCCTTGCTGAGGGCCACTGACATTTTGGATTTTGGTAACTTCTATTGAGTTTTAACAATGAATGGGCTTTGGTTGGGGTACCTCACTAATCAAAGTAATAGTCACAATTTGCTCAGATCCACAATAAAAAGTGGGAGAGTGCCTCTCTGCAAACAACTGTTCCAATATTTTGCTAGCCACGTCATACATAGCCGGAACTAAGGTCATTTTAGTGATTAGGTACCAATATTTTGCCTATGACTCACCCCTCGGATGGATATAGTGAACAACTTTGCTAAGAACTTCCTGTGGAAATGAAGATAACATGGCTATCACTACCAGATTTGTAATCCATACACCTCAACACCAACAACATTTGGTGTCAGCATGAGAATAAATATGGTACGGACTTACTGGGGTGTAGTACCAATATTGTATATGTGTGTTGTGTGCTTTCCTGTTCAGTGTGTTCCAATGTTCTGCTTGATATCTTCTCATAATGCAGTAAAATTATTTTCATCAATCTCCAAATGTGCCTTGTGTGTC
This sequence comes from Pleurodeles waltl, assembly GCF_031143425.1. Lineage (NCBI taxonomy): Eukaryota > Metazoa > Chordata > Amphibia > Caudata > Salamandridae > Pleurodeles > Pleurodeles waltl. The sequence continues at coordinate 140,848,304 of NC_090448.1, forward strand.
CAGTTAAAATTATGAGAGGACAGTATCAAGATGCAGTAAATATTCCATGCAGTGCCTCTTTGGCCTAGTGGCAAGGAATTTCTCTAAACAATTTAATGTCAAACAGAAAGCTGGTTGATATTGGGATGCCTCAGTTGCATAGAGTGTATTCTTTCTTCTTCATCTTTACAAACACCATCAATAACTATCCCAAGCATGCATCACAGTGGCAGCAGCAGTGCCTACTTAGGAATTACCCTGCTTCCACAAATTATGTAGCCAAGGAATTTCCCAACCTTTGAAAAACGAGTTCAGAAGAACAACTGGCTCAAGTCGTCCTTTCCTGTCCTTGCCCATTTTGAGTTCCAAGTGTACACATATCCAAACAGGCACATTGTCCAAAATGGTAATAACAACTATGTGAAGGTATTCACCTTGTGACCAGCATATTGCTCAAACACGTAATTAGTCCTGGAGTAGGGTTTGTGCACCCTAAAAGAAGGTAAATTCTTGGTAGCCAGGAGTTTACTCCCTCCTTACATTTTACAAACTATCCAAGTAGAACTTGAACTGACTAGTAGCACTTTAGTGGATGTTGCACCCAACCTTAGACTTGCTAACAGCCCATGGCAATGGTGATCTTCCTTGCCCTTTAGCATTACATACTGTCCTTAGCACTACTCAGATCATCCACATGAAACTGAATCCCTATGGAAGAAGAATATGGTTCCCTCATTATGTTTGCTTTGTGGAGATGCTAGAAACAGCTGTGGGTACTGCCTGTGACTCATTCTATTCTAGCCAAGCAGTTGCTTTTCTTAATGCTGTTGTTAGTGCAGTTCAGATGATTGCATTCAGTTGCAGGGCTATATGAGTCTGTCTGTCACTGTGAAAGGTCTCAAAAAGATCATCCAACAGAGTGATGTCAATGCACTATTCATCATCATGATCACAATTGAACTGCAAGCCACACAGCAGTTGGTATAAATTTGTAAAAACCCCACTGCATGACTCTCTTAACCCTCTTGTGTACAACCACCTGAATACCAATAGATGAAAACCCAGAATATTCCAATAGAGGTAGGGGAAAGCCATTAAAGAGGTGAAATGGTCCACAGTCAATAAAGGGAAACCCCAAGACCCTCTGAGGGTTATGAGGAGAAAGCAGAAACACAGATCTAAAGGGAGCATAGCACAACCTCATCCCCAGACATCCTGTTGCACAACTGTGTCGCCAGATTAAAAGGTTTGATCTAGAAATGAACACTTACAGCTATAATTAGAGAGACTATGCAATAAATTCTGCTGCCCTTCAAAGCTGGAGCAAGCAAATGGCAAGTTCAATCTATATCAGGAATCTCAAGTGATTAGAATCCTTCCATGCCACCACTGGTGCAGTTTAGTCCTGTCTTCTTCCTGTAGCAGTGTTGGGGGCTCCCACTGCTACCCGCCCCCTGGCCCCTTTTGAATTTGGAGGCTGGTGTTTAATCTTCTGCATCAGTATATTGGAAGTAGAGTAGAGATGCTCATAGCTGCTAAAGTCTCCTATCTGTTAGGGTAGTGGTAAGGCTTTATTTATCTAAAAAACAAACCAAACTGTTGTCTGTGCTCTTCTGAAATGGGTCTGATATCCAGGAGTCTGTGAAGTGTTATTGAGGAGATATTTAAAAGCAAAATGGGTGAGTCAGCCCTTTGTTGTTTTGCTACCAGCCATCAGGACTATATTGTACTCTTCAAAGTGGAGAATTTTGCTAGAATGTCCCTTCATCTTTGAGGTTTTTCATGAACATTTGTCCATGTAAAGGAACTTTATCAAGATGTACCATAGGGTGTTTGCCATCAAAGAGAGATGAATAGAGACCCAAAATAAAAACCTCCATATCAGCACTTATAAAAATCATGCAGCCCCGTTCACACTTCATTAACAATTTTCAAGGTCCACACAATAGGCAAATGCCTGTTCTGAGTTTTTCTCAAAGGGTTTCACTGAGTGCTGTAAATTGTTGCAAACTGCCTCTAGGGGTTGCAGTCTGGAATTCCCCTCCACCTAGCCAGCATATTGAAGTATTTGCCGATAAGTCAGTCTTGAGCACTGCTCACTGCACATCTCTGGGAGACACCCATGTCACATGCAATACCACCCAAAGGGCAGGGCCTATCACAAGTGACCAGGCCATCTGTGAACAAAGGATGAGGTGCACACCGCAAGGTGAGCAGCTAAATCCAAGAAGGAAACAGTCACAAAGCTTGTGACAGACACGTATGAAATGTTTAGCAAACACCCACATGTGCTATACAAAATCAATTGCAAACAGACGGCCATAATTGAGATCAGCACTGCATCCAGTAGTTCTGAACTCACCTCCTAGAGGACCACTACACACCAGTCCCACTGCTCATTAAGGTTGTCAATTGCATATCAGTTCAGAGGTCTGTCTATCTTGAGGAATTGTGGGCCCCTGGGACTTAAAGCCATGAGCTGAAGAAGCGCAAATCCTACTGCGCGCCTGCATCTTGAGTCAAGCTGCAAAAGCAGCCAAGTAACCTCCTCTTGGGCTGTTGTGATGGCCACCACCCATTTCAAGGACTCGCCGATCCCTGGACCCAGCAGCAGTCGTTGGATGGATTGTCAGAGAACCAAACTTGGGATTTAACACCAATTGACCATCCCTCTGTGCACCCTGAGCCCGATCTTCAATTCAATAGCTAGTCCCTGTTGTTTCTGATGGGAGCAATCCCTTCTCTCGCGTAGCTTCCCCTCCGCTGCACTAGTTATAATCCATCTTTGGATGCATAGATGGTTTGTGAAATATTCAGTCTCAGGAGTTTTGTTAGTGGAGCAGTCTGGAGGCCCTTATGAGGTAAGGTTTTGAATACAGTGTCTAAGTACCGAAGAAATAGGTCTGATTTACACAGGCATTTATCAGTTGGAACAAGGGATGTTAAATTGGGCCCAGGAAACGTGGGCCTTCATCTTTGTTGCATGGTGCTACCACACTGTAATGTCATTGTAATCACTTTTAATCTGGATAATCTTTATCTGCAGCTTTGTCCTCAGCAAATCAATACAAAATTGTACTTTTTGTTTTGGGAAATAATTTGACATACAGAATTACGTATAACTTGTAAACATGGATTCTTTGATTAATTATTTAGAGTGAGAATGGGCAAAGAGAGAGGTATTTCAAAAAGAAAATAACTTGTTGCAATTATTGTGCCATGAGATTTTTTAGTCTCATACAAAATCCAGTGGGCTGCTGAAGAGAAAAGACAGTGTAGTTGATGGTCCACCTGTTGCTACTTTATTTTATGCCTGATATTACTAACTATAAGGGAACCACGCAAAGCAGAGTCACAAGATAGTTTCTAAACTAGGCCTACAGTCTCAATCCCTGTGGCGACTTACATGCTACTATTTGCCTGATTTATAGGATGATGGACGGGGTAAAGGCCATCCGGATGGTGAAGGACTTTATGTCTGCAACCCTGATTGTCTTTACTCCATCCACCAAATTTGAACCAGCGCTGATTGTGTTTCTATGAAATGGCATCCCAATTGTTCATACAAGGCCTTTTAAAAGGTTGGTGACCCACACTTACAGCAACCTTTTAAAAGGGGTTACTTTTCCAAAAACTTTCACTTTAGGAGTTTGTTTTTGGAGAAGTAAAAACTAATGACCCCAACATCATGGGGGGGTTTCTCGAAATTGGGCAGGGGGACTGAAAATTTGGCACATAGTGTACTCCATCACAGTTTCGATGAAGCAATCTGTCCACTAAACATATACTCAGGCTCCTTCTCTGCCTGCTGCTCCTGGCCCACTGATGCCTGACTCAATTGCCACTTACACTCGCTTTGGTATCTGCAACAGCCAATTTCTGATATTTCCCTTGCTGAGAAAAAGCTGGCATGAGTGCCAGAGCCTCTAGCAAAGCTACATATACTTTTTCAATATCTGCGACCTGTGGTCAACTGATGAATTTGACATAGTGCCTTCTGCGTTTTGCCCCACTTATTTCCTAGTCATCCCCTTCATTCTCTTTCCCTCTTGTATTACTCAAATGTTGTCATTCTCACTTCTGTGGCAAACTTAGCCTTTTCCCAAGGAGGATCTCTCACACACAACTTCATGGATTGTCCCAGCAAGGATGGACCTCACTTTCCCTTTGAACCCCAGTGCTTGTTTCCAGGGAAGAGACATCTTTTGTGTCTCATCAACATTTATGGCCATGAGCTTTTTCCAGAAGGATCGGTGAGATGGGATCTGGATGAGGAGCATTTCAATGAAAAAGCATAGGCCGCCAGGAGAGAACCAGTGAGTTTCTTGGTCAAGACCGAAACAATAAACTACCTAGCAGTGTACTTAGTTGATCAAATATAAGATTTCAGATCAGCTGTTCATGATTGTTCACACATTTGTGAACAAATGACATGCACAATTGCATGGGCTTGTCCGAGATCAGTGACAAGCTCACATAGACAGTTCACTATGTTAACTAAACCAAGACAGGCTAAATTCTGCATATCATTATTTTAAATACATGGCAGGATCCTTGCAATGTATGTAATGTTCTTTTGAATTAAGATGTTTCCCAGATCATCTTAATGGGTCCTGAGAAGAGCAACAATCGTGGCCTGGCCACCTCCTCTTTTCTGATGTACTACAGTGTATGCCTGGTATTTGTTGTGAAATTCAAACATTACTGGCTCAGTCAAAATGGAAATCTACCTGCTTCGCAAATCCCATGAAAAGCTAAAACAAGTCTCCCCTTGTCCCCTTTTCCCCCAAAACCCAGGATTAAAATCTGGCTTCAGAAATTGCTTTAGTACAACGAAACCTACCCATCCGATGGCCGAAGATGTCTCCTTTTCACTGACAATAATGGCACCTTGTTCCTGATCTTACTCAGCCTCTTTTTCACTCTTTCTCTATTTAAGACAACCTGCATCAAATGTCAGGGTGATAATAATCCCTGTTAACCTTGCTAGGAAAATGAATACATCAAGCAGACAGCACCAGGCTATAATAGTGGGCATTGCTAGATTGAAAGAACTGTAAAAAAGGAAAAGGCATGAAGATTTGAAGCAACATTCTCCTCAACATCAGAACTGCTCCAAACCTTTTATTAATTGGGAGGGATCTGAAGATAGACCTAGTCAAAGAAGACTACATCTCTCCACCCTTGGACAGTTTTACCTGCTTGTGAAAGACCCTGGTTCGTATTCATGAACTCCTTCCCAGGTTCAGTGTCGGACTCTTCTCTAACTAGTTTGACTTCTACAAATACTCTTATATACAGTGTACAAGCATACCTACAGAAGATGTTAAAACCGAAAGAAGTCTGCAATTCATTTGAGCTCAGCAGTCATCTGAATTACAGAACCTGATGGCTCCATTACATTTTGTACTGCTTTGGGCAAGATGAATGACTTTACTCAGGTAGTTGCTTATCCCCTTCTCTGAGTCAATAAATTAATAACATTGTTAATCGAGAGGCAAATTATATCTCTATATTGGACCTAACAAACTTCAGATTATACAGAACACCTGCCATTTTTCAGTGGTTGTTGGTCACCTGTCATTATAGACAAAAGAACAACCACAGTAAAAATAACAATTATGAAGCCATGTAGAGAGTGTATAACCACAGATTCTACGGGGCAGGGAATTCAAGTAAAGCAACAAAATTGAATGAGCGAAAGCTAGATTATAGGCAAAGGGGTTTGTGAATAGTGAGGAGGTGAAGATTATTAGGCTGCAAAGGTCAGAAGAGAAATGATGTGGGAATCACAGCCAAGTAAGGATGGGTCATCCATGAGTCAATTTTAGAAGACCAAGATGAACAGTATGAAATGACCGGTGCTGCTAAAAAGTAATTTGGCCTGTCATTAGTTGATGCAGGTGGGCTGATGATGAGGGCAAGGGAAGAGTATGCAGATTGCAAGGCTGACAACATTATTAAGGTGCAAGAGGACATAACTTCTAAACTCAGTTATGTTCATAAGTGATTGATCCATAAAGATTGGAAGTATTCCTATGATAAGTAATCATATTTTAAATATATAAATCTGTGTTCAAGTTCTAGTGTCATATTTATAGTAGTAGATCAGGCCCTGATTTAGAATTTGACGGACAGAGTAGTGGCTTGTCAATTTCAGACATGACCGCTTGCCCAGATGTCCTCTCTCTACATTGCAAGGAACCATTGTCACAATGGTTCCTTTCAAGGTACAAAAGGGTTTGTGAAAGGCCAATACTGATTTAGGCGGCTACCCACCGAACTTTTAAACTTTTTTTGTTTTTCATAAACAAACTTCCAAAGAAAAACTTAAAAACTGATGACCCTGACACCCTTATAGTTTTATCATTGGGTGCGGCGGGGGCATTATTTGCATTTTTATGTCCCACACTGCCAGGTTATATTCAGCAGTGACACAGACAATCCTTCTTTCTACGTTCCCTAGTCCAATGGGCCACAAGAGAAAGCTTTCCATAGACGATTCATAGGGTAATCCAATGCATTTATGACAGCTTGTCATGTCCACCAAATTCTAAATCATTTTTTTTGTGTTTTAACTGTGGCCAAAGTCAGCATGTGACACATGCTTTTTTTGGAGCTAGGAAAATGTTGCTTTAGTAAAGCAGCCTTGGTCTTTTTGTGCTTCCTTAATGTTTGATAATTGAAGATTGTGTTCAATTACTAGCAAATTCACCAAATAAGGCACACTAAAGCAAGAATGGTGGGAGGGGGGACTTTTAGCCTTTTTGGAAGCACATAAGGACAAGAGCTTTAGCTCCCACATAGGGGTAGTAAGCAATAAATAAATGTTGCAATGCACTACAATACAAATACAGTAACCCAGAAAAGATTCAAGTACCCTAACCAAGCACGTAAATGTAGCTAATCCTCTCTATAAAAAAAAACAGATAGGCCTTTATACTAATATACCATGTCCAGGATCACTTGTAAAACAATTACTCAAGGACTATTACATAACTTACACTACATAACCCCCACCCATCCCATGAACAATTAGAGAAGGCAATCCTCATGCAGCAGAGGGTGTAGAGAGACACCATGTGTCCGGCTATATCTTCTCAGCTTACTCAGGTTGAGAAGAGGGTGAGAAGATCCACGTGCTTCCCGAGACACACCCCTCAGAGACAACCCAAATGTGTGGATGGCATGTCGCAAACACCCCCTCCCCTCCAAGGAAACCAGCCACAGTGAAATCTCTACTCCCACCCTGCATCACACATACTCAGTCATTGAGCAAGGTCAGATTAATGGGCAGGGCATCCCTCCCACGGAGATTGTGCCACATGAGCAAAACAGAAAAGCTCTGCGATAAAGTGCTTGGGGACGAAGGGGGTAAACACATAAAACTGTTTTTCAGAAAGTCTGCGATTCAAAATTTCACCAGCTTCGTGAGTATAAAACAGCATGTCGCAATCTACAAAAGGTATATTATGAATGAAAAGTGATGGTCTGACTCAAGTTGTACACTGTGGAATTTAATGTGGTGGTGGAGTGAAAGGAGCGTCTACCACCACCTGTGCCTTTCAGTGAATCAATGCTTCCCACACTAAAATAGCATTTTCATCCTATTAACATGAGGCCGACCTAACGTGACCGTCAACTTCCACTCTGTGAATCACTGCTGGGGAAGTGTGAACAGACGTCATCAGCATGATATCATGCGAATGCATTGAGGTCGCAGGCCTCCATCCTTGCATTTGAAACCATTCACAAACAGATGCGAAAGACATCCAGCCTCATGCATATTAATGAGAGAGGACTTTTTGTGTCTCCTTGCAAATTATGACAATGCAGCGGGCTGATTTGTTCTTCAGCCGCAGAACAAAACAGAGGTTAGTTCGCAAAATAGCAAAACACACAACGTTTGCTTTGCAACTGGACTTTTATACATCGGGCCGCAAGTAATGGATGAACATGAAATTACAAAACCATATAACATAACAAACATTTTACAACCGCGATTTCAAGTGAATGTGACGTGGAGCCAATGAAAGCTGTCCACTTAGGAAGCAAAACAGTGCACGACCGAAGTGAACACATGCAATTCTCCTTTTTGTTAAAATACATCGTTCAAATCAGTGGCATCCTATGGACAAAACTGAATTTCAGAGCTAGTTTTCTCTGCCGACGCGAAAAATGCAACCCATTCTCTCTAACGTGGTTTGTACAATTTAGGCATCATTGAATAATGAAAAAACTGCATCCCCCACGGATTCCATTTTATCTCCTTGTGTTTGTTCATCTTATCATACAGGGTTTGTCATAAATAGTGCTGAAGCGACCTTTAAGCAAACCTATAAATAAGTTTGTACTAAGAAGCCATGACTCTCCCAGTACATTTACATTCTTCGCTTGCCCTTTTTTCAGTCAGTGCAGAGATATCTCGAGCTACAAAAGATCAAGCGGGTGACTTTGTTGTTATCACCACGGGTGTTACATCTAGAGTGCTTTCACCAGCTCTTCTTCAAATGTGATTGAGTATTTTCAAGCATTTTACATTTAATCATATGTTCCTGTATCGTGGCTAAACCTAGTTTTACTGACTTGTGTGTTCTTATTCTTGGTGTTAATATCGCAGTAAAAAAATATAACTCATTATGAAAAGTCATGTGAGGTGTAAGAATGCCCTGACCCATTGTGTGAACATTAGAATAACATTCTTAGAATCTCTTGTGATCCTCAAACAAGATCATATCGAAGGTGCATATCACTGGTGAGATTACCATCACGCTTCAAGCAGTATTTAAGACTTGAAAGGAGAAAAAAGACGTCAATCTAAAAATGTACAAAATGTTAGGAAGATAGGTAGAATGAGCCTGGAATATGTCCAAGATTATAATGAAGTTCTCTGTAAAAAATTAACAATGGTACATTGCATCTATTGGAAGCCTCACAACGTAAACCTATGCCTCATCTTCAAAGAAAATTTAATCTCGAATTGACCCTAACCCTAATTAGCTGCCTTTTTTAAACATATACTGAAAACTGTCTTGTGCATCTTCGCTTTTGTTCCTAGTTACCACTCTAGAATCTAGACTCGTCGAAGAGAATAGTCCTTCGCCGCTCTCAGATACTCTTTATATAATGTCACTACAATTAGATATCGATGTCTTTTGGTGGGGACCTTTGTGGTTGCCACTTTTGTACCCACTTACTCAGAGCATGTGCTACTTTGTTATATATGCCGCATTAACACTGTCATAGAACCTTCCTGGTCTGGATTCATATTTTGTATTAAAATCTTGTCCGGTGTTCTGGCACAGGGAGCAGGCCAGTCTACTTGAGGATGGTCCTTATTGATGAAGCATTTCTCAGTCTCCCTATAGTTGCCACATGAGCGTGGGAGAGAATGTGTCAACGTTCAAACAGAAGAGGATCATGCAAGAATAAACAATCACTCTTAAGAAGGTGCAAAGGGCCTAAGTAGAAATGACATCCGTTAACTGTGCCACTTAACAGAAGGAGCAGGTAAACCTATCTTTTAGTACAGCAAAGATGGCCAGGAGAGTGAGCCTAGAGAGCTCTTAAGAACCTGATTTCCACTCAGCATGAAGTGGACTGCTAAGGTCTGATGTTCTGCACCCTTCTCTCAATCAAACGCTTATAGAGAGATTTAGGCACATATTATATAAATATCAACCACATGTGAATGCAGCACTAAGAAAATAGAGAACTTTGGGTGATCATTATTTACTTTTACTTTAAGAAGGCTCTGAGAAAAGATTCCACGTCATGATAAATATCATTTTGTTTTGTGTATTCTGCAACGAGTTATGTGAGGATCCTCTTTTTGAATGTCGAGGGCCTTTTGTGTCTACACATAATCTACAACAAATGCAATGTATTCACAAATGTCCATTAGTGCATGTCTGTGACATCTAGACATTGGGGTATGTCTTCACTGATCCTCACTTTTTTGAGTCTGACACCTAGAGGAATGCAACTTTTATCACCGCAGTCTTGTAGAATAGTAATTAATCCATCTCAGATTCTTTTCTTAGCCTTTGAATTATTTATTTAAGTCTAGGAAACCTATTGATCGACCATGGCACAGAAGGAAGAGTGAAATATGGCCAGTAGCTATAAATCCACAAACCAAGTATCTTATCTTTTCTCTTCAAGCTGTCTCATTATGACTTAGACTTGCTATGGCTTTGTAGCTGATCTTTTGTGACCATTGCAAGGGCCAAGCTGGATTATGGCTGGAGGTGTTCAATATAGACATGTGCGATGATTATCTCATTGTAAAATTATTTTATCATGTCCAGTAAAAAAATTCAGTTTGAATAGCTGCAGAGACTGAAAACCTTTGGAATCTGCAATTACAGGCAAGTCTTTTATTCTTTCTAGACACTGTTTGTTATGTATTAAATGAGTAAATTCCTATGATTTTAAATTCATTGTCTGTGCTGTTCAATATCATCAGCTGTGCGTGAAAAAAGAGGAAAGGTGGCTAGTAAGTGAATTTATCTAGGGTACTTGCAGTGTTACAATATACTAATCTATGCATGACATGATTGATTTGCTGTGACTTGTCCATTTAGTTTTTATCTTTTCAAGCACCTTTAAGATTTCCGTTTGTGTTTTCACTTTTTTTGCATATTATGTTTTATACATCATATCCTGACAGGGCAGTGTATGATAGGCCAAAATGTGTTTCCGCCAACTAGCTGAGATTAGTGTTTGATAACTGAAATCCTTGGTTTGGTGGCCTCAGGTTCTAGCAGCTTCTCAAGGAAGGCAGCTGCCACAGACCTCCTGATTGGTAGATGTGCCTATAAAATCCTGTAACCTTTGACTAGTGATTCTTTGTTCTTGTAAACCCTGATATCTATCCCTCTAAGTGTAAATGCCATAGTTAAGAAGGCTGTTTCCTTAGAGACGAAATATAGAATCCTTTTTGAAAAATAAGAAACTTGACCCTGTACATGTGTAATAAATGAACTCCATATAGTTGGTTATAACTGTGCACTTAGACGGATTAGATGTTTTGCATACCTGATTTTAATTCAAAGCTCTGTATTAATATTGCAGTTTATTTGCCTCTTTTGCAATCCCATTAAATCTAGATAATTAAAACACTACTATCCATCAACCACATCTTCCTAGGAAAAATAACCTTCTTATAGCTAGCGATCTTCAATGTTTTTTCTGCATTAGTTTAATTGGAACAAAACTTGATGTTGTCAGAAATATATTTGCTTGTGTTGCTTGGGTTTGGTTGACAACATTTTATAAATATTAACATATTAATGATAATATTTAACAATCATAGGTGCATGGACAAATAGATATATTTAGAAAAAAATGAATGGACATACATCAATTAGTGTGATTTTGTACCCAAAAAAATCACCTCATACTTGCTACCTTATCCCATTAATGTTAATTTGGTTCACAGAGCTGCAAATTGGTCAGCAGTGATAATGAACTGAATTGCTTTTTTTCTAAGCGTCCATTTGCCTTTTAGTTAATCCACCACCTACTATTTGCATATGTTGTTTTCTTATTTCAAAATTCAAATCCCAGCTTATTTGTCCATCACTCAGTACTTATTGACGTGTTTGATTTTTTTTACATCGGTTTAAAAGTCATTATGACTCCAAAGTAATCAAAAGCATGTACAGCAAGAGCTTTCAAGTGTTATCCACTTGAGCATTCCTTTATAACCTTCAATGTTTACACCCTACCTGCTCTGTTCAGGGATATTTTAGCGATGCATGGAATACATTTGACTCCCTCATCGTTATCGGCAGCATTGTAGATGTCGTTCTCAGTGAAGCTGATGTAAGTATACGCGAGTCTTCCCATGGTTTCTTCCTTCTTTATGTTTTCCTACAACTGTCATTTTCTGGACAAGTCACAGATTTCCATTACCTTTCCTAACTAATATGTCTTTGCAGTTAGAGGAGCAGAAAATAATCGAGGGACAACCTCAAGCTCATTTTGCGAAACAAATTGACTCTAACATAAAGGAGCCATGAGTGTGTTCACCAAGTATTGTATCGGTCTATAGTTAAGGCTACCAGATGACTCTAAGTCACCAAGGACAGATTGCTTCCTTCCTGAAACTTTGTTTAACAACTTACTACATTTTGGTAGTTGCATTCTATGTTTACTTCCGTTAATCCAGTTGTACAAAAACACCTGAAAACAATGATTTGTTTAACAAAATCCCAGGAATGGAGCATTTTATCATTGGTAACATGGAATCACTTGATAACCTTATATTTCACTTTTTCAGATATAATTCATTTATTGTCAAATTTGATGTACTATACATATATACATTATAGTGTATCTTCGAGTTGCTTGTTAATGCATTGTAAATCAGACCAGAAATACACTAAAGATACTTTGAAACTTCACTAAATATTAAATATAATGTTAATAAATGTTAACAAGCCAAAAGTGTCTTTCTGGTTACACTGTCCTTCTCTTATTTCTCCGTTTCTGTTTTCTTGTTTTCCATTTCCGTTTCTACTGAATACTTATCCTAACAGCACTATTTCACTGATGCATGGAACACTTTTGATGCCTTAATTGTTGTTGGTAGCGTCGTTGATATTGCTATCACAGAAGTTAATGTAAGTAACAAATGTGCATGCACTGCACTTTACAGAAGCCTATAAACATTGTGTTACATCATTGTGAACATTGTAAGATGGTATTTGACCCACTGCTATATGTGGAAAGTGGATTATTATCATAATTTATAGCTAAAATGTGTTTGTCATGCTGATAAAATATGTGAGACACAAACAGGTTGCACACAAACACATGGAAATGTGGAAGACAATGTAAATCTCTCCTGAAACATACAAACAGGAATTTGTTAATCAAAATAATATATTGCCTTTGGGCAACATAATTATTGTTCCATTATTCACCATCTGATTTAAAAAATGTGATGAGCACTTCAGATTCCAAAATCAGAGCAGCTCGGATCTCGGATTTCGGATTTCATGCTGCATCCCAGACATATGCCAAATTATTGTGCATTGTAGACTGGATTTCAGAGCTATAGCTGAAACATAATACTATTTTGCACTAACCTTGTTACTGTAATGGGGCTGCTTCCATTGGCCACGTTTTATGATATATTAGGCTGGGAGCCATGTTCATCATTTAAATGAATTTCAATCTCAACTTGCAGAAGAGAAGAGAATCATGTGCTATTGCATGAATGGTTAAGCTCATAGTTGCTTTACGTTGTTTGAACATGAAAGCTGAACACTGAATAAAAGAGTAGAAAAGGTTCATGCTACATTGCAGCTAATCACCACATATCCTTTGAGATTGGTGCAAAAAGAAGTAAGAATGTGGTTCAGCTGCAGGTGGCTCTTGAACAGTGAGAAAGGTTATTAGAATACATTATTGTTGTAATAATTTGTGATTTTAAACATGACAATTGTAATGGTAAATTTAGGACTTGCATAACTCGGATTGAGTCGCAATTGCATATTGGAGGTCTTTGTATATGGTACCGTCTCTCGATTTATTTTGGTCCTCATATTAATTCTTCATTGTGGTCTCTCCAGGCATCTGTCTATCCTCCTTCAGGAAAGAAAGTGTCAGTGAACCATATATTGGATCCATTACTGTCTGACAAATTGTTATTTGTACTCTTATTGGCATTACTTCTGAAACCTGTATTGACTACTCCCTACACACATTTTAGTCAAAGTTCCAAAGAATTATGATCTTTGTTTAATTTACATAAATCTAGTATTAAGTTTAGGAGCAGACGCATACGTTTATTATTAAGATTTGCTGATTTGTTACAAGTGCTTTAGTTGAAATGAATAGAAGAATAATCTGGCCCACATTGTGGGTTCATCACTTAATTTGCAATGTCTAATCACTGCAGAAAATCAAAGAGAGTCAGCAGTAATATGGTTGACTGATTATTTTGTTTCAAGAAATGATGTGTTTCTCCATTTCATAGCAGTGTAATAGACACAATATCTAAAGAAAAATGTATTTCACCTTTATCTGTGAATGTGGCTGAGGCTTCCTCATTTGGATGCATGATCAGTTCACCATTTATCTTTATGGATGTGAATCACAAAGCTCTATTTGAAAGTCAGAAATATACTCCCACAGACTACTACATTTTCCAGTTTTCATGAAAGTGACACCAAATCCCGGGCGTACTCCTGGACATCTATAGATTCCCAGAAGTTATGACAGTTGTAAAATTCACGCATGTTTAATTTCCATCCTGTACAACAACTTCAAATGTTGCACATTTACATTTTGCTTACAATGGGAAAATCTGCTGCTTTTTAGGTTGAGCCTGTGTGAGCATGCATTAGCGCATGAGCGCTTGCTTGCAAGACTTTTGTGTTTAATAATGGGGTTGGAACCTGCCATTGCTTACCGTTCTTTAGCATCATTGTCACTCTTCTTTGCTACCTTCTAATTGAGCTGTGCTTGCCTTGCATCACTTCCTTTTTTTTCTGTGGGGCATGGACCAACCACAGATTAATTTAGTTTAATTAGTGTCCCTCTGTTGTCCATCCACTTCTCGTGATGTAAATCCCCAGTAGGGCAGGGGAAGAGTCCGGGAACATCTGCATCTTGTTTCCAAGTCTGGGGCTCTCACTAGGAGTCTTAAATGACACATAAAGCCTGTGGTCCTCTACTATACCCAAGTATGAACATGACATGCATGCTAATTTCTTGCTTTTGTGCATTTTATATTTAAAATAATGTATTGTTTTATCAAGATTAGAAAATTGGTAATATTTATTTGGATACTTTTAATCCTATGTGGCTTCTGCTCCTAGCTGTTTCATCAGAACCCCCTGCTCACCACTAACATGTCCAGGAACTTGAAATGACCATGACTAGAGGCTTTGTGGCCGAGACCACGGGCACGCACTGCTGTCTATTTCACAGATGGCGTGGTTTCAGTTAGTGGGTACTTTCACCTCACCCACACGATTGAGGAAAGACTTTAGCCAAACAACGCCCTATCTTTTCGTTTGTTTTTCTACTGGCAAAATGTGTCTTTTCTGTGGTTTTCCATTTCACTCTCTGTAACTGCAAAAATGTGAAAGATCAGCTTTTTTAATTAATCATGTATGAGCAGCCCTATGTCATGCACTGATGCAAGGACATAACACTGTTTTTCCAAAATGAAGCCACACTCCGCCTCCTTAGCCTACCTGCATCCAGTTCCATCCATATTCATGTAGCACTCACTGATAGCACACTCTCCAGCTCTTTCTCTGTGTGTGTTTCTTGTCCCCCAGCCCATCAGACAGAAGGAAAAAAGCTCTAAGAAGCGACTGGTACTGGCTGCCTCTTAATGCATTTTTTAATGTCCTGCTATCCACCAACCTCCTACCCTCCCGTTCACCAGCTCCACCCCATTGCCAAAGCCAATATCTCTCCCATAGGCAAGAGCTGTTGGCTTCACCAGTGCTTGTTAAAAATGCTAGTCTTCATATCCCTATTCCTACCCTCTAAATACACTAACACCTGCCCTTGATTGAATTTACATGTTTTCCATGTTTTAAACTACCTGCATTGTGTTTGTGTGTGCAGACAAACATAAGGATTTGTGGGTGTTCCTCTACCTACCCCTAATCCTAAATTACACCATAGTCGTGGAATGCCTACATTAATGAATGCTCTGTGCCAAGATATAATTCAAAAGATATGAATATATAAATGAGTATTTGGAACTTACCCTCACACAGTGCTTTTAGGTGCAAAGAAGGCTTTGTGCATCAGGTCCTATAGAGATATTCTTTTGAAATAACTATGTCAGTTATACAGTTACCAAAAATACATTTGAGTCTGTCCGACAATATATGTTTACTTTATTTTTTAGGTCCCATTGATCTCTTGGTTATCATTTCCCTTCACTCCTGCAGTTGTAGTTGACGTTTTGACTTTATAAGTTTGGTTTTGCTTTCATAAGCTTGAACAACTCCAGTCACATCAGTAAGGTAGCTGTTTATTTTAAACAGTTGTACATTTTAGAACTCTCCATTTGTACAGCAGTGTGTTCAGCTTAGGGGTTTTGTTGTGATTGTTTTTTAAACGTTAAACCCTCTTCTTTTATACAATAAGGTCAGGCTTCTGTTTGTGGATAGACTCGTTCCTGCCACTGTTAAACACCTAAACTGTGCTCAAACAGCCACATGACTAGTATATTAAGTTACTCCAATGACATATTGTCTTAAGTATCTGATTGAAGATCACACTTCAGGGTAAAGTAACACATTGTCATATATTCCCTCCAGTAAAAAATCAGATCAATATGTTATGGTCATGTATGAAAGCAAATTAAAGCTTCCTAATTGTTTTTCTTTCTTACATGGTTGCTACAGATTTTTGAGGACAAAGTCACTGTCCTCGATAAAGAAAGGTTTAAAACGTGTGGTGCCTGTCACTGCACCATGTTGTTTACAGACCCCCATTTGGTCTGATTGTGGTGTCTCGAGCATGACCATGACTCCAACCCAAAGGCTTTGTGGGAGCAGTCCTTGAAGCTGCTAGCAGCCTGGAAGGTGACCCCACTTTGCGTGACTCCTAGGAGGTATCAGTACTGATTGAAAGGAAGGTCGCAGGACTGCTCCAGAAGCCCCAAGTCCTCTTCGTCCCACTCTAAGTCCTCGGAGAGTCCGACTCTAAGTAAGTGGCAAAAGAAGCACAAGAAGTCAAAGCTGATGCAATAACAACAGAATATCGGCGTTTGAGGTATGGTGCTACAGAGCCATTACCGGGCTCGACTTTGCGCCTTCCTGCTTTTTCGAGACCTGTAGCGACCCCCAGTCAGTCTAAGGAGTTTTACAAGGCCATGCGCTATGTATTCGAATGGGCTGATCCCTCCAGAGCACCTTTGGAACCCGCAGAGTCGGTGGGGCCCCCATTGGGTTCCATGCCAGCTGTTTCGGCCTTGGCTCCAATCGGCCTCTGTGGATCCCATCATGGATCCCGACTGGTGTCAGTTGTGCCATTGTGACCTTCTCTGGCGTCGGTCCCGATGTCGATGCTCCCTTCACCACCCGCTCCCTGACAGTGACAGCCCCATTTAGATTCCCAAATAAGACACAGAGCTGTAACGGAGTGGACTGACACTTATCTCAGTGCTGACAAGACCAAAGTGCCCTAGGTCGGTGCCTGAGCCCTATTCCAATGGGCTAGGCCTCAGGGAAGAATGGGAGGGGTCACTGGACCCTTTAGAATACGATCTAGAAGGGAAGGAATCCATGGACTGGTGTGAGGGACTGGGCAATGCCAGTGGACTGGATACTTCTCTAGATACTGGTTTGCTTTCTACCCCTACTGCGGCTACGGAGGAGGGAGCATCATAAGTTATGGTGGTGAAGAGGGCAGCGGAGGTCCTGGACCGCCAATTTTTCTCGGTAGCAGTCAAGACGAATATCGTAACAAAAGTACTTCAACCAGGAGGTTCCTCCTCTGAACACTTATTTCTGTTTAATGAAGCACTGACTGATGTCCTGCTGGGAACCTGGTCTAACCCCAGGACAGGGGCTCCTGTGAACAGGACATTTGCCAACCGCCATCACACAGCGCCAGGGGACCCATCTTTCCTCACCCAATACCCCACCCCTGAGTGCTTGGTTGTCCAAGCTTAGACATCCCGGTGCATTCCCCGCCGTTCCCTAGGACAGGGAATCTAAGAGGCTGGATACCTTAGACGAGAAAATGTTTTCTTCCACCAGCCTGGCATTGCAATCGGTGAACACTGTATGTGTATTAGCCCTCCAGTCCCACACACTGTGGGATACAGTTGCACAGGTGCTGCCACAGGTCTAGGAGGAGGCCCGATCTATCCTCTCCCAAGCAGTCAAAGATGGGAGAGATGTCGCCAAGTTCACTATTAGGTGTGGTTTGAATACAACCAACTCAATAGGCAGAGTGGTTTCCTCAACAGTGGTGCTTCAATGCTACACCTGACTCATTTGGCTTTCTGGGGGATGGCCAGGCCAACCTCATAGATATGCCAGATGTGCTGTCTCTTCGGAGAGAAGGCAGACTCGGGGCTGGAGCGCTTTAAGGATTCGCGGGCTATGTCCAAGTCCTTGGGCCTCTCAGTGGACACACGTCACCAGTCTGACTTTCGTCCCTTTCATGGTTACAGAAGGGGTGTTCAACTACACCAAACCTATGCCAGCCACTGTCCTGTGCCAGCTCCTCACCAAGCTACGAGTTGGCAAGGACATGGTGCATACCGGCCCCATTGGTCAGATTGCCAGAGGTCTGCCTCAACCACCAACCCCCTGGCACCTGCAGCCTCCAAGCCCTCCTACCATGGCCCTACAAGATCATGGGCATCCAGTTGGTAGAAGAATCCTCCATCATTTCCACCATAACATCAGACAGGTGGGTCTTGCAGATAATTCAGAGGAGCTACTCCCTCCCCTTCATATCCTCCCCACCCCCTATACCTCCAACACACGAGCAGCTGGCAGAGGATCATCTATCCTTGCTCCAAAAGGAAGTTAGGGCTCTCTTGGCCAAGGGAGCCATAGAGAGGATTCTGATATCAGAAGTAGGCAGTGGTTGCAATTCCCTCTACTTCCTGATACCCATAAAGAACACGGGACTTCGGCCTATCCTAGACTTCTGAACCCTCAATCTCTTCCTCCAAAAGGAGACATTCAAGATGTTTGCTTTGGCTCAGGTCTTGTCTGCCCTAGACCAAGGAGACAGGATGGTAGCGTTGGACTTGCAGGTCGTGTATTTCCATGTTCCCAGCCTGCCTGCCTACAGACGTTACCTGCGGTTCTAAGTTGTTCACAGACACTTTCAGTTCACCATGCTCCCCTATGGCCTTACCAGCGCCCCTTGGTGTTCATCAAGGTGATGGCGGTAGTCACAGCACATCTGCGGAGTTTAGGGGTGTCAGTTTTCTCCTATCTCAATGACTAGATGTTGAAGGCGGGCTCAGCCCAGACTGTCGTCTCACACCTCCAGATTTTGGTGGACATTCTGCATTCTCATCAGAACTGTTCTGGACACAGTGCAGTTTCTGGCTTATCCTTCTGAACAGCAAGTCCAGAATATTCAGGCTATGATACCAATGTTTCCGCCTCTATCCTGGATTTCGGTGACAATGACTTTGAGGTTACTGGGCCTCATGGTCTCCTGCATCCTGCTAGTAGCATGCCAGATGGCATATGCTGGCTCTGCAGTGGGACCTGAAGTTCCAGTGGGTGCAGCATCGGGGGAATTTCTCTGACATGGTCCAGATCTCGGAGGGAACTGCAAAAGACCTGCAGTGGTGGCAAACAAACCGCAGATGGGTCAGAGGCAGAACCCTCTCCCTTCCCCAACCAGATCTCACAGTAGTGTCAGATGCATCACTCCTGGGATGGGGCGGCCACTTTGGGGTGTAGAGATCAGAGGGCTCTGGTTTCTGGCAAACTCCAGACTCCACATAAATTTGCTGGCGCTCTGTACAATCCGACTGCCATTGCAAGCCTTTTTACCCTCTATCAAGGGAAGACTAGTGCAGGTGTTCATGGACAACACCACCACCATGTGGTACCGCAGCAAATGAGGTGGGGTCGTTGACCCTTTGTCAAGAGGCTCCGCCTCTCTGGAGGTGGCTAGAACACCAGGGCATATCCCCGGTGGTTCAACACCTGGAAGGTTCTCTGCATGCCAGGGTACATGAATTTGGCCGCCAGTGACTAGCAGATCACGAGTGGCGTCTCCATCCAGAGATGGTGCAAGGTCTCTTCCAGTGGTAGGGAGAGCCTTGGTTATATCTGATCGCCTCCGAAGAAAACATGCAATGTCAGCAGTTTTGCTTGCTGGAGTTTCCAAGGCGGCTATTACTCGGAGACGCGTTCATCTTGATTCAAGTTCAAGCCTCCCTTACGCCTCTCCACTGATACAACTCCTGCCCAGAGTTCTCAAGAAGATCAGAAACAACCGGGCCCAAGTCACCCTTGTGACTCTGGACTGGGCATAGAGAGTCTGGTATCCCGACCTTCTGCACTTGAGCATCGATCCTCTGATCAGACTGCCCCTTTGGGAGGATCTTCTGTCGCAGCAGCAGGGTAGGGTTCTCCACCTGAACATGTCAACCCTCTGCCTTCTTGCGTGAAGATTGAGTGACGACAGTTGACAGCTTTCGGCCTTCCTCCCGAAGTCTATAATCTCATTCCGGTATTTAGGCATCCTTTCACCAAGACTGTATACACTGCAGATGGAAGAAATATGTAATATATTGTACAGAAAAGTCTACTGACCCTCTTTCTACCTCTCTTTCTGATGTTCTTCTGTTTATGCACACCCTTGTCCAGAAGGGCTTTGCTCTGGGTACGCTTAAAGGTTACCTTTCTGCTCTCTCTGCCTTCTTGCGGCTGCCAGACCAACCCTCTTTATTTAAGTTCCCTATTATAAATAAATTCCTTAAAGGACTTGTATATACAGGGAGTGCAGAATTATTAGGCAAATGAGTATTTTGACCACATCATCCTCTTTATGCATGTTGTCTTACTCCAAGCTGTATAGGCTCGAAAGCCTACTACCAATTAAGCATATTAGGTGATGTGCATCTCTGTAATGAGAAGGGGTGTGGTCTAATGACATCAACACCCTATATCAGGTGTGCATAATTATTAGGCAACTTCCTTTCCTTTGGCAAAATGGGTCAAAAGAAGGACTTGACAGGCTCCGAAAAGTAAAAAATAGTGAGATATCTTGCAGAGGGATGCAGCACTCTTAAAATTGCAAAGCTTCTGAAGCGTGATCATCGAACAATCAAGCGTTTCATTCAAAATAGTCAACAGGGTCGCAAGAAGCGTGTGGAAAAACCAAGGCGCAAAATAACTGCCCATGAACTGAGAAAAGTCAAGCGTGCAGCTGCCACGATGCCACTTCAATATTTCAGAGCTGCAACATCACTGGAGTGCCCAAAAGCACAAGGTGTGCAATACTCAGAGACATGGCCAAGGTAAGAAAGGCTGAAAGACGACCACCACTGAACAAGACACACAAGCTGAAACGTCAAGACTGGGCCAATAAATATCTCAAGACTGATTTTTCTAAGGTTTTATGGACTGATGAAATGAGAGTGAGTCTTGATGGGCCAGATGGATGGGCCCGTGGCTGGATTGGTAAAGGGCAGAGAGCTCCAGTCCGACTCAGACGCCAGCAAGGTGGAGGTGGAGTACTGGTTTGGGCTGGTATCATCAAAGATGAGCTTGTGGGGCCTTTTCGGGTTGAGGATGGAGTCAAGCTCAACTCCCAGTCCTACTGCCAGTTCCTGGAAGACACCTTCTTCAAGCAGTGGTACAGGAAGAAGTCTGCATCCTTCAAGAAAAACATGATTTTCATGCAGGACAATGCTCCATCACACGCGTCCAAGTACACCACAGCGTGGCTGTCAAGAAAGGGTATAAAAGAAGGAAATCTAATGACATGGCCTCCTTGTTCACCTGATCTGAACCCCATTGAGAACCTGTGGTCCATCATCAAATGTGAGATTTACAAGGAGGGAAAACAGTACACCTCTCTGAACAGTGTCTGGGAGGCTGTGGTTGCTGCTGCACACAATGTTGATGGTGAACAGATCAAAACACTGACAGAATCCATGGATGGCAGGCTTTTGAGTGTCCTTGCAAAGAAAGGTGGCTATATTGGTCACTGATTTGTTTTTGTTTTGTTTTTGAATGTCAGAAATGTATATTTGTGAATGTTGAGATATTATATTGGTTTTTTTTTGTTAAGTTGCCTAATAATTATGCACAGTAATAGTCACCTGCACACACAGATATCCCCCTAACATAGCTAAAACTAAAAACAAACTAAAAACTACTTCCAAAAATATTCAGCTTTGATATTAATGAGTTTTTTGGGTTCATTGAGAACATGGTTGTTGTTCAATAATAAAATTAATCCTCAAAAATACAACTTGCCTAATAATTCTGCACTCCCTGTATGTTTCCCACTTCATCCTTCATTATGCCTCAGTGGGACCTTAATTTGGTTCTTTCATTTCTAATGTGTGCTCCTTTCAAGCATCTGGCTGCTCACCATCAAGACAGCTTTTCTAGTGGCAATAACATCTGCCCGAAGCGTGGCTGACCTGCAG
Organism: Pleurodeles waltl; assembly: GCF_031143425.1. Classification (NCBI taxonomy): domain Eukaryota; kingdom Metazoa; phylum Chordata; class Amphibia; order Caudata; family Salamandridae; genus Pleurodeles; species Pleurodeles waltl. The sequence goes on from NC_090448.1 coordinate 140,870,415, forward strand.
GCTTTGTCATTTAAACCTGCATTCTTGTCTGTTTACCCAGACAAACTGGTGCTTCTCACTAGGGCCTCTTTCCTCCAGAAAGTGGTGACACCATTTCATGTGGGCCAATCTATCACCTTGTCCACTTTCTACGCTTCTCCACAACCCTCCAAAGAAGAGGAGTGACTCCACTGTCTGGATCCAAAATGAGCATTGTCATTCTACCTTGACTGCACAAAAGAGTTCCGGGTGGGTGGATGACCAACTTTTCATCAAGTATGTTGGAGCAAAGAAGGGTCAAGCAGTGCAGGAATGAACGATTTTGCAGTGGGTCATTCTCTGCATACAAATCTGCTATGCATTTGCAAAAAAGCAGCTTTCTCAGGGCTAATGGGCTGATTCTACCAGGAGTAATGATGCGACTACTGCATTAGCATGTGAAGTCCCAGTCCAGCAACGTAGGCATCCCTGCGCACGTTTACCAAACACTACTGCCTGGACAGTCAGGCCCTCAGGGATTGGCATTTCAACCATTTGATCCTGCAGTACTGCTTAGTTTAGTAAAGTTGTGTGCAGCTCATCGCCAGGGATGGTATTGCTTGGGTATCTATTCAAAGGTAAGGAATCTGCGGCTAGATGTTTCTATCAGATGAACAAGTTACTTACCTTCAGTAATGCATTATCTGGTAGAGATAATATCAAGCCCAAATTCCTCACCAACCTACCCATCTTCCCTGCTCTACAGACACATTTCTAGGGCTAAGGATACTCCCTTTTAGGGCCCTACCTTGTACACACCAGTGTCAGTGCAATACATGGCTCCACGCTTCTGGCGTGGAAAGTTCTGAAAAAATAACTGACGTCAACGCGCCGAGGTGGTGCCAATATAGGTGACTGTGACATCACTTCCAGCACGGACAACGCCAACAATGCCGCATGGTGCTGATCAACACCATCTACAGGCGCACAAGGGTACTGCTCACGCAAAAATCTTCCGGATCCGGTCTGACGCCTGGGAACTTCAAAGGTAAGGAATCTTCAGCTAGATATTGTCTCTGCCAGATAATGCATTACTGAAGGTAAGTAACGTGTCCATATAGTATACATTTTATAATACCAATTATTGTTCCTTACATCAATCTATATTTGCAGTGCAACATCTTCCTTAGGATCATAATTAATTCATAATATTTTCTGTGATTCAAAATTCCGCATAGCTAAGATTAAAAAAGTGTCATTCTATCACAGATTCTATGATTCTCCACCTGAAAGAACCTACTGACAGTGGCCAGTAGGTAGTTATAGTTAAGACCTAGGGCCTGTTTATGACTTTGGTGTTGTGACAGTCGGGAGAAAGGTGCCAAGCTGGCGCCATCCCTACCGCGCTATTATGACCTAACTGCCAGGCTGGCTGTGTGTCTGCGGCTGAAAAAGAGGAGGGGTGCCACATAGCCCACCTCCTGAGTAGATTTGGGCCCCAGGGCCCCCAACTCCAGGACACAGTCATGCAGAAAAAATGACCTCATCCCATAGGGCCTGCTCCAGCTATGTCCCAGGGTGCCCACAACTGGGACTTACCGGTTTCCCAGCCCGCACTGGTGCAGGATGGGAAACATGTGTTTGCTTTCGCCTGGAGGAAGCAATTTCAAAGCTCCCACTAAGCAAGAGCAAACACTGAGGGGCTCATTCTGAGCCCGGCGGGCGGCGGGAGCCGCCCGCCTGGAGGGAGCCGCCAAATGACCGCACCGCGGTCAAAAGACCGCGGCGGCCATTCAGACATTTCCTCTGGGCCGGCGGGCGCTCTCCAAAAGAGCGCCCGCCGGCCCAGAGGAAATGCCCCTGCAACGAGGACGCCGGCTCAGAATTGAGCCGGCGTAGTTGCAGGGGTGCGACGGGTGCAGTTTGCACCCGTCGCGTATTTCAGTGTCTGCACTGCAGACACTGAAATACACAGTGGGGCCTTCTTACGGGGGCCCCTGCAGCACCCCCTACCGCCATCCTGTTCCTGGCGGGAGACCCGCCAGGAACAGGATGGCGGTAGGGGGTGTCAGAATCCCCATGGCGGCGGAGCGCGCTCCGCCGCCATGGAGGATTCCCCCGAGCAGCGGGAAGTCGGCGGGAGACCGCCGACTTTCCGCTTCTGACCGCGGCTGAACCGCCGCGGTCAGAATGCTCGTGGGAGCACCGCCAGCCTGTTGGCGGTGCTCCCGTGGTCGGTGGCCCTGGCGGCCACCGGCCGCCAGGGTCAGAATGACCCCCTGAGTCTACTTCCGGTGGCTGGAGCATCAAAATTGCTCCCGCCTGCCGAGAATGAACTCTTCATCTGTTTCCCTGCCAGCTGTGAAGATGAGAAAATTGTTAACTTCTTCCTGTGGGCGGTAGCAATGCCAGCTGGCTCTAGAGGTGGGGAGCTGGCCGGGGCCGCGTGGGCATGGGGCCACCCCGCAGCCACCAACAAAGAAGCAGTGGGTGCCTGGGTTGGGCTCCGGGGCACTCATCATTTTGTTTGGAGTCCCCAGAGCCAATTTTGGCCCGTGGAGGCGGGCTGTGTTTCCCTCTTCATAGAATGGGCAGGCCCTGGAAGATGAGTACCCTGGGGTCGAAATAGGCCTGGGTAGTGGGGCCGCAGGTTGCCCCTCCCCAATTTTAGGTCTCACAGGATATTACAGGATGTTTGTCAAGGGTTATGGTACCATTGTTACCCCCTTGACCGAATTGACTTCTAAGAAGCAACCCAGGAAAGTGATCTGGACAGAGGCTTGCCAGAAGGATTTTGATGCCCTGAAGGCTACCATGTGCACAGCACCTGTGCTGAAGGCACCTGACTACTCCAAGGAGTTTGTTGTGCAGACAGACGCCTCAGAGCATGGTATTGGAGCAGTACTCTCACAGCTTAATGAAGAGGGCCTGAATCAACCCGTAGCCTTCATTAGCAGGAGGTTGCTACCCAGGGAACGTTGGTGGAGTGCCCTAGAACGCGAAGCGTTTGCTGTGGTCTGGGCACTGAAGAAGCTAAGACCCTACTTGTTTCGGACTCCCTTCCGAGTTCAGACCGACCACAGGCCCCGCAGATGGTTAATGCAGATGAGGGGTGAGAATCCAAAACTGTTGAGGTGGTCCATTTCCCTACAGGGGATGGACTTTACAGTGGAACACTGTCCTGGTACAGAGCACACCAATGCTGATGATCTGTCCAGGTTCTTCCGCCTTAGTGATGAGAACTCCCATGAAGTAGGGTAGTTGCTCCCCACTTTCAGCTGAGGGGGACATGTAGGCTTTTCATCCTTGGCGTGGTCTCCCTTAACTTTTTGCCTCTGTTTCTCAGGTTGTTGATGTATGGTGGACTCTGATGTTGCTGTTTTAGTTACTCTGGGAACTTTACAACTGCTAACCAGTGATAAAGGGCAAATGCTTCTTTACAAAATGTGTATGTGATTGGCTTATCCATGATTGGCATATTTGATTTACTAGTAAAGTCCCTAATAAGGTGCACTAGAGGTGCCAGGGTCTGTAAATCAAACGCTACTATTTGTCCTGCAGCACTGGTTGTGCCATCCACATAAGTAGCTCTGTAATCATGTCTCAGACCTGCCACTGCAGTGTCTGTGTGTGCAGTTTTAACTGTAAATTTGACTTGGCAAGTGTACCCACTTGCCAGGTCTAAACCTTCCCTTTGCTCACATGTAAGACACCCCTAAGGTAGGCCCTAGGTAGCCCCAAGGGCAGGGTGCAGTGTATGGTTAAGGTAGCACATATAGGCCCTCATTACAACCCTGGGGGTCGGTGGAGAAGTGGCGGTAATACCGCCAACAGGCCAGCGGTAAAAAAAAAGGAAATTACAAGCATGGAGGTGACCGCCATGCCAAACCGTCACTTCTCCACTCCGACCGCCAGGGTGGTAACGACCGGTGGGCTGGAGACTTCGACCCGGCGGGCGTCACTACACCGCTGGCAGTATGACGACCCCACATACTGCCATGGATTTTGTGGGGTTCTGTACCGCCACGAAATCCATGGAGGTAGGCACTGTCAGTGCCAGGGAATTCCTTCCCTGGCACTGATAGGGGTCTCCCCCACCCCCTCCCCCTCACCAGTGTCCTCCACCCACACCCATGACCCCCCTACCAACCCCCCCACATGGACACACACACCCTACTCACACACCAACTACACAAACACGCTGACATACACACAGACATACACACAGACATGTGTGCACACATTTCCCATACACACACCACACACCCCGCATTCCTACACATACTCACCCTCCCTCTACACACTCACACGCACACCCCCATGCAAGCACACAACACACAACACCCCCCTCCCCTAACGGACTATCACCTTACCTGGTCCGGTGATCCTTCAGGAGGGAACAGGATCCATGGGGGCTGCTCCGCCGCCAGCTCCCTATCACCAGAACACCGCCATCCTGAGTTGGGATTCGGTGGGCGGTGTTGTGATGACGGGGCAGTGGATGTGGAACAGCCTCCACTTCACCGCCGACCGCCAGTATGGCTGCTGGCAGCTCTCCGTCCGGAAAAGGGTATAGGGCTGCCAGCAGTCATAATACGCTGTGCGGAAAACCGCCTGCACTGGCAGTCTTCAGCACAGCGGTACACCTAGGTTGAAATGAGGGCCATAGTATTGTGTTTTATATGTCCTGACAGTGAAAATTGTTAAATTTGTTTTGATTAAAGTGTAGATTCCCTTTTGGAGTGGATGTACATGTGGAGTTTGGGATCTCTGAGCTCACAATTTAAAAATACATTATTTAGTAAAGTTGATTTTAATATTGTGTGTTTGAAAATGCCACTTATAGAAAGTGAAAATGTTCTTGCTTATACCATTTCTGTGACTGTTTGTGGATTCCCTGTGTGGATCAGTTTGACAGTTGGGCTGGTTGCACCTCACACTAGACAGTGACACAAAGGGAGCTGGAGTGTAGTCTGCATTTCCTGATGAGCCATCTGTGCTAGGAGGGAGGGGAGTAGTGGTCACTCACACTTGAAAGGGCTGTGCCTGCCCTCACACAGTGCTGTCTCCAACCCCATGGTGAGTGTTTGGGGCCTGGCCTGGGCAAGGCAGGATTTCACATTCAAAAGAGACTTTACTTTGAATTAGGCCTACTTCAAAGGAGAAATTGGGTATAAGAAGGGCACCTAAAACCACAGAATTTAGAACACTTCTGGAAACCAAGAGGAACCTCTGCCTGGAGAAGAGCTGAGGAAGAAGAGCTGCCTTGCCTGCGACTGTGCTTTGTGGAGCTATCTTGCAGATACTGCTTCTGCCAGAGTAAGAGGGCAAAGACTAGACTTTGTGTGCCTTCTATCTTGTGAAGATCTCCAAGGGTTTGATTTAGAGCTTGCCTCCTGTTGTTTGAAGTCTCATGGACAACAAAGACTTCTCTCTGCCAGCACCTGGAGTCTCTGGAGAGACTCCTACTCTGCCCTGTGGTGCCCATCCAGTTCCTGGGACCCTGAAAGGAGAAGCTGACAGCTTAAAAAGAAGAAATCCATGCACAGAACGCCATGCAGGGAAAAGATCGACGCAACTCCGATCTGCGGCTGGGAAGTCGACACGCCGCCGGTTTTGCGGCTGAAAATCAATGCTCGCCTGTAATGCAACCGAAGAATTGACGCACAGAGCTGGAGAAATGACGCGCAGCATCGCTGACGGAGACTGGGAGATCGCAACCCGCACTGCATGGTTTTCTGATCATTGTGCCGCTGGATTTCCGACGCAAGTACTGCTGGGCGTGTAAAAACAACGCAAGGCCTACCCGGACCCGAGAGTGCTGACCGGATCGACGCATCGCTCTCCTGCGGAGAGAAGAAACAACGCGCCCTACACGACGAAAGGAGAAATGACACAAGGTCTCGCTTGTGAGTGAAATCGATGTATCGCAAGCCCTTTTTGATGCACACTCGCCCGTGCAGGGTTATTTTTGACCCACCCAAGGTACATTTTCACGCTAACGGTATTAGTGTGTGTTTAAAATTACATAAAGACTCTTTTCGCATTTTTAGTGATAACCTGACTTGTGTATTGTGGATTTTTGTCATTTTGCTCTTGTTTTGTTTAGATAAATGATCTCTATTTTTCTAAACCTGTGTTGTGTCATTTTGAAGTGTCTTCATTAAGTTGCTATGTGTGTTGCTACAAATACTTTACACCTAGCACTCTGAAGTTAAGCCTACTGCTCATTCCACGCTACCAAGGGGGTAAGCAGGGGTTAGCTGAGGGTGATTCGCTTTTACCCTGACTAGAGTGAGGGTCCTTGCTTGGACAGGGGGTAACAGGGCTGCCAACCAAAGACCCCATTTCTAACAGATAGGCTTAGGGGGATGGGCTCCCAGAGTCAATATTGGCTTGGGGAGGACGGCTGCGTGCCCCCTTTCCTATTTACAGTAAGGCTGGGCCCTGGGAGATTAGGTACTCTGGTCGAAATACGGCCCAGGGACATGGGCCATGTGCCTCCTTACCCTTTCTGAATATGGCCAGGCCCCGGAAAATGGGGTCCATGGAGCCAGAAATCAGCACAGCTAGCATGCAGCTCCCTTTGTACTTACAATAAAGCTGGGCCCCGAAAGATGGGGTCCCCGGGCCGAAAGACGGCCTTGGGACAGGGGTCAAATACCACCCCTAAAAAAATGTGGTGGGTCCCAGGAGATGGAGTCCCTGGGGCCAAAATCAGCCAGGGGGGCTGCATGTCCCCCTCCTGAGTTAGCTTAAGGTAACTATAACTCCCTCCCTCACCATGCAGTGTTATTTACCTTACATATTATATCATTCATGACCTCTTCTATGACATCATTGATAATATAACTGCAACATTTGCAGAAAAATTATTGATGAGAAAACTTTGCATGGCAGGGGCGCAAGTTATAGTTACTTTAGGGCACGAGTCATAGTTACCTGAGATAACTCTAACTATAACTGCTGAATTTTCTATGGTTTTGTGTGTGTGTAAATTGTGAACGTAACTATAACGTCCCTGTAACCTTTGTTTTTTTGTAGTGAATTTTGAAGGTTTTTTACATTCTATTTACTAACTATAATGTCCCTTATAACCTTTGTTTTTTGCAGTGAAAACATTAATAATTGGGGATGGAAACCTATCAGTAGTGGGGTTAATTTCCATTGAGGAGTACCAATAAGTTCTTAGATAACAATAGTGAGGCTCTCTTTGTCTGTCACTTGGAACCCCAAGGTGGAAAATCTTTGTCATTTGTCATTGACATCTAGCGATCTACAATTTGCATTTGTGTGTGGCCGTCCAAATTCTGTTCTCCTGCTCAGATCAGCCGAGCTGCGTAGAGGAGTCTTGGGGAGTTATGCACAACATGGCCCAAACTACCTTAAACCTCCTTATAGCCTTGTAGTGCTTAATGCCATGCCATTCCATCTGCGCTCCTCTCACCACCGCAGTCTAAAAAATAATTAGCATCTTGCCATCACACATCAACTTTTGCCAACACCTTCCCCACACCCACCTCCAATCAAAATAAAAATACATTTTGGCTTGCTGCCCTCCCACTCCACCTTTGCCAATACTTCCCTTCACCCTCCTCCCCAATCTAAACGAAACTACCCGACTTCCTTCCTGCCTCCGATCCACTCTTAATACTGCCCTGCACCTTTCCCTAATACAAAGCAAGTATTTAGCACATTGCCTCACTGCTACGCTACCCTCAGAGCTACACTGGTATTGTCACATGAAAGGCGGGAGCTAGCTCTGCAGTAACTCAACTCTGTGAGAGCTTCTACTCAGCGTGGTATTCTTTTCCTTTCAACACAGGTCTGCAAAGACCCGAGGCTGACATGGGAGATGGTGCTTGGTGACGCACACACACCATCTGCATTCACCCATCTTTCTCTGGTCTCTAGTGATCCGGTGAGGTGACGGGCTGCCATCAGTGAAAGCATGGGCCAAGAGTCCGATGCTTTGCTGCTCTGACGTCAGAGTTGTGTCTATGTGGATTACAAAACTCTGGGCCAGATTTATCATTGTTTCATGGAAAGCAACTCAGCAAGACAACTTGCTCCACTGCACTGCCTGAAAGGGAGAGGCCAGGAATGTGCCATATTTTCCAATATTTGGCGCATTCCTGCTCTCTGCCTGCACTGGCGCACAAACTGCAGCCTAGCGCCAATGCAGGCACCCTTGCGCCATGGTGCAGGGGTGCCTGTGTTGTAGACCGGATTGTTTCTGAGCAGGAAGGAACAGCCTCGTGTACAAAAACAATCCTCTGAATTTATATGTGCTGCAGAATACATCACAAGTAGAAAGAGGAAAAAACAAGAGAGATAAACATATGTCTCTTCGTTATGCCTCTCCTAGGTAGGTGTAAGTCTGTCACTGCTGGACACAACTGGCAGCTAAAATTCCTAGTTCTCGCATTGGACCAATGTCTGCAGGAGCTCATGACACACACAGGAATGCTGTATGCACATCTCGTCTAATATCACATCTCTTATGCAGTATTGAACACCGACCGCTCTTTTAGGGAGGGACAGTAACATAACTGATTTTAGTACCTGTATGAAAACACAATGGGGGTCATTCTGACCCTGGCGGCCGGTGACCGCCAGGGTCACCGACCACGGGAGCACCGCCAACAGGCTGGCGGTGCTCCTGAGGGCATTCTGACCGCGGCGGTTCAGCCGCGGTCAGAAAGGGTAAACCGGCGGTCTCCCGCCGGTTTACCGCTGCCCCATTGAATCCTCCATGGCGGCGGAGCGCGCTCCGCCGCCATGGGGATTCAGACACCCCCTACCGCCATCCTGTTCATGGCGGGAAACCCGCCATGAACAGGATGGCGGTAGGGGGTGCCGCGGGGCCCCTGGGGGCCCCTACAGTGCCCATGCCAATGGCATGGGCACTGCAGGGGCCCCCGTAAGAGGGCCCCGCAAAGTATTTCAGTGTCTGCTTTGCAGACACTGAAATACGCGACGGGTGCAACTGCACCCGTCGCACCCCTGCAACTACGCCGGCTCAATTCTGAGCCGGCGTCCTCGTTGCAGGGGCATTTCTGCTGGGCCGGCGGGCGCTCTTTCGGAGAGCGCCCGCCGGCCCAGCGGAAATGTTTAAATGGCCGCCGTGGTCTTTTGACCGCGGTGCGGTCATTTCACGGCGGTACCTTGGCGGACGCCTCCGCCGTCCGCCAAGGTTAAAATCACCCCCAATATCTTTTCTGTGTCATCGCATTGTCTGTGTCACATGGAGCTACATCTTTACTCAGCCACTTGGTGTATGTTAAGTGCTCTTTTCACAAGAACAAGCAAATGATTCCTGTTTCTCAAATGTAGACAGCATTGTGAATAATTAAAATGATAAATCTCTCTTCCATGGCATTAATTCGTTTTCCTGTTTATTCTACTTTTAGAAACATTTCCAGGCAAGTATAATTTAGTACTCGATTGGCATATGCATTCAAGTAAATACTAACTACTAGAATACACTGGGCTTTCTAATTGCTTGTTTCTTGCAATATTTGACTTTAACCCTCACTGGCAATATTTCACAGGCAGGATATTTTTTGGTCATCTACATATTTATTTGTATTTAGTCATTTATACCTCTGGTTGCTCATTTTGTGGAGCCTTCTTCACAAATGTTTCTTTTGAATCTCAGTGTGGCATGAAAGCACACGGAAAAGGCCGATTGACTTGAACATTCGAAGTGTAGAACGTGTCAATTTCACTCTATTTATCTGGGCCGCTGATTTTAGGCTCATTATAGAGAATAGATGACCATATATAGATGAAAATTGTCATGCATGCTCACTAGCTCTCCCACATTAGACACTAACGGGTTTGAGCACATTTAGATCAAGCGCTTCTGCACACTTGCAGTGTATTGACTTTTACAGCATTTTGTATGTCTGTGTAAAATTATTTCTGTTAATGTCATTCCACCTTCTTCCTGGAAGAAAGTTTATTTGATGGGATCTTTGCTCCACTACGCCGGTACTAGGCAGCTGTCTTTGGCAGTATCATGGAAAGGTAGACGGAATGGCCCTCGAAGCTATAGAACATCCTTGCATGAACTGCAGTTCAGTCTGGTGACAGCCGGAGGATCGCGTGCGCATTCTATCTCTATAAATTTCTTGCAAGTTTCCAACCCTTGTTGGTTTCAGACTGTCAATATTCTTATTCGAGGATTCCAATCTTCAATTTAAAGCCAACTCTTTTTGGTCACTTTAGTCACTTTATTTAAGAAAACAACATGATCTAAATAATGGCCGATGTGTTTTGGCATAACGCCTTCCACCCGGACTATTGAACAAGAAGTGCAGTCGCCCCTCGGTATTCATAGTTAGAACCACATTTCCATAGGAAATAGATTTTTTGGTTTGCTTATAACTTCGGAGTCGTTTGACAAATCTCAGCAAAACTTTCCAAAAAATATGTCTCCTCAACGTCAGCTCTTTCTTGGAAAGTTTTGTGGCAATCCGTCAAGCCAAGGCCGAGAAAAAGGGAGGGGGTCCCAAAACACGTTTTCCCAATGCAATTTTTAATCAGAAAATTGGACACAGTCACAGCCAAAACAGCTGAACAGTATTGCACCAAATTTGGCAGAGAGCTAGATCTTGATCCAGAAAGGTTTCTCTTTTGTGATTTGGTGTAAATATATTCAGTAGTTTTTAGAGAAATGAATGTCCAAAATTGATGTATATTTAACACTATGGAGGATCCGCGAAGCTGACAGATAAGGAGATAAGATCTGATTGGCTGCCACAACATTAACAAAGCTGTTGCGCCAGCCATTTTAGAACTAGGGGACTCAGTTCTGTGTCCTGTCAAATGGCTAAAAAAATATATGTGGGACAGTTTAGGGATACCCTGACCCCCTAGTGGTGGTGTTGGTGGGGAGAGGGTAGTAGGGGAATTCCCTAGGGCTAAAAACATATATTTTAGTAGTACTGCAGATATTATATCACTCATGACATGATCTATGAGAGCATTGATAACATCGCAGCAACGTCTAAAATGACATCATTGATGACAATACTGTGCTTGGTGGAAGCATGAATTAAAGTTTCTTTAAGGCACAAGTTATAGTTATGGATGTTGCCATATTCTTCGTACCATATTCTTCATGGAAACATATTTCCTGTGACTGATGTTGTGTGGTTGACTGCAGATTCCCCTGCCTGCTCAACAAGTTCTGGTGTCCACTGAGCTAGCTAGAGCTATCAAGTCCTCAGCAAGCTTGTCATTGTTTCTCACTTTTTTCATTACTGTTTCCTCCGCTGTGGACCATTCGACCGTGTCCTTCTCTAGCTAAGCCAAAGTATGACTATTTGCCTCTTAGCTGGCATAGTAGCTAATGTTGCAAGTTTTCTGAAAATACCTCCTTTTTTAATTATTTGGAATCAATCCTAGCAGTCACTGCTTCATTGTGTGTTCCAAGAGCTCTCTCCTGCTAATGTTTAGTCTACAAAGTGCTTCAACCCAGAAGCCCTGGATTGCCTGTCATTCCTGTGTGACATGTATGAAGTTTGGCTCTTCATTTTGACTTTTAGGACACTGAGAAGAGTATCAAGGTGTCCTTTTTCAGTGCTTGGTTTGTCATGTGAACATAATTTTATTGTACCAGCTTAAAGCATGTGTCACCAGCAGACTGGACTACGGAAACGCCCTATACCTGGGACTCCCCACTCAACCCCTCCGCAGACTCCAGACTACCCAGGCAAGACTCCTCCTGGATCTACCTAGAAGAATCCACATCACATCCCCACATCGAAGACCTACACTATACACAAGAGACGCAAGTTCAAGGTCCTCACTATTGCCTTGAAAACCCTCCACAACATCGGACCCAACCTCATCAACCACCGACTTTCCTTCCACAAACCCACCAGAGAGCTCCTATAAACTAACCTCGCCCTCGCCCAAATCCTGAGAATCCGTCGCACCCGAAGGGGATGCCGCGCCTTCTCCTACATCGCTGCAAGAACTGGGATGACCTACCCACCCACCTGCGAACCACACCCGCAGTCAAATTCAGGAGAAAACTCAAGACATGGCCCTTTGGCTCTTCAAGAAATTGCCATACCAGCTTGCACTTTCGACTCCCAGCTCTTAGATGCCCCCCTGGGGTGGTAAGTCAAATCGATGTGGATTTAAATTTGTATTACTTGAAATTTTGGCTCCCTGGCAGACTTGGTCGTACAGCTTATCTGTAAGTGGTTCATCCATGTCAGCCTGCCACTTCTCCTGCACTTTTAATTTTGTACCTTGGTCTGTCTGTCCTTATATATATTGGTTATTATGTTGGTGACAAGTGATAGCAACACTATCATTGTTTGCGTAGGCTCAGATATCCCTGAGAAACTAGGCCAGATGTCTCTATCAATGCAGGCAGTTTGGGTGTACTGCAGAAAACTACCCGTTACTACTCCATAATGCTCATGTGTTTTCTTGAATGTTATAACGGAATTCGCTGGATGAAGTTCTGCCTGCTGCTTGCAGACATTCAGCTACAACTGTGCCGCTGGCCCCATGGTTTATTGACACACTGCAGCTTGAGAACAAATGCTGTAAAGCCTTGGAAAGGATCTGGAGAAGATCGTATGATGAGGCTTGGAAAGCCTCGTATAGGAAAGCCATTGCTCACTACCATGGGCTCTGTAGGAAACCAAATGCGCTATTCTACTCTGATAAAATTATCAAGGCCCAAAACTGGCATAAGACACTCCTTAATGTGGTAAAGGAGCTTTATGATCCTAGTCAGATGTCTCTACCACCTTCACTCGTCCAGTCTCAGTGTGAGGAATTGGCTCTGTTTTTCACTAGAAAGGTAGCTGGTATCCATTTACAGCTGATTGGGTGTCAGGGCAAGGTATAGTACAGAATACACCCTCCTGGGAGTTACGTGCCATTTCAGAAAGCTCCTGGATAAAGGCAGAAGTGCAGCTCTCATTCTGCTTGATCACAGCACAGCATTTGATACATACTGTGTCCCATTCCACCCTGATTGAGAGACTGACAGTGTTGGGACTTGAAGGAACTGTGCTGGCTTGGTTAACCTAATTCCTCCACAACCAGACTTTTCAGGTATTCTCAGCTAATGCAGTGTCGGAAATGCAGTACTTTACATCGGGTGTCCCACAGGGCTCAGTCCACTGCTGTTTAACCTCAATGTTGGCCCTCTAGCAGAAGTAGTGGAGAGCTGTAGTTTGACCCTTTTTTCTTATGAAGACAACACCTAAATTGTTTTTTCTTTATCATCTGCACAAGACATTGGCATCTCTGATCTTAACCGTGGCTTGAGGCTAATCACCACCTGGATGAGTAACAACTCTCTCAAGCTGAATAGCGATAAGACGGAGGTGATGATCCTGGGCAAGAACCCTCAACACAGTCACCAACACAGGCCTGCTTCTCTTGTGCCTCTTCCTACCCTCTCTCCCAAAGTTAAGAACTTGGGTTTCCTACTGTTTAGAAATCCTTCAATGAAGCCTCAGGTTGTGAAGGTGACTTCCACTTGCCTTGTCGTACTCAAGTGGTTGAAGAAAATGATCTGGATTCTTCCCCAAGACAGTAATTGAAGCTTTAATCCTGTCCCTATTGGATCATGGTAATACCTTTTATTGAGGTATATACCAAACTTCTATTCACCACCTTCAGACTATTCATAATGCTGCAGCACGTCTTCTGTTCAGCCTCCCTAAGCAGACTTCGACTGCACATCTCCTCCAAGAGCTTAATTGGTTCATGGTCACTAAGCACATCCAATTTAAAACATTGTGCTTTGCCTTCAAAGCTAGAGTGGGAGCCAGCCCTCGCTACATTCAGGAGCTGGTACTGCCCTATTTGCCGGCCCGCTCCCTATGATCTCAGCACATGGCTCTATGCATTGTCCTTAGGTTTCGTCTAGCCCAGAAGGGCAGTTGTTCCTTCTCAGTTTTGGGTCCCAAGCTTTGAAACTCCCTCCCAGCTACCTTAAGGAACTGTTCCTCACTACTTGCCTTTCACAAGAAATTGAAGACTTGAGTATTTTAGATTGGGAATCGGCTTTCACTGGTTCTGTGGTTTAGCACTGAGAAACCGTATCAGGGTAGCTGTGCCCTCTACCAAACTATAATAATAATAATAATAATAATAATAATAATAATACCATATATCGATTCTCCAGGTGTAGCTCAGCAAGCTTCTGATACAACCTCTCAGTTTCCACCCATCAATTGTCATGTCTTGGGCTATTTTTACTTGTTTTTCCCAGATTGTGCAGACATGATGAATCGCACAAGGCATGTGAGTTGGGGCATTTCTGCCCTTCATCTAGAGGTTCTCTGACAGAATGCTCCCATGTGTCCCTTCCAAAAACATTTTCTGTCAATCCTTTTTTTCATCCAGCCATTGCACTGCTTGTTGTTGTTGAGCTGCAATATAATATAGGACCAAGTCTGAGATATCCAGCCCTCCTCTCTCCCACTCCTGCTTTAGGGTACTTAATCTTCCTCTATTTCTTTACCTGCCCATACCTGTTGTCTAGAAGGTGATGAAGTGCGAGGTGAGTTTTGAGCTGTTATTGATGGTCTTCTCACTCACTTTGGATGGATAGGGGAGCAGGGAAATGGCCCAGAAGTTGTTCAGTGGATTCGGTGCAGCTGTGGGCTTCTCGAGGAGGGCCTTGATTTCTGCAAGTTTCCATTCATTCGGAAAAGTGGCCATCTTTATAGAGGTGTTGAAGATATTGGTTAAGGAATCGCTGATTGGTGATGTTCTCAGATTGTAGATGTGATGGTGGCATGGGTCCATTGGGGCCCTGAGTGGATGGTCTGCATGAGTGTTGCTGTGTCATTTCTGGTGAGGGTTGTCCATTTGGACAGGTGACTGTCTTCGTTGGCTGTGGGTAGGTTAGCGATGAGTTCTGTGAGATTAGGTTGGTGTGCGAACTTTCTGTAAATGTTTGCTATTTTGCTGTGGAAAAAGTTGGGTAGGTTATGGCAGAGTTGTTAGGAGGCAGCAATGTTTTCGACAGTGGCTGAGGGTGAGTTGAAATCCATGATGGTTGAGAAGATCTTGTAGCTTCTATTGATGGAGTCCACTAGTTCTTTTTTTGGTGTCTCTTATTTGCTGGTCTGAGTGCAGTCTTGTAAGGGTAGTTCTGTCTGTGGTATCGTGGGTAGCTCTCCATTTCCTTTTTAGCTGTTTACAGTTTTACTTGGTCTCAGAAGTCTTCTGTGTACTAGCTGGCCTGCTTTTTTGATCTACTATGCTTGTTAGATTTTGATGAGTGCAAGGAAGTCTGCATAATTTTTAATCCACTTGTTGAAGTTGTTGATGACCTTGTCAAGGTTGTTCATAAGGCTATGTTGATCTGTACTGAGGGCTCAGAGACAGTCTACTTCTGTGATTTTGCCCCCGCTGTGGTTTAGAATGTTGAACCTGGTAGGAGTGTTGACCAGAGGTTTGTTGATTTAGAAGTGGATAATGGAGTGGTCAGTTCATTTGAGCGGTGTGGTGAAATTGTATTTGATGCTGTCACTTGTGGTGAAGATGGGGTCCACTATCTGTCCTGTTGTATTTGTTGTTTCTGAGATGAGCAGGTAGTGTCTGATGTTGCTCAAGCTTTCTAGGAGTGCTTTGGAGCAGGGGGCATTTTGGTATTCCAGGTGAAAGTTTAGATCACCATGGAGAATGTAAGCTCTGGTGTTGATGGTGATTGGAGCAAGGAAGTCGGTGATGAGGTTGGTATTGGTGGCTGTTGGTCCAGGTAGTCGGTAGGCAAGGGTTCGATTCAGGATGATGTTTTAAAGAGATTTGCAGCTTGAAGTGTAGTTGTTCCATGAATGGGGTGGTGTTCTGTGTGTATGTTGATGATAGCGAACCTTCCTCCCGGCTTGTGAAGATAGTCCTGATGAGTGATCTTGTAGCCCACTGGGTTTGCCATTGTGATGTTGGGGAGCCGATGAGGGGTTGAGCCAAATCTCTGTGATTGAGAGGATGTCGGGTACATCGCTGTTAAGAAGGTCCCATATTTGGTTTGTGCATTTGATGAGTGATTGTTTGTTGAGAAGCATGCAAGGTTTGCTGTGGCGTGTGGTGTAGGGTGGGGATGTAGGTGTTGCTGGTGCTTGTGTGGCATGTGTGTTGGGCAGGGGTGGTGAGATCATTGTTAGTATGTACATCGGGGTGTGTTTGGGTGGCTTCTGGAGAACTAGCATTTGATGCAGATGAAAGGTCATACCCTGGTAAGAGGTGTGTCACAGGAGCAGTGTAGAAAACAGTATCCGAAGGAGTGCTGCAGTGTAGTGCTGGGGAGTGATCAGACCAGGGTTCCTGGCACTGGGGGTGGTCCAGGCATGGATAGGCACAGACAGGCTTTCCTTTGGCGTACCTTCGGCACACCAGCAGCACTTCCACTATGCATCCGTCTTGCAGCTGCTATTAGATACGTCGTGGGAGAGGGAAGAAGTGAACGGTGCCGTGATGCCATTTCCTTTGCTGATGGTTGATGGGAAATGAAGTCCTCTTGCTTGGCTTCTTTTTTAAAGAAAGTGGTGCCCATGTGTTGACCGCATCCAGCAATGTGTCCCCCACCAGTCCTTTGAGACCACACCGACCCCCATCTCCCCCCCCACCCGGGAACAGTTTGGATTTGCATTGGTTTATACACAAACCTAAGACCTCTCCTCTCTGCTAATGCATGTCAAAGGATCGGAGCGTAGTGCATCTGATTTCTAAGGTATATTATTGTACCACCTGTGTATAGTGTAGCTAAATAGGTATTAGCTCGCACTGGCATACCCCAGTTTTTCAAAACATCACATAGCCACATGCCAATGACTCAGTGGACAGCACAAATAATAATTGGGACAAGGGGCAAACCTCCCTTGTCCCCCTTTTCCATTTCAAACCTTTCTAAGACCATATGTCTCATTCATGTCCCTAGCCAAGGCCTAGTGTTTAGTAATTTGACCCATTGGATGTAATCTTGTCTCAGGCCCACAGTCTCCAACACCTCTCACACATCAGACCAGATGTGAGTATCAAATTCCCCTTCAGTATCAAATAAAGCCAGAATATAATCTTCCCAATCCATTGCCAGTGTATGGAACACATCGAAGAGTCGAAGAGTGGAAGAGTCGAAGTAGTTTGCATAGTGTACTTCATGGCTTGAACCCACACTTGTTCACATGTACAAGACCACATTCAGTAATTGATTTGTCAATATTTTACAAAGAATGTTATCATCCACATAAGAACAACCAGCGCCTCCCGTATTGATGCTGGCAGTTCTCCTGTAGTGAATGTTCCTCCATTGGCTTCCAGCAATTTTTCTGTCATTTGCCCTGCATTAATTTGATGCAATTTGACACAGAACCATCGCCTACTGGAGCTTTAGATTTGCACATGTTTTGTATTACAACAACTATTTCCTCTTTGATGAGTGGGAATCCAAGCATTTCACTTTGTTGTAGGGTAATTTTCTTTAGGGGGAGTACCCATTATAAATGTTTTATTGGCTTGCAGTTATTTATCTAACTCTGCAAGTGAGTAAAAAGGTATCATTTAAACCTGCCTTTGTCACTATTTCCCTCCAATGACTCTGACCCAACATTAGCAAAAGTGCATATGGCTTTTCCTTTTGTAGCAGCCCCACTAATAGTCTGTCTGACTTGTCACCTTCCCTGTATAGCTTTTGTCTGTATGTAGGAACTGTATATTGGTCAAATCTGTCCTATTCCTCAGCAACTTTTCTTTTTGTATCTGTCCATTCAGCTGCACTTTCGGAGTGTCGCGTTAGGTCCTTTTCTATTACTTCTAGGCATCTTTCTTGTTGCTTTGGTGGGTTTTACAGATGCATTTTAGAGCCTTCTGTTTTAGCTAAGCACTTCTCTCCTCAGCAGAACCTTTATCGCTTCTCAATCAGTGGATCTATCCGTGGCTCTAATACAGTTACTTGTGAAATACTATGTAATTGTTTCAGTGAGCCACTGGGAAAAATACATCATACAAGGCTTTCACTTTCAGTCTCATTGTTGGAATTCTAGATTTATCCCCTCTTCTTTTTAATGTCATCAGTAACGGTGGGAGGTCCAAATGGTATCTCACCATTTATTTGATTCCTGCATTTCTGTGACTATGGTTGGCTTGTGTCAAGAAGTAGTCTAGTCTACTATGCGTCCCATTGGCGGGCGTGAAGCACGAGTAGGCCTTATTCAGGTGGTGCTGGGCTCGCCACACATCCATTAGACCCATCTACCAGTACCTTCTTGTTGCTTTTTGTCTAGTTACACTCATCCCTAGCTGTGTTTCTGGCCATCATCGATCACACCCACATCTCCTGTCTATATGACTTCTGATTGCACGATGGAATCTTAACTTTCAACACATTTTTTAAAAACTCACCCTCACCTGTGTTCGGGGCATACATATTTACAAGGTAAATATCTGATAGAGACATCTAGTTGCAGATTCCTTACCTTAGAATTTCCCCCAGGCATCAGTCTTGATCCAGAGATTTTTCTCGAGCATTACTCCTGCATGCCGTTAGGAAGCGTTGATCGGCTCCGTCTCCATTGTCGGCGTTGTGCGCACCAGATATGACATTGCACCTCAGAAATAGGGGCCACACCAGCACTGTGACGTCAGTTCTTTTCTTTCCATGCCAGTCTAGCGCTGATCCAAAGAAGAGCTAAACCTCATTCATGTTTTGACTGATCTTTTTCGATTTTTTGTCAAAGGTTTCTGGATGTTGACACTCCTGGTGCATCAAATAAGTCCTTGTGTATGACTGGATTCAAGCCCTGTGGAGCCTGTCATCAGGTGATGTACGAACGTGATCCACGCGTCGTGTGCTTGTGGTGTCTTGAGCTCAGTTACAACCCAAATTCGTGGTCCCGGTGCCGGGTCATGAATCTGAAAGCTTTGAAAGAGCAGTCCCTAAAGCTACTGGAAGCCCAGCGCTCGGCTCGATCAAGAGGAAGGTCCTGAGAACGGTCGCAGAGCCCCCCTTTATCATCGTCCCATTCAAAGTCCTCAGAACGATCGGGTAAGACAAGGCATAAGAAGAAGTCGAAGAGGAGAAAGCATTCTTTGACATCTCCACTTTCGTTGGCTGATGAGACGAGGGACAAGAAGCGTCAGCCTTCCAGGCCTCCATCCTCAGAGCCTGCATGTGGGTCAGCTCTACCTCTCCATGAGTTTCTCAGAGCCGGAAAGACCCCTGTCCAACTTGGAGAGTTCCATGAAGCCGTGCGCCTCATCTTTGTGCAGTCCGACTCTGCCGGAGCGCCTTCAGACCCCACAGGGTTGGAAGAGGCCCCTCGCATTCCACGCTAGCGGCTTTTGCCTCAGCTCCAGGGTTACCTATGGATCTGTTCCTGGATCTGAACAGGCATCGGTCTTACCACCTAGACCTTTCCCGACGCTGCTTCCGACATCAGTGTTCCCGACGCAACCTGTGCCCCCAAGCAGCGTCGACCCCATCCTCATTGCCGACTCCATCACTGAGCCGGACCGGTATCGCACAACGCTGATTCCGACTTTGACAGTGGCCTTGCCCCATGTCGGATCCTGAGCATTAATATTGTGGGTTGGGGTACAGGACGGAATGGGAGGGGGGTCCTAGACCTTTTAGAGTACCAGCTACAGGACTCCCCGGACTGGCATACAGACTTGTGACTAATTCCATTTCTAATTTATCATTAAGATCGTAGACATTGCAAAATTGTAAATAGGGTGTAATAAATTGTAATTTGGTTAATTACCATTTGTCTTGCTTCATCACTGTCAGTTTGGCCTATACTGATATCCTCCTTATTAAGAATGTTCACCCCCCCTAGTTGTACCAGATTGTGAGGACTAATCAGCCAGTATACATCAAAATTGTTGCAGCCAGCCTCTAGTTCGATACACAATGTGGGCATCTTGTAGAGTAGCAAATGTACAGATGTGCTGCTGTAGCTCATGAAAAATATTTATTTAACTCATTTAAAATTATTTAACTCATTTACAATCCAGCCCTGAAAATGCAGGAAACACATACTGATAGTTCAGCATCTTCTTCCTGTTGAAAGAGCTCTCTTGTTTGTGTTTTGCTCCTAGTCAGCTCCCCACCACACCTCCCTAAAGCTTTCCCCAAAACCCTCCATTAACTCAAATTCACCCACCACCTGTGAAGTGGATGCATTGGATTGCATCCTGTGAAGATGTGGTATGCTCGCAAGAGGGTAGAAAAAGAAAGACATGGCAGATATTTCAGTGTAATTTATTTCCTCCAAATTCTAATATCTGTGTACCTGTAGATTGCAAATAGGTATATCTGATAGAGACTTCTAGTTGCAGATTCCTAACCTTAGAACCTTAGAACTTTCGCCCAGGCGTCACAGACTGGATCCGGAGGTGGTGTTGGTCGACTCAGCGGGTGTCATTGGCGTCGTAGTCGCCGTGATGACGTCGGGAGTAGTACATAGACGCCGCCTCAGCACAGTGACATCAGTTCTTTTCTTTCAGCGCCACGCACTGAT
The DNA here is from genome assembly GCF_031143425.1 of Pleurodeles waltl. NCBI lineage: Eukaryota > Metazoa > Chordata > Amphibia > Caudata > Salamandridae > Pleurodeles > Pleurodeles waltl. The sequence continues at coordinate 140,890,886 of NC_090448.1, forward strand.
CCACAGAGAGCTACCCTTGGTCAATTCTTGACTGACTTCGACTCTTTTGTTGCATTTTTGTGATTTTTTGTGCGTCAAGGAGATGTCCCAAAAGACCGGCTTCAAACCATACAAGGACTGTGACCGCATGATGTCGGTGACGGATTCGCATCCGATCTGTTTTTTGTGCTGGTAGCACTACAACAATCAGAAGTCATGCTCTGAGTGACAGGCCATGCACCTGAAGACCTTCAGGGAGCGGTACCTCAAGCGTATGGCGGCCCGGTGCTCGACTCCGCATAGGTCTTGGTCTTGCTCGAAGGGAAGGTCATGGTGCCATTACCACTCGTCATCTTCAAAGTCTTCGGGTCAAGGTGAAAAGAAGAAGTCAAAGAAATCCTGTCTCCCAAGCTGTCACCGACGAGAGAGACGTGGCAAAGTTCACTATCCGATGTGGGCTGGACACAACCGACTCTCCTGGTAGATCGGTTGTGATGATGGTGGCCTTGAGTCGTCATGCCTGGTTGCGTACATCTGATTTCTCAGGGGATGTCCAACACACTCTTATGAACATGCCCTTTGATGGCTTCCGTCTCTTTTGAGACAAAGCAAACTCGGCGCTGGAGAGGTTCAAGGACTCCCAGGCTATGGCTCGGTCCCTTGGCCTTTGCACTGCCCATCGTCCCTAACAGTCCGCCTCTTGCCTCTTTCGTGGCCACGGAAGTGGCTCCCTGTCACGTCCCTTTCCCAGCCACTGGGCCACCATGCTGTTGAGCCACTTCGTGGCCTGGGATGCAAAATCCCATGTGATCATGGAACAGGGAACCAGAGATCTGTCCAGGCCACCCCTGCCCCTGCTGCAGCCACCAAACCCTCCTAGTCTGTCCCCTCACTCTGGTCCAGTTGGGGGCAGGATTGGCCATTACCTGCCCCACTGGGAATCCATCACTACAGACAGGTGGGTTTTACAGATCGTTCAAAGGGGCTACTCCCTCCCCTTTGAATCTGCCTCACCAGCCATGCCTCCATCATTCAGCCGTATACTGAAGGATCATTTGGCACTTCTCCACCAGGAAGTCGCAGCTCTCTTGGCCAAGGGAGCAATAGAGAGGGTCCCTGCGCCAGAAGTAGGTTGTGGTTGTTATTCCCGCTACTTTCTGGTGCCCAAAACAGACAAGGGCTTAGGTCCTATCCTAGACCTTCGGGCCCTCAATCTCTTCCTCAAGAAGGAGAAATTGCTCACCCTGGCTCAGGTCCTGTCTGCCTTGGACCCAGAAGTCTGGATGGTAGTGTTGGAATTGCAGAACACTTATTTCCATATTATGATTCTGCCTGCCCACAGACGTTACCTACGATTCATGGTAGGTTTCGAGCACTTCCAATTTACTGTGCTTCCTTTCAGCCTTACCAGCCCTCCTCGGGTGTCCATGAAAGTGATAAAGGTGGTTGCAGCTCATCTGCACAGATTGGGGGTTTCAGTCTTCCTCTAACTCGACGACTGGCTGTTGAAGGTGGACTCACCCCAGAAAGTCTCTCACCTTCAGACTATGGCGAACCTCCTGCACACGCTGGGGTTCACTATAAACATGCCGAAGTCACACCTGACTAACTCCCAGACGCTCCCTTTCATCGAAGCTGTTCTGGGCAGTGCAGTTTCAGGCCTATCCTCCAGAAAAGCGATTCCAGGATATTCAGGCTATGATTACGATCTTTCAGCCTCTATCTTGGGTTTCTGTGAGATTGACTCTGAGGCTGCTGGGGCTTATGGCCTCCTGCATCCTACTAGTGACACATGCCAGATGGCATATGCAGGCTATGTAGCGGGACTTGAAGTTTCAGTGGGCGCAGCATCAGGGAAATCTGTCCGACATGGTCCAGATCATGGTGCGGACTGCAGAAGACCTGCAGTGGTAGTTATCGCATCAACAGTGGGTCAGTGGGTCAGCGGCAGATCCCTCTCCCCTCCCCAACCAAATCTACATATAGTGACAGACGCGTCACTTCTGGGATGGGGTGGACACATGGAAGAGGGGGAGATCAGAGGCCTCTGGTCTCTAGCAGAGTCTGGGCTCCATATCAATCTTCTGGAGCTCTGATCGATCAGGCTTGCAGTGAAAGCATTGCTTCCCTCTCTCAAAGGGAAAATAGTGCAGGTGTTCACGGACAACATTACCGCCATGTGATACTGCAACAAACAAGGTGGAGTAGGGTCCTAGACCTTTCGTCAGGAGGCGCTATGCCTCTGGACATGCCGGGCACATCAGGATATCACCCTGGTGGTTTAACATCTGGCGGGCTCTCTGAACGTCAGAGCAGACGAACTCTGCCGTCGATGCATAGCCGATCAAGAATGCCATCTCCGTCCGGAGGTGGTGCAAGGTTTCTTTCAGCAGTGGGGAGAGCCTTGGTTAGATCTATTCGCCTCCGCAGAGAACGCGCAATGTTAGCTGTTTCACGTTTCAGAGTTTCCAAGGCCGAACATGCTCAGAGACACTTTTCATCTCGAGTGGGACCACAGCCTCCTTTCTGCCTTTCCGCCTATACCCCTTTCTGTCCAGAGTTCTCAAGAAGATCAAGAAAGACCGGGCCTAAGTAATCGTGGTGGCTTCGTACTGGGCACGACGAGTATGGTATCCAGATCTATTGAGCATGGCCACCGATCTTCCACTCAGACTGCCTCTTCAGGAGGATCTTCTGTTGCAGCAGCAGCGAACGGTTCTTCACCCGAACCTGTCCAATCTCCGGCTTCATGTTTGAAGATTGAGCGGCGGCAGTTGACGGCTTTTGACCTTCCACCCATATTCTGTGATGTAATCTTGGCAGCCAGGTGTCCATCCACCGAAACGGTATACGCCTATCGTTGGCATATATTTGTGGCATGGTGTACTAACAGATCTGTTGATCTCCTCTCTGCTTCTCTTTCTGAGGATCTTTTGTTCATTCTTTCTTTGGCCCAGCAGGGCTCTGCCTTAGGCTATTTATCGGCTATCTCCGCCTTTCTAGGTTGCCTGATCAGCCTTCACTCTTTAAGTCACCTATTGTTAGTAGATTCCTTAAGGGTCTCACCCATTTGTTTCTTCCCACTCCGTTTATCATGACTCAGTGGGACCTCAATCTTGTCCATACTTAATGTATACTCCCTTTGAGTCGATGCACAGTTGTTCCTTACAGCTCCTTACTTTCAAAACTGTTTTTATTGTTGCCATCACCTCTGCTCGTAGAGTGAGTGAGCTTCAGGCTCTATCTTCTAAGCCCCCGTTTTTGTCTGTGCATCCTGACAAAGTGGTGTTACGCACTGAGGCTTCCTTCCTTCCCAACGTTGTTACCACTTTATCATGTAGGCCAGTCCATCACTTTGCCTACTTTTCACACACCTCCACATTCTTCTCATGAAGACGAGAGACTCCACCGCCTGGATCCAAAAAGTGCGTTGGCATTCTATTTCAATCGCACTAAAGGTTTCCGGGTGGATGATCAACTCTTTGTTGAATATGTAGGTGCGAAGAAAGGGAAGGCGGTGCAAAAACATACCATCTGATGATGGGTACTTCTTTGCATCAAAATATGCTACGCTTTAGCCAAGAAGCAACCCCCTGAGGGCTTGAGTGCTCAATCCACCAGAGCAACTGCTGCTTCCACACCGTTTGTACACGGAGTTCCTGCCCTGGATATCTGCCAGGCAGCAGCGTGGGTATCCCTACGCACGTTTACTAAACATTACTGCCTGGATAGTCAGGTCCATAGGGATGGCTACTTTGGTCGTTCGGTCCTGCAGGACTTTCTAGTATGACCTTGGTTCGCAGCCCACCTCCGAGGATGGCGTTGCTTGGGTATCTATTCTAAGGTAAGAAATTGGCAAATAGAATTCTCTATCAGATGCACAAGTTACTTACCTTCGGTAACAAGATATATCTGGTAGAGACATATTCTAGTTGCAGATTCCTTACTGACCCACCCATCCTTCCCGCTTGCAAACTGATTTTTAGGGACAGGGCTCCTCCATTCAGGGCCTTATCTCTAGCGCACCATTTTCAGTGTTCTTTGCGAATCATCGCTTTGGCGTGAAAAGTCGTGAAAAGAAACTGACATCACTGCGCTGAGGAGGCATCTATGTACTACTCCTGACATCATCACAGTGACTACAACGCCAACGACACCCACAGAGTCAACCAACGCCATCTACCGACATGCAAGAGTATTGGTCGAAAAAATCTCTGGATCCAGTCTGACGCCTGGGGGAAAATTCTAAGGTAAGGAATCTGCAACTTGATTATATTTCTACCAGATATATCGCTACCGAATGTTAGTAACTTGTACGTCTATATTTCACAGTGTTAGCCTTGATTTTCCCCTCTGTATTTCTGTCAGAAAATTCCTAACTTCTTCAACTTCATATGCAGTTTTGAACTGACCGTGCCACACAACCTTGAGGCAAGATTGTAAGACAATATGTGATTGTAGTCCATATTTTTTAGATCAGGACCTACATTTGCAGATATGTCTAAACAGATTCTATAGACACATAGGAAACTGAGTGAAGGTTGAAGCCCTTTGGAGATTGACTTGACTTCTTGAACTTCCGTCTTTATTCACTGTAATTTGATGAAAGCTATTTGGTGTGCTCTTGCTATAGAGAAATTCCCCTTGATAGCGTCAACTCGCTAAATTGCTGATCATTTGCATCATATGCCCTGTTTATTCTGGTTCCTTAACCATGCGAGCAAATCATAGATTACATTTCTTAGACCTGTTTTCCAGATCTTCAATATTCCGCAACAATCTCTGAATTGCACATGCGTTCTCCACATTTATAGCTTAACACTTGTTTTTCAAGTTCTCGACTTTCTCCTCAAAGGCACTCAAAAGCAGAAATGTGATCTGTAATACTAGCCACTTTACATGCAGTATCCTGCAAGGTGGCCTTAATCCTTCATCTCTACACCAGCTGTCTTTGAAGATCATTGGTTTCCTACACAGACCTTAATGTTGGCTCTAGTGTTGTGATCATATCCACGCATGGTTACTAGGTTTGATATGTGTTTATCTGCCTCAAGTCTCTGCTTTATTTTAGTCTCCATTGACACTGACTTGAGCCAAGTTGGTTAGAGTGATTTCATTTTCCATCATCTATTCTAATTGGCTCTGTAATTTCATAGATATTGATATATCGTACACTGTTTCTATTATAAATTATTCCCTCATCATTGCTACAATCACTATAATCTGATATCTTGGTTGCAGATGATGTTGAATGTGGTACATCAGTATATGAATCTTTTAAAGTATTGGTACAATCTTTGTTTTTATGAATCAGTGAATGATTAGTGCCCACAGAGTCTCCAAGTTGCTTATCACTCTAGTAAAGAGCTTTGTAATGGTTTGTATCTACTACTCAATTCAATCCCATTCATTTGGCACCAGTTCCGGCTGTATTTTTTTGCTATCAAATAGAACTTCACAAGTAATCTTTATGGTGAATGCTTTAGGGATAATTCCACCCAAGCCAAGTATACTCTGATTTGTACCCAGCTGTAGCCTCAGGCAGCATTGGGAGAATCTTCCTCTTCTCCATATTGGTGGCAATGTCTATGAGTTCTCAAGTGTAAGCCCATGAGAATTTGGTTTCACGGATGCACCTATATTAGTAGTTTTATGGAGTTTGTGGGTTCCTTGTGCAGAAGCCATATTTCGGAAACCCATTTCCTTTTCTTTCTCTAAGCTTTGTCCTTCTAGTGGATGCTCCATATTAGTCATATTTGATGTTTCATTATGGTCAACTTTTCTAATGCTCTGTGTCCCTCTGTTACTGATGTTTTGTTGCCAGCTATGCTTAATTGTGTGCTTGCCTATCCTTTGCGTTTCCCACCACAATCACTATTAAGTGCAACTGTTTCAGATAGAATCTCGGTTTCTTTTGGTAAGTCAATTTTGGGAGTCAAATCGGAAATTTTGATATAAAATAGGGAGTATTTGATATTGGGTGTGTCCTCCATTAGATATGTTTTCTTTATCATACCCAGCTACTCTGTATCTAGCTTACCACCATTAATTACTCCATGACATTCCTGTTTCTGTTTCTGGAATGGTACATTAAAATTAAAGTTAAGGTTTGCAGACCCCCAGATTTGTTTATCTTATCTTGTCTGTCTAGTTTCCCATTCCCTCGTCCTGCAGACCTGTCCACAAAAGCTTAATGTTAGACACTCTTTTTTCTTCTGTCATAAACAGCAATTACTGTTTTTATTTTTTCGGTGAGAACGGTGTACTTTTTTGGATGTAGTGTACTTTGTTGTTACAAGAGTCAGAGTGTTTTTTCCAGCAAATTTCTTTTTGCTGAGTTTCTTTTTCGACCGGGGAGTTCTGTCCCCATTTCCCTTCAGGGCACTGTGAAGAAAGCTCTGCAACTGAACACTCTGAAGCTGTAGCTTTCCAGTCAGCATTGCTGCACTGGTCTTGAATAGCATCCATATTATCCAGGGGGTCAGAACCAAGCCACCATTCCTGGCAGGCGCTTTGGACAATGTCTGCAGAAACATTCCCAGTCTTTCTCTGTACTTCTAACTCAGCACGGGAAGCTGCAGAGAACACAGAAACTAGCTGCAGGACTACCAGTCTGACTCTGATAAGTAGAGACACTCTCTGCAATTACACCCTTCCTCTAGCAGTCACTTGACCAATTCAGCACTCAGTATACCTGATGCATGTGATGCTATTGGTTTCCCCCATTCGCTTTTTCTCTTTTCCACCTCAACTTTATCTTTGTTTGTATTTAAATATTGAACACATTGTAAAGCAGTTTTCTGCATTTTCTGCTCTAGAACATAACAGTGGTCCTCCCCGAACCAAAACACTAGGAGTCTAGCAAAGCTGCTGCCACTGTAGCTGCTGGGACGCCATCTTCCCACCTGCTAGATTCTTCCTAATTGCGTAGAATCAAGCTAACTTTCAGAGTGCTATCATCTAACTATATTAGGACATAAGCCACAGTGTTAGCATATTGAAAATCGTGTGCTTATGTACCTTGCATCTTTGTGGAATTGAAGCAGTGTATAATGAGCATAGTGAAGCAAATTGTTCACTGTAGTATTCTAAATCAGTAAACCTTTGTAGGGGTTGACCCCATGACAAAACCTTCATTACATTTCCGAAAGTAAAACTTGCCAAAATTGAACAGGGGCGAAACATACAGTATTTACTGAATTGTGTGGATTTTGATTCATTCATTAAACACTAAAATATGCATGTTATTCCCAGAAACTCCTAACAGGGGCTTTTTATCGCATCCGATAAATAACATACCTCGTGGTATAGTTATTTATCAGGTGCGATAAATAGCACCTACAGTGATCCTCCTGTTGCAAGATTAAGAAGGAGGGCCGAACCACAAACATGTTTTTGGTATCTTAGGAATTCAAAATTGTTGTGAATAAATATATCATTTCTGATGGTGAGCTTTAAAAAAATGATTAATCTATGACAGATCCACCTCCTGCATGCCAGAGGGATCATTCAAAGGAGCGACATCCTTCATCATAGAACTTAGGGACAAACAATCTCAATGGGATTTAAAATACGAATTTCATGTGTTAAGTAATTTCTTTGCTAGGTATGAAAAGTTCCTTATTCCTTTTTTGTATTCATTAATTTTGCTTTTAATGTTTTTTAAGCCACCAGAAACTACTCCAACTGGAGCTCCCACGGTAAGAATAGAACGTGTGTCCTACTGGGTGCTCTTCTATATTTTCTTATACTTACACCTTCCATTGACCTATTCTGACCTCTTGATCCCTATCCTGTTAGATTGGTGTGCAGTGAATGTTATCTATGGTAAATGGAGCATTTCTTTGTAGTATAAATGAACAAATACATTAATCAAGAAAATAAGAGACCTTTCTCAGTCCTGACACTAACCATGTAGAAAGACTATCCCTTCTTAGGACTTTGGAGCTTCAAAAAGAAATGTTGCATCACTTGATTATTTAGAGGTCCAAAATGTTTATGGGGGTTATTCCAACTTTGGAGGAGGTGTTAATCCGTCCCAAAAGTGACGGTAAAGTGACGGATATACCACCAGCCGTATTACGAGTCCATTATATCCTATGGAACTCGTAATACGGCTGGTGGTATATCCGTCACTTTACCGTCACTTTTGGGACGGATTAACACCTCCTCCAAAGTTGGAATAACCCCCTATATTTTTATCTCCCTCGTTTGCAGGTATAAATGTGCATACATTTATGCTGATGTGAGTGACAATTTGCTAAATTGCTAGGGGGAGTGGATGTAACATAATGCAGCCTGCTGCCAACAACCATTTGTATTCCTATTTATTTATCAATTTATTATGTGCAGCATACACCAGAAAAATGTAGTTCCGCAGCTGTAACCCCATGTCTCACAGTAAAACCTTGGAAAGGCTTCTATTTTCTACTGATTGTCTAGCGAGCAGGGCAATGCTTGGAAAGTAAAGTGAACTGGTCATTTTTTACCTTTGTTTCTGCATCTGCTTAAATGGCCACTGAGACCGTGGTAGAATGGGCAGTACCAAGATTGCCACATTGGAAGGTACCAATAGCAATTTGTACTCCTGGCTTCCCTTCATTGAAATCGTTACTGTCACTTGTGGAGCTATGTGCACCTTTTTTCATTTTTTGGTCCTCATGTTCAGCAAGAGGTAGACAACAAAAGAAGGTGACATTACTTAACATTATTTATGTTGTTTTTCAACTGTAATCAACATCGAAACTGTGAGAGGCAATTCACAAATTCATTAATGAGTTTGTATAGTAGTACTCTGATACTATTACTTCATGTACTCCTAAATGCAATTCACAAAGGTACAGGTCTATGACTATACTGAAGGTCCCATCTCGTAAGTGCAGAGTTCTCTGTCAAGAGTGTGCATACATAGTTATGCATTTTTTATGTCAATGTGTGAGTAGCAGTAGCGAGTGACTGAATGGGGTCTATCTAGAACAAAGTTAGAGGTGAAATGGGATAATTAAGGCGGGGCATAGAGAGGGGCATGGAAATACAAAATCACATATACAAAAGGGCAGCTTACAAAAATTACACCCAGGTGTACTTCATCAGTACAACATTCCAAACAGGATCAAATCTACTCCAGCCAAGCCTTGAAGTAATTCACACATGACATATGGCCAGTCACAGGCACTAGAAGGAATCACACTTAAAGCAATGGAAGCAGGGGATGCCACTGCCAGCACAAAGACCTGCACCTAAAAAATTAAATACTTTTTAGGAAAACATGTTCATATAATTTTAGGCATTGCAAACAGTTATACAGATCACAGTAAAAATATATACAATACAAGAAATAGAATTAATTTAAAAAAATGTATAACTTTACACACTTCAGATACACATACAAATCACGATGCAAAATGTAAACATAACAGATGCACATGCTTAAAAAATTACAAAACTATAAATTATTACTGAATTTTAAAAACACCTCATTTCACATCCAACCCTACTCTACATATATTCAAATACACTTCATAATATGTTGTACGACCCAAACACACACACACTGAAGTGCATCTTGTCTACCTTACTCTTAGGTATAGGAGTAAATCTAAATGTGTGGAGATCTCTGCACATATATTTCACTTTAGGTATTGGGCCTTAGTTGCTGTGTTGGACATTATTTGGGTGCTCCTGTCCTAAACAAACATGATTATGTCCTCCCTTTAACAGAGAACATATAATTCCTCTGAAATCTTCTGTGTTGAGCATCAGCATTTAGAATCAAAAGGTATCGAGGTGGAATATCATGAGCAACCCAGCTTTGTTATTGCAGTTGTAATTGTACTTATACAGCACTTACTACCCCTGACGAGGCGTTGAAGTACCTTTCAGCAAGTAGCGCACTACCCGGAACCCATTAGTGTTGGACTATTAGAGGGAAATATAAATTGTTATTGAGAGTGGTGGACATGTGAGTCTGTTAGTTGGCTGAATAGGATAAAGAACGGTTTACAAAGGGTTATTTGGGAGTTCATAGTCGTAGAAGAGGTTTTGATTCGGGATGAGTCAGAGTGGAGGTAGGAGCATCTGAAAGTGGAATAGGAATAGTTATAGAGTAGAGGTTTGGGGAGTTTTGGAGAGATTTGTATTTTTTGATATACACAACCACACATAGAATGTATACACATATAGAGATTTAAACATAATACACATGCAAAATTATGGATACATATTTACAAACTCGGGCTTTCCATTTTAGCTGTAAATATTTTTTTTTTTTACATATTATTTTATTTCTTAATGTTGTATTTTATATTTTTCTCCCCGTATTTCAATAGTGAAGCACTTGGAGACACAATTGCTATGATGATTTTTACACATTGTGACAGATAGGCGTTATTATAGGAAAATAAACCCATAAGCATTCACTGATCACCTTATATGTTATTGATATATTGACCTACCTATATAATGATAAAGATTATATATATATACTTTTACCTGTTTCAATGAGAAAACATTTTCCCTGTGAAGAAACACCGAACACTGCTCCCCTGTATTTGTGAAAGTGTTTGCTTCCAATTTGTGTTCTGGAAACACACTTTCTCCTCCTTTTGAAAGGAGTAAATGTTTTGTCCTTTCCTTGTGGGAATCTACCAGTGAATCATTGGTTGGTACCTGTAAATGTACAAGTTTGCTGGGTCTTCAATTTTTGCATGGGCATCCATGTATTGTCAAATTACAATTTTTAATTCTGTACATTGGAAATGTGTCAATGCCTTTAGAAACTATTAAGTATGTATCTATATTGAACTTCGACATGCAGTAATCTTTCAGAATCCTGACTGTTGTGTTTGTTAAGCAACCCAAATGATTATTGATTGATTAATTATTAGAATTCATTTTGGAATGCTAATTGTTAATATTTTATCAATTTCTTCAGTTACCTCTGAAATATCATAGCTGTCTTACAATTCATACTCATAAAATGACTTTAAACAGTGTAAATGATCACATCAGTTCACAAAACATTAGTATGCATTTCAATTAAAGCTAAAGTATGTTCATTATTTTATGAATACTATAATTTTAATCCTGGAATTATTACGTTGTATAATTCCATGCAATTTGAAAATGACTCGTGTATAAGCAACTAGTACGCGTCACTACTACTTTCTACATACAATATATACATTGATTTATTTGTAAATGTCTAGCATCATGGGGTAGAATTGTTAATTGTGATTTTAAGTGCAGGATAACAGCTTCTATTTTAGTATTCTCTAACTGAAATGCAGATTCATTAGCTTTGTTTGAAAGTTGATAATTTACTGGCTTTCTCTTTACACTGAATTCATTTTGCAAGCAAATGTATCACAAATTGCTATCTAAAACATGCATGAATAAGAAAAAGAAACAAAAAAACGCTCCTCCTAACAGTGTTGGTTTTAAACCCATTTTGACCAAATAAATATTCTTAATCTTTTAAAGCAAAAGCCAACAGAACTTGTCCCAACTGGTGACCCTGCGGTAAGATTAACAACTGACCCCGGTGCTTTCACCTCTCCTATATTTTGATCTTTTTTCCCATGCCCATTTAAAACATTTTCTCATATCTTTCTCTTAACTATTTTTAGACAGGTGTGTGCAGTGGGTTTGTATTCATGTTTAATGCTCTCTTGCCAAACAATAAGAAGTGGTCGGCCACTCCTTTCATGCATGTATTTCTGCAAGGCTTCCACCATGATGAATCCTTTTCTATCCATGGGAAGAAGAGATAAACAGCAAACAAAAATTGTAACAAGCATTTGCAATGCAACCGGTCTCGCGTTTGCTCGAGTTAGAGCTATTCACGTTTTAAACTACTAACCAGAGTTTTCTTGCCACATAAACTGAAAAGTAAATCAGTTTCACATAAGCGAGCCCATGGCTACCATGAAGCGTGACTGAGACACACAAAAGGAAACAGAATTTCACTCGCAGTAAGACGTATTGGCAAAAGTGCAATTATCCATGTATCCGGTAAAAGTGCAGTTAGCCATGTAACAGGGTTGATGTCATGCAAAGTGCGCAACTACTGCCCAGCGAGATCGCGCTGCCTGCGAAATAAAGAGAAAAAGTAGTCCAGAAACCATATGGAAAACATGGAGCCTCGTATGTTTTCAGTAGTTGGCCGGTGCGTTCGAGGAGGGCTAAACACCGGAAAAGGCATGATGTATGTATGCCTTTCACTAATGAAATAAGGCGAATTATAAAAGGCAAGCCCACGAACCAACCAAACTGATGGGCATGGTTAAAAGCCCATAGAAAGATTACACCAGGAACAGAGTGCTTTGCGCTCAAACCTAAAAATGGTTTCTCGTACCATGACCTAAGCATTGATAATAAGGTAACATAAATATTGTGTACCATAGTCTACATATACTTTGCAGAGGATCAGATCTGGACCACAGATCATTAACTTATTGACCTATCTTAATGACATTATATAGGTCACACATCTGAAACTCAACTGGAGACTGTTGTTCAGTGCACTAGACAGGGAACCTTCCATTCCCTCTTTGATCAGCTTCCTTATTTCAGTCCTTACACTATGAGGGTGGCTCTCAGCTTGGCAACTGGTAACCACTTTGCTAGTCCTAAGGTAAGTGCTTTTGTTTGGCACAGGGTTCCCTTGAGCTATAGCAGGCATGTGTGTTGCAACTTAGTAGCCCTCAGGGGGACTGTGACTTGGACTTACCCGGTGTGGAGAAAGTCTTTTACCAGATATCTCTGTTTTTTTTACATTATTTTTTTGCCTTTGGTTTACTTGTTTTACTGCTCATGTGTTTTCTCTGGTGGAACTGTTTGCTGCGTTGTTTCATACTGTTTTTTGTGTTTTTCCTTTGAGAATAAATCCCCAACATTTCCAATTGAGAGGAATCACAGACAAAACTTTGGAAGATCCTGCCTTTTTATGCATATAACCCACACCTGAAAGCATGGTTGTGCAACCCTTCCTGGCTACGATGAAACCAAATACCCTCTAATCTGTAACACCCAACAGAGAATGAAAATGAATAGTATCTCTGGGAAGAAAGATGTATTAGGCAGCTTGGCACTCAAGGTAATACATTCCTCTTGTCTGATGGCAAGATAGTCTCGAACCCTTTGGAAAATGACAGGCCTGATTGTTTGAAGCCTCCTGTAACAAATGGAGAAGCATGTACAGACCTTCTGCAAGATGGTATAGTCTCTGATAAATAAACTATGCAAAAGTACTTGATACAATAGATACTGTGGACAGCCATTATTTTACAAATGTATGCATGGGTAAGATAAACATGCATTTCCAGAGACATGTCGCTCCAATTGCTAAATATAAGACATGACAATAATATGCTTTTCCGTGAGAGTGCTGGTAATCCCTTGGATAAATAAAAACAGAGGAGAACCACAGCTCATACTCTAGGTTTGGACTCCTTGACTAATTCCCCCCCACCAATCACGTTAGCTAATTTCTGTAACTATGGTGCCCACCTGTAACTCTAAATATTATCATTGAATTAGTAACAGATTTTGGGTTTGAATGAAGCAATGTAATAAATACATTTGTATCATTTGTTAATTTGATTGCTTGAAATTATGGGTTTTAATGCCACCTCCTCTAAATTACTTCTCACCCTAAACATATATTAGTGAGCCCCAGCTCTTTTATAACATCACACATTAGATATTTGCCCTAGACTGATGTATTTTTTGTGCCAGCTTTCCTCAGCTTTGAGCTGGGCTATGGGGGTTGGTATTAAGTGTGAACCATTGCTGGTTCTCTTCGGTTTGAGTAGACACGGTCAGGGCTGTCAAGCAAGTAGACCCGCACAAATATTCCTGGCAATTGCACTTTCAGTCGCCCGTGCGCTGATTTTACAATTTTGGCGTACAGAACATGTTCCATTATATGAAGACTGGCTGAAAAAAATGTATAAAACAATAAAAGTTTGAGGAGGCTTAGGCTGGAGGCGGGAAATCTAAAGAGATTTCTATCTTCATGGCATTACTTCAATTTTCTATAATCTTTGGGGGTGGCAGTTTACTACTTAATTTAAGATATTGGAGCAGTACGGGAACAGCAGTACCCAAAGTCTCTAGGTTTTATTCCTTCTTATTTCGCTGGTGCTTTAGTACAGGCTTACTTTAGTAGTGTAGTGAGAGATACCATTGGGTCCTGTAGTAGATCCTCAATTTGTTTTTCTCGGCTTGCAGAATTACTAAGCAACTTGGTTTGTTTGGAAACATATTAGGAGCATATGAGATCCTTTGGTTTTGGTGTCATTAGGCTTATGTCATTGCTAGCATATTTTCTCTTCAGTAGTAGCTTATCAAGCACACATGTATTTATTTAAATAAGCACATGTTCACTTTAGCACATGCTCACTTTATACAATTCTGGGATTGCGAGATGCATTTCTTATTTTTAAAATTATGTTGCACTGATGAAATTTGCTAATGGTAAATTCTAACTAGAGATCTGGAATATTCAAAACAATTCTTGTTCTGTGAATTGTTTAATACATATCATCTCTATTCAGTAAAAATATTTAAAAAAACATATTAGGTATTTAAATGCTTGACAACATACCATTTAGGTACTTATACCTTCCTCATGGGGATAGTCTGACTGTCACACAATAAACTTCACCTTTCAAAGTCCTAATATGCCATTCATAGGGCAGACCCACTGAGACATCTTCAAAATTCAATGATAGCAGGCAGCCAAGAAAAAGATATTGCAAGTTTCCAGGCAGTATCATGCTTGGATTAAGTACTACACCTTCTGGGTTATTTTTTCCTTTAATTAATTGGTCTTGGGTTCTATGGACAGAATCACACTTTAAGAACTGGTGGGAGTTTTTTTTAAACCTGCTGAGTTATTTTTTCCTTTAATTCATAGATTTTGGCTGCTATGCACTGAATCACACCTTAAGAACCGCTGAGAGTTTTTTATAAACGTGCCTTTGTTTCAGCCAGACAAACTATTGCAAGAATAGGCAGAGTGCCTGTTGCAATCACACGACAACCAGGTGGGTAACATTGCATACCTACAACGTTTTCACCACAGTCGTTGATCTTATAGATCCCTTTTATACCAAATAAGTCCTGGTTGCTAGTGGACTGAAACTATGTATTATTTCATGCTGCCGGTGGTATAATTTGGTTCCCTCCTTCGCATTTTGAAATTGTCTTTTTGCATTTCCGTACTCCCAATTTCTGCAAATACAAAATTTTGAGCAAGGAGGACACCGTTTGCTTCAGCCATAGGCAAAGGTTCTGATTTAAGAGATGCAAAATGTGTGTTGGATGGTATGCTGTGTTTTCGGTAAAATGACCACCCAAAGACAAATGTTAATTTTAACCCTTAGGGGAAAACATTACTTTTAATACATGTAGCATCCGTAATATAAATGTTACCATACTTTTGGCTTTTCTGCAACAGACATTAAAATATCAAATAGGAAATACCATCTAAACATCTGGGAATTTCAATGAGCAAAAATGAAGTTTGTAAGAAGGCAAGTTTTGTACTAATGGCATTGAAAAATAACAACAGGCCATTATACAGTTTTTCCAGGTCAAGGATGACACTCTCTCTTACCTTGTGGGCCAAACAAATCCTAACCTTCTAACCTATGAAATTTCACTAACCCAACTAAATAACAAAGAGTAACAATACCTTGACTGTAAAAAGGCAAATACACCAAATGTCAGCTGATAAAATCAACAACACTAACTACAAATGCTTTGGTAAACACAAATACATTTGCAAGCCGATGGTCGAAGCCCTACAGAAATTCCTTTTTTTATTATTAGTAGTAGTATTACTAGTAGTATTATTAGTATTACTTCTATTACTAGCAAGAGAGTGAACACAGCAAGCATATGTGAATCAAAGAATATGCAACTGTATTTGCTGTGGCTTCATATCTACGTTGGCAAGTTCCAGACCCAAACACCACACCTCTCTGACCAAGTTGTGCCAAAATACGCAGTGAGATGTTTGGATCTAGCTGGAAACTTAGAGATGCCCCTTAGTGTTGAAAATGAACTAGGCAATATTTGGATTACTATTTTAATATTGTTGTTTTGCTCACTTTCCCATGTCTGAGAACTAATTCAAAGTGGTGGAAGCCGATATCAGCATAGAGCTTCAGAAATGAACAATTGAAGGTAAGTAAGATGTTTCTACGAAGTTCAAAACATGCACTTGGCTTACGCATGTGCTTGTATTGCATTTGAAAGGTCTGATATCAAAGCATGTTCTGTCTGATCTTTATTAATGCGGAGAAGTGCAACTAATCACAAACACCGTAAAGCTTGTTCAGTTACATTATCTACCTCCTTGCATTGGTTGTTGTTTTCTATCTGAATGTTTTGCTCGTTCTGCTTTTCATTCGTTTTGGCCTCTATGTAATACCCTCCAGAGCTCAGAAGACAGCGCTAGAATCTCCATCACATTTTTTCGTCTTTTCCGGGTTATGCGTTTGGTAAAACTTCTGAGCAGAGGAGAAGGAATCCGAACATTATTGTGGACGTTCATTAAATCCTTCCAGGCAAGTGTGATGTAATACATGTCATATAGTCATTTATGTCTCGTCTTTCTTACTCCTTTACCTTTCCATCTTTCTTCCAAGTCTCCATTGTATCCATGTTTTCCCCATTCCGTTTGCTGTTGGTCTTTCACCTCACTAGTCCATCTCTTTTACCTTATTGATCAATGATCACTTCTGTTTTTTTAGCAAACATGCTTAATATATTTTAACATGTATATAATTCATTATATCTCTGTATTTTACCACTTGCCTAGAGCGGCTCACTGATATATGGTTGTAGCCCTTAAACAACAAGCATTGACAAAGCCAAAAGGTCTGGTTCATATCTCAAATTATTTCTTCATTGTTCATTTGTGTGTCTTATTGTGGATGGACGAGTGTATGAGTACAAGAATGAGTCAATGAAAGGATTGATGGATGAGTCAATCCATGTACTCAGTCACTCCACATCCATGCCCTCAGTCACTAATCCTTTCGCTCATGCATTCCTTCATCTTCCCATTACCTCATTCATGAATTTACCCACTCTCCCATACACAATACCGGGCACAAGAAATCCCACATATTCACTTGTCAGTGAAGAGTTATTTTTACTTGTAAGCCATACCTATTTGTTCTGTCATTTACTTCCTTTTACATGGAAGTCTTTCAGGCTTTTGCCTGCTGAACTTTTGGGCACAGATTAGGCTATTACTGTTGATTGTGGCATCCGGATGTCTTTCACCGTAACAAATTTGTAGCAAGGTGAAGAGTGCTGATTGATGTTTATATGAATTGCAGCCTCTACACGATGGGCTTCTTGTGGAGTTTTGCCTGGGGTAGCAGACAACAAGTTACTGCTAAGTGATATTTTCTACCATTGGACAGCATGACAAGGCTTTTTTAAGGATGTGATCTTTCAGGATCTCTTTGTCACTTAATGCAATGCATGCCAAACGATCAACTGTGGAACCTGCAGAACTGTGTTTATATACAAGCTCTCTGTTAGAAATTGAGTTGTTGGTTGACTGGGGTGTGAGCTCCAGTCAAGGAGCAACCACAATCTTGTCAGGGTGAGGCATACGCCAAATCTAAATTATCCTGTGCTCAACCTTCTGGTAGCTTGTAACAGAACATCCAGGCCTAACTTTGAGGCAATGTGTAAAGTATTTGTGCAACACTTTAAACAGCAATAAAGTGAAAACACCTCACAAAAAGAATCCCACACCAACTTAAAAAATATAACTTTCTTTAATAAACAAAACATGACCAAAATACAAAATTCCAACTAGTAGAACTGGAGATATTCAGTTTTAAAGATGTTAGTAAAAATAGCACCAAAAAGCATAGAGTAACAACTGTGGATATCTGGTCGAACCACACCCAGACGAAATCACAAGTTCAGGCCAACTGTGATGGAGCGCAGGCCAGCTGAAGGGCCCCAGGTAGGCAAGTTTAATAAAGTACCTTAAATGCTGGTTTGGGGAACGTGATGAAGATTTGCGTCAAAGTTGTGTTGCACAGCCAAATTGATGCTTTGGTTCAGAGATGTGGTGAGGCAGCAATGCAAGGGCCTGTGTCGTCTTCGAGGTTCCTGTTGACTGTGCTTGCTATACGAAGTCGCAATGAGTTGGTTCCAAAGAGCTGTGAGGCTGCTATGTGGAGTCCAGCATTGTCGAGGCTGCCATCAACGAGAAGTGCAAGGACCTGCACCGAGCTTGCGGTGCACAGTAGCAGTTCTGATGGACTGCAGCAGCAATACGATGCGATGGATCCAATCCATGCTGTAGATGTGTCAGTTCTGCTGAGGTTAGCGCCGTGCAGCAGAGGAGATGAGAAAGTTCCTCTGGATCCACAGAGGTTAGCAGAGCACTTTAAGCCCACTTCCAATGGTCCAGCACTGGTGTGGCACCACATGGCAGGGTAGACTCACAGATGACAGATTCCAGTTGCAGGTGCACAGTTGTTGAACGCCTGTTATGTCACTGTACATCAGGTCAGGAGGCCAGCCAACTAGACCTTGGATCCACTCTGTGTTCAAGAGATGTAGGTTCAGTCCTTTTCACACAGGCAAGAGAGCAGCAGGCAGTAGGTCAGCACAGCAGGGCAACAGTTCCTTCAGAGCAGCAGTCCACCAGAGCACCAGTCCCTTCAGAAGCACAACAGTTCTTTTTCTTGGCAGAATATTCATAGGCCCAGAAGTGTAGCAGAGAATTAGTGCCCGAGATCCAATACTGATACCCACTATTGCTTTTTAAGTAGGAGACAAGCTTCTAGAAGTTTTCCTTTGAAGTGCACAAGTGCCCTGCCTCTCATGCCCTGGCTCCCGACTAGCTACATGGGATATGCAGCCCTTTGTGTGGAGGCAGGACACAGCCTATTTAGGTATAAGTAGGGCTGTGCCCAACTCCTCTCTCCCATCCTGCCAGTGATGCCCATTCAGAACCACCTAAGCTTTCTATTGTGTGTGACTGTCTAGGAATAATACACCAAGCCCAGCTGTCAACTGCATCCAGTCACGCGACCAGAGACAGGCAGACACACTAAATGGCCAAGGCAGGAAAATGCCAACTCTCTAAAAGTGACATTTTCAAAATTGTATTTTAAAATCCGACTTCACAAAAAAGTCAGGATTTCTTATTATCATTCTAAAGACACTAAACGTGAACTTGACACCTGTTTCTTTTGAAAATTACACTCACATAATGTAATAAGGTAACTCCTATGTTATCCTATGGGAGAGGTAGGCGTTGTAGTAGTGAAAACAGGTTTAAGGGGTTTTCCCTACAAGGACATGTGAAACTTAAAAGTACATGTCCTATCTTTTATATACACTGCACTCCGGTCTCTTGGCTGTCCAGTGCCTACACTAGGTGTGACTTATGTGCATTAAATGGGAAGGTCTGAGCAAAGCAAAAGGGTTATTTTGCCAGGCCGACTTGGCAATGTAAACCTGCACACACACAGGCTGGCCTGAGACATGTTTACAGTGCTACAGGTCCACTAGTAGCATTTAATTTACAGGCCCGAGCACAAGTAGTGCCACTGTATTAGGGACATACAGGTAAATGAGATATGCCAATTGGGGATGACCCAGTGTTACCATATTTTAAGGAGTGACCACATTTACTTTAGCATTGGTTAGCAGTGCTAAAGTGCCCCAGAATCCGAAGGCCTGCAAAAACAAGATCACCAAAAATGAGGGGAGTAAGGCAAAAGTATTGGAGGAAAGCTACCCTAAGGCTGACCCATCTAACAGTCTCCAACTTGAACATACTGTTCGATCCTCAGCAACTTAATTTCTCTCACTATCAGTGTTGGGGACATGCTACATAAAGATGTCATGTCCTTGATAAAAGCAATTCACATTTACAACTACTGCCTAGCAGTGTGTAGATATAGGCCCTCATTTTGACTTCGGTGGATGGAAAAGCTTGTCTGCCGAAGTTCCGACGGGGAGGTTGCTGCCAATGTGGCTGACTCCCTGCTAGGGCCATTACGAGTTTCCTGCTGAGCCCACGGGAAATGGCTTACAGCATTGTCTCGGGCTCATAATAGAGCGGGCGGCAATGCTGTAGTGCGTAGGGTGCACTAGCACCCATCGCAGAGTTCACTGTCTGCAAAGGAGACAGTGAAGTTTGTGACAGGGCTGGCGAGGGGGCTCCTGCACAACCCATGTCAAGTGAATGGGCCCCCCTGGGGCACCCTGCACCCCATCTCCACCAGCTGTTTCATGGCAGTTCTACTGCCATGAAACAGCTGGTGGAGAGAGGAGTCGTAATCCCCAGGGCAGCGCGCAGTCATAATGTGGCAATCGGACTGTCGCATTGACAGCGGTCCGACCGTCAGCTTGGTGGTCATTGGACCACCAGTGTCGTAATAAGGCCCATACTGTTTGTTGTGGATCAAATTCTTTTCCTTTGTCTGTTTGTCCTTGGTACGAAAGATGAATTAAAGTATCAGTTCTTAATGCACAAAAATATGTTTTGTTGCAGAACTATCTGAATACCTGTAAGGGAATACAAATAAAGCTGTGGCGAAGTACATTAGGGCACATGCTGTGTCTTCCCTTTGGACTGCATATTTAAATTGACATCGTTTTCTGATGGTGACTTTTTACATGTTTTTTACATAGCAGCAATCGCTTACTAGGAATAAGCTGATGGTACAGTGGCTTCTCAGTACATTATCACATAAGTGTAATAACATGTAAAAAGTCACCATCAGAAAACAATGTCAATCTAAAATATGCAATCTAAAATTTTCTTTACACTCTGTCCAGGGCTAGGCACATGGAACGCAATGCCCTCCTGTTATGATTGTCCATTGGAGACAGCCCTGAGGCGCCATACAAACCATCTAATCATCTCTGCACCTTTGACACAGTGCAATATTAACAGTGCTATTGTTATAAAAGCTGCCTCTGTGCTACATTCGGCAGAGTTGCACTTCTGCTGGGATTATACTGGAACGCGGTGAACTGTGTCTGAGATGTAGCCCTGCTGACTCCTACCTCCGTCCTGCAGAGGGAGATAGACTGCTCTACATCCGCCCAACTTTCTGGCACATCATACCCAGGTATGGGGGGTTATGGTATCCCAGTGGATCTGGCAGAGGGCACTCCGACTATGCCCTTGATAGTGTAGGTCATAGCAGATAAGAGTGTAACAGCATAGTAAAAATGTTCATGGTTAATCGTTTACCTTTTTTTCCATCCTTCTAATGCTGTTTTTAATGCTTTGTTTCATCTGCCTAATAATCACAGCTCATGCTATCTATACAAGTATATAATTATTTCAATGAATGTTTGAAAAAACACTTTCTTGTGTTCAATGTGGGCACGCAAAGTAACAACAGAAGGGTAGATTTGGTTCCATGATTTTTTTGGGAATCAGAGTGGTCATGTTCGAGGTTGCTGATACCATCTGGTACCCTGGTAAGGTTAGGGGTTCAAGTGAAGCGCTGTGAGCTAGCAAGGATTGGTGTCATCATTTCTTGATATTGTAGCTGGACCAAGTGCCTTTAACCTTCACGTTGACCTAATATACAGTCCTACTTAATTTGCAGGAACTGCATAACAAAGCAAGCAGATAAAATTAATGAGAGCAAGGGAAGTAGACAACCACTGGGACTGTAGGAATGAACAGCAAATATTTCAAATTAACATGTTACCTGAATATAATCTGTTTCCCAGCTGTGAGCACTGATTCAGGAGTTCATTATTTTCACTGGAATTTCTGGGCACCTCCATTCTTGTTCTTTCTGATTGCCGATGTTGTATTCACTCTTTCTCAAAGTCTTTTACTTTTTCATGCAGAATAGTAAAATTGCTGTCTCTCTGCATGAAGTTGATTAGGTGATGCTTAGTATTCTTAGTGTTAAGCTGTTCATGCTAAATTGGTGTCAAAGATTCTCTCGACACAGTCTGTTTCATTACAGATCTCCATTCCTCTTCTATTTTACAAGCCTGTATGAGTGACTTTATTGGTATTTTGAATTTCATATTTGCTAAGAACTTGTATGTCTAGAAGCTTTTTGGCTTGTCCTAGAGGGCGTCTAATTGCACAAGGAGAGATCTCCCACCTAATCAGACTTCCTAGGCCGACAAAATAGGTAACAGTGGAGAGCCGGATAAACATAAATTGAGAGAAAGAGCAGACCACAACTACCAAGAGCAAGGGCTAACCTGTTAGTATGCCTTTTGTATTATGCAGCGCCAATTGTACTTACCCGCATCAGTAACAGCGAGCCAGCATACTGACCACATGGGTGAAAGGCCAATAAAAAGCAGCCATTGGCTGTTCTGCTAAATTTAGTTCTGTTCTTTGGGAAATCCAATGTTAGCTGTAGTGCAAAAATTAGACCTTGATGAAACATGTACATTTGTAGATTAGACAGAAAGATGGAGAATTGTATCAATTGCACGATTTTAAGCTTCACAGTACAAGTTCTAGAAATAGCGTTAATCTGGTATTTGAGGAAAACCTGTTGACCAATTTTGGAACCAATGCATTTCACGACAGGAAGGGATTTGTTGTTGAAACCAGGTTGGAACAGCCATGAACTCTGTCATTAATGAAGTTCAGTGAAAGAAAGCAGATTCTCTTGTGTGTTTCTGTTCACGTTTTGTTTGTTGTGGCACGTTCTATCATCAACTAGTAGTCTATAAGAGTGGAGCATTTAAATAGTAGCATTCAAATTTGCCTCTACTTGAAGAGGAAACTAGCATCATCATGTGTAAAAAAAAAAAAAAGAGTAGTCTTTATTTTCTACCAAATATTCCAAAGAGTTTTGTAAATATCAAGGGCAATGCCACACCGTTCCGCACCTTGAAGAACACCTAAGATCCCAGGTGCCCCCTACCTGCACTTCCACCCAGTGGTGGGGTAGGCGGCAATGATTGGCAGGGCCTGTTGAGGAAAGAAGAGATTCAAGGAAAAAAAGGAATCTCTGACCCTGATTGTATGAAGTACAACCAATATCACCTAAAAGAGTGATCGAATTTTGGCCAAAAATTAGCCAGGGTAGCTCTTCTCCGGATCAGCGCGTGGCACTGAAAGAAAAGAACTGACGTCACTGTGCGAGGGCGGCGTTTATGTACTACTCCCGACGTCATTACGGTGACCACGACACCTGCGGAGTCGACCGATGCCACCTACCGACGCGCAAGGGTATTGCTCGAACAAAAGTCTCCGGATCCAGGCTGACGCCTGGGGAAAATTCTAAGGTAAGGAATCTGCAACTAGAATATGTCTCTACCAGATATTTCATTACTGAAGGTAAGTAACTTGTACATCACCTAAAAGAGTGATCTTCAACCTTGACTCTCATAAAGACTAAACAACTGCTGATTTTTATGGTGCTTAGAACAGTCAATATGGATTTGTTACTTGTTTTTAATCTCTCAATCACATTGGTGTCATGGATCAAAAAACTTTCAATTCAGGTTATTTTTTAGATAAATACCCTCCCAAGCGATATGTCTTTCTCTTTATGTAATTCTTGTCCTATGCCACTCATAAGATGATATCCTATTGTATGACTTCTTTTTGTAAATTATTTTTATTGGAAGAGTTCACACAGATCCATCAATCCATCTTGTGACATAGAGATCACATTCTTATAATACACCCATTCTTCACTTCATTTTTAATCCGAAATTAAGAGCATCACATCATATTATTACTACTTACCCCAATGGGGCATTAATATTGCACATTATCAGAGATATTGACCACACAAATATGTCTCCCCTACTCAAACCCTTCCAACAACTTCAGGAATTTGTTATATGAGCCTGACCTCAGTGCATAGCAGTGTTCTGATTCCTTTATTTTCATCATTTTGGACCACCATAGTTAAAAAGAAGGCACTACTTCAGCTTTCCAATTTTGCAGGATTATGAACCTTGCAGTAACAGTAATCAAGAAAAGTTTCTCTTGTACTCCGAGTTAATACTAATATCCAATGAACTACCCAATAGGATTAGCTGTGAATCATTAGGAAAATTGATGTTGACATTACACAAACAGTAGTCCTCTATAGAGGCCCAATACCCCGCAATCTTTAAAGAGTTCCAAATGATATGCATCAAACTGCCCTTGTCCTCCACTGAACATCTAAAACATTTTGACGGTATCTGGGGATTAATGTTATTCAAAATAACAGCGTGCATTATAACAACAATTTGGTATAGAATTGCATGCGGCGGAGGCATGCTCCCTTTAGCAAGGAAATATTATACAGATTAATCTTGTTCCAAGTTTCCATCGAGATCCCCAATTCCTCTTTTGACTGCCATTTCTGTTGAACTTTGCTAAAAACATAAACTTCCTTATGTTTGTAAAACGTGGCTACCAGTACTTAGCAGTTCTACATTTGCTTAACTTTATCAATTTTTTCACTAAATCTAGACTCACCTTTATTCTTCTGGGATCCAGTTCTTTTAAAAAGTGCATTATATAAATAAAAGACCATTGGATGGGAATTTTCAAAGGTATAATACTTGGTTATACATCAGCCCACCCTTGCATATCAGAATTTTTAAAAAGCACCAATACTGAGATAGCCATTGCTTTCCCATCTGTGGACAGTTTTCCTATCCAGTAAGGGATGCGGTCCCATAGAAATATCTGTTAAGCGAGTTGAACCATTGATCACTGGTATGTCATAATATTTAAACAATTGCTGTTTGTATTTTTATTACCATTGCATCAGTTTATATCAAACCTTTTTAGGTGATTTTGTCAGGCATAGGAGGTCATTTATCTTATATTCCTGAAAAAAGTGAGTATAAAAAGAATTTGTCAATTGGTCTTTCAGCCCCTTGGGAGTTAAAACATCTATAGACAAAATGTGCAAAGCTGGCAAAATAATACTGTCTCAAATCTGGTAGAGCCAAGACCCCATGCTTTACTGGCCTGTATAGAGTACTTAGCCTTATCTTCAGTGTTTTATTAGCCCAAATGAAAGTGGAAAACATTCCCTCTATTTCTTAAAAATAATTATCTGCAGGGTGCAGGGTAGGGCAGTGAATAAAAAGTTGAACAGCGGTAGAAGGAACATACAAATCAATGCAATTCTACCATTAGGATATAGGCAAGTGTGTCCACCTTGAAAAAAGTGATTTGATCTTTCTAATTAAGGGTACACAATTTAGTGCAACTGATTATCAATATCCTCTGTTGTGTATATTCTCATATATCTCTTCGGTTTTCAAATTCACAAGGGGATGATGTTCCAGGAGAAAAGAGAGCTAGGTGTGTTAAACCTCAATCTGCCAATGCCATGTCCATGAGAAGAGCCCCTAGCCCATGTTACCTTGGAATGAGGTCTCGGGCTCAGACTCCGCGGGAACACGAAGACTGGGTCAGTGTCATGGCGATGTACCGCAGTGATAGCAACAATGGCATCTGGTCGGAATCCCTCTATCTGATAAAGTGAGGAATATATATACAGATCTGCCTAGACCCCTGACGTCGATTAGTTCCAAAACAATAGATAACAAGGCGTGCTTGGGACGGTAATTGGTATAAACATTCCCTCGAAAGCATGAAGAGGGAAAGTCCCTAACGGGGACACCTTCAGTTTGTTTATATTTGTCACGTGGTCTTGATGCCTTAGCGCAGTGGCACTGAAAAAGGAAATCAAAACATGGGCCTAAATCACAACAAGGCAGCCATTAAAAAAAATATTAATGTAATAAATGCGCTAAAACAGAGCAGGCTAAGTAGGCTAAAAGTCACTAGGTGACGCGGGCACGAGTGCTGCAAGCCAACGGCTAAGCTAACTCCTGTATCCCATTAAAACAAACTAGGATTCACTACAGAGGAAACCAAACTTCTTTAATAAAAAAAAAACTCTCCCAGCTAACCAAATCCAACGTCTTCTCTACATCTAATGGTAGCACTTTGGCAGGGATCAGTTTGTAGTTAACGAAATCTAGAGCGTCAACCAAGAAGTTTGTGTTAGTGGACAGTTGCCTGCCTGAGACAAATCCACAATGATTCTGATCAATGTTTCAACTACTTTGTTCATTCGATTAGCAAATAGTTTCATTACTATTTTGTCAGTATTTAAGAGACAGGTTAGTCTATACAAGTTGATCTTCTCTGGATTCTTGTATTTTTTCAGGAAGCTGACTACACTAGCTTTATTAAATGATGGTGGGATTATGCCCGTTCTTAAAACAGGTAGGAAGCTCTTATAAAATTCAGCAGGTATACCATCCTCCCCACAGCTCTTCCAGTTGGCTAAATATTTGATGACTTCATCGTCTTTATCTAAAGTAAACAAAGCCACCAAAACACTTGCTTGTCTTTGCCTTAGCTTGGGGATGGAACTTCTACTCAAAAAGAGTCAAAGCTATTTGATGTCAAACCCCTGCTCTGTACTATACACATGCTCATAGTGCTTCTGAAATTCATCTTGAATCTGCTTGGGATCAAAAATCTGTGTCTTGGTTTCTTCCTCATAGAGGGATGTAAGGATATTCTGTGTCCTCCTCTCCAGGCCCAACCAGGCTAAGAATCTCCCTAAGTATTCACTCTCTTTGTAGGTCTTTTGTAGATAGGCACTGTTGGAAATATAGCCCTGCTCATAGTTGTAATATTGTATTGGCTGTTTTATTTTCCTGAGCCCCTATTTGTTAATATGTGTTAATATTGTTAATATGTGTTTTGTGCCATAAAAAAGTTTTCATTGGCCATCTTCAGTTCCTGTTCTAGCCATGTTCTCCTTTCTGTGAGATGCTTTTTTTCTGTAATGTTCCTAGAAGTGACGCAGGCACTGATTGTGGCATTAAACACATCCCAATTTCTACACTGGCAGTTTAAAATAGTTAGCAATCTCATTGTCAATTACATTGGTCTAAACCTCATCCTATAATTTCACCTTCCTAAAGAACCATCTACCAGTCGACTTATCAAGTTCTATCACTGTCACCGACACTTCGATTAATGAGTGGTCAGAGAAACCATCTATTATATTGCTGTAGTTAGATAAGCGTAGATCAGAGAGGATAAAATATAATCTTGTTTCATCACTGATTAGTATCCTTCCGAGACACAGGTGTACTCTTGCTGAGTCTGGTATTTATTTCTCCATAAATCGACTAGGTTGAGGGCTTTTATGTATTGAAATATTAATTTCGCAGTTTGAGGCTTACTTTCTTTTTGAGTATTAGTTGATTAGTCTAGCTCTGGGTTCGGAAGAAAATTAAAATCTCCTCCCGGAATTAATTTATCTCAGATGGCTATCAATAACTGGAAAAGCTCATTCAGAAGGGCTGTGTCATCAACAATGGGGACATAGATTGTTGCAACAATTGTTCTAATACCATTTATTAGCCCACTGACCTTCCCCCGGCCCTCCCTTGGTCTGTTTGAAAAGTGCTAATGTGATATTTAAGATGCTTATTTATGTAAATTGCCACCCCCCGTGTGCTGCCATATCGCTAGCTGTACTTTCAAACCCAGACCAATTTGTAAACTTTATGTAGCTTTGTTTTGCCCCCTCCCTAAAATGAGCCTCCTGAATTAGGGCAATATCAGGGTTTTAAGCAATCCTCAATTGCTTTAGCCTTCTAATAAGCTGTTGACATTGAATGAAATAACTTTCAAACTGTCATTTTATATTCTCATCTCCTTCTATCATTTTGCTCAATGACCAGCTTTGGCCAGCATCGGCAATCCTGCCATTGAATCTAAAACAATTAAGACAAACCCATGCTTCCTGGACCCCCCTTGAATGTCCAACCATGATACATGTTTAGAACACAGCGGAGATCTGGAGTACTGTGCGTATCGCTTGCCAAATAATTATTGCATGAGTGTGAAAACCTGAATAGATGAGTAAGTGGCTTTGCTTGGGGTGAGCGCTAAAATATCTTGAACCAAGCCTGCCCTATTTCTTTGCATTATGGCCTGCATTAAAGGGTTTCAAATCTAACCTGCACTGTGCTATCTTCACCCCACCTACCTTAAAGGCCATCTGTAGTGCCTCAAAGGTGTATCTTAGATGTATTCCCAGTTCCATTAAAAGCTTAAAGTATTGTGTGCCAAAGTGCTGAGTTGCTGAAGTGTCCACATGCTTAAAGTGCCTCATATCTCTGCAATTGCACAAACCATTGCACAAACCCTCTCGGCTAAAAGTGCATACGTGTGTGAATCTCTACAGTGGATCTCCAATACGTTTCCATACACGAAAAGTCCATATACCTCTGGTTCACTGACTCTGCTACCGCTTCCAAATTTTTACAGCTGCCTGGAGTCTGTTTATCTGATTCATTTTCTCCCTGCAATGCATCTGACCTGGGGTACATTGGAGGTGGGATGGTTGTCTTAGAACCAATATCTTCTACATTGTTCTGGGTGTTTGATCTACATAGAAATATAGGGACAAGTTCAGCTGTTCTGCTATTTACATACATTCCCGTTGTTCTTTGTGGCCCTGTTTGCTCCACCAAGTCATGTTAATGCAAAGAGGTGGGAGGGAGCCCACTTGTCCTTCTCAATTTTCCAAATCTATTCCCACAATGTTGTCCATCTTTTCTCCTTTTCTCTAACCGTAGAAGCTATTTCCTGCTCTTTACTGGTGTGTGGGTTGTTTTTGTTTCTGTTATCTGGTACTCCTATTTATAATTGTGCAGCCACTACCAGTCGGTCAGTCGTTGCATGTGATTGGGGTTGGGAGACCGCCCCTGTCTCTATATCTAACCACCTCTCAGGTAGCATCTTGTGCAACCTTTCCATGTTCTTCTCTTTTATATTACTTTGGCAATTCATGCCAGTGTCTCTTAGATTGCCCCCAACAAGCATGGGTGTTTCCCTATAACGGCAGCCTTGCTTACTTTGGTCGCCCCTTTAAATGATTTTGCGCACCTTCCCCCACCCCCGATCAAATGTCCTGCTTACTTCTACTTACTGCTTACTTCTAGTGCAGAGATACCGTAGTCATTGAAGAAACAGTGAAGGGGCCAGCTTCGAGTAGCGGCTATGTAATAGCGGCTGCTCGAGGGACCTGGTAGCTCATCTAGCATGCTACCACTTGGACGCTTTGCATTGAGGGGCCTGGTAGCTCATCTTGCATGCTACCGGTTGGACGTGTCCCGTTGAAGTTTCAGCAGTGCAAGATGTTTCAGCATTCGGTAGTCAGTAGGGTTCTCACCAAATCTGGCAGGCTCCCAGCAGTACATGATAACGAACGCGCATTTCCCTCTGCTCTAGCAGAGGCATCTAATGGGACGAGGGAAGCCGGTGTGCAACGCACTACGGGAAGCGTCTGCACGTCATTTTCAAGTGAGAGCTCCTTAACATGCAGGATTTCAATATTTTAATGAAATCCTTGATCTACTTGTTGGCTCAGCTTTCTACAGGGTTTCACTTGGCTTGCCACTTGCCTTTTTACTCTAACCACAGAAACAGAGGCTATTGGTATTATGATCGGTCCTAAGCGTGACAGTCCAAAATTGTAATCACCCTTGCACTCATATAGTTATGCGAACTTTGTATTTCAGTTGCTATAAATAGTAATGTATTAATCTCATAATTCCTTTTGGAGTGTCAAATAAACAGTGTTACCGAAAGTGGTAATACATTGCGCCATTAGCTAAACTCCTTTGTTTTTTAATCCTCACTACAGTAGCTGCAGTAATCTCATCAGGAGTTACAACGTTTTGAGCACGAGTCTCCCCAAAAAGATGTAATACAACAGGAAATGTGAACCAAGGGCCAGATGTATCAAGGTTTTTTGCATTCGCAAACGGTGCAAATGCCCGTTTGCGAATGCAAAAAGCCATTTCAGAATGTATGAAAGACATTCTGAACGCAATTTTAAGGAATCGCTAAAGTAGCGATTCCTTAAAATTGCGACCCTGTTTAGAGAGTCGCAAGTTGCAACTCTCTAAATAAGAAATCGCAAATAAGGATTCCTTATTTGCGATTCCTTAGCACACGTATGAAGCAATTCCTAAATGCGATTTGGGCATTTAGGAATCGCTATTTACCACCAAGCTGAACTTGGTGGTAACCATCTGCAAATTTAAAAAATGCATTTAAAATGCATTTTTAAAATTACATGTAAAGCACACATGCCCTTTTGGCATGAGTGCACCTTACCTCGTGAAAAAAATAATTTTGGGGTGCAGCAGAGGGGGCCGTAGGCCCCCAGCACCCTGGGGTTTTTCATTTCCAAAATTGCGATTTCTAGTTAAGAAATCGCAATTTTGGAAATGCAAAAAATTCGCAGATATGGGCCAGTAGGCCCATAGGTGCGAATGGAGCCGGTATCGCAATTTGCGATTCGGTAATAGCATTTGCGATTTTTAAGAAATCGCTATTACCGAATCGCAAATGTGATACATTGCATTTTGCGAATCAGAAATAGCAATTTCTTTAAAATCGCTATTTCCGACTCGCAAAAGGCCTTCTTGGTACATCTGGCCCCAAATTCCCATGCATTACTTTGAAGACTGATAAGTTCACTCGCATCTCTCTGGTTACAGAAGACCATTATGGAGATCCACGGCCTAGAGAATTCAGTTTAAAATGGTTTGGTATGTTCTGTGGTCAGTCCATGATGGAAGTCATTACCAAAGAAGAATTATACATTCATATCTGTTCAAGACATCTTTAACTGGCTAACAGAACACTACTTTATTCCCAGCCTTCACATATTCTGATTTGTCAAACGATTGTTTAGACTAGTTTAACACCAGAGGTTTAAAATGTCTTCCTTTTGCGCTTAGAATTGGACTATGAATCATCCAGTCTGGGAAAGGGTGGAACACCATGATGGAAGCAGTCCTACTTGGCTCTATTCCGTATACTTCATGATTGCTATGAATATTTGTTTACGTCGTATATAAATATATATTGCACCGCTGAAAATAAGCATTTTTTTTTTTAATAAATGCAATATTAGTTAAGAAAAATAAGCAGGTGAAATTGCAAGTTCAAGACATGAAGTAAAGCTTATGCATTATGTATGTTTGAAAAGTATCCAGTTTCATTTAAAGTATTCATGGTAGTAATTGGTTATTAATTTCCTAATATGTAATACTGCAACACCAAGAACATTAGACTTCGTATAATTTCCAGTGATATAAAGTTATTGTAAAATTAACGTGAGTGCTTTTCTTTTTCAGGCCCTGCCATATGTTGCTTTACTAATTGCTATGCTGTTTTTCATATATGCTGTTATTGGTATGCAGGTAATTATTTACAAATTTACTATTTTGGAAATATGTTTAAAGTCAGCCGAACAACAGAAGATTTTGCATGGTTTGTTTTGGGTCCCATTTGTTCAATTTCCTAAATTGTTTATTCTTTCAGAGTTTATCTTTACTGTATAACTTTTAAGTCACAGCCAGCTATAGACACCTTAGGAATGATTTATTTTCCACTTTCAGGGTACCAGATTGTGCTGGAATGTTTCAGTCCTTGCCATGTGTCACCTGCCTCATCATAAGAGGCACTGTTTGCTTACATGTTAAAGGCACAGAAGTCTTCAAGTACTAAGATATTTTATGGTCGGTACCGCCCTGATTCTTAAAATCCCGTTTTCCTGTTGCCAAACCCAAACAACGATTCAGTAAAATGTTACCAAATCGCAATTTGGGTTTAGGAATACATACTGAATCAGTGTGCGGAACGGGTTTGCCAACGGCGTCTCTTACAGGTATTGATTCCTTTAGGAATGCATTACTTTTTTGCGACCGAAATTTAGTTGCAAAACATTAATATTTGTCCACCTCCTCAAGGGAGATTGTTAGCCATTCACACACAAGTGCTCTCCTCTCAAGGAGAGCACTTTTACTTTGTGAATGTTCACAAAAACCTTTTTAGGATCAGGCAGTGCTCCCAAAAAAGGTTTGCATAATGTTTTTTCAAGAAAAACGGGCTGCATTAAAAAAAAAAGATAGCTTTTTATTTTTAGCCAATCACAGACATGGTGGTCTTCTAACCTCAGCTGGCCACCATGCCTCTGAATGTATAGCCAATCATAGTGGGTTGCAATTTGCGACCCACCACATGCCTATTCAGGAGGTAGATCGAATTGTGCCCCACTATGATTGTGTATTTTGTGAGCCAGCCTATTCGTACATAGGTTGGTTTGCAAAATATAGATGCATTCAGTAAAAGTCGTGCAGTTTTACTGAATTCATTTTAGTACATTCCTGATAAGAAACTGCGAATTGCCAATGATTAAATGTCGAAATGTATGATTTCTTAAAAGTAATATTTGTACATGAGGCCCAGAGTTTTTTATCTGTACCTACCCTAAACCATGAATCTGATAGAGACATCTAGCTGCAGATTACTTAACTTTAAATTTAGCTTTGAATTTCCCCAGGCGTCAGACTGGATCCAGAAGACTGTTGCATGAGCAGTAACCCTGCGTGCCTTCAGATGGCTTCATTTGGTTCCACGCGTTGGCATCATTGGTGCCAGAAGTGATGGAGCGGTCACCTATATAGGCACCACCCAGGCACACGAACATCAGTTCCTCTCTTTCCATGGCAGTTAGTGCTGATCCGGAGAAGAGCTACCCCTCTGTCACTTTTTGACAGATATTATCGATTTTTTGTCTACAGTTTTGTGAGTGTGTCGAGGGATTTCTACTAGAAAGGCAGGTTTCAAACCATGTGGCGCCTGTCGCCATGTCGGTTACAGACCCCCATTTGGTCTGTTTAGGGTGTCTCGAGCACAACCACGACTCAAAATCATGCTCAGTCTGCTGGGCCATGGTGCCGAAGGCTTTGAGGGAGAGGTTCCTAAAACGGCTTGCGGTCCAACATTCAACACCACTTAGCATGACTCCTTGGAAGTCCCGATTGAGGATAAGGTCTCAGAACTGCTACCAGGAGCCCTGATTCCTCTTCGTCCCACTCCAGGTCTTCGGGACATTCGGGAAAGAGGCATAAGAAGCATAAGAAGTCAAAGCTTGCTTTGATTTCTCCTCGTCTGTCTGCCGACGCAGCGACTACGGAACATCAGCGTTCCAGGCTTGGTTCTGTGGAGCAATTTCCAGGTCCAACTTCGAGCCTCCCTCCTTTTCTGTGAGTTGAAGTGACCCCCGCTCATTTAAGGGAATTTGTTGAGGGCATGCGCCACGTCTTTGACTATGCCAGCCACCGGCTTGCCTTTGGGCCCCATGGAGTCAGAGGGGGCCTCATCAGATTCAGCGCCTGCGGCTTTGTCCTCAGCTCTGATATACCCTTGTGGATCCGATTGTGAATCCAGACTGGTGCCGGTCATGCCAATACGACCTTCTCCGGTGCCAGTCCCAATGCTGATGCACCCGGCGGTGCTGACACCAACCGGCAGCGCCAACCCCATCCTAATCCCAGAGGAGTCAGAACTGCATTGCTTGACGCCAACTATTGTGCCAACAGGGCCCATTGGTCTTAGATCACTGCCTGACAAATTTTCTGAGCAGCAAGGCTTGGCGGAAACATGGGAGGGGTCACTGGCCCCTCTAGAATACCAGTTGGGAACATCTTTGAACTGGTATGAGGAAATTGGAGATGCCAGTGGACTGAACACATCTCCAGATACTGGGTTGCTTTCTCTCCCTATTGTGGCTATGGAGGAGGGAGCATCAAATGCAATAGTGGTGAAGAGGGCAGCGCATGTTCTTGACCTCAGACTTCTCTTGGTTGCAGTCAAGACTAACCTCTTGATAGAAGTGCTTCAGCCCCAAGCTCCCTCTTCAGAACCCCTGCTCCTTTTCAGTGAAGCACTGACTGATATCCTATTGGTAATGCTCCAAGCCCAGCACATGGGCTCCTGTGAACAGGACAATTGCCCACTACCGTCCTCCTGCCCTGGGTGACCCAAGTTTCCTCAGTCAACACCCACCCCTGCGAGTTTGGTAATCCAAGCCTCAACTTCCAATGGTGCATTCCCTGTTGCTTCCCTGGGCAAGGAATCCAAAAGGCTGGACACCTTAAGGAAGAAACTTTTTTTCTTCCTCGCACTGCGTTCGGTGAACACCACATGCCTTTTGGGCCATTATTCCCATATTCTGTGGGATACAGTTGCGCAAGTCCTGCCACAGGTTCCAAAGAAGACTCGGGGCATCCTCTCTTAAGTGGTAAAAAACAGGAGAGATGCAGAAAAGTTCACCATTAGGCATGGATTGGACAGTACTGACCCACTGGGCAGAGCGGTTTCGTCAACAGTGGCTCTTAGATGCCACACCTGGTAGAGATCATGTGGCTTTTTGGGGGATGTCCAGGCCAACCTCATGTGCATGCCTTTCTACGGGACTCGTCTTTTGGTGAGAAGGCAGACTCAGTGCTGGTGCGCTTCAAGGACACGCGGGCTGCGGCCTAGTCCATGGGACTCTCAGTGACCCTACGTCCCAGTCTGCCTTTTGCCCCTTTTGAGGGTAAGGAAGGGGTGTGCCACCACACCAGCCCAATGCCAGCCACTGTCCTGCACATGCGCCCCAAACTTTGCATGAGCGTGGTGCATTCCATCCCTGTGGGACAGGTAGCCAGAAGTCATCTGCCACCAACCCTCCCAGCAGCTGCAGCCTCTAAGCCCTCCTAGTCTGGTTCTGCAAGACCATGGGTGTCCAGTTGGAGGGAGAATCCATCATCCTCTCCTCCACTGGCAGTCCATTACATTGAACAAATTTGTCTTGCAGATCATTCAGGGGGGCTACTCCCTTCCCTTCTAATCTTATCCTCCACCTATACTGCCGACGTAAGAATAGCTGACGGAGGATCATCTATCCTTACTCCTAGAGGAAGTTACGGCTCTCTTGGCCAAGGGAGCCATAGAAAGGTTTTCGATGTCAGAAGCAGATAGTGGTTGCTATTCCAGCTACTTTCTGATACCCAAAAAGAGCAAAGGTCCTCGACCTGTTCTAAACCTCAGACTTGTCAATCTCTTCCTCAAGAAGGAGAAATTCAAGATGCTCACTTTAGCTCAGGTATTGTCTGTCCTAGATCAAGGAGACTGGGTAGTAGCATTGGACTTGCAGGATGTGTATTTCCACATCCCATTCGTGCTGGCCCACAGACGTTACCTACAGCTCAAGGTAGGTCACAAGCTCTTTCAGTTCACCGTGCTCCCTTTTGGCCTTACCAGCACTGATCGGGTATTCACCAAGGTGATGGCGGTGGTTGCAGCTCATCTGCAGAGATCAGGCATTCAGTCGCCCCCTTTCTCGACAACTGGCTGTTGAAAGCAAGTTCACCCCAGGCTGTCATCTCCCACTAGTCTACGGCAAACCTCCTGCATTTGCCGGGGGTTCACCATAAACGTGCCAAAGTCACATTTAAATCTTTCTCAGATGCTCTTTGCATCGGAGCAGTTCTGGACACAGTGCAGTTTTGGGCTTATCCTCCCAAGGAGCGAGTACAGGATATTCAAACTATGATCCCGATGTTTCAGCCTCTGTCCTGGATTTCAGTGAGAATGACTCTGAGGCTGCTGGGCTCATGGCCTCCTGCATTCTGTTAGTGAATCATGCGAGATGGCAAATGCGGGCTCTGCAGTAGGACCTGAAGATGCAGTGGGTGCAGGATCATGGGAATCTCTCTGACATGTTCCAGATCTCGGAGAGAACTGAAAACGATCTGCAGTGGTGGCTGATGAACCGCGATTGGTTCAAAGGCAGACTCCTTTCCCTCAACAACCTGTCAGGTTCTCTGAACGCCAGGACGGGCAACTCAGCCTTTGATGCCTAGCAGATCATGAGTGGCATCTTCATTCGGAGGTGGCGCAAGGGCTTTTTCAGCAGTTGGGAGAGCCTTGGTTAGATCTTTTCACTTCCGAAGAAAACTTGCAATGTCAGCAGTTTCACGTGTTGGAGCTTCCAAGGCAGCTATTGCTCAGAGAATCTTTGGCATCTCGAGTGGAGTTCAGGCCTCCTGTATGCCTTCCCCAAATACCACTTCTTCCCAGGGTTCTCAAGAGGATCTAGAATGACCGGGCCCAATTCATCCTTGTGGCTCCGGACTGTGCATGGAAAAGCGGGTATCCCAAGCTTCTGAAAATGGGCATTGATCTGCTGATAATGGCTGCCCTTTGGGAGGATCTTCTATTGCAGCAGCAGGGGAGGGTCCTCCACTCGAACCTGTCAACTCTAGGATTTCTTGTGTGGAGATTGAGCAGCAACAGTTGACAGCTTTTAACCTTCCTCCCAAAGTCTGTAATGTTATTATTGCAGCCAGGCGTCCCTCTACCAAGATTGTATACACCTGCGGATGGACCCGTCTTTTGGCCTCTCTTTCTGATATTCTTCTCTTCATTCCTACCCTTGACCAGCAGGGCTCTCTGGTCTACCTTCCGGCGTCTACCTGACCAACCCTCTTTATTTAAGTCCACTATTCAAAGGGCTTGTACATATGTTTCCCCCATCGCCCTTTATCATGCCTCAGCATGACCTTAATCAGGTTCTCACCTACCTTATTTGTGCTCCTTTCGAGCTGCTTCACAATTGCCCCTCTGACTGCTTACCATCAAGACAGCCTTTCTAGTATCAATAACATTTGCCAGGAGGATGAGTGAGCTGCTGGCTTTTTGTCATCCAAGCCTTCATATTTGACAGTGTTTCCAGATAAAGTGGTGCTTCGCAGTAGGGCCTTTTTCCTTTCAAAAGTGGTGACCCCATTCCATTAGAGACAGTCTGTAAATCTGCCCATCTTTTATGCTCCTCCACATCCCTCTAAAGAAGAGGAGCAACTCCACCTCTGGACTCAAAAGAGCATTGTCGTTCTACCTTGAACACACAAAAGAGTTTCGGGTGGATGACCAACTTTTCATGGGACATGTGGAGCAAAGAAAGGTCGGACAGTACAGAAGCAAACCATTTAACGCTGGGTTGTTCTCTGTATTAAAATTTGCTATGCCCCAGCCTGGAATCAGCCTCTGGAGGGCTTAAGGGCCCATTCCACCAGAGGAGAGGCTGCGACCATGGCAGTGGCACGTGGAATCCCAGTCCTGGACATCTGTCAGGCAGCAATGTGGGCTTATAAATGAAAAGTAGTAAAACAGAATACAAATACGTAATAAATATATCAGCAAGTTGAAGAAAGAAGGCAGTTACAAAGGTTTACCCAATGTTAGCAAGAGTAATGCCAACAAAATATGAACTCATTAGTGAAGTCTTCATGCCCATTTCATAGAGCATCATAAATCCTGCTACCCGCCACCCCTTATTCTAATCTACCACATTTGGATTTTGAAGATTCACATTGTTACCCCTGTCATTACTTTTCTCAGCAGCTTTAAGACACATCATACATAGGCCCTCATTATGACTTTGGCCGTCTCTGAGCGAGGCATCCAAAGCCACGGGTGCCAGAAGACCGCCAGTGCTGGCGGTCTTCCCCCGCCATATAATGGGTACTGACGAATTTCCGCTAAACTGTGGGCAGATATCCGGTAGTAGCCATGCTGGCGGGCGGTGGCATTCTGGCATTGCCACCACCTGCACCCCCCTCCCCAGTAGGACGCCACCAGTCGTATTAAGACCTTTAATACGGTCTGGCAATGCCCTGCTGGCAGGGCTCTGGCGGCGGTGGCAGCACCCCTTCCCTACCGGACGACCTCCTCAACGGACAAGGTAAGTCAGGCGTCCGACAGGAGAGGGGGGTGAGAGGGTAGAGTGTGATGCGTGAGTGTGTGGTGTCTGCATGTGTGTATGAATGTGTGTGTTCATGTGTGAATGCAACTGTGAGTGTTGTGTATGTGTGGTTGTATGTGTGTGAGTGAATGCATGTATGAATGTTGAAGTGAGTGCGTGTCTGCATGTCAGTGTGAGTATGCGTGTGGGATGTTTGTGTGTATGGGTGTAAGTATGTGTGAGTGAATGTGTGTATGGATGAGTGTGAGTGAATGCATGTATGGGTGAGTGAGTGGATGCGTGTCTGGAAGTGTAGGTGAACGAGTGTATGCATGGTGCGTGTAGTTGTCTGTGTGCATGTATGCGGGGAGGGGGATTAGGGGTAGTGGGTGCTATGTGAGTAGAGGGGTGGGGGTGCTGTGACTGTAGTGGGGTGGGGGGGACCAGGTGCTTTGTGGTGTGGGAGCCGTCTACCGGTTAAAGGGAAGGAATTCCCTGTCACTGGTAGCCCTATCCCCAGGGTGTGCTACCGCCACGGAAACCACGGCGGTAGGCCGGCTCCTAATGCCACCCCTAATGCCACCAGCGGTCCTCTGTGGACCGCAGGGTCGGAGATGCAGATTCTGCCTTGGAGAGATTAAAGGACAGTAAAGCGACAGCAAGATCGTTGGGTTTTCAAACACAATTTAAAGATTACAGGCAGATTTGTAGGTTCTGGGGGTTTGACTGGAACTTCTCCTTTTGCTGAAGGAGCCAAAACCAGCAACAACCGCAGCAGCAGCCCTCCAATCCTCTCTATAGGAGTTGTAGAGGGCAGGGCCCAGGTAGACAATGTGTAGCTGCCCATCAGCCATCTTCCTACTTCTCCTCCAACCCCTCTACCATTGCTGTAGGAAAGCAGCCTTAGTTCCGCCATCGTGGAGTATGCTTGTCCAGTGGGAGGACAGGTGGCCTGTTTTCTATCACTGTGGAGATCTTTGGGTTTTGGATATTGTGGAAAATGGGTACTCTCTACCCTTCCAGGAGTTTCCCCCCACCCTTTCTTCCCCAAAAAAGGTTTTGAGCCGAAGAATATCTACTGTTCCTCCAACAGGAGGTTCAAAATCTACTTCAAAAGGGTGCAGTAGAATTGTTTCCAGGGAAGGAACGGGGTCAGGGATGCTATTCCTGGTACTCCCTGATTCCCAAAAAAGACAGCTGTTTGCTGCCAATCCTCAACCTCAGGATTTTGAGCTATTTCATCAAACAACAAAAGTTCAAGCTGCTGACCCTGTCACAGGTGCTTCTTGCACTGGAGAAGGAAGACTGGAATGTCTTGATCGATTTGCAGGATGCGTATTATCACATTCCCATTCTGAAATCACACCAGAAATATCTCTGGATGGTGGAGTCTCAATATTATAAGTTTGAGTGTGGTCCTTCCATTTGGTCTTACTTCCTCACCTCGAGCCTTCAGGAAGGTGCTGGCGGTGGTTGCAGTGTATCTCAGAAGGTAGGTAATACCAATATTCCCGTACCTGACCGATTGGCTAATCAAAGCCAAGATTCCAGTGCTGGTGTTGCACCAATTGCAGTTGACAGTGCAGTTGCTGTGCAACCTGGGATTTTCCATCAACATGCCCAAATCTCACCTAGAGCCCTCTCCTCACACCTTGTTCATAGGGGCAGTACTGAACACTACAAGCCTACCCTCCTCCTCAGAGGATTCTCAACATTCAGGCTATGATTACGGAGGTATGGTTCCAGTCCTGACAGTCTTGTGCCTAGTAGATCTGATGGATTCTTGCATTCTGTTGATCGCCCATATACGCTGCATATGAGGGCTGTCCAGTAGTGCCGCCGCAGTGGTTTCAACACAAAGGGGATCTCAAAGAGTTAGTCAGGATCTCTAGAGACACTGCAGCGGATCTTTGACAGTGGGGGGCAGGCTGTCTCACACCTCCAGTGACCACAGTGATAATGGATACCTCCACCTTAGAGTGGGGAGCTTATCTGAGGGATCTGGACTTCGGTCTCCAGAGGATCAGTTTTTATACATCAATCTCTTGAAATTGCAGGCAATACATCTAGCTCTCAAGACCTTTTGCTACCTTTTGCTACTCATGAGAACACACGCTGCTTCTCATTCTGCAACCTCTAGTATCGAATGCAGGGAGCTTTGGGGGACTTGTTTCAATTGCCCTGGGACTCCCTGCTGTTTTCTGTGTTTCCGCCCAGACCTTCGATTCCTCATGTTCTGAGACCAAGACCGGGCCCAGTCATATTAATAGCTGTGTATAGGCTGCGAAGGGTGTTGTACACAGACCTTCTTCACCTCTGGCGGTGCCTTCTGCTCCATCTCCCTTGCATGCTGGCCTCCTTTTGCAGTCGCAGGGGCAGGTTCTACACCCTCATCTTCAAAAGCCAGCACCTAGATGCCTGGAGATTGAACATGGCAACCTGAGTTCTTTTTTCTCTCGCCCCTGTTGTGGTGGATGTTATTTTATCGACCAGAAGACATTCCACCAAATTGGTTTATGCTGGCAGATGGGCTACGTTTGTAAAATGGAGTGAAGAAAAATCAAATGATCCTTTAAAACTATTTGTCTGATATTTTACGTTTTGCTCTTTCCCTAGCACAACAAGGTTGTGCAGTTGCAACAGTTAATAGATATTTGGGTGCCCTTTCGGTGTTTCTTTGTTTACTTTAATCAACACTCTTTGTTTAAGTTCCCTATAGTGTTAAGGTTTATTAAGGGACTTACTAACAAATACCCTCCCACTCTGTTTATTCCGTTTATTATGCCTCAGTGGGATCTTAATTTGGTACTAACTTACCTTAAGGGTACTTCATTTAAAGTACATGGTGTCCTTTGAGACTACTTAGTTTCAAAACTATTTTTCTGGTGTCCATAACATCGGCTAGACATGTTAGTGAATTGCATTAAGTGTAAAGCCCCCTTACTTTCTATGCAGATATGTTGGTATTGAGAACCAGGCATGCTTTCTTACTAAGGGTGGTTACTCACTTCCACTTGGGGGCAGTCTATCACCCTCCCTACTTTCTATCCTCCTCCACATCCATCTAAAGAGGAGGAAAGGCTTCACTGCTTGGACCCCAAAGGAAGAGCAGTGCATTAGAGGACATTGTCCAAATGGATCATCCTCTACATAAATATCTGCTACACTATGGCAAAGAACCACCTGAAGGTATTAGAGCTAGATCTACTAGAGATAAGTCTTCTACTTCTGCTTTAGCTAGAGGTGTCTCTGTAGTTGACATTTGTAAAGCTGCAACGTGGGCCTCCCTCCATAGTTTTGAGAAGCACTATTACTTGGACTTCGGGGTGAGGCGGGACGGTCACTTTGCCCATTCTGTATTGCAAGATGTTTTGGTATAGGCAGACAGGCATCCACCTCTGAGTGTGAGACTGTTAGAAATGGGGTCTTTGGTTGGCAGTCAGGTTACCCCCTGTCCAAGCAAGGACCCTCACTCTAGTCAGGGTAAAAGAGAATCACCCTCAGCTGACCCCTGCTTACCCCCTTGGTAACTTGGCACAAGCAGTAGGCTTAACTTTGGGGTGCTAGGTGCAAAGTATTTGTACCAACACACACAGTAACTCAATGAAAACACTACAAAATGGCACAACACAGGTTTAGAAAACTAGAAAATACTTATCTAAACAAAACAAGACCAAAATGACAAAAATCCACAATACACAAGTCAAGTTATCACTACAAATGCAAAAAGAGTCGTCATGTAATTTTAAGCACACACTAACGCTGTTAGTGTGAAAATGTACCTTGGGTGCATCAAAAATGACCCCGCTCGGGCGAGTGTGCGTCAAAAAGGGCTTGGGATACGTCAATATCACTCACGAGCGAGACCTTGCGTTGTTTCTCCTTTAGTCGGGTCGGCGTGCGTCGTTTCTTCTCTCTGCAGGAGAGCGATGCATCGACCC
This sequence comes from Pleurodeles waltl, assembly GCF_031143425.1. Classification (NCBI taxonomy): domain Eukaryota; kingdom Metazoa; phylum Chordata; class Amphibia; order Caudata; family Salamandridae; genus Pleurodeles; species Pleurodeles waltl. The sequence continues at coordinate 140,932,443 of NC_090448.1, forward strand.
GGTCAGTACTCTCGGGTCTAGGCAGGCTGTGCATCATTTTTACACGCCCAGTAGTGTTTGCGTCAGAAATTCAGCCACACAATGGTCTGAAAACCACGCAGCATGGGTTGCGATCTCACCAGCCTCCGTCAGCGATGCTGTGCGTCATTTCCCCAGCCGCGGGCGTCGATCTTCCAGTCGCGTTGCAGACGAGCGTCGATTTTCAGCCTCGAAGCCAGCGGCACGTCGAATTTCAGTCGCAGATCAGAGTCACGTCGATCTTTTCCCCACACAGCGGTCTCTGCGTGAGTTTCTCACTCCTGGGCTGCCAGCTTCTCCTTTCAGGGTCCCAGGAAATGGATGGCACCACTTGGCAGAGTGACAGTATCTCCAGAGACTCCAGGTGCTGGCAGAGAGAAGTCTTTTCTGTCCCCTAGACTTCAAACAACAGGAGGCAAGCTCTAAATCAAGCCTTTGTAGAGTTCTTAACAAGATGGAAGGCACACAAAGTCCATTCTTTGTCCTCTAGCACAGGCAGAAGCAGCAACTGCAGTTTAGCTCCACAAAGCACAGTCACAAGCAGGGCAGCTCTTCTTCCTCAGCTCTCCAGCTCTTCTCCAGGCAGGGGTTCTTCTTGGTTTCCAGAAGTGTTCTAAAGTCTGTGGTTTTGGGTGCCCTTCTTATACCCATTTCCTCTTTGAAGTAGGCTTACTTCAAAGGAAAGACTCTCTTGATTGTGAAATTCTGCCTTGCCCAGGCCAGGACCCAGACACTCACCAGGGGGTTGGAGACTGCATTGTGTGAGGGCAGGCACAGCCCTTTCAGATGTGAGTGACTACTCCTCCCCTCCCTCCTACCACAGATGGCTCATCAGGAAATGCAGACTACACCCCAGCTCCCTTTGTGTCACTGTCTAGTGAGAGGTGCAACCAGCCCAACTGTCAAACTGAACCAGGCAGGGAAGCCACAGAGTGGCATTTTCAAGCACACAATCTTAAAATCAACTTTACTAAAAGATGTATTTTTAAATTGCGAGCTCAGAGACCCCAAACTCCACATGCCTATCCGCTCCGAAAGGTAATCTACACTTTAATCAGATTTAAAGGTAGCCCCCATGTTAACCTACGAGAGGGACAGGCCTTGCAACAGTGAAAAACGAATCTAGCAATATTTCACTGTCAGGACATATAAAACACATTACTATGGCCCTCATTACAACCCTGGCGGTAGGTGTTAAAGCGGCGGTAATACCGCCAACAGGCCGGCATAAAAAAAAAATGGAATCACGACCATGGCGGAAACCGCCAACATAGACAGCCACTTTAACACTCTGACCGCCACGGCGGTAGAAACAAACACCGCATCGGTAACCACCAACAGACAGGCGGAACACAATGTACCGCCCACTGTATTACAAGGCACCAATCCTGCCACCTTTTCCGGGGCGGTACCAACGGCATCCAAAGCACAGCAGAAACAGGACTTGGAACGGAAACCACTCACCCTTCGACACCCAACGAGGAACCAGGACGCCATGGAGCCCGAGTTACAGGTCCTGCCCATGTTGGTTTACCTCCTCTTCTACCAGGAGCAACAAAGACGCCGGTGACGACCACTGTGAGTACTGCACCTAGCACACAGGGGAGGGGGGAGGAAAGAGAGAGTGACACACACACACGCAACACCCCCACCCCCACCCTCACCCACAGCAACATACACACAAATACATGCAACAACATTACATTTACACCCCGTCACCCCCTGGAAGAATGCAAGGACAAAATGAAATGATTGTAACAAGTGTAATCATCGAAAAATCAGATAGGCCAAGATAAATGTAAATCATCAGTATATACACATATGTACAGCAACTACACAAGTCCAGATAGTATTGTAATCATTGTCCGTGGACCAGTGGTCCCAAAATGCATGGGCGAAGCCCACACATGATACCTGACTCGAAACGGAGAGAACACATCCGGGGCATCAGATCGAAAATAAACAGGCACCTCAGGGGGAGCGGGAGGGGAGCACCTCAGCTGGATGAACGGACGACGCCACTGCTCCACGAGGGGGCTCCATGCCCACAGTTTGGTCCTGGGGAGTGCAAAGCCATAGTCTTTCAAGTCTCACAAGTGGGTGGTTTGCCCACTGCTTTATCCTGGGGAGTGCAAAGCCACAGTCTCTCAAGTCTCACAAGTGGGTGGTTTGCCCACTGCTTTATCCTGGGGAGTGCAAAGCCACAGTCTCTCAAGTCTCTCAAGTGGGTGGTTTGCCCACTGCTTTATCCTGGGGAATGCAAAGCCACAGTCTCTCAAGTCTCTCAAGTAGGTGGTTTGCCCACTACTTTATCCTGGGGAGTGCAAAGCCACAGTCTCTCAAGTGGATGTTTTTCTCCACTGGTTCTGGAGGGAGCATGGTGCCCAGGGTGCTTCATCCTGCCAAGGACTGTGTAAGTGTATGCTTTTCTCCACTGGTTCTGGAGGGGGCATTGTGCCCAGAGTGCTTCATCCTGCCAAGGACTGTGTGAGTGGATGCTTTTCTCCACTGGTTCTGGAGGGGGCATTGTGCCCAGAGTACTTCATCCTGCCAAGGACTGTGTGAGTGGATGCTTTTCTCCTCTGGTTCTGGAGGGGGCATTGTGCCCAGAGTGCTTCATCCTGCCAAGTACTGTGTGAGTGGATGCTTTTCTCCACGGGTTCTGGAGGAGGCATTGTGCCCAGAGTGCATCACATGCAGTGTGGCAGGTCCCATTCCCTCACCTGGGTGTGGGTGCCAGTAGATTGCCTGGGAACAGGTAGCATGATACTGCATGGAGGCAGAGACACACTACACCCTGTTGCGACTTTCCCAGCCACCTGCTGGTACAAACAGTGCTGGTTGGCGTGCCTCAGTATGCTGTGCAGGGTCCAGGACGTCTCCTGCAGCCTCAGACGGCTGCCCACTGGGGATGTTAGCCATGTCAGCTGTGGTGGCACTGTCTGAGCACGTCCCGGGGCTGGTGGCAGTGGTTGTAGCAGTGTCTGTGGCGGAGGTGCTGCCGGTAGTGATTGTGTCAGCACCTGTGGAGGGAGACAGCAGGACGTCTCCTGCAGCCTCTGACGGCTGCCCACTGGGGATGATGCTGGGGACTGTTGAATAGGCAGCAGACGTGCAGGTGGCGGTGTCCACCGCTGTACAGGTTGTTGTTCTTGTTGCCAGAAGGGGTGACACTGGCCCCTCAGCCAGAGGCTCTGTGCCCTGTCCTGACTTCCCCTTCGCCTTGTATCCCTTCCCCACCTTGGATGTCACTGCTGGTCCATTGGCACTGTCCCCTTTTGGCTTGGAGGAGCCCTTACTGGGTGGTTGGTGCGGCTTTTCCTTATGGCATGTGGTCACCTTCTTCACCTTGGCAGGTGGCGAAATGGGCTGATCCTTGGCCTCGCTAGGTGGCACACTGGCAGTACTGATGGGTGCCGCCCGCGATGTGACTGGACTTGCTGAGACCACAGTGCTGGAGGATTTGGTGGCTGAGGTGTTGGGCTGGGACCTGGACATCCTGGCCCTAGGGGAAGGGCGGGGGTGTAGGGAAGAGGTCAGTGTTAGCCAGGAAGAGTTTCTTAGACACAGTGGGACGGGAAGATGGAGGAGGTTTGGGAGTGGAGGAAGAGGTAGTGGTTGTAGGAGGTGTACATCTGCTGGATTTGGGTGAAGGTGCATAGGCCGGAGGCTGTTGTGAGGTGGATGGCTGTTGGCGGGTGGGGTTGTGCCTGCGTTTGTGTACTTTGGGAGGAGGGCTCACAGACACACTGGGAGAGGACACAGGGGACGTGTGCATGGTAGTGGGGGTGGTGATTGCACTTGAGCGATGTGTGGTGATGGGCGTGCTGTTGATGGAGGTAGTGGCTGAGGATGTAGTGCATGCAGGTGTGAGTGGAGACCAGACAGGGAGGGAGGAGGAGGACGTGGAAGAGGGGGACACAGTGGAGGCAGTGGATGCTGGTGTGTCTGTATGGGTATGGTGCTTGTGTGAGTGCCTGTGGGATGTGTGGTGCTTATGTTTGCCATGTCCACTCTTGTGTGTTGATGAGTGTGCATACTGGTCTGATAGTGTGCTTGGGATAGGCTGGGGTAGAGGGGATTGGGTCTGGGTAGAGGAAGTTGGAGGGGGGAGGCTGGACACAGGGACAATGGCTGCCATCAGTGCTGAGGCCAGAGCCTGAAATGCTATCTTTTGGGCTGCCACGCCAGAATGAATGCCCTCCAGGTATGCATTTGTTTGCTGCAAATGCGTCTCGACACCCTGGATGGCATTCAAAATGGTTGATTGCCCATCAGTGAGGGATCTCAGGAGGTCAATAGCCTCCTCACTGAGGGCAGCAGGGCTGACTGGGGCAGGGCTTGAGGTGCCTGGGTGAAGGAGATGCCCACCCTCCTGGGTGAGCGGGCACGGGAAACTCGATTAGGGGCTGCTGGGAGGGCGGTGCTGGTGGGGGGGGTGGCGGTTGTACCTGTTGTTGCGGTGCGCACAGAGGTGCCAGCCACCACAAGGAAGCTCCCATCAGAGGAGGAGTCGCTGTCTCTGGTGTATGCTCCTGTCCCCGCTGTGGAGCTCCCCTCGCCCTCCATCCCACTGGTGCCCTCAGACTCTGTAAATTCACCCTCCTGGGCCATGTGGGTTGCAGCTCCCTCCTTCTCCGGTGCCAATGCTCCTCCGCCAGATGATGCTAATGCACACAAGGACAGGGTGACAAAACAAAAAGGGGGGGAAAGACACAGGAGACAAATGGTCAGTGCCTGCAACACCACTACCGTTGGCGGACACAAAACACAGGGAGCAGCCCTATGGACTAGCGCATGCACTAACAGTGCAGTGGAAAAGCACATGCCCATGGGGGACTCTGTCTAGACCCATTTCATGCACAGCTGGAAACCATGGGGGCCTGACTAGGTGTAGAGGGTAACTACCACCTTTGGGGTTGGAGTGGCACTAAGGCTGCAAAACAATGGATGTACCTTGGCACGTCTGCCCAGGCCAAGGGAAACCCACAACCCTCCTCCCCCACCCAGACACCACGTCAAGCGCGCAGAGTCAGCTGAATGAGACTGTACTCACCCCTTGTGGCTGCTGTGATGCCCTCAAGCGCCCATCCAACTCAGGATATGCCACCGCCAGGATCCGGTACATCAGGGGGGTCATGGTGCAACGGGCACCCCTTCCACGTTGGGAGGCCATCCCCAGCTGGGCCTCCGCCGTCTTCTTGCTCCAGCGGCGCAGGTCCTCCCATCTTTTCCGGCAGTGGGAGCTCTGTCTATGGTAGACCACCAGGGTCCACACTTCCTTGGCGATGGCACGCCAAATACCCTTCTTCTGGTGGGCGCTGACCTAGAGGAATAGTGAAGTAAAAATGGATGTTACCCCCCCTTACAGTTCTTTTCACACATTGGCCACAAACCTCCCACCCTGGCCCAGAAAAACATACACACATCATCCTCACATGCTAGCCTGTTCCCCCCGTCTCTTCCATCCACGACATTCCATACAATCATGTGCCATCCACCATGCACACAGTTTACTCACCTTTTTTTCTGGACGACCGTAGAGTTGCGTGTACTGGGGGAGGACCCCATCCACCAGTTTCACCAACTCCTCAGCAGTGAAGGCAGGGGCCCTTTCCCCAGACACTGTAGCAATTGTCGCTTCCAGACGCAGGTCACAGCAGCACTTGCAGTGTAAGTCCTCTCCTGTTGAAGGTCAGGTATCAAGTGAGGGAACTTATAGAAAATGGCGGTCATGTCCGCTGCGGTGCTTACCGTCACCACCGACGTAGATCGTCATTGGCTCCTGAAACCTATAGGGCCCAATGATAACCAATGCTGAATTGCGCAGCGGTCTTCGACCGCCTACCGCAACGCTGCACAATGCCAGCGCAGTTACCTCATTTCCCCTTGTCCCTCCTTACAGGTCAGGCATCCGCCATTTCAGGGGGCCACATGGCAGGCCAACTAACTGCGTCACAGCACTTTTGGCCAGGAATACGGACAGACAAAGGCACACAGAGATTATTTCACTATGTGGTGTATGACCCTCTGCTGACCCTTCTCCTCCATAGGGCACGTCCGCTGGGGCAGGTGATGAGATGGCGGCATCCTCCGGTGTACAGACCCCTGGTGGACCTGTCAACAATGGAAGACAGACATATCATTATCACTTACAGACTTGATCGTGCCACAATCCAGGAACTGTGCGCCCAATTGGAGCCAGACCTGATGTCAGCTATCTGCCATCCCACGGGTATCCCCCCTCTAGTGCAGGTCCTGTCTGTGCTCCATTTCCTGGCAAGTGGGTCCTTTCACACAACAGTGGCCATGGCATAAGGGATGTCACAGCCAATGTTCTCTAATGTGTTGTCCAGAGTGTTATCTGCCCTGCTGAAACACATGAGCAGCTACATCGTTTTCTCTCAGGTGGAGGATGTGCCCACAGTGAAAGGTGACTTCTATGCCCTGGGACATATCCCCAACATTATTGGTGCCATTGTTGGTGCACATGTGGCATTTGCCCCCCCCCCCGCAGGAATGAACAGGTGTACAGAAACCGGAAAAGCTACCATTCAATGAATGTGCAGATGGTGTGTTTGGCAGACCAGTACATCTCCCATGTGAATGCCAAATATCCTGGCTCAGTGCATGACGCTTACATGTTGAGGAATAGCAGCATCCCTTATGTGATGGGGCAACTCCAGAGGCACCATGTGTGGCTAATAGGTGAGCCCAAGGTCCCCACACAGTTTAAATAGGTGTCTGAGTATGGGAGAGTCCCTAAGGGTTGGAGGATGTCTAACAGCTGTCCCTCGATAAGGGCAGAGGAACGCTACAATAAGGCACATGGGTGAACTAGGAGGATAATAGAGCGCACCTTGGGCCTCCTGAAGGCCAGATTCCGGTGACTCCATCTGACAGGTGGATCCATATACTACTCACCGAAGAAGGTGTGCCAGATCATCGTTGCATGCTGTATGTTGCACAACCTGGCTTTGCGACACCAGGTGCCTTTTCTGCAGGAGGATGGGCCTGATGCTGGTCTTGTGGCAGCTGTGGAGCCTGTGGACAGTGAAGAAGAGGAGGCAGAAGAAGAAGATATAGACAACCGAAACAACATCATCATGCAATACTTCCAGTGAGACACAGGTAAGAGGATGGCACTGCTTCACACATCTCATACTACTGTAGGACATAGCATAAATCTGCCTGTTAACCTCTGTGTATGGACACTGACATGTCACTTTGGCTTTCCATTTCACATATCTAGGTCCCACTTTGCGTACTCTGCTATGTTTACTGCTGCCCAACTACTGTGTAACCATGGTATGTGAACATGAACATTGACATTGCTAGATTTCCAAAAGGTTGCAATTACACATTTGTTAAAGTACAGACTGACTCCAGATTGATTTGTGATTCAAGGGTGTTTATTTCTGTGCCAATAAGTGGAGGGGGGGTGCAATGGGCTGGGGTGATGGTGGAGGAATGTCCATGGTTGAGTTCAGTTTATTGGTCTCACAGGTGCATTGTCCAAGGGGGCATAGGAAGTGGAGCAGTGGCAGTTTGAGGTAGACAGGGTGACAAAGTGGGACAGAAGCGTGACAATCAGGAGGGTCTTGGCAATGTTCTCTGTCTTGTTCCTGGATCTCAGGGAATGTTTGCGGGGTGGTTCTCCTTCTGCGGGGGGTGGGGTGCTGGTGGCCTGTTATTCCTGTGGCGGGGCCTCCTGTCCACTAGCACCGGCGGAGGTGGAGGGCTGTTCGTTGTTCAGGCTAGTGTCAGGGGCCCGTTTGTGTGCCACTGTGTCCCTCATGGTGTTGGTCAGGTCTGCCAGCACCCCTGCAATGGTGACCAGGGTGGTGTTGATGGACTTCAAGTCCTCCCTGATCGCCAGGTAGTGTTCTTCCTGCAGCCGCTGGGTCTCCTGAAACTTGGCCAGTACCGTGCCCATGGTCTCCTGGGAATGATGGTATGCTCCCATGATGTTGTAGAGTGCCTCGTGGAGAGTGGGTTACCTGGGCCTGTCCTCCCCCTGTCGCACAGCAGTCCTCCCAGCTTCCCTGTTATCCTGTGCCCCTGTCCCCTGAACCGTGTGCCCACTGCCACTAACCCCAGGTCCCTGATTGTCTTGGAGTGGTGGGTTTGCCTGGGGTCCCTGTAGTGGTGGACACACTGCTGATTGATATGCCCTGAGGACAGTGGCATGGGCCCGCTGGGTGGGTGCTGTGGTGGTGTTTCCGGAGGGGGGAGGGTCTGTGGTGGCTTGTGACAGTGGCAGGGTAACCAACTGTCCCGAGGTCCCTGATGGGCCAGGCTGGTCATCTTGATCCAGACGTGCAGAGCTGCTGTCATCACTGTGGGCCTCTTCTGTGGGGGGACTGGATATGTCTGGCACCTCCTGTCCTGTGACGTTGGGTATGGTTCCTGTTGGGGTGTAAATGCATAGTTTTAGTATCTGTATGTGCCATCTTGTGCATTGGGTGAGTTACCCTCTACTCCTGTGCTTACCTTGTTGTGTTTGCCATTGTGTGATTGGTGTTTTGGGGTCTGTGTGGGGGTCTGTACTAGACATGCTTTGGCAATGGGTGTCCATGCTTTGGTGTTGCATGCAGGGCTTGGTTTTGGGATTGTTGGGTTGTGATAGTGGGGCATATGTGAGGTGTTGGAGTGCTGGGGGTGAGGGGTAGGGTGGGGGTATGTGATGACATGCAGGTAGGGGGGTGAAAGTGGTAAAGATTTGACTTACCAGAGTCCAGTCCTCCTGCTACTCCTGTGAGGCCCTCAGGATGCAGTATTGCCAAGGCTTGCTCCTCCCATGTTGTTAGTTGTGGGGGAGGAGGTAGGGGGCCACCGCCAGTCCTCTGTACAGCAATCTGGTGTCTGGATACCACAGAACGCACCTTCCCTCGTAGGTCGTTCCACCTCTTCCTGATGTCATCCTGTGTTCTTGGATGCAGTCCTACTGCGTTGACCCTGTCGACGATTCCCCGCCATTGCTCCATCTTCCTAGCAATGGAGGTGTGCTGCACCTGTGATCCGAGAAGCTGTGGTTCTACCCGGATGATTTCCTCCACCATGACCCTGAGCTCCTCCTCAGAAAACCTGGGGTGTCTTTGAGGTGCCATGATGTGGTGTGGGTGATGTGTGAGGTGATGTTTGTTGTGCTGTGTGACATTTTGTGTTGCTGTGTGTTGGTTGAGGTGTGTGGATGTTGTATGCGTGATGGTGTAGTGTGCTTGTGGATGCTGGTGTAGTGTTGGCTATTCTCTCTGTGTGCTTCTTCCCAAAAATGTCATTGTAAGGGGTTGTGGGTAATGTGGGTGTGTGTTTTATAGTGTTGTGGGTGTGTGGTAGTGTGTGTATATGTATCAGGTGTGTGTATTTCGAATTGTCCAAAGTGATTGTGTTTTGTAAGTGTGTGTGTATTTTGAGCACGGCGGTGTGTACCGCCAATGGTTTACTGCGGTTGAAAGACTGCCCCGTTCATTCGTGGATGGTAATAGAGTGGGCGTATTCTTGGTGGCGTGACGGTGTAGGTTTTGGTGTCGGCAGTTTATCACTGACCTTTGGTGTGGCAGACTTGTGTAGGTGTCTGTATTGTGGAGGATTACGAGATGTGGGTCGTAATACCTGTAGCGGATTTCCGCCACGGTATGTTAGTGGCCTTCAGCACAACGGTAAGAGGGATTTTCCACCAGGGTTGTAATGAGGGCCTATATGTCCTACTTTAACCATACACTGCACCCTGCCCTTGGAGCTACCTGGGGCCTTCCTTAGGGGTGTCTTACATGTAAGAAAGGGAAGGTTTAGGCCTGGCAATTGGGTACAGTCGAATTTACAGTTAAAATTGAACACACAGACACTGAAGTGGTAGGTCTGAGCCATGATTACAGAGCTGCTGGTGTGGGTGTCACAACCAGTGCTACAGGCGCACTAGTAGCATTTGGTTTACAGGCCCTGGGCACCTCTAGTGCACTTTACTAGGGCTTACTAGTAAATCAAATAGGTCAATCATGAATAAGCCAATTACATACAAATTTTATAAAGGAGCACTTGCACACATTTTATAAAGGAGCACTTGCACTTTAGCACTGGTTAGCAGTGGTAAAGTGCCCAAAGTAACAAAATCAGGAAAAGCAGAGTCCAGTACACATCAAAAACCTGGAAACAGAGGCAAAAAGTTAAGGGAGACCACACTAACGATGAAATATCTAACAGACTGATTGTGGATTCTATTAAAAAAGTGAGGAATCAAAAGGTAGATCTATCTATCAGAAGAACAAGTTGCTTACCTTCTTTAATGCTTTTTTAGTGGACACAGTATCTATATGTGTATTCCTCAGTGACCCACCCGCCTCTTTGGTTTGAAGTCTGCCGTATGTTTTTACATCGGTGCTGTTGGTTTCACCAGTTCGCATTGAAGGCACGTAAACAAATTGGTGGAAATTAATGTCAGCACCCCAACGAGGGGTTATGGCTCCGATGACATCACGTGGAGTCACTTGTGGAACCGTGCCATTATGATGTCCTTGTAAATGTGGGAGAGCTGAAAAGAAAGGTTTAGGTGGAATGCTGACGCATTGGGATATTCAAAAGGTGAGGATTCGACAGGGAGATACTGTACCCACCAGAAAAAGCATTATCATACGTAAGTAACTTGTTCATCTGGTAGACTGGCTTTGAGGACATTATGCTGCATATGCCGGTTTACCTCAGCTTTAATAAAAATTATTTGTTAGACTGCTTTCAGACTTATCGAAGAGCCTCATGCTTCTTTCTTGAATCTTAATAAGGGAAGGATGCTGCAATTTAAAAAGGGCAGGACATTGTTGGTGCAGTCACCCCATCTGTCAGAGGTGTGAAATGTTATACTTGACCAAGGGACTAGACACTTCAGAAATCCACGTCTTTTAAAAAAAATCTACTTGTCCCATTTGATGCCATGTAAAGAGGTGAAAAAATATGGCAGTGATCTCATTATATGGAGCTAACATAGCAGTCACTTTGGGAATGCCAATGCTTATTTTAGGCCAAGGATTGTGTTCTACCAAGGGTCTAATCATACAGCATTTTGATTAGATTGTATTCTAAACATACCATGGCTCTATTTATCTCAGATCTTTGAATATTTACAGGCTGTGCGCATGCAGGGCTTATTTATGTTTGTGTTCTTTTTGGGATAACTATGCCAGCATATTTCTTATATAGGATCTCTCGTTAAGCAAAGTCCAGTACATATAATTGCTCTCTTTATTAGTTTAATTTCTGGCTCAGTGTCTGGGTAAGTGGCTTAGCAATTGGTCTGGTAGATTTATTTTTTTTGGCAGTCATTAATTTTTGCAGATGTTTTTGTAAAGAAACTCAGAGTCTACTTGTGGACCAGAATTTTGGTTGCCAAATGAGAATTGAGGAGATTGCCAGTTTGACATTCTCTGCTTGATCACATTGTGTCATTCTTGCACTTGTTTCTTCAGCTCACTTTGTCACAGTTGTCTTGTTCGCCGGAATTGTGAGCACATACTAAGTGCAATGTAAATGACTCAAATAATACATTGGACAAATAGATACATTATGCAGTCTGGTCAGAGTCAAATAGCTTTTGGCTAGCTATGCATGTAAGTTTGTCTTAGATCTACATAAGTGTTTTTTCATTCAAAATGAGTTGCTCACATGAAGATTGTTATGTGAACAGATTTACTTACAGGGATAGTAGTAGCTGGGATCGGGACATCCATAGGGCTCGAATTCCCCTTCTGATTTATAGCATATCTACAAACTTACATGAAATTACAGGTTGGGCCTCATGACAACGGATCAAAATAATATTGATTTGATCTTGAAATAAAATTACAGTCAAGCTTTCTTAAACTGTTTCTAAAAGATAGAAAAAATTAATCAAGTAAAAGAAACAAAAACTACATCAAATACTCAATAGAGAAAATACTATATTATTTTAATGTACTATTAAAAACTTAAAGTATGTAAACTACAAACATCAGATTCACATACCAATTTGTCTCTTAAAAGCTCATCTTCTGTCAGTTTGTAAAAAAATTGGGTGCAAACTTCTTCTGAAGCATGGACGCCTCAGTCTGAAGATGCAGTATCTTGATTAGTTGTCTCCAAGTTTAGATTGTGCTAATGAGAAAGCGAATAGCCCTTTACCCAGTTGGCCCAGTATGCATTGGAATAGTGGCAAAGCTCTACCTGCTGCTTTGCTAGGTAAATTACTACTTGAGAGGATATTCGACAACATGCTTAGAGACAGGCTTCTGCATTTTGTAGCCTTAATTGATCAGGTACCGATTCAAGAGCAAGTACACAAATCGTATATGCCTCGTTCGGAATTTTTATGTTATTTTTTATTAGTGATTTTACTTTTAGTTTTCTCCAGCAGGTAAATTACGAGTCTCTCCATTCCACCTCATGTGTTCTTGGGAGGTTCTGGTTTTTGTTTCTGCTCTAAGAAATAGTATTAAATGATAAAGGTCCAATCATGGTGAAAACATATTACTTACCTGTAAATATATTTCTCTATCATGGTTATCTTTCTGCTACCCATAACCTGCTTGTACTTCTTTACCGACCATGTCTGAGAATTAGCTGGTATTCCATTACTGTCAAACAGATAGATCTTTAATTGCTCAGGTGAAGCAGGGCATTGTTACGAAACGTAAAACAGCAGAAATTGTATGTCAGTATTTAAATATTAGTTTGAATATGTATAGACCCATTGTAGGCCACAAAGAATACTAATTGTTAATGAAAATGAAAGACATATCCCTGATGTCAGACAAGTAACTTTACTTAACTCTTCATGGTCATCAACAAATTCACCAATCCTCCCTCTGAAGCCACCAACATCCACCCTTTGCAAGACCTCTGCGACAAACTGGCCATCTTCTTCCACCGCTCGATTAAGGACATCTATGACAGCTTCCTCCTGCAGAACCCGCCCAGCATCAGAATCTGCAACTGACCCAGCCCCCCAGAACCCACCCAAACTGTCCACAGCTGGTCCACTCGCACCACAGAAGAGACTGAAATCATCATGGATAGCATTCACTCCGGAGCTCCCACAGACCCCTGTCCTCACCACATCTACAACAGAGCCAGTGCATCCATTGCCCCCGAACTCCGCAAGACACTGAACTGCTCTATCAAAACAGCCACCTTCCCTGATGATTGGAAACAAACCAGAGTCCGCCCTCTCCTGGAGAGACCCACAGCCGACCCATCACAGCTAAAGGATTTCTGGTCCATCTCGCTACTACCCTACCCGGCCAAAGTCCTGGAAAAAGCCATAAACTCACAGCTACGACAATTAATCGAAGACAACAATGCTTTGGATACCTCCCAGTCTGGCTTCCGCAGCAACCACAGAACAGAGACAGCTCTTCTTGCAGTCACTGATGACATCTGCAGACTCCTTGGCCATGGCCACACCGCAGCACTCATACTCCTCAACTCAGCAGCCTTCAACACGGTCTCCCAAAGCACCTTATACACCAGACTGTACGATGTAGGAATCTGCGGAAAAGCCTTACAATGGATTCACTGCTTCCCAGAACACAGAGAGTCAGGCTCCCACCCTTCATATCCAAACCAACAGAAGTCAGCTGCGGAGTCCCTCAGGGATCCTTCCTGAGCCCAACGCTCTTCGATATATACATGGCCCCGCTTGCAGCCATCGTCAGAGGCCATGGAATGAACATCGTGTCATACACCGATGACAGAAAACTCATCATAGCCCTCACTGAAGACCCGGACAAAGCCAAGAGGAGCTTTCACACCGGAATGAAAGCCGTCACCACCTGGTCTAGGGAGAGCTACCTCAAGTTAAACTCAGACAAGACCGAGCTCATCATCTTTGGAAGCTCCACTTCAGCCTGGGATGACTCCTATTGGCCCACATCGCTCAGCGTCCCACCTGCTGCGACTGACCATGCCCGCAGCCTGAGAATCATCCTCAACTCCTCCCGAACAATGACCCAGCAGGTAATTGCAGTCATCTCTTCCTGCTGGCACACCCTCCGCCAACTCTGCAAAATCTTCAAACGGATCCCGGTCGACTGCCGCAAGATAGTCACCCACACCCTAGTCACAAGCAAGCTCGACTACAGCAACGCACTTTACGCCTGCACCGCAACAAAGAACATCAGAAAACTACAACTCATCTAAAATGCCACTGCAAGATTCATCCTCAGCTTCCCCCACCAGGAACACATCTCCCAACACCTGAGACTCCTCCATTGGCTCAGGTGGAGAAGCAAATCAACTTCAAACTGCTCACCCACATCTACAAGCCCTGCTCAACATCGGACCGGCCTATCTGCATCATCGCATCTCTTTCCATAACCTCACCATGCCCCTTCGATCGACCCAGCAGAGTCTAGCCACCATTCCACTCATCTGGAAAACCACTGCCAGAGGAAGATCTTTCACCTACCTTGCAGCCAACAGCTGGAACAACCTACCCACGCACCTCAGACAAAGTCAATCACTCACTATCTTCAGGATGCTCAAGACATGTCTTTTCTAATGAGGCCCAGACCCTCCACCAGCGCCTTGAAACCCTCACAGGTGAATAGTTGTGCTTTATAAAAACTGATTGATTGATTGATTGATTGAGTTTCGTTTCTGTGATTTACTCCCAACCCCCACCTTTTAATTCAAGAATTATAAACTAAATTAAACTGCTTTAAGAGATCTGTGTTCTTGGAAATAGGAAAGGTTCAGGCTATGCTGGTTACGTTAATAGTGAGATAAGAAGCAAGCACACTTGGAATGATGATAGTTCGAATCTTTTTGGTTTTCACAAGTGTACATGACAGATTTACACGTAATTAGTGAAACACCTTACTCACGTGGACTAACATGCACTTAAAAAATGATTAAGACTTGATTCACAGTGAATAATCTTTTTTCATGTCTTTGCAGGTGTTTGGTAAAATTGCCATGAGGGATCATACTCAAATAAATAGAAACAACAATTTCCAGACGTTTCCACAAGCTGTCCTTCTTCTGTTCAGGTACATTTTTAATTTGCCTGAAAAGTAAGGTGCTTAGGTCGATTAGTATAAATTTGCTGAATAGGCCATGTAATATTTGGCTTTAAGCAGGGGTAACTCGGTGAAAACTACCATTCTAGATCTTGCCTAACAGTTTGCATGCATTGTTGCGGTGAGGGGTATTGTGTGCAGGAAAGGGTTTAGAGCCTGTCAATTACTTTCAATTTGTTGGCTCAATTGTCATTTTTTCTAGCTGTCTCCAAAATGGGCACCCTATGCGTCTTCTTCTCACTTCCTTTTTTTTCTCTGGAGCATGGATCAAGTGCAAATTGATTACATTTGTTTAGTGCCTTTCTGCTGTCCTTCTGCCGCCTGTACTGTGATTCAGTGTACTTTTTTTCATATTTTAGTCCATCATTTCCACTTCCATGCTACTCCTTTGGGTTGCTGTTAACTTCCGTTCTATAGGTTTGTTTGTTGTTGCCTTATATTTTTAGGAATTCTGTTCTGCCTTTTACAGCACCAGACAAATAGCACGGACTATTAAAGTTGTTTGTGACTTTGTTTTACAGGTCAGTACTTCTGTTTATAGCACAAAACTAATAGCACAGAACATTAAAGCAGTCCATGTGACTGCATGTGCTTATAGGCTGCGCCTCTTCTCTTCGCTTATAAAGATTGAAGTGTACACCAGTGTGAAACTGGTCTCTGCTAGCCTTTCCATTCAAGCAGTCCAGTCACATACTTCTTGCCAGGCTGCCCCTATGCAACATAAACATTTTTGATGCAGCTGTTATTTTTTTCAAACACAAAGTATGTTGCTTTTTAAAGTACCTCAATTTTTTCAGCATTTAATCAATTTCTTCTTAAAACCTGTATCCTCACTCTAATGTATTCCACCTCTTCTCTGCACATACAAAGTATGTGCCTGTTGAAAGCGCCTCAGTTTTGTGCAGCACAGCAACTACTCCATTTCTCCTTAAAACCTGTACCTAAATCCCCCTTCTCATATGTATGCCAAAAAATGTTCTTTCAGGCACCTTATATATCCACTTAATTATTGGAGGTGTCGCCCAACAGCCACAGCTCCACTCCTCTCGAGTCTACCCCACTCCAATCCAATCTACTCCATTCCAGTCCACTCCACTCTACCTCACTCCACACCTCTCAAATCAACCCCAATCTACCCCATTCCACTCCAATCTTCACCTCTGCACTCCTATCTACCTCAGCCTAGTCCATTCCACTCCCTGAATTTGCCCAACTGCAATCTACCACACTCCAGTCCACCCTACTCCACTCCACTATAATCTACCACAGTGTACCCCCTCCAATTTACCCTAATCTATCCCAATGCACTCCATTGCAATCTACCCCACTCCACTCCAGTTTACCCCACTACACTCAAATCTATCCCACCACCCCAGTTTTTAGGCCACACCACATGTTCTCTGACCTCACTGCCCGAGTAGAAGTTTATGCCTTAGAGGGTGTCAGCCCTGATTTGCTCTAAGGCTCCTTCAGTGTTGATGCAACCTTGGTGGACCACCTTCCAAGGCAAGAGTTGCTTGGTTCAGGCTCTGAGCCCCTTGCAATGACTTATATTTTTTATGGCCACACAGAAGTGGATGACATAGCAACAGATAATCTCCTTCCTCCCATAATAATTGTCCTGGCTTGTACCATGTCATATAAAATGCAAGTAGCTGGACACTTCACCACCAGAAGAAGTGATCCCCTCCCCTTCCAGCCCCCTTTAGAGGAAGTTTCAACATTCACCACTCTTTTACGAAAAGCATCTGAAACTGTGAGGCTGACCTTGTTTTCTGCAGATGCAAAATGTTACATTTTAAAAGAAATCTTACAACCATCCTTCTCAGTGGTGGAGCCCTATCTTCCACTTTAAGGAGGCACTTTAGTACCTTGCCATAGCTGCATGGGAGAATCCCTTTTCGGGCTCAGCTGTCCACAGAGAGTTAGCCAGATGCCATAGGCCTTGTCCTGGTGTTCCATACTTTCTGCCATCTCTCCTTATACTGGAATGTCTAGGGGTCCAAGCTTCTTCTTTGAAGCAAAATTCAAATTTCTTTCCTAATGCACCTTAGTACCTTGCCATAGCTGCATGGGAGAATCCCGTTTCGGGCTTAGCTGTCCACAGAGAGTTAGCCAGATGCAATAGGCCTTGTCCTGGTGTTCCATACTTTCTGCCATCTCTACTTTCACTGGAAAGTCTAGGGGTCCAAGCTTCTTCTTTGAAGCAAAATTCAAATTTCTTTCCTAATGCACCTCCCGATGCAGAATCTAATAATCTTCACTCTATTGGCTTGTAAAGTCTTTGTTTCTGCCAGTCTCACCCTCTATACAGCTGACTCTATCTGTCTACTGAGCAAATATGTTCACACTCTGTAGAAACTGGTAACAATCACTCTAATCACCCTACTAGATCACATGAAAAAGTATTTTACTGATTCAGTCAACAACAGGATATTTCCAAACAAATCCTTTAGTGCAGTCCGTTCTCTGTGGATCTGTTGCACAACTCCTACACGTTTAGTAGGACTGTGTATTATGTAATTATGTCAACAAGAACATCTCAATATAATAGAGACTTAGTCCACATATATCATCAGTAAATCTTGGCTTGGTTTTTGACTAGCTCACTGTACCACATCTAAACATCTAACCTGACCAGGGTAATAGATGTTGTCTGGTAACCTCGAACACAACCACTCTGATTTCCTAGGAATTTGTGGAAACAAATCTAATCTTTCATTGTTACTCCTACTTGCCCAAGGTATAAGCAAGAAAGATACAAAACTAGATTTTTAAAACATTTATTGAAATAATCGTATTCTGGTAAAGAAAATATGAGCTGCAGTTATTAGGAAGATGAAACATAGCTTGTAGTAAGCATTATTAGGATATTGAAATAGATAAACAATCCAACCAGGTTAATTGTTACTAATGTTATTATACTCCTTTCTGCCACTACCTAAACTAAAGAGAGCATAGTGAGAGTACCTTCTGCCAGATCTATTGGGATAGCCTAACTCCCATATCTTGGTATTATGCATTGGGATGCTGATCTAAGGGTGCAAGCTGTCTTCCATTGCAGGATGAAGGTTGGAGTCAGCAGGACTGCATCTCACCTATAGTTCATAGCGGTTCCATGATAAACTCAGCATGAAGTGCTCCTCTGCTGAGTCTAGCACGGAAGCTGTTTTTATAATAATACATTGTCCTTATCACATTGTGGCAGAGGCATAGAACTGCCTTTTATTTGTCTAAAATGGTAGCAGTGTCACTGACAAGCAAACAGAAAAGAAATCAAGAGAATTATGTTCTATTTGTATGACCCTGAAACTAAATGTGCAGACTACAGAGTGACAATGCCTACCAAAAATAAATGCATGTGAAGCACATCTGCGTGCTAGTGGAAACTATGTAAAAAGTCACTGTTAGAAAAAGATGTCAAGCTAAAATGGGAAATCTAAAATGGGGCCGTACAACAGCTCGATCCATGGACATGGCAGTCATGCTGTGCTGCTTCGACATGCTCCACTGACTTCTCAGGAGAGAAGCGACTCATAGAGATGCCCTTTGATGGCAAGCAGTTGTTCGATGAGAGGGGTCAACTCCTCCCTGGAACATTGGAAGATCAGTGTTGCTACAGCTCGATCACTACAGCTTGATCACTGGGCCAAGCCACACCAGCAAAACAGTTCTATTAATAGCGCTGAAAATTATGTGGCTATTCCATGGCAGTGCAGTTCCAGCTGACACAACCTTGTTTACCAGTTCAGGCACCCCAACAAATGTAGCACTTCCTTTGAGGCAGTGAGCAATCAACAGCAGCAGCAGCAGATCCAGTATCCACCAGCCTTTTTCTGCTCTTCTGCCTCAAAGCCTCTCTGATTACTCCCTCCCCTCCCCCCAATCGATCAGCATCTTCAGGAAGGGAGTGTCTTGTTTTGATAACAATTGAGAGCCAGTTATGATTAATTTCTGTATCATCCACTTACTCCACAGGGAGTGTGCCTTACATTCCTGTCCCACCCATCATACCTTTCATAGGCATGTGCTCTTCAGCATATTTCTCAATTTTGGATGCAGAAGTCCATGTCCTGCTGAGCAAAGGAGCCTTAGAGGTGCTCCTCTAGAAAAAAGGGTCACAGAATTCTACTCGCAATAGTCTTGCGACCCAAGAAATATGGAGGTTTGAGACCCATCTTGGATGTCCACTTTCTGAACTTGTTCATTTGGTAGGCAAAGTCAAGATACTATCCTGATCCAACTCTTACTGGCCCTTACTGGCCTTGGATCTGGGCATGTGGTTGGCATTCTTGAAGCTCTAGGAAGCCTATTTTCATCTTGCAGTTCTACTTGCCGCAGACTTTACCAGAGGTTCACATTGAGATCCCAGCACACTCAGTCCATGGTCTTGCTTTTCAGGCTTCTGACCTCACTGTGTGTTTTCATGAAAATGCTTGCAGTTGTGGCAGCTTCACTGTGGCATTCAGAAAAGCATGTTTTTTTTTCATACTTGTCATACAATTGGCTAATGAATGTGGAGTTTCAGCACTGAGTAACAGCCTATTTTCATCTTGCAGTTCTACTTGCCGCAGACTTTACCAGAGGTTCACATTGAGATCCCAGCACACTCTGTCCATGGTCTTGCTTTTCAGGCTTCTGACCTCACTGTGTGTTTTCATGAAAATGCTTGCAGTTGTGGCAGCTTCACTGTGGCATTCAGAAAAGCATGCTTTTTTCATAATTGTCATACAATTGGCTAATGAATGTGGAGTTTCAGCACTGAGTAACACCTTCAGCACCTGAAGACTTCTCACAACCTGGATTTAACCAAGAACACCCAAAAGACTTACCTCACTCCCAGTCAGCTGGTGACCCTGTTCTTGGGTGATCTGGAATGTTGATTTAGCCTGACACTTGATTGTAGTTCTGGCAACAGCAGGCGGAACGGAGTAAACATTTCTGAACATGTTCGTCTTACGAAATGCGAGCTGGAGCTATTCAAAAGTTAATCTTACAGTTTCTTTCTCACAGCTAATTACACGTTTCCCTTCAATGCTTGCACAGATTTTAAAAAGTAGTATTCATGAGCTCCCAGGCAGCTCGTCAACCACCCACTACCTTAGTCACATTCTGCTTGTCTCATGCACTTTACTCATTTGACACGTTATTGTTTTTAGCCAGTTGCATAACGTACAATTATCAAATGTCACATAGCTATTTCTAATAGCAATTAAGCTGAAATATTGCTATAATCAAAGTAACTTTCCCCTTTGGATTTTGCTGAGAAGACAGCATGTATTTGAAAATCATATATGCAAATCTCCCTCTGGTAAAATTGTACTTTACCTATTGAAAACTTTCAAACTAACAAATGTAGTTTTTTTAAAGCTACCCAGGAGATCACACTGTAGCATCATTCAGTGGTCACACATGTTCAGAGCCAAAAACAGCGACATCCAACTAATCGAAATCAACAACTGAGGGTAGTCATCAAATCAATACATTTAAATAACATTAAGCAAATTATGTTCCACAAAGAAGACAGAGAGGGTTTTCAAATCAAAAAGGTTTGTCAAAAGGTTATAGATTCAATACAATCAAATTAGTGACAATTAATAATAAATGCATAAATTCATTTAGTAAATATGAACTTCAAAATCAAAGTAAAATAAGCAAAATAATCAATTAGAGTTAAGGTGTCTCAAATGAAAAGGGTTAAGTAAATCAGCTCTCCCATAAAGAGAGCCCCCTAAAAAGGGCCGGACTGAGCACACAAAGCAGCACTGGCAAATTTTGTCAGACCAGCCAGCGAGCAAGACTGACCACTACAATAGGGCTTGGGGGGATCTCCTCTCAAGAAAATCTGGGAAGAGTGGCAAGAAATGGTGCATTATACAGCACATTTTTCATTATATATTCAGTTGTATTAGTTATTAAAGCATAGTAAATGATGACCTTACCGTGCACCAGGATACAGCAATCTTTTTCTGGGCTCTTCAATGATTCCCTCACCATCACCCTCTAACAATGCCTCTCATCTCTCCATAGCCCCTCTCTCACATGTAGTTCATTTGTTTTATGGAGCCTTGTGAAGTACGGCGTCAGTGTCCACCAGAAGTGGCTCAAGGATCCAGCGAGTCGGCGTTATAGTGAAGGCAAGGTTTATTTTTCAGGTAAGATCGTATTACAGCCCTATGCCAGCCTTCAAACTCGTTACTCCCTTCAACCGTCCTTCGCCCTAAAAATTCTACCCCAAGGTTTTAACACGCATCACCGGAATGCGAACCTAGAACATTCACGCACACCACCTTCCCCTACACCAACTTTCACACCTAAACATAACATAAAAGAAATGCTAAAATGTAATGAACTTGTTTCGCATATTCACAGTATTAGTAAAGCTATACATAGTCCTAAACATAACATAAAAGAAATACTAAAATATAATGAACTTGTTTTGCATATTCACTGCATAGATGAAGCTATACATAGTCTTTAAACCGAGACGGCCTCATTACATTTCTCTTTGGCCGAAACCCTATTACACCTTGTGACCCTGAATCAATTGGCACATCTTGAGCATCCTGAGTATCTGCATTTGTCTTGACATACTTGGCCACCCTATTCAGATTCCATATTTTGTAATCACTTGTCTTCACTGCATTCCTAAACAGCTTTATAACCTCAAAAGGACCCTTGAATTTAGACTGTTTTCCCTCCTTCCTTGGAGACCTTATTTTTACATAATCTCCCTCACGTACCACAGTTTCCTTTACAGCCTTCCGTATGTCATACGGTATCTTCCTTTTATCTTTAACTCCTCTCTCTCTCTCCCTCCAACCTTCAATAATATCAACCCTATCATTAACTTCTCTCCTCTTCTCTATTACCCAACTGGGCTCAATATCACTAGAGGGTACCCTACACTTAAAAAATTAAAATTGAGTCACTCCTGTGGTAGAATGCGGCGTCATACGATATTCACAGACCTTTTTCCTCAACTCACTTTCCCACTCCACACCAACAACCTGCGCTAATTATAAACTCTCCTTCAAAACTTTTATAAAGCGTTCCACAACTCCATTGGATTCTGGATGACACAGAGCCATTCTTTTATGCTTAATGTTTCTTTCCTTTAATAAAGACTCCGTTAATTCTGAGACAAACTGCACCTCATTGTCAGTCAATATCGAAGAAGGGAAACTCTCCCTCTCAAATAGCTCCTCAAGAAAATGTATTATATCCTTTGACTCAACCAAATTTACAAACTTAATCTCAGGGCACCTCGACTACATATCGATACACACTAAAACATATCTACCAGCAGATTTTATTTTAACTGGACCCAAAATATCTAAAGCTATGTCAACCCAGGGTCCAGACACCTCTTCTCATGATACCATGGGTTGTGTTCTAAGTTTCAACACTTTGTCTAAACGCGCACACACATGACAAATTCTTACTTCTCTCTCAACTATCATATCCATGGCAGGCCACCAGTAGGCATTTCTTATCCTTTCTTTCGTCTTAGATATGCCCATATGACTTGCATGCGCTTGATCAATGACTTTCTTCCTCAGGCTAAGAGGTGGAACCAATCTGCTGCCTCTCATCAACACTCCATCCACAACTGATCATTCATTTCTAACCAGCCAATAAGCCAACAGATTTTGATCATGTTCTCGCCTCACACCCCATCCATTCATAACTTTGCCTAGTACTTCCTGTAAAATGACATCCCTTGACATTTCTTCCAACCACACCGACTCTTGTATGGTTCCTTCAGTTACCAAGCAGACTTTTATGTCTTCGACAGACATGATGTCAGCAAAACAACTGCCTCCTTCTTCTTTTTCATCTTCCGTTCCTACACACAGTCTTGAAAGGCAGTCAGCCTGAACATTCAATGCCCCAGGCATATAGGATATTACGTAGTCAAACTCTTGTAAGGCCACCACCCACTTCCTGATTCTATGTGAGACCATATCAATCCCTTTCTTAGCAAACACTTCTGTGAGCAGCTTGTGGTCTGTTACTATCTCAAATTTTCATCCCCACAAAAACGTCCTTAGCTTCCTCACAGCCCAAAATACTCCGAAGGCCTCTTTCTCAACCACCGAGTAGTTGCATTCTGCCCCTCTTAAGCATCTTGATGCAAAGAATATGGTTCTGGTTTTCTCTTGTCCTCTTTGCAACAGACCAGCACCCAGACCCTTAGAGCTAGCATCAGTCATCAATATAATCTCATCCTGTGTATCAAAACTTCCGAGATCAGCCGCCTTATCCAGACTCTCCTTTATATCCAGAAACTCCCTTTCACACTCCAGATTCCACTCAAACTCCGA
Organism: Pleurodeles waltl; assembly: GCF_031143425.1. Taxonomy (NCBI): domain Eukaryota; kingdom Metazoa; phylum Chordata; class Amphibia; order Caudata; family Salamandridae; genus Pleurodeles; species Pleurodeles waltl. Next base: position 140,955,835 of record NC_090448.1, read on the forward strand.
ACCCTTCTTTAACAATAATCTCAAATGATTTGTCCTTTCTGCAAACTTCGGAAAAAACTTATTGTAAAATTCCGCCATCCCTAGAAACTTCACTAGCTCTTCCTTATTTTGTGGACTAGGCAATTTCTTGATTGTGTCAACTAGACCCACCTTAGGACGAATTCCCTTTATCGAAATTTCACTGCCTAAATACTCTATCTTTGGAATGTTGATCCTCAGATTTAATCATCAGACCATTGATTCACAACTTCTCCATGACCTCCCTTAACCTTTCATTGTGTTCTTCTAAATTGGCCCCAGTGATCAACAGGTCGTCCTGGTATACCTTCACTCCCTTTGCACCCTTCAATATGTTCTCGATCGCCCTCTGAAACACTGAGGCAGCTAAAATCAAGCCAGACAGCATCCTGAGAAACTTAAATGTGCCAAAAGGAGTTATAAAGGTGGTTAGTTCCTGAGAAGAACTGTGTAATTTTATCTGGTGGTAAGACAGAAGCTAAATCAAGTGTCGAGAAATGCTTTGCACCACCCAAAGAGCACAACATTTCTGTAATATTTGGAAGAGGATAATGATCTATTATGACCGACTTATTCAGTCCTCTGAGATCAACACAAAGTCTGGCTTCCCCACTGTCATTCTTTGCCATAACTACTGGTGCCACCCATTCAGAAGCTTCAACTTCCTGAATGATCCCATTCCTAATGAGTTTGTCAATCTCAATTTTCATTTTGTCTCTAACCATTAGAGGGACATTCCTCAGCTTTGCTGCCTTGGGTAGTGCTCCAGGCTTGAGTCTGATCTCATGCATATAATTATTGAGACAGCCTAAATCCTTGCTGAACACATCAGGAAACTCGTTCACCCACCTACTTACATCTTCTGACACAACTTGAACCACAGGGGTGTCTTAAGTCTAACAGGAGGGTCTTCATTTGGATCTAGTAGAACACGCAGATCACGTAGATGAAACCAACTAATTGAAGAGTCTCCCTTCATCGAGATGTATACTTTTGCTGGTATGAGGCGCTCCTTAAATTCTATGTGGCCCCATACGTAACATAGCAACCTGATTGGTTCACCACCATAACCTTTAGGTCTCACATCTGGTTTTAATAAGTCAACTTTCCCCTTCAGATGCTGATCATAGAAAGATTTTGGTATCAACGTGATCCTTGCTCCAGAATCAAAAATAATGTTGACTGGTTTACCATCAACTAAGATTGATTCTACAGGACCATTGAATGATCCACATACTGTTTGCAAAATATGAACATCACTCAGTTCCCCTACATCATCCGCGTCATCTTCGCACACCACCTCCCTTACTTTTTTAGTGGTGCTCTTTGTCCTGCAACACTTTGCAAGATGACCCATTTTACCACAATTTCTACAGGTAATCCTCCAAGCAGGGCATTTTTTGTTATTGGCCATATAGCCAACACCACCACACCTAAAACATTTTCCAACAAAGGGTTTTCTTAACTTAACAGGCTCACTAATATTTCTATTGTCATTATACAACATTGTGCCACTTTGTACTGTTTGTACTGTTTTTACAGCTGGACCTTCCTTCCTTACTGTATCAGAAACAACAGTGTATTTAAGAAGTATCTCAACACATTTTCTCGAGTTTTTGCACGATTTAGCCACAACCAAAATTTCTTCCAAGTATGCATTATCTTTCTGCCAGATACTCTATTTCGCCTTCTGTAGTGAGCAGCCTAACATAAACTGATCTGTTAATCGTTCCTCGTAGGAGTTCCCAAACATGCAGGTGGACGCCAGTTTCCGGAGCTCTGTAATATACTGCTCTGTTGTCTCACCCTGACGTTGCATCCTTTTCCCAAACTGATACCGTTCAAGAGCGGTACTCACTTTGGGTAAGTAGTGCAAGTCAAGTTTTTTTTACACAGATTTCAAATTCATTGAGACCTATAGAGTCACCATCCGTTAAATCTGGTAAGTGTTCAAGGACCTCCTGGCCCTCCGTGCCCAGGCAGTGGATCAGGAGAGAAGTTTTCCTTTCTGCGCTGAGCGAAGTTCCACACACCCTGGCGTAATTGTTAAATACCTTTTTCCACTTTTGCCAAGGTATTGGCGGTTCACCAGGCAACAACAGGAAAAATGGAGCAAACGGTAAATTTTGCATTATAGCAGGATTAAGGGTGTATAGTAATAATACAAAGTGTGTTCAGTGTGGTGTGCGTATCGCCGTATGAAATGCAAATACAGAAAAAATGAAGGTACTGTAGGATGTGCGTATCACCGCAGGACACGCATTATAAACAGAAAGGTGTGCGTATCACCGTCGTATGAAATGCAAATGCAGAAAGAGCGCAGGGTCTGTAGGGTGTGCCTATCACCGCAAGACACGCACAGTAAATAGCAAGTTGTATGTATCACCGTTAGACATACACACACAGTAAATATTTGGTTTGAAGGTGTGCGCATCAGCACAAGACAATGTATTGTAAGGCATGCGAATCACCACCAGACACGCACTCTAAAATGTAAGCGTGAGCTGAAGGTTTTGCCCAGTCTGCATGTGTCGCGCACCCCTAGTTGATCTTCCGCTTCAAAGGAGACCAAGCACGCAGGACGCGTGCGCCCACACATGTTACGCACAGTTCGAAGAAATCAGCGTGTGCTGAAGGTTTTGCCCAGTCTTCACTCGTCGCTTACTCCTGGTTGATCTTCCGTTTCCAGGGAGACCAAGCACGCACAACGCATCCAGCCCACACACGTCACACACAGTTTGAAGAAATCCTGTTGCCAAGGTGACATCGTATGGCTGCTTGTGCTCGTGCCTCAGGGGTTCACGTTCCAGTCATGCGCTTGTGCAGAGAGCGCTCAGCAAACCACCCGATTGTTAATGTATCAATCACAGTACCTTTTAACTGGGCAAGCGTTTCTACGGGCGAGGCGCTTCCCGAGAGATCAGTTCCTGTTGAGAGGAATGTTGTGTTGTTAGGGTTTGTGCACGTCGCTCGTCGCCAATGTGAAGTACGGCGTCAGTGTTGACCAGAAGTGCCTCAAGGATCCGACGAGTCGGGGTTATAGTGAAGTTAAGGTTTATTGTTCAGGTAAGATCGTATTACAGCACTACGCCAGCCTCCAACCTCGTTCCTCCCTTCAGGCGTCCTTCGCCCTCACAATTCTACCCCAAGGTTCTAACACGCATCACCGGAAAGCGAACCTAGAACCTTCACGCATTGCTTAGATACCACAAGCCTCTTAACAGTGTGGGGTGTTGGAGCACTTAACATCACACACACATACAGAGATAATTAATCGTACATGTACAAATCAGTGTAGATTTTTTTTTACATAAGGACTTTAAGGTATAGGATTCACATGTCATCCATACTGGTAGGCATTTTTTAAGAGTGCTTGGTCTGGGGAAGTATAAATTCAGGATTCAAAACGCAACACAGTGGTTAGGGTTGACTTTACTAATAATTTATTTCCACCCAAACAAGTGCTTTTTAGCAAAATTAGGAAAATCAAAGACTGAGGAAAAAACACACCTTTCAAACCTGTTCCATGCAATTACCATGCATCTCTTTGATGGCAGTTAATAGCTCACTGTGTTAGATTATAATTTAAATTTATGAACTGCACAGGAACAAAAGGATCCCTGTGACAAAAGCAGTATCCCACTGAGCATTGCCCGTAAAATGATGCTCTGTGATCTGCATAGTACACAGTCTTTGCAGAGGGCATATTAACCCTCTGCGCTACCTTATGTGAGTCAAAACTGCCACTAGGCAAAACTCCGATCTCTCTCCAGCAGGTACATTAATCACCAGAATTATCTTGGCACTTTTATTGTTACCTGAAAACTGTTGGATACACAAGGAACCCTGCAGTGCTTATAAAACTGCTGCAGTGCTACTAAACCTACCCAGCTGTAACAAAAGCGGTCCCACCCTTCCAGCCTCCAGAGGAAACGCCTGATGCCCTATAAAGGCCAGTCCGGCCTTGACCATACTGTGCTATAAACTGTCTTGAATGTGGTCAAAAGCATTTCTGGAAAAGTTATGCTCTTCTCTAGATTAAATCACACAATTGAAACATTTGCTACATCTACTCCTGGTTCCCATAAAACGCTTTAATCAGGTTTAAGGAAGAAGTACAATCTAGAGCTCGTTAGTTGCTCAATGTACAATGCAGCTTCTCTAAGTGTCTTGCATACATAGTTATCTGCAACAAACAAGACTTATTGGGATAGCCTATACTATGGAAAAGTAAAGTACTGTAACAGCTAATCTGATTAACGAGCCTCAACCTATGGGAGCAGGGTCAAGACTGATGTGCCTATTGCTGGGTCCTAGCTGAGGTGGCATCATGAGCAAAAGAAAGATGGGTTGGAATGCTATTCCTAGCAAGTGCCAGTGGTTTGGCTTATTGCAAGTATTCCTCTCATCAGCTTTTATGAGCTCCAGGCAGGAAATTAGTGACTTTACAGATGGTGGCAAACATCAATGGCCAACAACAGCAAGTGTTAGAAAGTTTGTATTTTAAAGCAATGGGTAGGTCTGGGGCTTTTCGCCATATTGTAGTTCATTCTGCAAGATAATATAAACTTTGAAATTTCTCAGAAAAAATGTAAGACACACAGCATGAAGTCATGCAGACACAAGGTTTATTCCTGACTGGCCCTGGGTGTCAACAAGCTGGGAATGTTGTGCAAGAGTGACTATCGCTCCCAACCTTCCCCCATTGGATCCCCATCTACAGTTTAACAGAAGGCAGAACTAATAAATTAATGACAAGCAGGAGAAGTAGATTACAACATTGGCTCCCTGTGCCTTTGTTGAAAACAAGCCAAGATAAATGAACAAGGCATTCAACATCAAATTCAGTCAATCAATCAATCATTTGTAAAGCGCACTACTCACCCGCTAGGGTCTCAAGGCGCTGATGGGGGGCAGGGGAGGAGTTACTGCTCGAACAGCTAGGTCTTGAGGCGTTTCCTGAAGGTCAGCAGGTCCTGGGTCTGTCGTAGGTGGACAGGAAGGGAGTTCCAGGTCTTGGGGACGAGGTCGGAGAATGATTTGCCTGTAGCTGTAGTTCGGTGGATGCGAGGAACGATGGCGAATGCGAGGTTGGCGGAGCGGAGTTGATGGTTGGAAGTGTAGAAGGTGACTCGCTTGTTGAGGTAAGCAGGGCTGGCTTTTTGGAGTACTTTGTGAGCGTGGGTCAGGAGCTTGAAGGTGATCCTCTTGTTGACGGGGAGCCAGTGTAGATCTCTCAGGTGGGCTGAGATGTGGTTGCGGTTTGAGATGTTGAGGATGAGATGAGCAGAGGCGTTCTGTATACGTTGCAGCTTTTTCTGGAGCTTGGCCGTGGTTCCAGCGTAGAGAGCGTTGCCGTAGTCTGCTGCTGGCGAGGGCCTGGGTGACAGGCCTTCTGGTTTTGGTGGGGATCCACCTGAAGATCTTGCAGAGCATGTAGAGGGTGTTGAAGCCGGAAGATGAGACGATGTTGACTTGCTGGGTCATGGTGAGCGATGAGTCCAGGATGAATCCTAGGTTGCTTGCGTGGTTGGTGGGCGTCAGTGCTATTCCTAAGGTGGCGGGCCACCAGGAGTCGTCTCAGGCGGAGAGGTTGGAGCCGAGGATGAGGATCTCCGTTTTGTCTGAGTTCAGTTTCAGGCAACTGCTCTCCATCCAGTTGGCGATGGCCTTTATTCCATCGCGGAGGTTGGTTTTGGTGGTAGCGGGGTCCTTGGTGAGTGAGAGGATCAGCTGGGTGTCATTGGCGTGGGAGAAGATGTTGAGGTTGTGGGATCGGGCGATGTTGGCGAGCGTTGCCATGTAGATGTTGAAAAGGATCGGGCTGAGTGAGGATCCTTGGGGAACGCCGCAGATGGTCTTGGTGGCTTCAGAAAGGAAGGGAGGGAGGCGTAACCTTTGGGTTCTGCCAGAGAGGAAGGATGTGATCCAGTCCAAGGCTTTGTGGCAGATCCCTGCATCGTGGAGGCATGTGCGAAGGGTGTGGTGGCAGACGGTGTCGAAGGCAGCCGAAAGGTCTAGAAGGATGAGGGCCATGGTTTCGCCTTTGTCGAGCATGGTCCTGATGTCGTCGGTTGCGACGATGAGGGCTGTCTCAGTGCTGTGGTCACTACAGAAACTGGATTGAGAAGTGTCCAGCGTGTTGTTGTCTTCAAGGAAGTGGGTCAATTGGCCCTTGACGATCTTCTCAATGACCTTCGCTGGAAAGGGGAGGAGGGAGATGGTCCGGTAGTTCTTGAGATCTCTTGGGTCTGCTTTGGGGTTCTTTAGCAGGGTGTTGACTTCGGCGTGCCTCCAGCTTTCCGGGAAGGTGGCGGTCTCGAATGAGCTGTTGACGATCATACTGAGTTGGAGGGCGATGATGGAGCTTGCTTTGTTGAACACATGGTGGGGTCAGGGGTCGGAGTGGATGGTGCTCATGGTTTTAATTCAGACATCTACGGCAGTGATTCTTCACCTTTTGACTTCTTTAGACCCTAACTTAATCATTGCTCTCCAGTCTCCGTCTCCGAGTCTTTATTGGGATACGGGGACCCCTACAGGATCATTGTTGGAAGCGGGAGTCCCCGGCTCATTCAGTTTTCATGTTTTTAACCTCAAAAAATGCACATAAATACAAAAACAAGCATTTATCAAACACATACACAAATCATAAAATAGTTTTTTTAGTCACTAACAAATATATAATATAATAAACATTTTAATTTTAATGGAAGATTGGGAATTTTCTCATTTTAACTGAGGCCACCCATCTTCCATGCTACATTCTGTTTGAAGCATTTGCACTGTTCCCATAATTTCTATAGGATGTGAAAATGTGACATTTCATTGGTTGTGTGTTTAATTGATGCTGAGCATGATGACGCCGTTGCTGGAAGCCCTAATTCATGATCTAGTTCCTTTTATTATTTTACCCAACAGATGTGCAACTGGCGAAGCTTGGCAGGACATCATGCTAGCCTGTTTACCAGGAAAACGGTGTGATCCAGAGTCCGATTACAACCCAGGTGAAGAATACACATGTGGGAGCAACTTTGCCATTGTTTATTTCATCACATTTTATATGCTTTGCGCTTTTCTGGTAAGTGTATACTTCCCACAATTAAATATCATGAAATGTATATAAGTCTGAATGGAATGTATAAATGAAAAAGGTGTCCCAGTGCTTAATTTGAACTGATAGTTGCAGATTGGGTCTACCAGCAACCATTTTTGGGGATCTGCACGTATTTTACCTCATTAGACATTGATCCAAAACAAGTGAGAGAAGAACATAAAAGGGGGAAAGAAAGAGGAAGAGATGGAAAAACAGTGACAAAGAAAGAAAGCAGGGGTGAGAAAGAACTTGAAAGAGGGAACAAATGGGGCAGTGAGTGGCTGGTGGCAGACAAAAGATGCATGAGATGCAATCAAGTCCACAGCAGTGGATTTGGCACCCCAACCTTTGATAACGCATCTTACATGTAAAACGTTGGGCCCTGGAACTTGTTCTTTTACAAATTAAGCATTTGATAAACCAAATGAATATTATTGTTTCTGTGATTAGTATTTGTTTCATTGTTCCTATTAATTTTAAAACAAGCACACAGTTAAACAAACATTGTCAACCAATAGGTCTGGGTTTAATGTGCTGACACACGGAAACACAGTGTTAGCACATGAAAGCAAGACACATCCGAGAACAAATGGCACCTCCTATTGAAGGCTCAGCTGTTAGGTTCTGCCTAGGCAGCGAATGCGCTGTCTCTCTTAGACATGCTGTATCTGCTGTAGAGGCTTGCATTACGCCCATCTCTTTTCATCAGTTCCTTTGTATGCCTCTTTGAATTCCTTTTTTCTCATTGGTGAAACGTTGCTATTTGTCACGCCTTTGGGTGTGTTTTGACTTTCCTGGCTACTGCCCCTGTTACATGCCCCCCTACTCATTTGTTTATTTATGGTTTCGTCTTTTTTTTTCTTTGAATTGGTCCCATGTTGTTTGTTCACCTGATCCTGTGGAATGAGCACTTCTCAGCAAAGCACTCGTGGTTTGTATTCATTGCTTTTAAGTTCAGGGAGGCGCCCGCATCACGGATGCCGCAAGCACTTCCCATCAGTGTTCTTGTTATGTTTACATTGCTTTTCATGTATAAACAGAGCAGGCTACCTAAAATGGCTTCTGCCTGCTGCTGGCAACAGAACAAGCCCGTCCACTTTACAGAGCCATTGGAGCGGCTGTGATGAGTGCCAAGCAGAAGAAGCAGGAGCTTGCCTTGCTTTCTAATTTTGCTTCTAACTTCGCCACTAGAAACCTCTCCAACCTGCCACCTTGCACATCCCCATCTGTAAAGTTTAGGTAATGTTTTGCGGGTGTTCCGTCAGAGTTGTGCAGTTTAATGTTTGTGTAGGAAAATGGCTCCCTGTTGCAGTTACCCCCTACTTTTTGCCTGATATTGATGATGACTTGACTAAGGAGTGTGCTGGGACTCTGCTAACCAGGCCCCAGCACCAGTGTTCTTTCAGTAAAATGTACCATTGTTTCCACAATTGGCACACCCCTGGCACATAGATAAGTAAGTCCCTTGTAAAAGGTACCAGCGGTACCAAGGGCCCTGTGACCAGGGAAGGTCCCTAAGGGCTGCAGCATGTGTTGTGCAACCTGAAGGGACAAAAGGGAAAAAGGCATAGTCGACATGGCATTCCCCTCAGGATGCCATACACACAAAATACTGCCTGTCGTATATGTAAGTCACTCCTCTAGCAGGCCTCACAGCCCTAAGACAGGGTGCACTATACCACAGGTGAGGGCATAGCGACATGAGCAATATGCCCCTACAATGTCTATGTCCATTCTTAGACATTGTAAGTATGGAGTGGCCATATTAAGTATAAAGTCTGGGAGTTTGTCAAAACGAACTCCACAGCTCCATAATGGCTACACTGAATACTGAGAGGTTTGGTATCAAACTTCTCAGGATAATAAACCCACACTGGTGCCAGTGCTTGATTTATTAAAAAATGCACACAGAAGGCATCTTAGAAGATGCCCCCTGTATTTTACCCAATTCGTCAGTACAGGACTGACTGGTCTGTGCCAGCCTGCCACTGAGACGACTTTCTGACCCCATGGGGTGAGAGCCTTTGAGCTCTCTGAGACCAGAAACAAAGCCTGCACTGGGTGGAGGTGCTTCACAACTCCCCCTGCAGGAACTGTAACACCTAGCAGTGAGCCTCAAAGGTTCAGGCTTCGTGTTACAATGCCACAGGGCACTCCAGCTAGTGGAGATGCCCACCCCTGGACACAGCCCCCACTTTTGGGTGCAAGTCCAGAGGAGATAATGTAACCTACAACAAGAAGAAGGACTGCTGACCTGAAAGCCCTGCAACTGACTTTGCCCCAGCCCTACAGCCTGTCTCCAGACTCAAAGAACCTGCACAGAGACGCATCCGACAGGGACCAGCTACCTCTGAGGACTCAGAGGATTGCCCTGAACCCGAAGGACCAAGAAACTCCTGAGAACAGTGCCACTGTCCAAAACCTGCAACAACTTTGCATCAAAAGAAACAACTTTCAAAGAACTCTCTCTTCCCGCCAGAAGCGTGAGACTTCACACTCTGCACCCAACGCCCCCATCTCAAGCTCCAGAGAACTAACACTGCAGACAGGACTCCCAGGCAACGACGTGAGTAACCTGAGTTTACCCCCCTGCACCTCCACAGCGATGTCTGCAAAGAGGATCCAGAGGCTCCCATTGACCGCGACTGCCTGGTAACAAAGAACCCGACACCTGGACCAAGCACTGCACCCGCAGCCCCCAGGACCGAAAGGAACCACCCTCCAGTGCAGGAGGGACCAGCAGGCGGCCCTCTTCCTAGCCCAGTCGGTGGCTGGCCCGAGAAGCCCCCCTGTGCCCTGCCTGCATCGCCTGAGTGACCCCTGGGTCCCTCCATTGCTTTCTATAGCAAACCCGACACCTACTTTGCACACTGCACCCAGCCGCCCCTGTGCCGCTGAAGGTGTGTTTTGTGTGCCTGTTTGTGTCCCCCCCAGTGCTCTACAAACCCCCCCGGTCTGCTCCACGAGGACGCAGGTACTTACCTGTAAGCAGACTAGGACCAGAGCACCCCTGTTCTTCATAGGCGCCTATGTGTTTTGGGCCCTCCTTTGACCTCTTCTCCTGGCCGGCCCTGTGTTGCTGGTGCGGTGGCTTTGGGGTTGCCTTGAACCCCCAATGGTGGGCTGCCTATGCCCAGGAGACTGACTGTGTAAGTGCTTTACTTACCTGAGAAACTTAACCAAACTTACCTCCCCCAGGAACTGTTGATTTTTGCACTGTGTCCACTTTTGAAATAGCTTATTGCCATTTTAACCTAAACTGTGTGTACTATTGCTTTGAATGAAGTTCTGTACTTACCTGTGTGAAGTACCTTGCATTTTATGTACTTACCGCAAATCTTGAATCTTCTGGTTCTAAAATAAATTAAGAAAATGTATTTTTCTATATAAAAACTATTGGCCTGGAGTTAAGTCTTTGGGTGTGTGTTCCTCATTTATTGCCTATGTGTGTACAAGTGCGTAACACTACCCTCTGATAAGCCTACTGCTCGACCACACTACCACAAAATAGAGCATTAGTATTATCAAATTTTGCCACTATCAACCTCTAAGGGGATCCCTTGGACTCTGTGCACACTAACTCTCACTTTGAGATAGTATATTCAGCGCCAACTTCCTACAGTTTGTATCTTGCTTGACTGACTGGCATTATGACTCTTGCCCCGGCTGTGCACCATGTGAACTCCTCACTGCTAGACAGGCTTGTGCGACTGTGTCTGGGTGTGTCACCCATAATATGCGTACTGTTATTTCAGGGGGCTGTGTTGTGGCTGTCATATTCAAGCACCCTCAGACTATACAGTGTCCCCTGTTGCCGGGAGGTGCTGCTGCACTGCCAGGCAGAGATAAACTTCCCTCCATTCTCAGGCAGTGTCAGGACTTGGGCAGGTAGCTTTGCATATGAAGAGCGCAGGAAACCTTACAATAACAGCAAGGGCCTGGGAAGAGAATTCACCCAAACAAACACCACAAAACAAATCCATTAGCTCCTCCTCAACTATGTGGCTTCAGTGCTGCGCCTGTACTGACCCGTGTTGCCTGTGCCTAACTCTGCTCCCATACATCATCTGCCCTCTTCTCTCTAAAGAGCAATGTGTGGTGTAGAGTCCGGCTGGACTCGTTCTAGTGTTTCACCAGCCACTCGGCTGAGGGCTGGCTTTACACACACACCCATCCAAAACAGGCATCACCAGTAAGTTGACCTTGCCAATAAAAATGGCCGGGCGCACGTGCCCATGGCCAGTTAACAGAACAGTAACCATGTGTCTGCATCACCTCACTTTAGTAGCATGAGGGTCTAGGGCCCCCAACATTACATGTGGGTACATCTTAAACACACCCACCCAGAGCCCCAAGCCAGGCAGCAGCTCTCAATGCACGGGGTGTCATTGTTCAAGTACACAAGCTAATGTGCCCTCAAACAAACAGGACTTACGAGAATTATGTGTACGTGCCCTCAAAGTACAGGGTCACTCAGTACATATGCTGTGAGACCAGTGTCTGTGTCACCTCATTTTAGTACCATGAGTGTCTAGGGACCCCAACATTACATTGCCGACGAGTGGGTCTGACCCCACGTGGCCACAGGCAGCAACTTCGATGTTGCTCTTGAGGGAAGAAGAGTAGCCACTGTATAAGGCACCCCCACGTCTCCTGCCAGCACGCAGGGACCAGCACATGACAACGAAATCACCTGGTGCGGGCACTGGTGCTGTGTGCAAGACCACAGCAGCCACCCGAGTGCTGAGGCCCCTGCAGTTGCAATGCGGAGCAGCCCTGCAGCATGATCCCTAACATAAAGGGAAGAGGAAGGCGCGACGCAGCCCCAGCCCCACCGGCACGAAGGGAGACGGTAAGGGCTGTCCTGCCGCTTTGAGACTGTGGTCCGCATGGGCAAAAGGGATTACAGCCGTGCCCCAGCAAGAGGAGCAATGACAAGGAGCACGGCTGCCAGTGGGGGTCGGGGCCTCATCCGAGTAACCTGCGGCCCACCTGCCGCCGTATAACCTGACCGCGAGGCTCACAGCTCTATTGTGCAGACACACACCATAAGGAACAGTGAGCAGCATGGTGGCCAGCAGCGTTAGGAAAGGACTGCTGTATCCGTGAGGAAGAAAAGCCCAATGGTGCAGATATGCACCAATGAATGTGTTGCCTCCCCCCCCTAGCAAGGTAACGCGGCCCGCAGCATGAGGGAAGGTTGCTGCTGCCACGCGATGAGAGGTGTGATGGTGTTGACGTGCACCAAAGCAAAGGAAAGTGCCCAGGGTCGCCCCCCTTCGAAAAAAAAATGGCAGGAGACCGGCCCACAGTGTGAAGGGCGGCTGCAAGAAAAAGAAGGTGCAATGGTGCTGTTCACACACCAGAGAATCCGGAGCAGTGCCCAAGGCCGCCGCCCCCCCTACTAAAAATGGGAAGAGGCTCGAGCGCAGAGTGAAGGAAGGCTGCTGCAGCCACATGTTAGGAGGGTAAAGGTACTGCCACGCACCGAAAGAAAAAAGAACATGTGTACTGCCCAGAGCTCTCCTGACCAGCAACTTGCATGCCTCCACACAGTGAGGCTGTTAAAAAGAAAAAGAAGCCAAATGGAAGAAAGAAAAATGAAAAAACAGGCACTTACCTGTAGCTTTGGAGCCCCCACCAGCCTGACGAACTCCTCCTGGGCAGCATGGCTCCTCACCGGCACTTGCTTCAATCAAGGAGGCTGGTAGGAGGAAAGACTGTATTAGAGCTGAAAATAGTGCCACAGTGACATCTAAAGGCCAAAGAAAGGTACTGCACCCTAGTGCAGGAAACAAGCACTGGCAGCAGCAAATTGACAGCAGCAACCACAGATAGTGACTGCGCCAGAGCAGCAGTGCGCCCACCGACTGAAACTGTGCAGAAGAGGAAGAGCGACGGGTGCAACCACTGCGCAGCAAAGGACGAGACTGCACCTGTCCCTGCCAAGCTGCAAAAGTAAGAAACGGACACAAGTGCAACGTGAGGTACTAGGAGAGCGCGCATAGCCTGCGCAGCCCCTAGCCGCGATCTGCTGCCGCCAACACAGAAAGAGCGCCACATGCCCCAGCAGTGATATCCATCACTGCTGGGGCATGTGGCACTCTTTCTGTGTTGCAAGATAGGAGAGGGACATGCCAGGCATCAGCAAAGGACGACCAGAAGGAAAGGAGACAATGTCAGAGGTGCACAGAGAGCTGCGCCACTGAAGCTGACAACACCGGCAGAAGAAGATGGACAGAGCACCTGTGAGCGTGACGGAATGCCCAGGAGATGAGGCTGTGCAGCTGGCCTTACCGCGAGACAAGATGGCCACCACTGGCCCATCATACAGCAGGTCGAGAGAAGCGACCAACCTTGCAAAGCATGCCCAGCTTCAAGCAGGACCTTCTGCCGCGATGGCGCTGCCTTGAGGCGCAAGCACTGCCCTCAAATGAAGAGGAGGCGGGAAAGGAAGTGACCCGCTGTTACTGCCCTGCCACGGGTCAGAGACAGATCAAGGAGTGTCTTCTCCCACACTGCCTCAAGACGGAGTCAGCAGTGACTCACAACAGGCAAGAGGAGAGTCGCGCACTCTGAGTGGCATGATGCCACCACTGCAACACTGCAAAGACGCCTAGTCTTTGGACAGGACAGGACCTTTGAAAGGTCCACACAAAAGGAAGATAGGTGGCCAGATGCCATAGCAAAGGAGAAGAGAGCATGGCGCAACACCACACCGTGAAGAAGCAAGAGAAGAGAGGAGATTGTGTGACAACATCTGTCACACTACAACACCTGCTGACCACAGAAGTACAAGAGTGGAAGATCAACAGGGTGGAGGGATGGAGGACTCATGCCACTAGGGAAGAGTGCACCCACAGACAAGACAGCTACGGGGTGCAGCAAGGCCACTGGAGACAGCTTAGCAGGAGTACCAAATGTAAGACGCCTGCATGCGCAAACCGCGTACTTGCCCCACGGTGCATAGTGCGACTGTCTAAGACACCTGTCACCGGCTGCTTGAAGCAGATGACATTTCTGCTAACATCTGTACATGAGGAAAAGAAAGACTGCACTAGCTATGGTGAAATCCATCCAGTCCTCCTCACTCCAGCATCAATCTCTCGTCGTCCAGGTCACCGAATGGCAAGCACCATCATTCCCATGTGCCTCACCGTATCCCTCAAAGGAGCATTTAAATAACCAGATTGGAGCCCTACACAGTTGCTATGATGCTCTGAGGAACCAGTCAACCAATGACCACCTGCTCACACTGCCTGTATCCTGTGCAGTGGCAAGAGCGAGTTGGGACCTGGACCCATCTACCCCTGTGATTGCACGAGCGACTAGGCAGTGACTTCTCGAGGTCTTGCAGCTGCCCTGACGTGACACACAGGCAGCCCCTGCGCAGACCACAAGCAGTCCCGTGGCAACCTAAACAAGGTTTCTTGTGGCCTCCCCAAGCGCGAGAGAGGTACTTGACATTGCCCCACCAATTAAGTCAAGGAGAGAGCAAGGCTGTGCAACGGAGACTCCATCAGGTCACAGCACATCAAGTCTGTCTTCAGTGAATTAATACGACACCAACTAGACACCCTCCTGGCAACATGAGAGACAATTGCCCTGAGACCATCTGAGAGCCCACCTACACCTGGTCCATGTTGGCAAGTGCACCGACTAAGAAACATCCACTCTTGGGGTTGCACGAGACTTGGACATGGCCCTGTGGGGAGTTCAGTGCGACTCCTTTGGCATGGCCTACGTTGGCCCGCACAGCCCACACATTCCCATGGCAATCCAGGGGCAAGTGCCCCCAGGAAGTTCCAGAGTGAAGGATCCAAAAATGAAAGGTGGTCTGGAAGCTGCTCCACCGACAAATTATCAGGATGTGCCAAGGCTTCAGAGGAGGACTTCACATCATCACAGATGTTGTCAATCTTCGATGGATTGGCCAGGATGTCTCAAGAAGTATATTTGCAGCGAACTCCACCAACGCTCCAGATGCACCCAATTTGAATAAAGTGAATTGTATACACCAACAGCCTCACCACGAGTACCGCAGGACTGACCCACAGTGCAAAAGTGGACACTCAACCAACCATCTGACTGTCACAGAGTCTGGACTTCATCGACACAGTGTTCGTGCCCAGCTGTACCTGGTTAAATCACAAACACGTGCGAAGGTGTCCGGGTGATCCCAGCTGCACCTGTCCACTGCAATACTGTGGCCTGCCTTTTCGAGGCCGAGAGACTGATGGTGGTGTTTAGTTATTGTGTTTTCTTTTACAGGTTGACCTTTGTTTTGTTCCTTAATAAAGTTTGGGGGGAATGTAGAGTCAGGCTGGACTCGTTCTAGTGTTTCACCAGCCACTCAGCTGAGGGCTGACTTAACACACACACCCCATACCCATCCAACACAGGCGTCACCGGTCAGGTGACCCTGCCAATAAAAAGGGCCTGGCGCACCTTCCCTTGGCCAGTTACCCAGAACAGCAACCATGTGTCTGTGTCACCTCATTTTAGTAGCATGAGGATCTAGAGCCCCCAACATTACATGTGGGTACATCTTAACACACACACCCAGAGCCCCAAGCCAGGTAGCAGCCCTCAAAGCACGGGGTATCATTGTTCAAGTACACAAGCTAGCATCCTGGCAGCACTCACTGGCTGTGATAATAATGTGCACTCAAACAAACAGGATTTACAAGAATTATGTGTACGTGCCCTCAACGTACAGGGTCCCTCAGTACATATGTTGTGAGTCATAAGGGGGTGCATGTGCTTGCCCCCATTAGACAAGCACTGATTTGTACGTGCACCCATAGAGACTTGATAGCTCTAAGCTTATACAATTGGGCACGCATGGCGTCTCTACATACACCCTTAAGACTTGCAGGGCTCTCACATGTACTGTCAGGCACACACGTAGACCATACACCTTCCCTCACGCACACGGGCGCACCAAAGTGCCCTTAGATACAAAAGACGCTGGGAACCCATTGACACATCTCTCTTAATGGGTGCCCTCGGGCACACCGGAACAAGTGCTTCAGTGCACGGCACAGGGGTATTAACCAGCGCACTATAAATGTTACACTACAATACAAGTGACCTGAGGCACGTTTCTGTACATGCGTCCTCGGAACACGGTGTCACAGGTTGTAGCGTAATCTCGTCTAGTACATAGTGTTCAGCACAGACCAACCACTAGTTTATTACATTGTATAATCCCCCTACTTCTCCCCATCGCCTCCTCCCCCCCTATTAATTTAGCACTCGTTTTCGACCAGCATCATTAACCAGCACAAGCAGCCTGTGTTCAGAGGCATGTAATTTTACTAACCTCACAATAAACTCTACTGATAATCCGGGAGCCACATGTATGTTTTTTGTAATCACGGCACTATAATCCTAGGTACATTTGCAAAATATATTTTGAGGATATTTTTTGGCTGAATTTCTTAATATTCTACTTTCAGTTTTGTGTTTATAATGCGGTGTGACATACTGAACTCACTTCTCTCATGCACTCACTGGGGACAATGTTCATACACCACACAAATACAACAGTCTTTCGGCTTTCTGTCACTGTTCTGACAATAGCAGGTCAGAAAAACCGCAGCAGTCTCCACTGCCACGAGGAGGGCCTGCCCCTAACTTTGGCAGAGTCTTCCACTGTCTGTCTCATTCTCTCCCCTTTCTCCTGGCCCTCTTTCTTGATGTTTCTCACCCGTTCCCAGTCTCTCATTCTGTCCCGTCTCCCTGCTTCGCACACCTGATAGAGCGGAACGTGGTAACAATTTACCTGCGTTCGGACGCTCTTTAGGTTCGATGAATCTTTTGACTAAGTGGGAACTCTCTGTACTCTTAATCGATCAATCCCCCTTATCGATAATCAATAACGAACATAAGCAACCCCTTGAACAACATAACACTTAACAATTAATCCAGAATACATTTCGGCGAACCCTGACCTTTCAGCCAGGAATAACCACACCAGTTTAATGCAAAGTTAGTGAATTTATTTCCCTATATTAACAAAGCTAGCACGATATAGATGTGTCTCAACACCAAATGATAAACATAAATGAACATTAATAGCTGTCCATATCGTCGAAACAAGTGTAATCTATGTAGCATTTGAATCACGAGGCATTCGATAGTGGCAATGCAAAGCACTAATACGATAATCTGCAATGGGCTAATTGCGTACATTTAGTCAGCATAACAAGACCTCAAATTGCATCGTGCGGCATATGGAATCCTCGTCTAACCTCAAATTAGCATCAGCATGTGGGACTTCATGCAAAATAATTTGGCAACATCAATTTAGAAAAACTCCTAGCTAGGGTCCTTATCAAAATCAGCAGTTGGTTACCTAAAAGAAACACAATGCAATTTTACAATTTCCTTTCATAATTACCAATTCCGATCAGCAATCAATGAATTCTTAGTCTCACAGGTATCGTTTCTCGATCAGCATAGGGCCGGGACAAAGGGGCAAAGGTGAACGGGGCAATTGCCTCACTGCGGCAAGATAAGATTACTACTTCATGCAAAGGGGCAAATCAAAGTTAAGTCTCTAGGGCAAGAATCATTAAGGTCTCTTTCTCTCGATTAGAGAAAGCATCAAAGTCTCTCAAAATGGCGTCGCAGCAAAATGGGTCATAGTAGCTACGAAGTCAAAATGGCGGGATGTCCGAAGATAGAGAGAGCTTTCCTCTTGTGCACCTGGGTTTTATAGGCAACAGTTCAAGTCCAGTAGGGTCTCCATTGGAGGGTTCATAGGTTAGCTTCAAATTGACCAATCAAAAACGACAGTTCTCAAGCTTTTACTTAAGCATACATTATCCTTGGAGATGGGTACGCAAGTTGCAACATTGTCTCTCGATTAGCTTACTCTCAGAGCCTCCATTGTCCGCACCTGCAAGCCGACCTTGAATTAAAGAGAAAATATGCCATGCTGGCACCAACTTTAAGATAAGCATGTGAACAGTCTCTGTGGAAAAATACAGCTTCAGGCAGAAATACACGTTTAATAGCACAATGGAAAAATACGAACATTTAAACCGTGAGACCAGGCAACTAGGCCAAAGCCTCCGCTAAAGTAATGCTAAGCTAAGGCATTTCAAATAAGCAAATCGTAGCACACGTTTATGATTATGTCGGATTAGTGCAATTCTAATACACCACGTTATATAAAGCACGCATATAAATGATGGCAAACTATTCTGAGGGCACATTTTGTCCCCGTACAATCTTCATTAATTCGGTTAATGTCACACACGATTATGTCAGCACTACGTTTATGCGTTAATAAATCAAAACCTTCATTTTCTGCTTCATCAATCCCTCCTCTGATGACTACTTGTCATCATACAAATTTAGCCCACAAATTTTATCCCATTAAAATTCTGTCAGCTCCCTTTTCCTTTTAGTTCCCCTAGTTTGCGCTTTATATTCTTCTGCCATTCTTTTCATTATTTTCTCCTCCTTTCTTCTTTTAATTCTTTCCATAATCATTATTATTCCCCTTTTTATTCCCCAAATTCCAAATACACAAATTATTACTATTAATATTCCTTCTATTATTTTCAATAATATTCCATTCCAAATTCCCCCAATCCAATGTCCCACTGAAGCAAGTCCCTTTCCAACCTTCTCCCACACTCCTGGTTCTTTCAGTTCTTTCAAATCTGTACTTTCTTTTGTTAGATTAGCAAGCATAGTTTTAATCTTCACACTATTATCAGGTATATATGTGCAGCAGTGACGTGCACCAATCATTTTGCAAACGCCTCCATCCTTTGCTAAAAGAATGTCTAAAGCAAGCCTATTTTGAAGAGTCATAGCTCTTTCTGCCGCAAGTTCAGCATCCAACAGGATTATAGCACCTGAAAACTTTGTCAACATGTTATCCACTATAGTAGACAACTTTCTTATTTTGATGGAATTCAGCACAACTCCCAATGAAGGAATCATGGCTCCAAATATATCACCTACCACAGCAGCTGCGGTCTCTCTTTTCTGGATACGATGGGATCCAGGTGTCTTTTCAATCATCGATATGTCATCCAGTTGATAAACCTTTGGAAACACTATACCCAAATAACATCTTCCCCACCATCCCTTTGGAAGACGATAATAGGCATTATGCCCACAAATGTAATACACCCCTGGAATGACAGGGTCAAGTCCGTCCATCATGAATGTCCATTTGGCCTTAAAAATAAACGTATGTTTGCATTCACTCGCTCCTACAAAAATATTATCATAATAAGATTCACCTAGATATATACAAAATTTCCCTACATGCCAAGCATCTAAAGCAATTTTCCCTTGTGTCTTTATAGCAGCAAAGTCATAATTATCTACTGAAGTCCTCTTATGCAGTTCTTTTTCTAATTTCGCCTTCATTTGAGCCCTTCTATCATCTGTGCGATCTAAAAAGCTTATTTCTACAGCAGAGACGGAGCAAGTAAGGTTCTCCCTATGAGCATGAGCCGTTTCAAAAGGTTGCATTGGCTCGAAAAAGTCCCTCATAATTTTGTAATCCCAATATTTTGCAGTCTCGCTTAGCTGTGCTATTATAGGAACATAAGCAAAGGTAACATCATAATTTGAGAAAAAATACTGTATGTTAGATTGACCATAAAACCTAGACATTACTATACTACATGTAATCCCGTATGTAAGAGGCATGTGGTGATAAGTCACCCCTTCCTTTACTGATGTCGGTATCTGTGTACACACATAACAATCTTTCGCATCCATAGTCTCTAACATACTCTGTTAGTAAGCGATAGAAAACGTTATACGAAAGCTCTTTCTTATCATGCAAGAGCCTCTCATCCATTGCTAGTCTTTTCAATGGTGTTAGTTCAGTGACAGTAACAGGAACAATAGTAGAAGCAGCAATAGTCTCATTCTCACCCTTTCCATGCATTCCAAACACAATTGCCATTATTATTAGTACACATGTTAGTACCAAGCCTATACAAACGTATTTACAATACTTCTTTCTATTGTTTTGCATAGCGTACCCAGGCATGATCTGTATAGAATCAGAGAGCTAGAAGCACCTATAAATGAAACTACTTAGCAATTCAGTTACAAAGCTGAACGAGCACAATGTTCACACCGTCTTCTTCAAAAGGCCAGTCACTTATCGGTTAGCAGCATTTGTCTCAATTCGGTTTAACAATGTCTCAGCTGGTTGTTTGTCTCACGTTAGATTGCAGCAAGCAATACCACTTACTACCCTTTCAATCAACAGAGTCTATGAAACTTTTCTTTTCTATTGGTATCTCTTCTTCTTCTTCGTTCTCGATGCTTAGAGATACAAACTCATCAGTCCAATCATCATTTACCGCATATGCCCATTCAGGACCGGAATACCTCTTGTTTGGTATCCTTTTCCTCTTCAATTTTGCTTCTCTCTTTGATTCTGCTTCGCTGGCACTCTCCTCCTTCGCCAAGTCCTTTTCCTCACTTGACAATTGTTCCACGACAGTCACTTCCTTTCTTTTCTCTTTCACTTTCGGCCTTCCTCCTTCGTTCAAACCTTCTTTACCCTTTTCTTTTATCGGTGATATACTTAGTCTTCTTTTTGCACCGTGTCCATTTGATGGACCTGCGATCTTTTCTGTAGAGGTTTGAGCTCTTTCGTTCTGTTCTTCTTGGTTCCCACCTTCAGGGGAATCAGTCACGTTTCCCTTTTCTTTTTCTGTATCGTCTGTTTCTGGGAAAGCCCCCTTCTGCTCAGGCTCTCCTGCCTTCTCACTCTCTTCGAGCCCTTCGTCACCGTTACTTTCTTCAGGCTCTGTATCACTTTCAGCTGCTTCAGGTTCCTTGTCACCTTCAGCTGCTTCAGGCTTTTTGCTACCCTCAGCTGCTTCAGGCTCTTTGTCACCTGCAGCTTCGTCGTCGCTGTCTGAACTTTCTCCTTGGTCTTCCCCAAGTGAGTCGGACTCTTCGTTCTCCAATAATATCTCCTTTTCTCCTGCTGTTGCTTGTTTGCTTTCAGTTCGCTTTTGTTCTGTCCCAACACTCGGCACCGTTTTATCAGGCACTGGTAGTTTCAGCGCTTCAACTTCCTCATCTGTGGGACACAGCACCTTCTTTGTATGACTGGCGTGAATCCAGTTGGGAACCCCCGCACACTTCACAGCGGTAGTTGTCGTCAGGATCACTTGGAAAGGGCCTTTCCAACGGGGTTCCAGGCACGACTTCCTCACGTGCTTCTTTATCACGACCCAGTCACCTGCTTTCAGTGCGTGTCCTGGACCTTGGATCGGTGGCAAGGTGGTCGCTTCCACCTGGTGAGAGAAAGAGCGAACCACGTCAGCCAGACCTTTGCAGTAGTCTAACACCATATCATCTGTAATATTCAAAAGCATGTTTGCGGGAACTGCAGGAAGTCTCATAGCCCTGCCCATGAGAATTTTGTGCGGAGACAATCCAGTTTTTCTATCCGGAGTGTTTCTCATTGACATTAGCACTAAGGGCAATGCGTCAGGCCATTTCAAATTTGTTGATGCACATATTTTTGCCATTCTCGACTTCAGCGTACCATTCATCTGCTCCACCAGTCCTGATGCTTCAGGGCGATAGCTACAGTGCAGCTTTTGCTCAATGTTCAGTGCTTCGCAAAGTAACTTCATCACCTCGTTATTGAAGTGACTTCCCCTATCTGATTCTAAAGAGATCGGGAATCCGAAACGTGGTATTAACTCCCTCAACAATAGCTTGGCAACTGTAAGACTGTCATTTCTACGTGTTGGGTATGCCTCAATCCAATGACTAAAAATACACACAACCACCAACACATATCTTAAACCTCCATGCACAGGCATCTCAATGAAGTCCATCTGCATACGACTAAAAGGACCGCTTGCCCTACCAATGTGGCTCGCGTTCACAACTGTTCCCTTTCCTGGGTTCATCTGTTGGCAAGTGACACATCGATGGCAAACTGCTTCTGCAGCTTGACGAAATCTGGGGTTAAACCAATCAGTTTTGAACAATCTTATCATGGCATCTCTCCCTAGGTGGGCTTGCCCATGATAGAACCGCGCAAGCTGTGATAAGAGACCATTTGGCAGAACAAATTTTCCCTCATGTGAAACCCATAGCTCGTCTTGTCTCTTTATACATTGTGATTTAATCCAAGAATCTCTTTCATCCTCCCTGACATACTTTGTAGTGCTTTTAGTTCTTCTATTGTATCTACGACCTTCAAGGCAAATGCTTCAGCTGGTTCGAGTTCTGGTTCACTTATTGTATTCCAATCATCCCTTAGCAATATACAGTTCAAAGCGCAAAATCTTGCGACTTGATCTGCATAGGCATTTCCCAGAGACACATAGTCCTGTCCTTTCGTGTGAGCACTGCACTTTACCACTGCAACTTCAGCTGGCACTTGAATGGCATGTAACAACTCCCTTATTCTCTCCCCATTTTTCACTGGGGATCCTGAAGAAGTCAGGAAACCTCTCTGTGACCACAGTTGTCCGAAGTCATGCACAATCCCAAACCCGTATTGGCTATCAGTGTAAATGGTGACTTTCATCAATGCAGACAATTGACATGCTCTAGTAAGGGCTACAAGTTCTGCTACTTGTGCAGAATAGACTCCTTGGAGCCATCCCGCTTCCAAGACCCTGTCACAGTACATACAGCATATCCTGCTTTCAAAATTCCCACCCCATCTCTTAGACATGAACCATCAACAAAAAGAATTTGGTCATTTTCATCAAGTTTTGTATCCCTGATGTCCGGTCGGGGTTTTGTGCAAAATTCAGTCACCTGAAGGCAGTCATGCTCGACGTCTTCAGCGTTCTCAATTTCAGCATTTTCTCCAGGAAGCAAGGTAGCTGGATTCAACGTAGTGCACCTTTTCAGCTGCACATTCGGTGAGCCCAGAATAGTCGTTTCATACCTTGTGAGTCTTGCTCCAGTCATGTGCTGCGTTCGGGAGCGGGTCAAAAGTATCTCAACTGAGTGAGGGACCATGACTGTTACTGGGTGTCCCATCACTATTCCTTCACTCTGAGTGAGGCTGATACCAACTGCTGCTACGGCGCGCAAACACCCTGGGAGTGCTGCTGCAACCGGATCCAAAGTAGCGGAAAAATACGCTACTGGTCTGTTTACGCCACCATGGGCTTGGGTCAAGACAGACAAAGAGCATGCATCACGTTCATGGCAAAACAATGTGAAAGGCTTCGTGTAATCAGGCATACCTAAAGCTGGAGCCCTGCACATGCACTCCTTTAATTCAACAAAAGCATCCATCTCATCCCCTTTCAGTTCGATCTGATCCAAGGCATCCTTCTGGGTCAATTTCAGTAGAGGCTTTGCTAGAGACGAGAAGTTGGGAATCCACTGGCGACAGTATCCCACCATTCCCAAAAACTTCCTCACCTCCTTCCTTGTCTTTGGTGGACTCATTTGAAGTACACTGGTAATTCTTTCCTTCATTATTTTCCGTGACCCTTTCTCTATCTGGTGACCCAAGTATTTCACTTTCTTCTGACAGAACTGCAGTTTGGAAGGAGACACCTTGTGTCCATTCCCTCCCAAATGGTTCAACAGAGCAATGGTATCGGCTGTGCAGCCACTTTCTGTCTTTGATGCAACCAGTAAGTCGTCAATGTACTGTACTAAGGTTGACTCGAATGGCAACTCTAACTCTTCCAAGTCTTTCTTTAGAACCTGATTGAATATCGACGGTGACTCAGAGAACCCTTGAGGAATTCGACACCAACTGTATACTCTGTCTAGGAATTTGAAACAAAAGAGGAATTGGCTGTCCTCATGAAGAGGCACAGAAAAGAATGCTTGTGACAAATCGATGACTGAGAACCACTCAGCTTCGCAAGGGATCTGAAACATTATCACAGCCGGATTCGGTACGACAGGGCAGCACTTGATTATGATGTCATTTATTTTTCTCAAATCCTGTACAAGTCGGACTTTCCCACTTGGCTTCATTAGTCCCATTATCGGTGAATTACATGGGCTGCTTAATACTTCTTTCAGTACTCCCTGCTTCACGAATTCGTCAATAAGTTGGGCAACTTTCATGAGGGTATCTTGTGGCATGTGGTATTGTGGGGTCTGGGGAAAGATCGCATTGGGCTTTACCATCACTTTTACTGGTTCTACTCCTTTCATCAATCCCACCTCTTTCCCTGTCATGTCCCACACTTCCTTTCCGACTGTTTCCCGTAATTCTGCTGGGATATCTTCTTCAGTTATCATTGGTAAAAGACAAATCAGAGGATACTCTTCGTCAACTGTTTCTATCTCATCCCCCTCTACACTGTCCTCGTCTTCCCCATCATTGCTCATCTCTATTGTTATTCCTTCGTTTGAACACATGATTGAGCAACCCAATTTACACAATAGGTCTCTTCCTAACAGTGCTATCGGGCTTGAGTCACACACCACAAATTGATGTACCCCTTGATAGTTACCAATGTTGACTGGTATCGGATCTGTTATTGGGTTCGTCAAATGCCTGTTTGCTACTCTCACCACTTGAACTGTCCTCCCTGAGAGTGGCAAATTTGGTACTTCACTGCTCTTAACAGTTGAACGTGTGGCTCCCGTGTCAACCAAGAATGAAACACGATGACCCATTACTCTTCCTTCTACGTACGGACCCCTTTGATCGACTTCCAAAGATGCCGCAAGCACACAGTCTCCTTCTTCTCCTGAACTTTCACTCTCCCATACGTTGTTTATTCCACTCTCACTGTGTAATGGGAACTGTTGTACTGTGCCGTTTGTGCTCATTACCTGACCCGTTACCTGTGGAGGAACCATCATTTGCTGCTGACTCATTGGTGCCAAAGGTATTTGCATTTGCTGATTAGGTACCATAGGTAACTGCTGTTTCATCGGCTGCATCTGCGTCATCTGCACACGGGGCATCTGCACCTGCTGCGGCTGCATAGGTTGTAATCCCTGCAATTGATTTATGGTCTGAAAATTTGGGTTTAGACCTCTCATTTTCGGTCCTCTCATTGTCTGAAATGCATTGACATCATTGTTTTGCTGACCAACACCTACACCTGCACCTGCACCTTCCTGCACCACCATCGGGCACTCGCGTTTCCAATGACCTACGTTTCCGCACGCGTGACACGGCATCACCTTCTTCATTGCCTGCACACCCGTCACAACAGTGTTCAAATCCCGACCATTATTCACAAAACCTCCTCT
The DNA here is from genome assembly GCF_031143425.1 of Pleurodeles waltl. Classification (NCBI taxonomy): domain Eukaryota; kingdom Metazoa; phylum Chordata; class Amphibia; order Caudata; family Salamandridae; genus Pleurodeles; species Pleurodeles waltl. The sequence continues at coordinate 140,981,162 of NC_090448.1, forward strand.
ACCTCTGCCACTGCCCTGTGGCTGAAACGCCATGTTTCCTTGCAACTGCGGCTGCTGTTGCTGAAACACCATGTTTCCCTGCAACTGCGGCTGCTGTTGCGGTACCTGCTGTTGGAACCCTTGCATCCCTGGCAACCCTTGCAAGCCTGTCTGAGCCGCCTTAAGCTGCATCATCATCACCTTCTCTTTCAGCCTTTTCTGTTTCACCTCTATTTCATCGCTACAGTATTTCGCATAAGTCAAGACTTCATCAATCGGTTTCGACTGCCAGCAGATCAAATGCGATTTTATCATCTGGCTTATCTCTGGTCTCAGCCCTTCCACAAATCTGAACACAAAATGAAGCATATCCTTCGCTTCGATTGCTTCCGTGCCACTGTAATTCTTGAACGCCTTCAACAACCTCTCATAGTAACTATGAATCGATTCTTTAGCCTCTTGGGCAGTTCGATAAATTTTCTGCCAATCCACATTTTTCGCGGCAACCTTTGTCTTCAAATGCTCAATCACCTTATAGTACAGACACATCACCATAGGTGATGGTGCGCCCGTCTCTCTGTCTCTCTCTGGTTCACTTGTCGGCCAACCTACAGCTCTTTTGCAATCCTCCCACAAATCTGCCGGAACCACAATCTCGAATAAAGTGTTCAGGTCTTCCCAGAGACATTTGGCAAGCTTCACAAATCAGTTTGTTGATACCATTCGATCGGCTTCTCCCTCAGTTTGGGAAAATCATTCGTAAAAGACTGAATATCGCTCCTGTGCCATGGTACATGTACTAATTTTCCCCCTGCTGTCTCCCTCATGGGTAACATTGTTACGGTCTCGCTGCTCTGCGGTCTTTTCTCATTGTGCTCTGTAACACTGTCCCTCCTCTTATCCTTCCTCTTTACCCATCTGCTTTCCCACTTGTCTAAGCACCTCCACACTTGGGCACTCTGCAACAATTCTCTAAGGTGTGCCTTCATGCCTGCTGATCTCATGTGTTCAAAATCTGTGGTCCCAAAATCCAACCTATAGCTCCTGCTCAAGTGTTTCGTCTTGCCTATGTCAATCCCATTCCTGTCTGCTACTTCCTGCAAACTTTTATGTACCTTGTTTACTTCTCTCGTGATCTTTGGACATAGATACCTCAACTCCTCTTCCGTGTAGGACTCCAACCTGTTCACACCCATATTTCCTTCCACCAATTCTTGTGCTTCCATGTTCAGCCTCATCCTGCTCAAGTAATCGTCTCCTTTCCCACTGTCTGAACTTTGTGTGGAATTTAGACTGTTGAACCACTGTGTCAGCTGTTGCGCATTTACCCCCATCAGTGTAGCATTCACATCGACTGCCATCAATGGTTGCGGCAACTTTTCAGTGTTCGATGTTAATGGTATTATCAGTGGGGGGCTCGACCTCACCAGTGTTGACTGAGCGCATACGGGACTAAACTCCATCAAGGACCCAGACCCAGTTGGCTGAGCCACTATCGGAGTTATCCCTGGAGTGTTTTCTATGCACCTTCTTTCTGTCCCATTCTGCAGCATTGGTCCCTGACTGCTCATACCTAAGTTAGGCTGACTATACAAAGGTACCACTGGACCTACGGTAATAGGTAGTGATATCGCATCTGGATTTTGTCCATTTCCCATATTCTGAGGCATGTTCATCCCCATATTATGGGCCATCATTGCCGGCATGCCCATCTGACTCCCCGTCATTTGAGCATGAGCGTTTCCTCCCTGCATCTGCTTTTGAGGCATCATAAACTGAGTTGATTCAGCTTGTGCCATTGTTGGGTTGTAACCATTCTGTACGCCCCTTATGGTTGGATCTGGAATCATTCCTCCACTGTTGTTACTGCTGTAGTACCCTGGCATCTGCGGCTGGTAATTTTCTGCTGGTTTCAACACGGGCACATCTGGATACATTCTCCTGACCTGCGGTATCTGCGGGGTGAGCAGTAAACTCGGATCCTTAGATCCCGATGGTGCTCCTGGATTCTGCGTTTCACTGTTCTGTACCGATGCCGGAGGGGCAGAACTGGTACTTGGACCTTGTCCATTCTCCGCATAGGGTGGTGGACGGTCGTTCAGCAATTGCATTATCAACTCCTCATCCTCTAACTCCTCTTCTCTTCTCAGCTTTTCCTTGTCCTCTCTATCCTTGGAACATTTCCTGTCTGTCTTACAGGTAGCTTTCTTACCTGTCTCCTCTTCATCTTTACTAATTGCGGGGAACAATTTTATTCCCTGCAATACATCTGACCTCCACACCTTCTGTGCATTATCCCACCTAGCGTCCGCTAGTGTCTTTTCTACCTTCCTCATCCTTGTTTCAAACTTGTTTTTCTGTTGTTGTCTAGCCATGAGTTCCCAGATTGCTAGAGCCTCAAACTGTGCTGGCCTTGGAGGCACCTTCATGTCATACATCGTGAATCTCAAATTCTCTAGGACCCTTATATTGAATGTCCCATGTATCGGGAATGCTACGCTCCCATGTTTCTCTGTCCACTTGTGCCATTGTTTTAGCCAAAGGCACGGAGCTACCCCTTTTTCCTCCATTACAATGTAAGCTGGTGTGCCCTCGGGCGGCGTCTCCTCTCCTACGCTCGCTTTAATATAAGACTCCCCCTTCATCGCACTCCTGAATGCTTTAAGGAATTTCATTTTCTCGTCTTTTAATTCACAAATTTTATAATCAATAGATCACTGTTATTCCACAAATTTGTAATCAATAGGTGACTTTAATTCCCGGAATACTCTTCACCTGCTTTTCCCCTCCCAATCGAGTGCCACGGACTGCGTCCAATCCGTGCGCGACCCTTCTCTCCAACCAACCTATCCCAGCGCGGCTCTTAGTGACGTCACACTCACACACACTGCGGCTGACAAAGCCTCGCGGCTAATCCTCCTTCACTCAGGTCCTCCCGTAACAACTTTTTGCATGTATCGCGAGCTACCAAAAAACCAAAACAGATCTGTCGGTTTACTACAGGAAGGGTAACATAATCGCTTCAGGACCTTAGGGACTTTTCACTAACCTCGGCCACTATTCGATCTCTTTCACCAGCCTCGGCCGCTATTCCGTCTTTCTCAGTCCCCACATTCGCAAGCAAATCTGACCCGCAGACCTACTCTCAACTTGTCAATGATCTGTTCTAGTGCACTTAGAATCTTGTCAAAGCCCGAAGTCGAAGTTTATTTCACTCCCTAACACACGTACCCACTCGTTGACCACACCCGATCAACCTACTAAACCGCCCAGACCACAACATGGATCAACATACTCCGGAGTCTCTTGACCTCGCAGGGCCCGTCTCAACAACAACAACCACGTGGACCTTTTTATGCACAAAGCGCCAGACGCACATGAAGTTCGACGACTTCCCTACTCTCACACTCGGAGCCGCACCTCCGCTATCTCCATGAAGTTCGACGACTTCTCTACTTCTACACTCGGAGTCGCGCCTCCGCTATCCTTAAAGAAAAATCCTCACAACCTTTTCACACACTCTGCGGCAATAAGCTGTGCAAGCGCAAAACCCTAACTTCACTCATACCATCACTAGTACCGCCAACGCTGTTTCCACATCTCCGTTCTCTCCATTCGCAAGCTCCGAGATCCCGGGAAAGTCGCGGTGGACCTAGCCCATCATCATTCTGTCAATCGTTTTATCCAAGAAAAATCTAATTCAACTTCTCGAATGGGGCCTCAAAATGCGTAACCGTTAATTCGACACCATGTACTCTAATGGTACAGGGTCCCAAAAGACGTAACCGTCCTCTGCTACCATCTACTGATAGAGCGGAACGTGGTAACAATTTACCTGCGTTCGGACGCTCTTTAGGTCGATGAATCTTTTGACTAAGTGGGAACTCTCTGTACTCTTAATCGATCAATCCCCCTTATCGATAATCAATAACGAACATAAGCAACCCCTTGAACAACATAACACTTAACAATTAATCCAGAATACATTTCGGCGAACCCTGACCTTTCAGCCAGGAATAACCACACCAGTTTAATGCAAAGTTAGTGAATTTATTTCCCTATATTAACAAAGCTAGCACGATATAGATGTGTCTCAACACCAAATGATAAACATAAATGAACATTAATAGCTGTCCATATCGTCGAAACAAGTGTAATCTATGTAGCATTTGAATCACGAGGCATTCGATAGTGGCAATGCAAAGCACTAATACGATAATCTGCAATGGGCTAATTGCGTACATTTAGTCAGCATAACAAGACCTCAAATTGCATCGTGCGGCATATGGAATCCTCGTCTAACCTCAAATTAGCATCAGCATGTGGGACTTCATGCAAAATAATTTGGCAACATCAATTTAGAAAAACTCCTAGCTAGGGTCCTTATCAAAATCAGCAGTTGGTTACCTAAAAGAAACACAATGCAATTTTACAATTTCCTTTCATAATTACCAATTCCGATCAGCAATCAATGAATTCTTCGTCTCACAGGTATCGTTTCTCGATCAGCATAGGGCCGGGACAAAGGGGCAAAGGTGAACGGGGCAATTGCCTCACGGCGGCAAGATAAGATTACTACTTCATGCAAAGGGGCAAATCAAAGTTAAGTCTCTAGGGCAAGAATCATTAAGGTCTCTTTCTCTCGATTAGAGAAAGCATCAAAGTCTCTCAAAATGGCGTCGCAGCAAAATGGGTCATAGTAGCTACGAAGTCAAAATGGCGGGATGTCCGAAGATAGAGAGAGCTTTCCTCTCGTGCACCTGGGTTTTATAGGCAACAGTTCAAGTCCAGTAGGGTCTCCATTGGAGGGTTCATAGGTTAGCTTCAAATTGACCAATCAAAAACGACAGTTCTCAAGCTTTTACTTAAGCATACATTATCCTTGGAGATGGGTACGCAAGTTGCAACATTGTCTCTCGATTAGCTTACTCTCAGAGCCTCCATTGTCCGCACCTGCAAGCCGACCTTGAATTAAAGAGAAAATATGCCATGCTGGCACCAACTTTAAGATAAGCATGTGAACAGTCTCTGTGGAAAAATACAGCTTCAGGCAGAAATACACGTTTAATAGCACAATGGAAAAATACGAACATTTAAACCGTGAGACCAGGCAACTAGGCCAAAGCCTCCGCTAAAGTAATGCTAAGCTAAGGCATTTCAAATAAGCAAATCGTAGCACACGTTTATGATTATGTCGGATTAGTGCAATTCTAATACACCACGTTATATAAAGCACGCATATAAATGATGGCAAACTATTCTGAGGGCACATTTTGTCCCCGTACAATCTTCATTAATTCGGTTAATGTCACACACGATTATGTCAGCACTACGTTTATGCGTTAATAAATCAAAACCTTCATTTTCTGCTTCATCACACCCACTTGAATTCCTTGTCCTTCATATGTTATTCAACATATAACGCTGCACACTATTATTCTAACTGTTATTTTTTAGAATCCTCCTTCACTGGTTCTAGACAGGTTTCGTTTACGCCAAGATAAATCAAGTTTGCAGAATCCACCTATATATCTCTTTGGTAAACAAATGTCCATTAAAATCAGGATGAGGTTAAAATTGGTCTCCTTGTTCTGCACCATAATACAGCTGCACTTCAAAACCCTGGCACAGGATGACAGAGCTCTTTACAAGGTAGTTATGAAGGAAGCTGCATAAAGAATCAAGGGCCACATGTACAAAGCCTTTTTCTAGTCATTTGCGAATATAAAAATGCTTTTTGGGATGTTCAAAACCCGAACTGCGATTCGGTAACTTTCTACCCAATCACAATTCTGGTTTTGCGATTCGATATTAGGAAGGGGCATGTCCAGGGCGTCCCTTCCTTATACCGAATCTAAATGGTATGTATGATTGTTTTGTGACCGTGAATGCGTTGCAAAACAATCGCAGTTAGCACCAATTTCAAATTGGTGCTAATCCATTCGCAAAGGGGAAGGGGTCCCTGGACCCTTTCCCTTTTGTGAATGCATGCGAAAATCATTTTTTAAGAGCAGGCAGTGGTCCCACGGTCCCACGGACCACTGCCTACTCTTAAAAAAGGAAATTGAAACGTTTCATTTTTTTTCTTTTTATACGCAGCCTGTTTTCCTTTATGGAAAACGGGCTGCATTTTAAAAAAAAAAAAGATTGCCTTATTTTAAAGCAATCACAGACATGGATGTGTGCTGACACCATGAGGCCACCATCCCTGTGATTTTTGCAATTTCCAATGTGTCGCAAATTGTGACTTACCTCACTAATTTTAATGAGGTAGGTCTATTTGCAACCCACCGGGAATCACAAAAGAAACTCAGTGGAGTTTCTTACATTTGGAATTGCGATTTCCTGATTGTGTTTCGCATGAAATCGCAATTAGGAAATTATCATTCCAAATATTTGTACATTTGGCCCCAAGTAACATGCATCATGTCACTCCTCCACCGCCCAGAAGAAAAGAAGTGTTGCGTTTTGCAATACTACTGCCAAATAAAAAACACTGGTGTTGAAAGAGCATTTGCGATGGTGTTTAGTGGACTGCATAGAAAACCGGAACATTCTCTACAGCTACTGCTTCCCACGTACAAAAAAATTGGCAAGTAACCCAACGTTTGTTATCTGAGAGAGACTGGTACCATTTTTCAACAAACAAATGTATCTTCCCATACTTTTACTTTTCACTTCATTCTATTTACCCTATGTGCCTGTTTCTAATATGAATAAGAATCTACTTGAGAGGTGCAGGATGAGAAAGAGAAAATGAAAAATTGCCTTGATTCACTTACCAAAGCTAGCTTTTGGGTATGCCATGATGTGGTCCGGCTAAAGGCCATATGCCAATCATATCACCTTAATACCCATTAAATACCATATGCCATGTGCAATGGAAAGGAACACACACAAGGGCCCTCATTATCACTCAAACCGCAGAGAGACCGCCTGTGCGGTCCAAACACCACCAGCCTAATTTAGAGTTCACCGCAGGGCCGGCAGGCGGAAACAGCCTTTCCGCCCACCGCCCCTGCAGTGAACAGGGCCTTAACAATGCAGCTGGCTCGTAATCGAGCTGGCGACAGAGTGGCAGTGCGGCGGGTGCAGCAGCATCAATCGCGCATCCCACTGCCCATAGTTCGGGCAGTGGAATGCGCAACAGGGCTGTGCATGGGGTCCCCTGCCCTGCCCATGCCAAGTGCATGGGCAGTGCTGGGGCCCCAAGTGGGCCCCCAACTCCCCCATTCCGCGAGCCTTTCCATGGTGGCAACCTGGTGGTCCGACTGTGGCGGCTCCGCCGCGGTCGTAATGTGGCAGTCAGACTGCCATGACCATGGCAGTCCGACTGCCACCGTGAGTCTGGTGGTCTCAAGACCATCAGTCTCATAATGAGGGGTCAAAGTCCTAAAAAACATACACAGCAACACACATGCACACTCAGCATGTCTGCTGTTAATTCCTGCACGGACATTTGAGGTACTTTATTGACTGATAACTTATCCGGGGTGCTATTCCACTGATTCACCCCCGTACAGCAAAGAAAATAACACCCCTCCCCATCCCCCCTCCCGGCGCGGCTCGTCCTCCTTCATCACTCACTGCAGGAGACAGCTCTCAGCACAACCAATGCCTGTATAAAGTACCGAAGTTGTATTGCAGCATTTTTAAGAAGGATAGGTTCACACAGAACACAACGAGAAGAAGGCAGTTTACCAATTTCCCATAGCAGGGTCTTCATGCACACAGACCATTTTGTCTCAACAGTAATACCGATATTAAGAGTAAAGCAGGAATAGTGTTGTTGTCAGTGTCCTTTCTTTTCCATCTCTTGATTCGCACCAGGAGGCGCCTGAAAGGATTAACTTGCTGTTTGGCTAGCACTTGGTCCCACTTATAAATGGCTTCACTGCGCTGTAAATTGTTCATTTTACTATTAAATAAATGTCACCTGTGTTATTATTTCTGCATGAACAAACAGCAGGAATCGGCCTTGTTGTCACAATACCAGTTAGCTGGTAGACGTTTATTGCCAGGCAATCCTGCCATTTCCACAGAAGCTACTCTTCAAACAACCCGTGTTCAACGCAGCAGCGTAAAACTAAACACACAGAGCTCAATATTGTCTGACAAGACAGCAGGCGTGTCTTTCCAAAGAACAGTAACAACAGTGATAGTTCAATATTTCCATGGAATGGCACATGGGAAATGTAGGGCCGGCGCACAAAGCCTGACATAAAGCCTGATTATTTTCAGGCTACCTGACCCACCTCTGCTACATTCCTTATCCTGTGAGGAAGGGACGACACCCCCTCTAGCCCTGAGGCCCCTCCGCCCCTCTTCCCGTAGAAACCTCCAAAATTACCGAAGGGTAGGGGATAGATAGCAGGTGATGGCAGAACTAAAAGGGATATCAAAGATTACACAATGCTATTAGAAACAGGTTCACCTTTTTAGTGTTGCAGGTATGAAGTTTTGAAGCAAAAAATAGGTGCATATTTTTTTTTAACTTACATGAAAGTAAGAATATAGAAAGAAAGGCTTACTTCATACTTTTAACAGTTCGTAAAAATCTATCTACTCCCGCACCTGCACTGTCTTTTCTTAGAGGGAAGGTGAACTCAGGGTGGAAAGGCAGTGATTCAGTCTATTCCACAGAGCGAAGACTAGAGAGCTGCACCCATGGACTGCCACAAAGCCATCCTACTTTCAGGCTGCAGCAGGCATGGAATAGGATACAGGAGAGGGCTTGAAGGGTGGCAAAAGAAAAGCAGAGATCTATGGCCAGTGGCGACCTGAGCTGTGGCATTTGTGGCCTTTGCGTGTGTGTCATCAGGTCGTTGTCACACTGTCACTGACTGGTTCCCAGCTCAGAGCTTCTCTGTCCTTTAGTCATGGCAGGGTTGTTCCTCCTAGTGGAGCATTATATCACTCATGAATCCTCTCCTTAACGAACCTTGCCTTATCTTTCTTTTAACAAAGCTGTTATGGGAGCACTGAGTCTTGCTAACCCCACCTAAAAATGTGATAATTCAGGAAAGGTTGAGATAGGAGAGGAGGGACACATTAAAAGGTGGGACCAGTGCCCTCTTCTCATGCCCTAGCAGTAGTGCACAGCACCCGGGAAACCATTTAAATGCAGACAGTGGATCCACAGAACTGCAAATGTTAATGAAAGATGAACTTGACTTGGTTCTGTGCAAGTGTGTGGTCTGCTCTGCTTCTGTACACTGGAGCTACTACTACTAGTGAGGGGTAGGAGCAAGCAGAGCAACCACAAGGGGGAAAGGAAAATCGAGGAGCCAACAGAGATGCCTGTAGTGCCAAAGTAGTCACTCATGCAGTTCAACGAAAACACTCGCTTGTAGGCAGAAATATACACTCAAAATGCTATTAGAACTAGGGTAGAGATATATGCTCCACTGGGCTGAGCCAAGACATAATTGACAAAGTCTTGAACCAATGGCTGAAAGAGGCAAGTTGAAAAACAACCTGAATGCTGGAAGAAGGTGTTGGTCCTGTATACCACAGTAACTGTATTAGAGATAAAAGATCTGTTTGGCAACTTTGCTGTCAAAACCAATATTTAATAAGACTTAGGCAGCCCAAGTATAATACAGTAAATGTACTACTGACTATTTTAACAAGTTAAAAGACCCTATGCTCACCATAGATGATGTACTACTGTGAATAGCTAGGCTGTATCTTTTGTGCTAATACATTTGCAGATCGCTGTCTCCAATACTTTGTTTCTCAGAATACCGTTTATAAACACTTGGGGTCATATTTGCAAAGGCTGTGCATTGTCACATGTGTGCTGGACTATTTAAAGCAAAACTGCAAAATACTCATGTAGTGAATATTAGACCTGGTATCCTTAGCGTAGTTTAACTTTTTGTTGCCCTCTGACTTTCATTTTTGGTGACCTCGTTTAAACTGGCTTCAGGACTGTGGACATTTAGGGCCTGATTACAACCTTGGCGGATGGGATACCCAGTCACAAACGTGATGGATATCCCACCCGCCATATTACAAGTTCCATTATATCCTATGGAACTTGTAAAATGGCTGGCGGGATATCCGTGACATTTGTGGGGGAGTATCCCATCCGCCGAGGTCGTACTCAGGCCCTCAGTCTTCTAAAGCCATTAGCCTTTTTCACTGAAGATGTTTTCACCATTGGCCTGAGATGTCAATCACATCATGTACTAGCCCACATGCGTATTTCAGTTGCACCATCTTTCTACTTGCTGTTTGTATGTGACCTTCAAGTTCCTTTGGGATAACTGAAGGTCTATTTTACATTTGAAAAGTATGGTGAATCATCATACATTACATTTTGAAATTGTATTGACATTTAGCCGCTTCTTGCCAAGTCCCTTTCTCCCAATTCATTCAGCTGGTCCTCTCTGCCATTCACTGCCTATATTCTCCATGGAGATGAAGGTAGGACGGAGGAGCAGAAGGGCTAGTCCTCTGACAAGAATATTTTGTACATTATAGTTATTTCTTTTCAATTGTAATTATTCCTGAGAGTCATTTTTATTTTGCAAAATACTTTCCCAATAATTATTGCAAACGTAAATATTGTGAAATGAACACATGACATTTACAATTATACATTTGCATTTATTTTGTAGATCATCAATCTATTTGTTGCTGTCATCATGGATAATTTTGATTATCTGACACGTGACTGGTCTATTCTTGGTCCTCATCATCTTGATGAATTCAAAAGGATATGGTCGGAATATGATCCTGAAGCTAAGTGAGTTTGATTTTCTTATTTCCAAAATGTTGTTGATACATTTGTTATCTCTTTATTACGAAAACCTAGTTGCAGTACATTATTCTGCAGGAGTATTATGGTTGACATATAATTACGGGCCTGATTTAGACTTTGGATTACGTTATTTACTCCATCAGAGCAACGCCCTTACAGAGTAACCGTACTCAGAATACTGGGATGTCCGCAAGCCCAACAGACATCTCTTAGGACTTACAGCAACCTCCAACACTGCTTTTCCTGTCATCCTATTAAACGTTTGACGGACTATACTGTCAAGATGACAGTACTTCATAAAAGTTTTAATTTGTTTGTGTGTTTTAAAAACAATTCTCAAAGTGGCATTTTTTTTTGAAAATACAAAAACGAATTGTTGTCTCTCGTGGTGTAGAGGTCATTATGCAGTTTTCATTGACCCTTACCACCAGGTCCTATCCAGTTTTATTGAACGGTAAAAACTGGTCATTCAGCTGCCCGCTCTACAATCATGGGCACAGTCAAATGGCCAAACCTCCAGCGGGCCTTTTTTCGTTAGGCAATTGAAAGAGTATGTCAGTGACAGAAACAGTGTAGTCTCTGTTGGTGACATACTTAAAGTCCACCTATCTGTAAATCAGACAAATGGACCTTGAGTTTATGTACCCTCTCCACCGCACTCTAACTTAGCCCCAAAGACATTTTGGGTCTGATTTAGAGTTTGTCGGATGTGATATAGCGACCACAAATTGGCTGATGTCTTGCCCCCACCCTATTTAGATTGTGTATACACCTATACAGTACAAATCGAGCGCATGTGAGATCTGCCACTTTTTGGGACATGTCCAGCATCCGCCAAACTCTAAATTAGGCCCTTTGTGTGACATATATCCAAATAGTTTGCTGAATCAACATTTTCTATAGCCTAAATACCTTATGGGACTAATTGTTGTAAACGAACGCATACACCTGATATTTTAATGTTACAACAGCTTTCTGTTGGTTACAGTATAATTCTGCTTCGCTATCTGTAGAAAGTAAAGCCTCCCTTCTAATTAACAGCAACTGCTTATGATTGAGGTTGAGAAGAGTGGTTGTCTCTTCCTGTTTCTTGGGTCTGAATATTTATATCAGGTAAACTTTGCTGTGTATGTACCTCTTTTGAATCACAGTCAGGAATAGATGACTTGCAGAAAATTCAATGTAAAAAATCATCCTGCAAATGAATAACAGGTCAGTGCTTAACTAATGGAAGAAGAAACAATAGGGTTGGTCTAAAGTGCTGATTTTTATTAATGTGTTTGTAGGACTTTAAGGAATCTACAAGAATTCCATATAGTGGTCACTTTAAACCTATTCCTGCCATGTCCTTTCATACCGGAGAGTAAATAGGGCTAGTAAGATGAATCAAAAACAACTTACTACATGTATCCTTGGTAGATAGTATTGATTATGTAGATAATATTTCCACATTCAATATTTTTCATGCCCTGCACACATTATTAATGAGAGGTAAACCCTTACAGCTAATTAGTTAGCTTCATGTCTTCCAAAAGAACATGATTTACTGAGAAAAAAGTGTCCCTTCTTCAGGCCTTACCATTCATCACCAGCCCTTAAGGATTATCAAACAAATATTTTTTGTACAAGTGTCCTAATTATTTTCTCACATAGCAAAGCTACAGCTTATGTAAAAAAAAGAAACCAACGTTACAACAGCAGAAGGAACTCAAGCTCGCTAACCCCACAAGCTACTTCAGTATGTGGCTACTGTTAGAAATGACCATCTTTTGCATGGTATTCCTCCAGATTGTTTGCCTTTGTTTGCAGAACATGTTTTTGCTGGTCATAGGACTCCATGCATTTCACTCCTGCTAACAATTGTTATAGTGCGTGTGCTCCCGCACATATCAGAATTGGCATTCCTATAAATGGCCCATTTAATTTTCCTCTAAGTCCCTAGTATATGGTACCACATGTACCCATGGAGTGTAAATTGAATGCTACTAGTGGGCTGGAGCACTCATTGTATCACCTACTGAAGTAGCAGCGTAACACATGACTCCAGGCCTGCCACTGGAGCTTGGGTGTGCCGTCTTAAATCTGCCATATCAACTTGGCAAAACAAACCATTTGCCAGGCCTAAGTCTTCATTTTTAACACTATTAAAACTCCCCTAGCATAGACCATAAATGCCTATAGAACAAGGAGCATTACACTTGATGAGTAGGACATGTATATGTAATGTTTTACATATCCTGGGAGGGAAACATCTCCAAAGCCATTTTCACTGAGGCAAAGCTGGCTCTCCAATAGGGAAATACTGGCTGACACTGTTACATTTAATATGTTCTGAATTCAATTGGGGACTGCTAGAAAAGTGGCTCAAGGACTCATTTTATAGTAATTGAAAATCCAACTTAATGGTTGTCAGCTTTTATATTACTATTTTGGAAATAACCTTTTTAGAAAGTACTAAAGTAAACAAAAAAAGCGATGAATGGAATGCATGAATTAATCTCAGCCGCTGGTAAAGACTCAGGCAGCATCCAAATCCATTAATATTTTGCACACCATGTCTCCTCAGCTATCTACCATAAGTCTTGAACCTGCTCTAGTTGGAACAGTCCAGCCCGAACTGTCTAAACTGTTCATGAAGCAGAACACAAGCAACCCAGGACCGGATTCAACATAGTGACTGGCCCATCAGTTGGATACTGCTTGGTTCCACTCACACAGTGTGCACAGGATCAATGTCTGGGCATACCCATCCCACCTAGGGTGACACACCAAAGTATACAAAAAAGTGATAAATGGAATGCTTAAATAAATTTCAGCCCCTAGTGAAGACTCGAGGCTGCATCCCAGTCCATTGTTGTTTTGTACACCATGTCACCTCAGTTTGAGCCCAGCAATATGCAAATCAGTCTTGACCCTGCTCCAGTCAGGACAGTCCAGCCTGCACTGCCAAACCGGGCCCTAAGTGCAGCAGGTATGCCCAGCCATGGTTCCCGGGCTCACTGTGCCACTGGAATCAAGCTGTACCTGGTTGAAGAGCGAAACCAGCCCTTGGTTGGCTGTGTTTCGGTTCAGGGAGGACATGGCCTGACCATTCAGGCTAGCCTGTCCCCATGAAGAACAGGGTCCACACTGATTCGCATATTGCTGGGTTCACACTGAGGTGGCATGGTGAGTGAAAAACAATGGATTGGAATGCAGCTCTGAACAATTGCCAGTGGCTGAGATGAAGCAAGCATTCCATCCATCGTCTTGGTGTTGTTCCATTTAGAAAGTAGTCATTTTTCTGCCTAAGCCAAAAGGGCCTTTTCTGCCAGTGGCCAGTGTCACTTGATAGATGATGGTTCCCCTGTGGTTGGATGTGGGATAGCTGCCAAAAAGTGGCAGCTGTCTTGGCGATCATATGTATATTGTATATACAACTATGCAGTCTAAATTGAACTCATGGGACATCTGCAGCGTTTTGGGAAATGTCCAGTATCCTCAAAACTCCTCATCAGGCCCTTTGTGTGACATGTAGCCAAACTGTTTGCTGAATCAGAATATAATGTAGCCCAAATACATTATGGACCTATGGTTTGTGAGTTAATGCATATGGTGGCTGTAAGAAGCCAGACAGAGAAAAAAGGGAGGGAAGGCTAGGTGTGAGCTACTTCTCCCAGTGACAGGATAGGCATCCTCGGAGGCCCAGGAAGAACAATACCTCCCTGCATTCTAGCCCTTTGTCTAGTGTCTGGGAGCAATCCACCTCATGAGTAAACGATCTACCTATGCGGATTGCTGTCAGACACTAGACAGAGAGGGCTTCGGTGTAGCAAGGTGTTTTTCTTCCTGAGCTGCATTATTCTAATGAGACTCCTGGATTTGATCGGCAGAATCGCCTGCGGTGTGGGGGTCTGAGTCTGAACCCACTACAGGTGACACCTGTCAGCCCAATCCGTGTTTTGCTCCGGCTAACTAGCAGTGCCTCATCTCCACCCAAGAGCAGGGATGATTGGGCATCCGACCGCATGACACAATTGACTCCTCAGGGAAATCGTGGTCACTCAGATTGCATCCATTTCTCTCATTTATATCAGTCTCACATATACAAGGACAATCAGAGACAGTATATGTTTCAATAAGGTTTTAACAAAGCAGTTGCATCATATATAATAAAGCATGTACTGCAATAACCAGGACGATAAAACATGACAGGATTAAAATTGTAGCAAGGAGAGTAAAGCATAAAAATAACACTACCATGTTGTCACTAGAGTGATTAAAATAATTCCTAGCTAGGCTATGTTAGAGCACAGCATGTTAAGCTCTAGTTCTGCCCTTCAGGTTCCCCTGGGAAGACATCATCCCTCATACCTGAGCAAAAGGTTGGTAGCCTACAGAAGCAGCTGTAGCGAAGCGTTCAGCAATCAGCATACAGTCATGGTCATCTGGCTAGCTCCCTCTAACGTGTATGGGACAGAGAAGTGTTTTTATAATAGAGACAGAGAAGTGTTTTTATAATAAAACCGCTGATGTTCAAAGTAAATGTTCCTACGTAATGATGCACATGTTTCTATGAACACTAGAGACAAAGCATTACCACGTTTACCAGCAACCTATCTTACTGCAGCCTTGAGATAGCACAGAGTGAAATAAATGTCTTGTTTAAGAACACAGTGCTGACCTAGGCAAAGAACAGCTACATAGAGAGAAATAAAACAAGACCGCAAATGTTGCTATTGTTAAATTAATAAAAAAAAGCTGAATAAACTATCTAGGTTAAAGTGCTCAACAGCAGGCCTAGTTTGCTAAAATAACATATATGGAGCTATAACTAAAATGGCTACACAACAATACTACTGGGAAATCCTTAGTTTAATACTAATACAATTGAGTGACCAGACAACCATCTTGTAAATCTCAGTGGAAGACTACTGTTAGAAAAAAGACTATGCTGAGGTACATGCAGGTCCTTTGCACTTATCTTTTTAATACATACCTTGACTGAATAGTGACAGTCAGAATTCTGGATTCCTTATTTTTGTAGGTCAGTGTGAAAAAATCAATAATATGCGAGAATGTCATGGAAGTGAGGCATGTTCTTTACAAGGGCACTTCCACAGAGATTATTGTATGAACACTACCTCTTCCATAGCATACAGTGACTCTTCAAACAATGTTTTAGAAGTCTTTGTTCACAAGTGCGTGGCTGAAATGTGTTTAGCTCAAAAGCAAAAATAGCAAACATTGGCAAAACAAGTGGGTCTGACATTAATATACTAGTGCATGTAACCTAAGCACTTTAAAGCGATCACATTTAAGAAGCAAAAGGCTTCTATATTGAAGGCTGCCTTGCTTTCGGAATGCTTTTGTTTCTGTGTTAAATAAATGACAGGTAGCAACGGATCCTTACAGTTCTTCTTTAGTTACTATGACATAAAATAGGACTATAATAAAGGCAGCCTTTTTGTTTCAAAGAAAAAACAATATCAGACCATGCTGTAGTGAGGATATCTCGGACTCACGTTGGTTCCCTGTGTTAGCTTCTTGTTATATTTTATATAGTACACGTTTTAGCTACATTGTTTTATCATGTTTTTTAGCAGTTACATTTTGCACACTTCACTTGCATTATATTATTCTAGAAATGTATTGTATGAGTTTCAATTAATATTCTTACTAACTGCAGGCATGCTGTCACAGCACATTCAAACAATTATATATAAACAAGAATATTACCTTCATAGTTGAGGCACATGATGCGTACAAAACTGAAGTATTTTACTTGTGAATCACTTTTCCTGCAGTCGATGCTAACAAAAATACATTTTATACAAACACAGCCACCAGTGTACCCGGCCAGTACAGACCATATCACAATTTAGTAATACCCTTAACATTTCAGGAACATCAAAATTGATTCCATGGTGTCCTACCACATGTTTTAGAAAATGTTAGATTAGGTCTACTCAGTAATGATGGGTCATGTGGACAGTTTTGGCTGGCTATATACTGTATACTGTATCCTAATATACAGGATTTATCTGTGGACGATTTGCTCCCTTTAAATAATAATATAGCATAAGATAATATAAGAATATAATTTGTTTAACGAAGTTTGTTATGCGTACATTAACAGCTGCCCCAGCAAGGGCTGCTTATGCTGTCCAACCATAATTGGCTACTCCTGGGATCAATTAAAGTCAGTTTTATTGCTATCATGGTTAAAGTACCCACCGGACGGGAGGCCATTCCTTTTTCGGATTGTTTGAAGAACAAACCAACTTAAAGCCACATGGGGGTACAGTCTTTGCCACAATCTATACCCTAACTCATGGTACATCAACTCTTGTTGTTTTACCTGATATGTTAAAACAGATTAAAAATGAATATAGAGCTGCCCCTGCCCTGGATTTGAGGAGGAAACGAATTGGCAAGTTTGCCACAGGATCCTTAGTTATTTTAGGAAATAATAAATGGGAAGACTCAGCACTGGAAGTTTGCCATGGCCTCGTGCAGGTTCATTTAATCGATCAGACACACAGTTTGTTAAAAATTTGTTTTAAAACTTATACATCTATAGATCAAGATAATTTGTAAGCCAGACCAAATAGGCCAGAGAGTAATTGAACCCTGTGTATCTCCCATGAAAACCCTTTGGTTCCAGTAGCTAAGCCAGATCTGTCCTATAGCTTGTAGAAATCTAAATACAAAAAAATTCACACAGTACAGTTTTAATGAACAATATTGTCCATAAAAAGTAAAAAACAGCCCTGAATATCTCCAACTGTTTTTTCTGCCAAAACAGTGCCTGAAAGCAGAGATTTAACTGCTTTTTCCACGCTCTGCTCTCAGCGCTGTTTTTGACAGCTTCCTCAGGGGAATAAGAATAGTCCTGGACTGTTTGCTGCCTGTGTAACATCATTTGCCTGATATTGATCCAGAATCATTGTCTTATGTTGTTATATATATCTCACAGATGATGACTTAAACACATACCAAACAGGGGCGGATGTCATTGTTTTGCTATTTGCTGAACATGGCTACAAATGCAGTTTCAGAAAAACTAAAATTGCTTTTCTCAGTGCCCTGTTCTTAGGATATCAGTTATCAAATGAGGAAAAGAGCCTGGCCCCACACCTCATAGAGAAGTGTGCCCTATTACAACCACCAAACACTATTAAAAAACTGCAATCCTTATTAGGATTTTTCAGTTTTGGCAGAACATACATCCCAGACTATGCACAGCACATAAAACAATGGTACAGTTTAATTTGTCCAGATTTTTCCAGTAAACATTGGGAAACAGACCATACACAAATTCTTAGATCAGTACAGTCTGACATGTTTGCAGCACAAGGCCTACACACACTTGTCAATAAAGCAAACCTAGTCATCCGGATAATATCGGGTGCCATTGGCTTAAATCATGTCACAGTCAATAATTGCTCTGCCATTCTCAGCCAGAGGCGCACCAGAGGCAAGCCGGTCTGCGCCCGTCCGCACCTGGACCGCGCCTAGGGCCAGTCCCTCTGGCCCTGCCAGCCAAAAGCCCCCCCAGACTACACTACCACCCCCTCTCTCCTCTCCCTCAACCCCGGAGTCCGCCCCAACTGCTTCCAAACCACACCCACACAAGGCCCCTACTCCTGCCGCACCTGCCTATTGGCCTGCTCCACCCCCGATGCACCACACCACAACACCAAACACTTCAGCCCCCACACAACATCCCCCGCATCTACCAACACACCCCACAACCTACACAAGCCCCACGCCAAGACCACCTCCACTCTCAAAAACACCACAAACATCCACGCAAACACTATCACACACCACAACTACCACACCACCCGCAACCACCTCTACTGCCTACTACTGAACACCCGGTCCCTACACAAACATGCCATAGAACTCTAAGACCTCATCACATCACACTCACCCGACATCGTCTTCCTCGCTGAAACATGGACAAACCCCACATCCGAGCCAGACATAGCCATAGCCACCCCGGATGGCTACAAACTCCAAAGCAGAGACCGCCCCAACAAACCAGGAGGCGGCATCGCCATCCTCCACAGAGACACCATCAAGGTCACCACCAACACCCTCAACAACGCAGAACACATGCACTTCCTCATCCCCGTCAACAACACCACCACCCTCAGAGGCACACTCATATACAGACCCCCGGGACCACGCCCCCCATTCTGCAACACCATCGCGGACACCATCAGCACACACGCTCTCACCTCCACAGACTACATGCTCCTTGGCGACTTCAACTTCCACCTAGAAAACCCTCACGATCACAACTCCTCTTCCCTCCTAGACAACCTTTCTAACCTAGGACTCAAACAACTGGTCACAGCCCCCACCCACTCAGCCGAACACACACTTGACGCAATTTTCACATCAAGCCAACACGTCACCTACACCCACACCACCAAACTCCAATGGACGGATCACCAATGCGTCCAGTTCTCCTACAACAAACCCCCCAAACACCACCACCATCACACCACCCCCTACCGCATGTGGAACAAGATCCCCACGGATCACCTAATCTACCAACTGACGCAAACCCCCCCCAACATAACCAACCCCAACACCAACGCTCACAATCTCAACGAATGGATCACCTCCTGTGCCGACAATCTCGCCCCCTCAGAAAAAACATCACTACCCGCAATATCAAGAACGCACCATGGTTCACCACTGAACTCCACAAATCCAAACGCAAATGCCGCAAGGCAGAGAAAATCTGGAGACAAGAACCCACCACCACTAACTTCACCACCCTCATAACCACCACACGCATCCACCACCAACTCATACGCACTGCCAAAAGAGCACACTCCAAGGAACGCATTGACAACAAATCCCATAGTAGCAAGGAACTCTTTACCATCATCAAAGAGCTCTCCAAACCCAAGGCCAGCAACATAGACCCCATGCACACACAAACCCTCTGCGACTCCCTCTTAGATCACTTCCACCGCGAAATACTAGACATACATAACAGCTTCACACCACACACGTCCCCCACTCACACCACGCACCCCCCAAACACAAACCCACCACACACACCCCACAACCTACTCACCACCTTGGCCCCCACCACCGACGAAGAAATGGAAACCACTGTGACCTCCATTCACTCTGGCTCCCCTTCTGACTCATGCCCCCACCGTATATACAACAGAGCCAG
This sequence comes from Pleurodeles waltl, assembly GCF_031143425.1. Taxonomy (NCBI): domain Eukaryota; kingdom Metazoa; phylum Chordata; class Amphibia; order Caudata; family Salamandridae; genus Pleurodeles; species Pleurodeles waltl. The sequence goes on from NC_090448.1 coordinate 141,001,096, forward strand.
CCCCGCCATCGCCCCCATACTCCGAGCCACAATCAACAGCTCTTTCGAAACTGCCACCTTCCCAGACCTGGGGAAGCACGCGGAAGTCACTGCGCTCCTAAAAAAAAACAAAGCCGACCCAGACGACCTCTCCAACTACCGCCCCATCTCCCTCCTCCCATTCCCATCCAAGGTTACAGAAAAAATAGTCAACTCCCGCCTATCCCACTTCCTCGAGACAAACAACACACTCAACCCTTCCCAATCTGGGTTCCGCAAGAACCACAGCACAGAAACCGCTCTCATAGCATGCACTGACGAAATTAGATCCAGAGTCGACATGGGCGAAACCGTAGCACTCATACTCCTGGATCTCTCCGCAGCCTTTGACACTGTCTGCCACCACACACTCAGCACACGCCTTCACGACGCATGGATAAGACACAAAGCCCTGGATTGGCTCACCTCCTTCCTCACCAACCGACCCCAAAAAGTCATTCTCCCCCCCCTTCCAATCTCCCGCCACCAAAATCACAAGCGTCGTCCCCCAAGGCTCCTCCTTCAGTCCCACACTATTTAACATCTACATGACCCCACTAGCCAACATCATCAAACCCCACAGAATCACCATCCTCTCATACGCTGATGACACTCAACTCATCCTCTCCCTCACCCGCAACCCCAACACTGCCAAATCCAACCTACACAATGCACTCCTCGACACCGCCACATGGATGACAGCCAACCACCTAAAACTCAACTCCAACAAAACCGAAATAATTCTCTTTGGCACACACAAAAACACTTGGGACCCCTCATGGTGGCCCACCATGGTAGGCCCGCACCCACCCCCGCCAACCACGCATGCAACCTCGGCATCATCCTGGACTCCTACCTCTTGATGACCCAATAAATCAACGCTCTCACCTCCTCATGTTTCAACACACTCCGCATACTGAAAAAAACATTCAAGTGGATCCCCACAGAGACCAGAAAGACAGTCACTCACGCACTCATCAGCAGCAGACTTGACTACGGAAACGCCCTCTACGCTGGCACCACACTAAAACTCAAGCGCAAACTACAGCAGCACGACTCATCCTCGACCTCCCCCGACACAAACACATCTCACTACACCTCAAATCCCTCCACTGGCTCCCCATAGACAAAAGGATCACCTTTAAGATCCTCATCCTCGCACACAAATCACTCCACAACACCGGCCCTGCCTACCTCAATGAAAGAGTCACCTTCCACACGCCCACACGCCACCTCCGCTCAGCCGACCTCTCTCTCGCCTCGGTCCCCCGCATCAAACACACCACCGCGGGGGGCAGATCCTTCTCCTACCTTGCCCCCAAAGCCTGGAACTCCCTCCCCACCCACCTCCGCAAGACCCAAAACCTAATTCTTTCCAGGAAGAGCCTCAAGACCTGGCTTTTCGAACAGTGATCCCCCTCAGCCCCCACACCCCTCTCTGTCCCCCAGCGCCTTGAGACCCTCTCGGGTGAGTAGCGAGCTTTAGAAATCTCTTTGATTGATTGATTGACACAGTAGCGCTTGCGTATAAATCACATTTATGTTCTAATGTGGAAATGCATTTTGCATCCACTGAAAAAAGTCTGACTGCAGTTCAGGTGGCTGTCGTAAAGGAAAGACAGCTGGTTCAAGGGAAACGTGTCATTGTAATTAATCTCATCCCAGCCTTAGAGGCTGTCACAAAGGCCAGTGTCCTGAACGCGAAAGCCTTATGTCCTTGATGGATACAATGGGCCACCCCCTTGACTGCTACTGATGACTATGTCATTGTCCCCACAATACAAATTTAAGAATTTCTCCAGTATTAACACAAGTACCCCATGCCCACCAACATATTCCCTCTCGATCAGTATAAACATATTATATATGCTGACAGTTCAACTCAGCCTTCTATAGGCACCAAGTATCAACAGTCCATGGCTTGCACAGCTTTATATGGAGTAATGAAGGATGGAGAGTTCCACCCTCAACAAACTTTTGACGTATTCCCTAGGGACTGCACCACACAACTGGCCGAACTCAAAGCTTTCATTCTGGAAATGGAGCATACACATTCTGAACTCCCCACTCTTATAGTGTCAGATTAATCTTACTGTGTCTAGTCTTTCAATGAAAACTTGCATTATTGGTGCCTAAATGGATTCAGGGACTCAAAAAGGAATACTATAAAGCATAAAGGGCCAGATGTAGAAACATTAGGGATGCTGATTTTCTAATTGCGATTCTCTCTGAATCGCAGTTAGGAAATTGGTATTCCTTATGTATGAAACTCTTTTGAATTTCATTAGTGATTCCTTTTGGGTTGCAAATAGACCTACCTCATGAATATTAATGAGGTAGGTCACAATTTACGATCCATGAGGAATCGCGGCCATCACAGGGATAGTGACCTGCTGAGGACAGCAGACCACCATGTATATGATTGCTTTTTGAGAAAGCAATCTTTTTTTTCTATTGCAGTCTGTTTTTCTTAAAGGAAAATGGGGTGTGTTTAAAAAGAAGTAAATGAAACCTTGAAGTTTCATTTTTTAAGAGTAGGCGGTGGTCCGTTGATGGCTGGTGGCTTTTTTTAGGACTTTTACCATTAAGGGAGCTGCAAGATTGGACAGTAGTTCTTGAGTTCGTTGGGGTCCGTTGTTTTTTTTTAGGAGAGGTTTGACCTTTGCTTATTTCCAGATCTCGGAGATGGTGGCAGTGTTGATAAAGGTGTTGAAGATGGGGGTGAGGATGCTGCTGATCTTGCTGTGAGTGAGCTTTTCGGTGTGGTGAGGGCAGGAGTCGCTGGGGGAGTGGGAGTGGGTGCAGTTCACGAGGGCTGCTGTCTCCTGGTAGGTCAGCTGTTTCCAACCTGTGATAATGTCACTGGAGGTGATGTCTGGATGGATGAGGAGGTGGTCGATGCTTGTGGGTTTTGGGGGAAAGTTGCTGTATACAGTGGTGATTTTGCCATAGAAGACGTTGACAAGGGTGTTGCAGAGGGTCTGTGAGGGTTGGAAGGTGTTTGCTGTGGCGCCAGGGTAGGTGACCTCCTTGACAATTTTGAAGTGTTCCTTCCAGTGGTTATTGCTGGCTTTGAGGTGGCTGCATAGGGTGTTCTTTTTCATTTCTTTTAGGTGGTACATTTGCGTTCCTGCTAAGTCTCCAACGTCTTTCTAGTTGCTTGCATTCCCTCTTGCATGCCTGGAGCTCGGGGGAAACCAGGAAGCTGGAGCGTTGGTTCTCTTGGTGTTGGACTTTCTGACTCGGGCGACTTCGTTAGCACATTTGAGGATCCATTCATTGAAAATGCGGTGTCTGCCTTGAGGTGGCCCATGGGGCTGGGTTTGTTGGTGTAGAAGGTGGCGAACCAGTGTGACTCTGTGACCTTACCCCATCTACGATGGGTGGGCACTGAGGGCAGGGCGTGGTTTGTTCTGGCTTACCCTCTTTGGAGAAGTGGACGATGCGCTCACCATGAAAATGGGGTTGAAGATGTGTCTTGCAGTGTGTGTGGGCTCGGAGATGAGTTGCTTGAGTATGATGGTGTCGCGGCTTTTCAGGAGGTCAGTGGAGTTGTGGTCGTTGGCATCGTCTAGGTGGAAGTTGAGGTCGCTGAGAAGCATGTCATGTTTAGAGTTGATCTCTAGGGGGGCAATGTGTTCGGTGATTACTTTGAAGAAGGTGGCGCAGGGGCCCAGCGGATGGTATACAACGGTACCTCTGATTGTGGTAGTGACGTTGGTGTGGACGATGAAATTGAGGTGCTTCATGTGTGGAGAGGGTTCGTCCTTTGTGAGGGTGACTTGGAGGTGGCCCCAATGGATGATGGCAATGCCTCCCTCATGTTTGTTTATGCGGTCTTGTGGATCATCTTGTAGTCTGACGAGGTTGTGCAATAGATGTCAGGGGCGGCTGAGGGTGTGAGCCAGGTTTCAGTGATGAACAACAGGTCCAGGTTTTGGGTGGTGAGGGTGTCCCAAACTTGTGAGGCATTTTTGCTGAGGGATCTGGTGTTGAGTAGTAGGCAGTGGAGGGCCTTTCCTCTTGGGTGCCGAGGTGGCCACGAGGCAGTGGGGGACTTGGTGATGCAGGAGAAACAGCATAGGAGGCAGGTGAGGGATCTGACCATGGTCCGGGGGATTGTGGTGCAGCAGTTGTTGTCTCGATTCCTGGAGATGAGGTCTCGGAGCTCGGTCACAGACTAACTTTGGAGGGTGGGATAGCCAGGGGTCCTGGCACTGTGCGCGGTCCAGGGCGTATGGGCTCAGACCGGCTTGCCTTTAGTGCACTTTTGCCCGTGCTTTGGCCCTGATTAAGTAGGTCCTTTGGTAGGAGGGGAAGAGGGGAGTAGGGCGGGAATCGATAGGTAGTTGCAAGCGGGAAGAAAACAGCTGGAAAGCGGGGACAAAGATAAAGAGAAAAGTGAGACAGCGAGACCAAAAGACCAAAATAGACGAGTCCAGGCAAGCAACAAGAGGAATGGAGGAAAAAAGAGCTACAAAGAGATCAAAGTCAGAGACAAGTCCAGGGAAGCGGCAAGAAAACTAAAGGAAACTCAGAGACAGAGAGACAAAGTCCACGCAGGCAACAAGAAAAATTAGAGCCAACAGGAGGAGAGAGAAGAGGAAAAGAGGTCAGATAGAGGCAGCACAGGTCAAGGCCGGCCACAAGACCTGCCGCGGATCAGAAACACTCGGGGAGCTGACCCAGGGCATCCAGGGTAGGAGCAAACAGCACCTACCAGCTGGATTCCAAAGTTTGGGGATCTGTTTCAAGAAAAGATTCTGGTGAAGGAATAATTTCACCCATTATACCATGCACCGGTGACAGTCTTTGGAATTCAAGGTACCAGATCGGTGATTTTGAAAGCACTTGCTGATTGTAAAGACAAATGCTTTGTCTCCATTGCCCAAGTAATATTGCATCATGGGGCCCATCCTATTCACAGTAGGACTTGAGGACTCCTGGGTATTTCTCTAATCCCTCTCATTACCCTACAGGAAATACATATTTAAGCATTAAACAACAACAATATTGTTTCCCTCAGGCTGGGGAAGGCGGAGAATGAACTTTTGTTGATTCCTGTTACCAATGCGAATGCAAGAAATATACTAGATAAAAGTATAGAGATTTTTACAACTTCTCAAAGCAACAGAGTTGTTTATAGTGAAACACCTATAGAGGTGTGTACCAGATCTCTTTCACCTGCAGAGGCTCCTGTCTTCATGCAGACTGTGTCTGTTTACTTTGTCGACATTGATGACTTCTCTTCCAATTCTTCTCACACTTCAGTTCATGGTGTACATGTTTTTTTTCACTGGTTGAAAAAAACTTATCTGATATATCCATGGTCCTATTTGTGGATTACACTTGCATTCATTTCTTTTCAATTATACATAATGGGAACATTGCCCAACTGCACCAGTGGGAAGTTCAAAAACGTATTTAGATAAATTCACATATTTTTCTGGGCATGGTACTACAGATCGTCTCTCTTATTATTTTAAATGAACACCTTCAAAAGCAAGGTAAGATATGCTGACCCACACAAAATTGATTTATTCAAATTTGTTTGTTTCCCAATTAGAAATTAAAGGCCATGAATATTGGAAAGAAACAATTGATTTACAGTCAATTTGAGGAACAAAAAGTTGTCAAGTGCAGGACCTGGATGCCTTATTTAAAGCATGTCTAATTCAACTACAAATGATTTTTCAGAAAGACATAATGCTGAAGACCACTTGCATAGGTCTAGCAAAAATTAAAGAAATGAAGGTCCGTCGTATTTCCTCAATAGCATGTTTTGAAAATTGGAAACATTTAGTAAATAACACTGAAGAACAGCTCAATATGGCATGGTTCAGAATTGTACATTACATTTAATTCTACACTTTCAGGTCCCAATGGGTGATTATTGTGGTCAGTGGACACAAATGGTGGTCATGCACATGTTTAAACTCCTTGCATGGTTTTAAACCAAGCAGACCATACCCTGGTTATAGTCAGTCACAGCACTCAGGGATGGTCACTACATACAGCGTGAGAAAGCTTTGTCAGCAATGGTTGCACCCTTCCACTTTATCAGCTGTAAAAGAGCGCCTATCTCGTCTCTCTGGTAACATGAATTTGCAGGATTTCCTGTTAAGTCCTAGGTCACCACACTCCAAAAAGATTCCTCTCTGTCAAATACACTGAAATTTGGAGCTTTCTCAAATGGAAGCTGCTGCTCATTTAAGGCAAATCGATCAGCCTAATTAAGAAAAAGCATTGGATGTTTTTGATAATGGAATGAACACACTATTTATTTGTATTTACACATTAAATAACATTGGGTCTTCTGCAATTGATATTATTCAAAATGACGTCTTTTTAACAGCATGGGCAAAGGCAATCAGATCTATTATGCAGTTGAGTTGGACATTACAGGTTCTTAAATTGAACTGCGTGCCCTGGAAGCACGGGAAGGCAACAACATTTTTCTTGCCTTTCAGCGTAACTCATAAACAGCTGATAATGACAAAGAAAGATGCTACATACACAATGCTTAACACAGAAACATTAGAAAAGTTTCATTTTACAGTTTTCCTTTTATCAGCAGTATGGCTTATACATGGAGTTATCACTGCCAATCTCAACATTTCAATTCACATCATGTTTGAAACATTTTCCAGTGAGCAGACATGAGGCTATAGGGGAGAGTTTTACACATGAGGTGTGAGAATTACCCTTTGATTACAACTGTGTGAGTGGGGAAAAACAGATTGTTCTTACTGGAAACAAATGTGAAACTTCTCCAAACCACTCTATGACGTGTAAACAGGTGGCATTACATGAAGTCTGTAATGGAACCGTGGCCAATTTGGCATGTTACTTGAAGGGAGTGCTTGATTCGGCCAATGTTTCATTTACTTTCAAATGGAAGTTACCTGATGCTAAATGATCAAGGCTGTTGTGTGATGAGAGCAGGTTCCCTCTATGTGGTCTCTGTTTCTCAAGTAGTGACCTGCTGTAATAGCATACCGTTTCCTCCCATGCATGAGATTATGGTAGCTAATTTGTGGCCTTCCATTCCTACCTTTAATGTTAATTTCAACAAGTTGAGCCAGCTGAAAGCTCTATTGTTTCAGAAAAACGTGTCTCTTATATGTGCCCTTGAAACTTTCCAATTGCGAGTTGCAAGGTTGTCCTCTGAAATACAATCGCTGTTAAACACCAATTTCCTCAACACTTTGGTGAAATTCTGAGTTGCATCTTTAATGCATCCAGCACCGCAGGTGTTGTACACATTTTTTAAAGCTGTTGGGTATGGTTTTGTCAGCACTTTCCAGATTGTTACTGAGTGATGCCATCTTTATACACTGTATTGTCGAGTGTTTTTGGAGGCATACCACTTGTGTTATTCTTAATTGGTGGTATTTTAATCCTACTTTTGCTGCACCGCAATCGATGTCTCATCTCGAAGCCAAATGGTGACGATACTACCCCATGTCCAGTTGTGTCATGAGCTCACAATACAGTACTTTAGCATACCTTTATTGGCGGAACTAAGTGGCAGCTGGTCCTTGTCCTTTTTGCCAGTATGGCCTGTGTTCCCCTGTCTTTGGTGCCCTTTCGAGTGTGCACTAAACATTTGTCTTGCAGAACAATTGGTAAAATCTACAGACATGAATCTACTGATGTCCCCATTAAGGGTTCATTTTTGGTGTTCCATGAGACTGCTGTTGCTTCACAATGCCTCCTATAAGCCATTCTATGTGGCTATGGATGCTACATCTCCTGGATTCCTTATTTCTGGCTCACTCACTGTGGCCACCACACAGGATGCTGCCGCCTCAGCAGCAGCTGAGGATATTGACCATGTTTGTTCCTTCAACTTGCTCACCGAGTCTCTTGTGGTTCTGTTGCCCTAGCAAGCTGGATCCATTCTGGGTTCTATTGATAATGACAAAATGGATGACATCCTGGAAGTGTCCACTGATTTTAATATTTGCCCCTTATTCTATGTAAATTGTTCTGATTGATTTTATATTTTTAATTGACTCATTTTTAATTCAGCTTGTTACTTTGCTTGTTGGAGTGAATATTGCATTCCTTTTATAGCCTGGGTGTTTAGAATCTGTCTTTTCACACCCAATGGGAGAGTGTAGTGTGGCCCTCTTGGACCAACATTGGTTCCGTATTTTAGATTTGTTTTATATTCTACATTTTACATGTTTTAGCTGAAGTGTTTTTAGCATGGCTTTTAGCAGTCACTTTTGCACACTTAGCTTGCATTGTATTATTCTAGGAATATATTGTACGAGTTGCTTGTTTTAGTTAGTCTTTTCTCAACATATAATCAGTGCATTCTGTTCACGGCTACAAACACAATACACAATATCCTAGTGCCTGAGTTGCCCTTCAGGAGACATCTAGACATAACTCAGCATCAGTGCTGTGATTCTAATACAGTGTGGCTTTTGTTATATAAATGGTACACTGACCCGGAAGGGGCAGAGGGCACTGCAGCCACGACTTTCCTGGGACAAATGCTGTGTATGGCATGCAGCTTTGCTAGCGCTAACCTACCAGTTTCCCAAGAGGATTGGCATTCACACTCCATGCTGACTCTGGACTCAGTTTCCAGGTATAGGACTAAGGCTAATCCCTTAGATCAGGCAAAGGCAGAGGACACACCCACTATGCTTTCAGAACAGTGTTAGGGCTATGTAGGAACATCTAAAAATCATTTGCTATAGTTGTTTTATTCATCCTCTTTACCATGTTCGTATTGTTGGTTACTCTGCCTTGTTTCATCTGCCTAATTATCACAGTTCATTCTCTTTATGCAAGACTGCAGTTGTTCAATAAATGTATTGAAAACTTATCTCAAATCTCTCTTGTGTTTCGCTTGGGCATGCATGAGTAATACAGCAAAAGGGTGAGATCTGTTTCCACAACTTCCTTGGGAGTCAGAGTGTCATGTTTAGGCTGCTACAATTACCTTTCACCTCTGCAGGGTTAGGGGTGTAGTTGAGGCACTGTGAGCTAGCCAGGAATTGGGCTGGCTGTTTCTGATGATGTGGACAGTTTTATTATCCCTCATTCTGAAGTTCTCTCATCCTAATATGCCGTCCTATTATTTAAGTAGGAACCATATAACAATGCCAGACCTAATAAGCCCCTGGAGGAACAGGCGGGCTGGAGCGATGATTGTCGTTGCAGGTTTGGGGGTGAGCAATACACATTGGAACAATGGATGGGTGTGAGTGAAGAACTAGAGTGCGTGGTCAGCAGGGGCAACAAGAGGGACACAGGAAAGGGGTAGAGGCAGAGAGGATGAAGCGGGTCACAGCAAAAAAAGGAAGATAAAAATACACAAGAAAGAAAGAGTGGACTTGGGCATAGCAGAGGGCCTGGAGGGGCACCTGGGCCTACATAGTGTAGTTATTTAAGGAAGCTTTCCCAGATCTTCTGGAATGGAATTGGGAGACAGAGATTCAGAGAGCACATTGATTTCCACTGTTTAAAAAAATATATATATATCTGATATCAGTGGAGGACAGAACTATCCAAGGGCCATTATTATATACTTTGGTAACTTCTTGCTGCGGCAGACAGTGTTTGAAAAAACCCGACCCAATTTAAAGACAAATGTGGAGGGAGTATCTTTTTTTTTCAAGACAAGACTTTGCACATGCTACGGTAGAGAGATGGTGGCGGTTGAGGCAGTTGATTGCACCTTTCCAGGAGGCAGGGGCGGAAGCGTATCTTCTAAGCCCGCTTGGTTAAAAATCATCTACAAATCAACAATGCAGACTTTTGTATCTGAAATTAAAGCAGGGGAATATTTGCAGCAATTAAGAAGCAGCAACAGTGGTGGAAATTAAATTGCTGTATGGGTCTGGGTGATTAGGGTGATTCGGGGAGGCAGGGTTTTTTGTCTAAAGGGAGGCTCCCTCCGCTCAATCTTGCTGCTTTTTTGTGTTGTGTGTTTTTATTTTGTACTTTTTGTTCTACCTTGACTGCTGCTAGTGATAGGTGGGAACTGTGGCGGTGGAGAAGAATTTAGATTATGCTAGCTTTATTAGCGGGCTGGGGTGGCGGGGTGGACGACTTCCATCTTACAGGCTTAGTGGCCTGGCGATCCTATTTCCAATGTTATGGGTGGGAGGGTAGGATAGGGAGGGGAGGGTTGGTTTTGAGGGGAAAGGGTCGGGACCGATCAGGGAAGGGGGGAGAGGGTGTAAACGGACACACAGTGGGGAGGATGGTAATAATGCGAGGGGTTTCTTTAAAGCAAAATTTAAAAAGATAATGTGGCTGGCCCTGGCAGGGTATGAGAGAAGATGGGTAAAATATAGGTCAGGAAAGTAAAATGCATATAGCTACAGTGAATGTCTGTGGGCTCAATGATAGTAAAAAACGCCAGCTGGTAAGGGAAGCCTTCAAGGCCGATATTATTTGCATGCAGGAGACACATATTGCAGGCGCGCAGAAGCATTTGATGGAATTTCCTGGATGGAAGCTAGTGCCACATACAAGCCAGAACACTACTACCAGAGGGGTGGCCATGGTTACACAAATCATGTTCCCAGTGGTTGTAAAACAGTTTACGATTAAATTGGGTCAGTGGTTTTGCTGGAATGTTTGGCTAGAGAGTCCAAGTTCACAATTTGCTCAATTTACAGATCAAATGTGGATGATCCGGAAATTCTGGACTTAGTTAACACAGTACTCGTATCTTGGGCAACCCCGGTTGTAATATGTGGGGACTTTAATATACATTTAGATAATGAAACCCCCATTCAATAGCAAACGGCATACCAGGGTAGAAAAAACAAAGTTTATTTGGCACTCTAGACATTAGTATCAAATTATGTTTGGCAGAGGTGCAGGCCGCTAGAACCAGGCCATACCTTTTTTTCATAATAAGTCAGTCAGGCTGGATTATTTTTTTGTGTCAGCATCTCTGCAAAATTGGTTAAGGATTGAGAGATATCCCAGAATGTTATCGGATCATAATCCGTTGGTTTTGGTGGTGGATCTAGGGAAGGAAGGGACACAAGTTAAGTCTTGGTCTTTCGATAGAGCACTACTAGCAGACCCAGTGTATGTACAACAAATAAAAGTCTGGATCCTGGAGTTTTTCAAGATAAATCAGGGTTCTGCCCCTTGCCATATAGTATGGGATACGTTTAAAGCTGCTGTTAGAGGAGAAACGCTGAGGTACGCAGTGAGAAAAGAGAGATTGGGCACTGAACAATTAAAGTCGATACAGATAAAGCTGACTGCAGCTGAACAACGTCTGGGGGAGGAGATGCAGAGTAAGGGAGAGATTTCAGATATTTTACACAAAATAACTGCTACAAAAGCAGAGGCCGTAAAGATTTATATGGAAACGGCAGCTGCTAAATTTCTGGCATATCGTCAGGAATGCTATGAATATAGCGAGAAAGTTGGTAAGCAGTTGGCCTTAATAATAAGGCAGAAGCTAACTCATGGCAGCATTAGTACACTTAAGAATGAAGAAGGGCAATTAGTTAGCAGTGGCCCTGAAATTCTAGAACTATTTAGACGGTTTTATCAAAAACCTTACTCACAAGAAGGGCAACTCCAGGAGGAGGAGAAGCTCTTAAATATGGGGAATATTCTGCTGGGACAGCTGCAGGAGGGAGATAAGAATGAGCTGGAAGCGCCTGTGACAGCCAAGGAAATTAGCATAGCAATCAGCGCTCTGGCAAGTGGCAAAGTAACCAGGGTAGATCAGATTCCCCTTGAGTTCTATAAAACCTTTTTTTTAGAATTACGGAAGGAACTACTCAGTTTATTTCTTGAAGTACAGTCAGGGTCCCCACAACCGACTTCATGGGAAGAGGCCAAGATAATAGTCTTTTTGAAAAAAGACAAGGAGCCGCATCTACCGGGCTCATATCGACAATTTCCTTAATTAACAGCGACGTCAAAAGTTATGCCAAGATACTGGCTAGTCGATTAAGCCCAGTGATTTCTAATCTTGTATCTCCGTGGCAGCACAGGTTTATTCCTGGGAAAGGCACAGGCAATCATATCAGACGTTCAGCTCCCAATGGCAGTTATACTGCTTGATGCAGAAAAAGCATATGATCAGGTCCATTGGCCCTTCCTATGGACAATTCTGCATAAAAATAATATCGGCCCTAGGTTTATTAAGGCGAATCAGCAGCTTTATCATAACCCTTCCGCCACTATGCAAATAGCAGGGTTAAAATCAGCTCCCATTATTATTCAGAGAGGCACACGGCAAGGCTGTTCGTGTTCACCTTTGCTGTTTGCCCTATATATCGACCCTTTGATAAGGTAACTGCTTAACAATAAGCTGATCAGCCCAGTGGAATTGATAGGGGGCAGCACAAAAATACTCGCCTATGCAGATGATATTGCGGTTGTTACAACTGACCCCACGACCGCTTTAAAGGAAATAGAATATGAGGCTGTACGGTTTGGAATGGTGTATTTACTGAATAAAACTAAATGTCAAATATTAGCTAATGGCTGGACAGTCTTCGAGGATGAGCGCAAAAGGACTAAGGTCCAATATCTAGGAGTTAAGCTGATGGCTAACCTTGATGAGATAGTAGAAATAAACCTGGCCCCAGTTTTAACAAAGGCCAAGCAGGACCTGTACCGTATCAATAATTTGCATCTCTCGCTGATGGGATGCTGTAATGTGATTAAAATGAATTTTCTACCTAAAGTGCTCTACTTTTTTAGAACTATACCATTAGAAATTGGGCAGGAATGGTTTAAACAAATGGAAGGGCTGACTAGTAATTTTATATGGTCTTACACTAAAGCACGCCCGGCTTTTTGCTTTTTAACGCTTCGAAGGGAGAGAGGGGGATGGGCGCTCCCTAAATTCAAATTATATTACCTGGCGGCTGTATTACAATATGCACAGACACTATATTTTATGTATTGAACCATGCAAGATACTCTTCCCTAAATCTATACACTAATTTTGGGTAAGGGGGCAGGGGCAGTCTTCCTTCGAATTTTAGAACCTAGCTACTACAAGAAGGTTAAATTTAAAACGATCAGATCTGCTTTTAAGGTGTGGGCGCAGGTTAAGCGCAAGATAGGGATGGGGCAGGTTTGCTACTATACACCGCTCTGGAACACACCTATGTTTCCAGAGATCTTCAGAGATAGGTATTGTACAGGATGGGCTGGTCGCGGGATTCAGAAAGTGGGAGACTTTTTTTCAAGGGAGGTCATATAAAGACATTTGAGGATTTAAATGCAGAGTTTGTCTTAGGAAGCAGAGACTTTTTTAAGTTCTTGCAGATTAGGAATTTTTTATTAACTACCTTTAAACACAACCCGTGCGGGGGTAGGTTCAAGCTGATGGAGGCTGTGGATAAATCCATAGGCTGTACTATTAGGAACTTGTACCCGCTCCTTCTAGATTCAGTACAGGATGATGTGCCACTGCTTGTTAAGAAATGGGAATTGCAGGTAGGTGGTAATGAGTCTGCAGTTTTTGAATCCATAGATATGGCTCAGAATGTCTTAATGTCGTCCGGCCCACAAGCCCAGCATTACATGGTTTTGTATAATTTATATTATACACCGGCCAAGATTGCCAGCTGGGGAAAAAGAGTGGGTAACACTTGTCCGCGATGTGGAAGCTCAGAGGCAGATCTTTGCCGTATGTTTATTAACTGCAGGAAATTGTCAAGGCTTATAAATGAAATATCTGAACTCTTGAGCAGAATATTAATTTAACACCTCAACTGGTGCTGCTGGAGGTTGATTAGTCTGTCTGTAAGAACCAGTCAAGATATTTTTTGTTCTTGTCAATGTCCGTACTGTGTGGATGTGTTGCGTCTGATTGGCGGGAATCTGACCCTCTGTGTTGGAATCAAGGGATTACACGGCTCTTATCTGCATATCATCTGGAATACTGTTTATATAGTATAAAGGGCGCCGCATCTAGGAAAAAAGGTTCCAAAATTTGGGCACCATTGTGCTCGTGGCTTCAGGGCCCTGAGAGTGGGCTGATAAAAAAACAGATTGCTGATGAATTTTCCTGCTCTTTTCACATGAATATTTTTCTACTCTGGTATAAAAATGTTTATAACTGATATTTGAGATTTATGTATTGATCATGATGCCCTCTCTCTGATGAAATTTTATACCGCTGTGTGTCCAATAAAAAAAAAAAAAAAAAAAAAAAAAAAAAGAAAGAAGGAGTAGAGGAAGGAAGTCAGAAGCAGTGAATAAGGAGGCCTATAATTGTAAAGATGTCCCTATTGCAATCCAAAGCAAGCACCACACTGGAGAAAGAAAGGTACAGCTTAACAGCCAGTAGCATCAGGAGACAGAGGAGAAATACTTTTCGGGACTGAACTGAGATGTGATTGACAGTCTCAAGCCAGAGAAAGAGGTTGGTTAAAAAAGGGGCCCAAATTCCACTCTAACTTTATTGTAAGCAAGACTTGTCTTTGACAGGTGCTATGTCACCCCTGACCAAAAAAACATATTTTCTGTATTTCTACATCACAAATCAATATATATTGATAAATTTCAAATGTTTTCTTACAGGGGAAGAATTAAGCATCTTGATGTTGTGACATTGCTTCGTCGTATTCAGCCTCCACTTGGTTTTGGTAAACTATGCCCACATCGAGTGGCTTGCAAGGTAATGTTGGACATTACACTTTAAACAGATCCTCTGAAAAACGTGCCTCATATTTTTGACAATAAAAATAACCTATTCTGTTTTCTTGGGCAGAAAAATAACTATTGTTAATTTAAGGGAGAAATATGTTCATTTTTATCACCAAAATCTTCATGCATTTCAGCTTGACATTACAGTAGATGCCAGATAGCGCTTTACTGATTTCTGACTTATAAGTTTTTCTCCAAATTATCATTTTAAGTTAAAATGGCTTCCTTTCACTATCTGTTATTCATTCATTTCATTATCCTAATTGTGCCAAATATTTTAGTTGTCTTGAGGAACACCGGTGAACGTCCGAGCTGGGAATCTTAAATACTGACTATCGCCTATGAGAGAGTATACGAATCTAATTATGCTGTAGACACATCTCTAAGAATTATTTCTACTCAAACCATCTGCTAGAGTTTGAACATTTTCAATGTGTTTTGAATTATTTACTACTATGTTCTGCAACAAATGTTCTCATGTATTTATTCTTCCATGTTCAGAATCAGATTTCTCTCTATAAGAGTGGTATTAGATTCTTTGAAAAAAACTCACATTTACAATGGACACACATGCCTCATTACCTAGACTGTAGATTCCCCGGTGACCTGTAATTTTGTGCCTGGAGCTATATTGTCATCATTATGCTAGCAGGACTTACCACATGACATTTCCAAGGATGCTGAAGTCTAGGGTAAAGGTGTTAGTGTTATGGAACTGAATAGGTACCTTAACAGGTGTACTTGTTCACTGGATGCTGCAGACTACTTCTAGGTTGAGACTTGTTTCATAAGAAATGAAAATCTAATTCCTAACAGCTGAACAAAATTATGAGAGTGTCCATCTTTTTTCAGTGGTAAATTCCACCCATTTTACATGCTGTAGACATCTGAAATTTTGTTCTCCGAAGCAGCTGAGACCTGATTAAAAATCCAGCCTGGCACTCTGGCAAATCAACTTTGTGCAGATGTTGTACACAGTTGTTCAAGTGTCAGATATGCAGTATTATCGTGACACAATTTGTTTATTTCTGGTTCCAAGAATGTGACATTATGTAACAAGTACATGCTTATCTGGGGAAATCGGGGCTTAGATGTGGAGACTTTCTTTGACCTTTGGTGAGCCTAACTCAGCTGACCTTTGAAGGAGATAAGAGAAAGCGAGAAAGAAGAAGAAAGGAACAAAGATTTTGTTCCTGTGGTGAAAGGAACTTTGATACAAGTTTGACATAAAACATATCCTTAGGGCGGGACATGGATTGTACTGCTGCACAAGATAGGAAGTCAAGGACTGGGAATTTTAGTACAATTCACACATGAAGCATTGCCAATTGTGGGCTGGTTTTACCATTAAATTATCTTGCTTGACCCTCTTCCAGCAGAGTGTTCAGTGTAACAGTGAGGAAAAGAAGACTTTCTGGCTTGCAGCAAAGAAGAATTTCCCCTGACAGTCGAAGGGAGTGGAGAGATTTGTCTCGAGCATTTTCTTTAACCTCTGGCACTAGAAAGTGTCAACGTGAATGGTGCTAACATCTTGCAAACCCTCAATGACATATAAGTCAATGTGAAGAGCGGAGATCAGCCTTAAACAGAGAAAACGATAGGATTTTCAGAACAAAATCAGTTTCAACTGGACATTTCTGGAGCCTCCTCCTGTGAACACCCAGGGAAGAACAGAATGATCTGTAGCCAAATATAACTGGTGCTGCTGCAGCGAACTCCAAGGATCTAGCTGGAAATGGGCAATTTGCCTTGGACCTAAACTAAATATGTGAAGATCCTGCTGCATCTTTGCTTGCTTGGTATCTGAGGTTGCAGAAAATCCCAAGGCTTTTGCAGTCAAGAAACTGAAGATAGACTACCTTTTCTAAAGCCGTAAGTTCATCTCTTGAGGACTTCAGGAAGGCCCCATACTTACTGAAAATTATGAAACCATTTCATTTTGGTATGTTTACCTTCTCTGGGTTTTTAGCATGAGATGCAGAGGAATGCATAGGAATCCCTAAACAGAAGTATCCAAACTTAGGTAGTCCTGCTCGGCAAATGTGTCAATTCTTGCCCTGTTGAAGGTTTCCATCCTTCATGATTTTTTTAGTCCTTTCTCCACAAATTTTGTTTCAAGTCTGAAGGTAAATATTTTGCCAAGTTTCCATTCCGGTGTCTAGTTCCTGGTCTACTGCACACCGTAGACTAAAATTATTATGATGTTTTTGCATAATTCTTCATCTAATTTTATTAATTCATATAGCAATTTACTCTCCTTTTCTTCTTTACTAGACTACTGCAGCCAGTCACCTTGTTATGCTGCATGACAAGGAAAGGGCAGGAATGCGTACAATTAAAAAACATACAGCACACTTCTGCCTTTGTTCCTATGCTGGTGCTTTTTTGGATTCCTAGCGCCAACGCAGGCAAACTTGCCCTATGGTGCAAGGTTGCCTGCGTTGTAAGGAGGATTCTTTTTGTGCAGGAGAGGAAGTCTTCCTACCCAAAAACAATCCCCAGAGGCGTTTTTCTCTTTCTGTGTGTGCTGCAGAAGATATTTCTTCTTGATATAACTCACCTGTGAAGGTGTAGCATTGTGATGCATTTCCAGGTCTACCACTTTTGGTAAATCTGGGAATGCGTCAAAATCCATGGGTGTTGCATGGAAACACCTGCACATCACCCATGGAAGGCCTCCCAGGGGCAGAGTAATGCAATGCAGCAATTTGCACTGCATTGCATTACTCTGGATTTATCAAGCCACTCAGGGCCACGCAAGGTGGCCTTGTGTGACTTGATAAATCGCATTTTGGGCTTGCATCGTGCAACCCCTCTCACAAATATGACCCTTAGTTTTCAAATGTTCATGTATTTTTACTGTAATGGTGCTTTTGGGCCTGTTGTTGCTTTTCTCTCAAGAAAGCCTTGCTGCTTGAGCCCAACTATCAAAGGTGACTGAGAAACAAGTTTATCTTTTGTGAGTCCGATTGTTTGGGCTTTGTGTTTGGGCTCATCCACTGCCCATGTCAAGCCCATGTCAAACAACGCAATCTACTAAAGACTCAATATCAGAACTTGTTCAATGGCATGGTTCCTTGCAGGTGTGAAAGTCGTTTTGGTTTGTTTGGAGATCTTGGGTATTGAGAGATAGAGCCTGTTCCTTAGTTTATAAAGATATGGTAGTAAGCAATTTTGATTTCCTTCTTCTAGCTATGCATCCATGTGCTTGAGCTTTTGTGCCTGTTCTTCGAAATACATGTAAACCCTCTACAGTCTGCATACATAGGGGCCTATTCATAAAGTTAAATTTACACAAGAATAAATCTATATATGTGTAAATTTAATTTTATACTTTGTAGTAACTTTACTACTTTTGGCTATTCATTACTGAGTATAAAGTTACTGTAAAATGTAGACTTCATGGGGTGGAACCTAATTTACAAGTGCCAAGTTACTACTAGTGACTTTTCTCACGTATGCGGAGATGTCACTATGGTACTTACTCTAACATATTGCATGAATAATGCTTTCTGTTGCACAACTATTGTTCATGATTCTTCCACTTGACAGCAGTGCATGTCTTTACTTGGTAAGAGACCTCCTTGGCATGCTTCAAAGTGTTTCGTAACAGTTGAACCCAGTAAATTAACCGTAAGCTAGGTGCTATATAATGTTGAACTACTGCTGTCATCTGTGATGGTGCCACAAGAATCTCTTCTTATCACAACTATTAGACATCTACAGGTATTCTAGGAGACATCCTGAAAGCCCAGAATGCTGTCCATTATTTGTGCATGGGTGACACACACAACTGCCTTTCATTAAGCTAGTGTAGGTATCAAGGGTGCTGCTGACTACTTGAAAGATGTCCATGATTGCATGCAGTGTTACTGGCTCCTCAACAGTAGTGATAAGAATAGAATTTGTTTCCTGGGCCTCTTGACCTTTTATTTTTAGCATTCACCTAGACAAACTTTAGGGGGGCCCTCTCTGTACCAGTAGAGGAGGCTTGCGACCAGTGGTTTTCAGGATTGACCTTCAAGGTTCTCAAGGTACTTAAGGTAAACGAACACAACCACAAAAAAATACCTTCTGACAGTTTCACTCTCTTTGTGGAATCCTCCTGCCTCCTCTCCTAAATAAACAGATCACTGTGATACTGTTTCCAATCATTTACTACAAAGACTGCTCCACAGATCTGCTACAAAAGTCTCCCTTGAGTGTAGAATAATGCACTCCCAAATAATATTGTTTGAAAGGCCAGAGCCATGTCACTCCAGCTCTAAAAGCTCTAAATTGACTTCCAAAGCTCAAGTGTTCACATACTTTACAAATATCCTAATAAAAAAATACATTCAAGACCCTGTGCCTAATGTTAAGGCTTTGTGTGGTTATTCTGATGGATATATCACAAGGTTCCCACCCAGCAGAGGGCTCAGGATTGGCCCACAACATTTGCTTGAGCAGAGCAAACATAATTCATCAGAATATTCCTCAGGGATCAGCATGTTTGCATGTCCTACTGGAATATATTAGATTTAGAGGAGACCTTTTCAGATTCCAGTGCAGCCACTCCTTCATATCCATACACAGGAAGACCTCTATTCAATCTACTTTCCCCACCCTCTGTAAGGCACCTTTCAGTATTTCTTTCACAGAACTCTAAGCCAGTCTTGCTGTCCACTCGTGGACACTACTGAGAATCTAGTGACCCCCTACTACCGAGGCTTTTACATCAACTCAATCCATACATGGCGATTACACTGCCATATAGTCATTGCTTGAAGTAACAAGACCCTTTCCACCCTTTTACTAAAAGCTGTAATCCTTTCCTCTGCATAGCACTCTGAGGGAACTAGAAAGGGCACACAAAGGTTACAAACCCCCCAAAATAAAATAACAAAATTGATGTGCAGTAGCGATTACAGCCTCTCCTTTCTGCTTCCTTTGTGTTTAGGACCACAACACATAATGCTGTATGTGATCCTCCATTTTTAGACCACAATGGCCACTAGTTAGAAAAAACTCATCTTCAGTCCACGTACATGATTTTAGTTCTGTAAATAGCAGTAATAGTCTTTGTTGTGTGTTGTGGGGTTTGCATTTCCTTTAACTGTTCGTCCCGTTCAGGCTCTGAACTCTGTATACAAATTCTAGAAGGAATGGTGCAGACAACTGAATTAGTCCATTTTTTAACATTGATCGCTTTTCACTCTGTTTGTCTGCTGTTCATGCTATTTGCCAAGCAAAAATAGAATCAGGATTTGGTTTATATGAAAATGTATTACTGTTATTTAGACTCAGCATAAGATACTCCTTGGTTATTTAAAGTATTCCATCATCTGGCACTGTCTATAGTGTATAAGAAGTGTATTCATTAAACACTGAAACAAATCTAAGAACTAAAGTGTTGTTTTGATATTTATGACTTAGCAAGCCTATATAATTATTTTAGGTAAACAGAATACAGGTATACAGGAACAGTAGCATTATATTAATCTTAAGTAATTTTCAAGTACAAATAAGTAATGATCTAAGGTGAGAGAACATATTATATTATATTATTATATTATATTATAGTATATTATAGTATATTATATTGTATTATATTATAATATATGATAATATAGTATGGTATGTTATATTATCTAGATGGAGGTGTAGAACTATATAACTAGCCACAGCTTATCAGCCATATATTTTGGCAATACGTTGTTGATTGAAGACATGCCGCTTGATATCCAATTTTATCGAAAATGTCACCTCTTCTCAAATTCACCAATATACACAAATATGAATTATTATTTTCAAAACTCCTAGTTCCTTTGCATGTTATGAGTATATGTAAACAGTGTATAACTGAGAGTTAAAAAATAGTACTAATATTACTAAGTTGATAGTAATTTGTTTTTTCTTTTCAGAGGTTGGTAGCCATGAACATGCCTTTAAACAGTGATGGGACAGTAATGTTTAATGCTACTTTATTTGCTCTTGTGAGAACAGCTCTGAAGATCAAAACTGAAGGTATGTATACTGCACATATTATCCATATTTGTCTCTTTATTGCCATGGCCACACCTTTATGACCATCAGTATGTCATCTTTTTTATTATTCATTGAAACCCTGTTAACAACTACTCCAGCGTTTTTGACTGGAGAAATGGTGTAGTCACTGAAAGCATCATTCCTGGACTGAATTTGCTAATTTATTTACATCCCTACCAAAACAACAGGCTGTGGAAATCTTCCCTTTCCCAGCCTCTACCTGTCTCACGGAATGACAGGGGACATACGTTGCTAGTGCCTCCTCTGCCATTTAGATCATGATCGACCTGAGATTGGAGAGAGGAGGAGGAAAACGCTTTCTTCTGTCTCTCTTGCAGTGAAGAAGAAAATACACAATACTTAGTCATAGATGTGCAAAAAAGTATATTGATGCAGGGGATAGAAAGATTCCTCTTTCCTCCACTAGCAGCTCCCACTGTAACTGCAAAACACAGTGAGTGGTGGGATGAGGGAGAAGCCTCCTTTTTCACAACCACCTGACTTTGCCTAAAATTCTAAGATCCTAAGGATGGATGAGGAGGCTATGGATGAGACCATTGGAAGCAAGGCTCTACACAACTATTGGGTTATCCTCCAATACATAGTTTGGGAAGTGGGGGGGAGATGCAGAGAACAACGCAAGTCATTTAGAATGGATGGCAGTATGTTCTCAGACACAATAGACTCTACCACCAACAAGCCCACCAACCTATTGTAGCCTCATTGTCGCCAAGAAGTAAGAACATGTATTCGCTCAACTAACTTGGTTCAAGCATACACACATTCTTTAATTAATACTCAGTGCCTTTTGCAATCAGAGGTCTTCTCCTGCAGCTTGCACCCATAATTTATATAATGGTTCCCTGTTCATATGCTGGGAGTTTTCTCCTAGTACATGGGGGTCATTTCTTTTCTTTTCTCTTCAGGACCTCCCTACACAGGGCAGACTTTCTGGTCTACATAGACCAATGACCTTTTGTGACAGTCCTAAGTTTTTTGGTACTTTCAAATCCTATGTTCATTTAAATGTACTCCTGCAGAGAAAAACCTTTTGTTTCAAACTTCTTTCCTTTGGAAAGCTCTCTCAGTGGACATTCGAAAAGAAACCAATTGCATTAAGTTTTGAAAGGAATTAAAACGTCTTCGGGTCCACTAATTGACCTTCACCTCTAGTACTCTGGGTAGAGACAACTCAGCTCATGTTAGAACTTTGTATCAATGTACTTTAACCACTTACCAATGGCTCACTCAACAATGAAAATTCTGTCATTGACTTTACTTAGAAATTGATGTACTTACTTTACAGCTTAATATGCAGGGGCTCAACCACACTAGTCATATTTGTTACTGGTATGAACCCTTTGAAAAATAACTTATATGAACCAACTGCTTTATTAAATGGATTGTTTTATAATCTACGCTTTTCAGGGGTTCCCACAGAAGCTTGCTATGAGGTGCTCAGGTAGCCCACCTCCCGGGTTCACCTTCCAGGTGCCTTAAGTACCTGAAATTAGACACTCACCTATGATCATCTTGTGACTTGGGACGAGGAACTATTAATGTGGGTGTTTGCCCGCACTAACATTTCCTATCCCCAATAGCGCAAACACATTTTCACTCCTGTGCTTTTGGTAGCAAAATCAGAATGGGTCACCTGTTTCCTGATACAGAGAGTGATGACCTATGTGGAGTACTGTTTATATAAACAATACAAGTACAGCCCTTGCTGCCCACGAGAACCAGAGTAAATGTAATATAAGAGGGTTGGCCCTTGGCTCTCATTTGTCAATACCTCTCATTAGCTGGTGAGGTATGTGATCTGAATTCATTACTGACATAGTCTTGAGTATTATCAAGAAAAGGTACAGGATACTCTTTTTTAGTATAAAATTTCATTTGTTGTATGGGAACTGTATACAATTCTTATATCACTAATGATGCAGACAACGCAGTGCTTAGTGTACAGAAATACATATAACTACATAAGGCAAGACCATGAACAAGTCCCATGGTTGTACAAAGATTCTGAAGAACAAACATAGGTAGCAGTCATATCTGTGCGAATATGGTATCTCTTAGCAAAATTTGAAACGCTAAAAGCAACCTAGGGAGGAGATGTGGACGTTTCAATCTGTGCTTATTTGTTGCGACTCCTCAGATCATGTGTCATCTGACTAAAGTTCCAAAAACAGAAATATATTAGTGTCCTTATTTCCTGTACCCAGTATGAATTATCACTCAGTGAGGCCTAGTTATCCAAAGTACATACTCCCCACAAACAAAGTGAGTATTCGGACCCTTACCACGTTATCCACCTGAAGTTCTGCAATGCAAGCAAGACATCCAATTATCATGTCAAAGTCAGACTCAACATAGTGTTCCTTCCCAACCTGTGTGCAATCCAAGAATACAGTTTGAACAGTGTTTGCACCAAGCAGAAACCAATATGTCAAGCACTGTGCACCCAATTATGAATCTTGTGTGTATAATCCAATATGTTGATTAGATTACTGAGTATCCAGGAGCCACATCTGTGAAATCACACTTGCAGTGCCCCAGCATGAGTGAGTCACCTCTATGAGAGCTCCTAGCATCTATTGAGGTACCAGTGTCATGCGGTATGCTATGCTTCTTCTTCCAAACATTGAGTTAAATCACCCTATGCCAAAATGCCACAACGTACATGCAATGCATGTGTCTCAAATAACAACAGTGCCTCCTGGGACACTACACCACCTATATGGTCCCATCTGTTGTTCCTATTTATTCTGGAAGATAATCCAATATAGTCTTTAAAAAGTTGCCCAACCCATTCTTTGGCCTCTTAAATGCCACACACAGTATCTAAATATCGATATGGCACTTACCAGTCAGAGGAACACCGTTTCTACTTCACCAAACTGTCGTAATTACTGCAGAAGGCTGTGAATGTGCAGCAGAGGCCCCTAACGTTTTATGTTGGAGTCTTTAAACAACTATACCAGCTCATGTTTTCCGCTGTATTGGGGGTATTACACTACAACGCAATGGAGGGCATCCACCATGCCACCCCTCTGCACATATCAAATGACTTACTCATTCAAGACTATAGTAGGCTCAAGATTAATCATCAGTGTTCTGATAACAAATAGTCCTATTCTGCAAGCAACGTCTCTGTCAGATACAACCTGTATAGTGCTTAATGAATCTTCCTCACTTTATATATGTATATAGGCTGTAATTATTACAGATCATCTTCTCCTGGCTCTGGGCGATGCCCTACATGCCCAGTCTCTGTCGCACTTTTGACCAGATACTGGCCAACAGAAATCTACTGAACCTATACTTGTCAAATGTACGACAGCCTGATGCACCCCATTGTCATCATCACACCTCCATACACCAATATCTCAAAGAAAATGTTTAATCAGGTGGCACTACTAAACGGTGTGTCTTTAGTAGCATTTGTAAGTGGCATATATCTCCCAGCCGAATTCAGCGTACGTTTGTCTACCATCTATTAGATCTGCTTTGGGATTCTTGGGACTACAGTTGCAAGGCTTTCCCAGTCAGCAAAAATCAACAAATGATTCTCAAGCAGAGGCAATAAAATAGAGAAATGGTGGGTACCAAGAAAAGCTCCAGCCTCACTGCATTTCCCAGGCATAAGCAACAATGAAAATGTGATGATAGACGTTTATCAGTAATTGAAGAGTCATGCCAGGACAGTGCAATATGTTGCAATTAACCTGGCAGCTATGTAGCGCTCCCGGCATTATTAGATTATTTGGTGGAGGATCAGAGATTTCCATAGCTAAGTACACATTTGAAAATGATCTATGTTCTAGAAACTGGATTTATGTGACACACTACACAATTAACAAACAGCTTCAGAGGTCTAAGGAAATAAAGAATTTCACATTTGGAAAGGATGGAAGGCTCTCTGCTTGTGCGTTTATTACAGGAGTGCCTGCAAAACACATAGCCATAAACAGAAAACAACATTTACTCAAGTTCTCAACAGAAAGCATTTGTTTACTCCAAAGTGCAGAATTATTTGCCACGGGAGGTTTTGACAAGAGGAAGAACTCCTTAGTTAAAAGTGAAATAGTTGACCTTCAGTGTTGCAGGGCTCAAAATAGTGCTCCCTAAGTTACCTTTGCTCCATATTCCATTGTTATCATTATAAAGAATGAAGTCATTCTTGGATATTTTGACAATGAGTCCCTTGCAAAATGTTTCTGCCTTTATTACTACAGTTTACCAATTCAGTTTGGTGCCAAGGCTATCCAGTTATTTACAAAATCACATACTCTAGTTTGGTTTCTTGACTGACACACGGTGTGTGTTTTCCTGTTTAATTGATACTGTGGTACAGTGCCTCTTCTAAAACAACATTTTCAGACAAGATGCTGTGGAAAACCTCAGTCATCCGGCATCTGGTGTATGCTAGACAAAAGGAAATAAAGAGTGCCAACCAAAACCTTACACACAGGTTCCTCTTCGTACTCTTCAGCTACTACTGCCCAAAACCTCTCACCTTGGGCCTAGCATGAGCAATTAGAGACGCTAAGCTGCTTGGCATAATTGCCACCTTTATGCACTCTTTGATAATGGAGACCTTCTTTAAGAAGCTCTCCGCACACTTTGCTCAGCTACAACGTTTTGACTATTGGCCAGCAGCTGTAGCCCTGATGATCAACTTTTGATGAACCAGAACAGGCACAATCTGGAACTTTTTGATCTTGACTTCATTGTTCTGCTTGTTTTCATAGTAAAAAGATACTGGAGGTTTGGCTGTGGTAACATCAGCAGGAGGAACAACATTGTTTTGCTCCTCTTGCCAACTTCGCAGGCTATCAACAGTGGTTATAGACATACATATTTTCATTTGAGGAATAACCTGTCAGATAGCCTATTTAGGTTGATGTACATGCCTCACTAATGGACATTGCATGAGGAAGTGCTCATCACACAAATCCAGATGTAGTGTTTCTCAAGCATGCATCTTTTGGAGACCTATTTAATAAGCAGTCTCTCCTCCTGAATAGACATAGATCCAGTTTCTTTGAAAGATGCATTCTTGATCAGTTGATTACAATACTCCCCGGAATTCAAAAGAACTTCAGTTTTTCTGAAACGTTTGGAGAAGCCATAGTTGCTGGATGATTGTATTGGTCAACAACTTCCGAACAGAGTTTGTTTTTTAGCCTTGTGAAATTAGCAATGGACCATATCTCTCAGCACTCCTATTGACTGATATTTTATCTCTGTGCAGGATGTTAGTTCTGTTTCTTTCCCCCAGTCCATGGACCTGGCAATTTGATTCCTGAGGTTGGTTGTGTGCAACCCTGTTCTTTGTGGATGATATCACTATCCTTCAGCCAAATAGGAAAAAAAATCAACTTGGTGACTTTTTTAGTTTCTGAAATTTGTTAAAACACAAACATCCCATATGTAAATACAAATAACATAATATTTATATAATTATCATAAGATTTTGGTATGCTCCAGAGCCTTACAAATAGCCTCAAAACTTCTGAAGAAAGTAATAGTAAAAAATTACAACCATAGCTGATCTCTCAAATAATCCTTGTACAACAGAAATGGTGCTTACAATAAAGGACAAAATGCTTTCCAGTTTCAGTACCTGAGGCACATAATAGAAATATGGCCAGACGTCCAAACATTAGAAATACCAATTTTATAATTGCGATTATCTCCGAATCGCATTTAAAACATTAATATTCCTGATGAAAGAATTTTTGTTTTCCCAAATAGCAATTCCTAGAAGTTTGCAAATAGGACTACA
Source organism: Pleurodeles waltl (assembly GCF_031143425.1). Classification (NCBI taxonomy): domain Eukaryota; kingdom Metazoa; phylum Chordata; class Amphibia; order Caudata; family Salamandridae; genus Pleurodeles; species Pleurodeles waltl. Next base: position 141,027,602 of record NC_090448.1, read on the forward strand.
TTGTGATTATTAATGAGATTGGTCACAGTTTGCGACCCATCAGGTATCTCCACCGTCACAGGGATGATGGCCTGCAGCGGTCAGCAGACCGCCATGTCTGTGAATGCTTTTTAATAAAGCAATCTTTTTTTTTATGAATCCCATTTTCCTTAAAAGAAAAGGGAATGTGTTTAAAAAAAGAAAATGAAACATTTAAGTTTCATTTTTTAAGAGCTGTGTTACCAATAGTATGGTAAGCCAATAACCAATCTTTTCTTCCTGGAAATAAAATATCTTCGTATCGAAAGCTGTAGCTCTGGATGGTCACTGATTTTATTGTGTGTGACTGCTGTGTCATGCTGTATTTCACTTTTAGATCTACTGTAACATCCTACAATAAGTCGCTGTTCCCTGCCTTTGGAGTCTCAGGATCACTATGGGTGTACTTGGGTATTTATTTTGAGTTTCCTATTAGCCAAGTCTCTAGTACCCAAAATGTGACCTACATTACCCTCCAAGGAGACTGCCTAGTTTCCCCTGAATGACCCATTACCAGGACAAACGGCCCATGTAAAACATAATTTGGTAAACATTGTTGTGCGTTTTATGAGAGTCAGAATTGTATAGAATAGCATTTCTGGAGAGTGTTATGACCTATTCAGTTAATCAATTTAGTTAGCACCTGTCACGGTCCTGTCTTCAGTGAATGAACAGTAAAATCATTATATGAACATTAAACAGAAAAGGACCTAATTCAAAAAAGGGAAAAAATACAGGGGTGAGGAGAGAAAGGGGACTGTGGCAAAGTGATGCAGTGCAATGGTGGCGCAGCACACCTATCTGAGTTGTGCATTGGTACAGAGTGGATAGCCCCTACTCCTTGTCCACATTTTATTGTTGCAAAATGACTATACCCCTCCAAGGAAGCTTGTCACCCTTGTGATAATTCATTCATTTTCGTGCCCAAAAAAGTGCTATAATTGTTTTTCAATCAAAATGTTTGAGTAGTGGCCAGGAGATTTGTATCTTATATGATGTCCATGGCCAGTTTAGGAACATAAAGTGGGTGATTTTATCAGGAAGATAGCAATTTTGACAAGGCGTTGGTGCCAGTTTTGACACTCTGCTCAGCATCATACTGAGTTCCATCCTGACATAGCGGGCTGTTCCTTTCTCAATAAAATGTGTGGCCACCCCAGTGCTGGATGTTATTATGATTTCACAGCTTTGACTGTTCTCTGTGTTTCAGGAGCTTTCTGTGCCACTCTACTGGCAACAACTAATGGGGGTGGGGGTGGGGGCAGGCTCACAATTTCCTTTAGCCCCAGGGTCCCATTGTCAATCTGTAGCTGGAGAATATAGGGATTTGTTGAGTTAGATCTGAGCTAGTCTTATTGCCCTGTCAGTCAGGAGTTTGTTTTTGCTGAGCTTCCCCCTCATTGTATAGAAGAGCGGCATGGTGGAAACTATTTAATGTATGCACATGTATAACAAATTATCCATTAAACGCTCGATCACTGTAGACCGGGGTAGACCAAGAAATGTTTTCTAAAAATGCCTTTCTAGTCATCTTATATCTTACTTTTTTACAAAATGAATATGTCCATTGTTGGAAAATGGATTATTGGTAAGGGCAGGAAAGTACCTATACTTAGCAATAGGCCACTTACCTCCACTTAGATCCAGTTAGGTCTCAATAAATTAAACCCAGCTCAACCCTTGGTAGCCTGGCAACAAGTGACAAGGCTTAACTTAGGAAACATATGTCTAAGGCATTGAAAAATCACATAACAGTAAATAAGTAAAACTCAAAACACAATAAAAATCCAACACCAGTTTATAACAATAGATTATATTTTTATCTTTAAAATGACACCAAAACAATTAAAATCGGAAAAGGGGAACTGGAGATATGTATTTTTAAAGAATTAATGCCTTTTAGTGCTTCTAAACGAATAGCGCCAATCTGGTCATCTGGTCGCACCTCGACTGGGGCAAAGTCAAAGTTTAAGGCCGACCGCGATGGAGCCCTGCTCGGCTACAGCTTGCAGGAGGCCTCGGTCAAAAGTTTACTCTCGGACTTGGTCGTTTTCCTGAACATTTTCTTCAATGGAACCAAGTCGCCAGTAAAATCCAACCTCCTGGAATTCTTCCTCGGATACGCGTCGTGGGAGCCCTGGGTGGAGATTTTTACCTTCGGACTTAGTTGTTTTTTCGAGATGAAAATCCTTTGACCAGGGCAAACCTGAATCTTGATCTGACGTTTCTTGAGCTTTCTTCAGATACACTACCTGGTAGGTCCCGGTCAACTTTCTACGTTCTGACTTAGTCACTTTTTCAGAGGTTTTCTTCACTGGGACGCACCTGCAAGTCAGTCGCGTTTGAGGCAAGTCAGCTAGAGTTGCTTCGGCTGGCAGGTCCCTTTATGGAGCTTTTTTCCAAAAGCTCTCCAAACTTCTCCAAACTTCTCGATCTTCTCCCAGATGTTCTTTTGAGGTCCAAAGCTAACCCTAAGGTTCCAGAAACTCTGAGATGCTCCTTGAGGGTGTGGACTACAACTCCCAGAATGCACCTGGTGCAAACTCCTAATTGGCCACTGGACAGAGGTCAGCTGGTCAGTTTCTTCAGGAGTTGGTGCATGGGAACTCTGTGTAGCAATTTTACACCTGTGGCAAACAGGGAGTCTCTCCTTGAACCAGTTGAAGCCAGGCAATGTCCTTCTTGTGGTGAAGCCCAAGTGTGCGGCTGGTGCAGACCTCCAGATTGCAGAATCCAGGTGCAGGACAGGGGTCCAGCAAGGCAGTCCTTCTTCTTCTGTAGTACTTCCTTGGTGGAATCTGGTAGGGATCTGAGGTGTGGGAGCAGGTCTGCCAGTTTTACCCTTGCTCCTGGGTGAAAAGCTGGGGTGTCCTGGTTCTCCAGTCGGGTGCAGGGTCCTTCCCCCTGTGATGACCACTTCCTGGGAAGTGTGGCAAAAATCAATCCCAGGGAGCATCATTCCTCAAAAATCAATCCATCATGGCTGAAAGTGATTTTTAGAGGTTACATCTGGCTGAGCCCACCCACTGGTGTGGCTAAAAATCTTAAACACACCCTTCTCCTGCCCTCTCCTAATCTAATCAAGGGGGGCACCTAATTTCCTGGGTTTGCAGGATGTGATGGAGGTGCTGGGTTGCTCCAAATGTCCTTCCCTGTCTTTGAAGACCAGTTTAGCAGCCCTCCCCTTCCTGCCTTTCCATCTGCCGAGGGTAGATCTCCTCCCACAGGCACATTCCTTTGTGTTGTTCAGCCCAGGCTACTTCACACCTCATCAAGACAGCCTGGCCAGTCTGCCAGAGGCAGGCCAATCAAAGCAGAGGACTACAGGGCTGAAGTTGGCACCTTTTTAGTTAAAGTTTAAAATTGTAAGTTGTGGGATTTATTATAACAATTAATTTGATACCAATCTTGAGGTATCTGCCACTTAAGGGGACTTTATAAATTAAAATAAAGTCTCCCCATTCTAGCCTATTGAGGCCCTTCACTACAATGAGGGAAAACAACTTTGGCTGTTTTACCTCACCGGGGCTTACAAAACTACTTCTATAAGATCCCTGCTCATAGTTACATGGCACCCAACCCTAAGAGCACATAGGGCACACCCTAGGGATGACGTATATGCAAAAATAAGGTTGTTTAAGGCTTTGTAACTACTTTTAATTCCAAAGTTGAGTGAGCCTCTTCAATCAGACCTGTTTCCTCACACCCATTTACCCACCTCTGCCTTACAGGATATATCTCCCAAGCAATGTTTTCATCTTAATGTGTTCATAGGATTACTCCTAGATACTTAAATGACGATTGACGATTTGTAGGTCCACCAATGGAAGTGGTTTCAATATTGCCCCTTTTAATGATGCTCTCAATTATCATTTTATATTTAGTGGGTTTCGGCTTGCTCTTATTTGTATTGTACTAGTAGCTTGTATCAGAAGTTGTGACAGTCAAACATTTTGTGAATTAAGAAGTCAGCATCAAGAAATATCAGAAACCTGCCCCCTTCCACCGGAGGGACATCTGGGCAGGCTTCTTGTATTTTAGTGTACACCTTATTAATTTACAAGTTCAACAACATTGGTGCAAATTGTCAACCTGGTTTAATGTCTAAACTGGTCACTAATTACTGTGCCCATTGATCCCATCTCGGACTTGGACACTGGAATTGGAGTAAAGGCCTTTTATGGCAATTTGTGTGTCCCACATCTTCATATGTGGGCGTCTTTAAAAAAAAACCTTGTGCCTGAGGCAGAGGCCTATGTTAATGATACTCCAGATATCATCGATAGGGTATGGAATGTGGATGCCCAAATAAATCATTTGATTGAATGCATAGAGTGGAGAATTATAGTATTGCATGCCATTCTGAACATTTTCTTAAGGTTGACCTGAAAGCCAAAAAATGTGGAGAAGATATTTAGTACTCCTTACAGAAAAAGCTCAGAACCATTGTTTTTATATACCCTTTCCTAAGCTGTGTAATGCATAACACTGATGTTGTGATTTTCAGAGTGTTATTTTCAACAGGTAATTTGGAACAAGCAAATGAAGAACTAAGAGCAGTAATAAAAAAAATATGGAAGAAAACAAGCATGAAGCTGCTCGATCAGGTTGTACCACCTGCAGGGGGTGAGTGTTTTTCTCTTTTGTAAACAGAAAAAAACATGATGTCCTGAAGAATTTAAAGTGCTTTACAACACTTAACTGTAGTATACATTCTGTAATAAATATAAAGCAGAATAAGTAGACAGATCTTAAGGGGTTTGATGGATAATACGTATTGGATATTAAAACCATGATCATTTCATCAGTTTGCAAGGACCGTTGCTCAATTTAAAATGAAAATAATGCATGCAACTAAGTCAGGGGAAACATGGACTGGTATTGTATTAAAAAAGATATCTAAATGGATCTATTTTCAATATTTAAGTTACTATGGCATTATAGCCTGCTGCCTAGAGTTATACGGCCGTTAAAGCACTCTGCTCGCAATAAATACCTGAGCTGCAGTTGAGGGCCTATAATGATTGAGAGGGCATTTAATACATGGTATAGCCACAGGTAAAAAGGCTATAATGCAGTCAGGACATTTCATCAAATGAGGGTAGAATGCTGTAAATTAAGCAGGGAGAAGTGAAAGACACACAATAAACTAATGGAGCAGAAGGCCTGTACAAGCCAATTATGGTTATTTGCTACTCAAGTGCCCTAAGTGGATTGCCCAATATTTCGGTGTTCTACTTGAATTAATATTTATTAACATCATGTATACCACATCTGTTCAGTGCGTCTCACGTGAATGATTTAAAACAATCTCTAGTAAATCTTCAAGTTACTTAACGTCAATATTCACTAAGATCATGTATATTCCAATATTTAAATTAATATGCACTAACAAATAAAGAGTTCTTCTGTTATGCTTATAGCTTAAATTACTGGCCCCTCCTCTTCAATTACACCTTACGTTTACCAGCAGAACCCCTTCTTCTCTACGACACTGTTGAGCAATTGGGTTATTTTACATTTCTAATGCTGAATAGCTAGCCTTTGCCTGTGAGCTCATTTTCTGTGACTTTACCATCATCCCATTGCAGTCCACTGATGTCAGGTATCTCCTTCTCCTTGCTCGATTTGTCTTCTTTGATGTGCGCCTCCCATGTCCACAGTCCCCTTCTTGATTTTCAACTATATGTGCAGGGTGCCCCTTGGTCGCTTATCCCCCAACTGCCTCGTATCCGTCAAAAGACACAGTCCCTATCCCAATTCACCTTCCCTGCCAACAAACACACTGTGTGCTTGAGGTTTATCAACCGAGACAAAGTTGCAAGGCTATCCCGTGCCTACTTCCCCTTTCAAAACTCGCTGACCTGTCTTACCCTCAGTGTCCCGTCCTCTTCCTCTATAGTCTATAGGATTCTGATTCATCCAGTGCTCTCTCTCACTCACCTTTGTCTTCTTTTATCTTCTCCTACTGCTTGTTTTTCTTCCCCACCCAATTCCTGCTTTTTAACTAAGGTCCAGTCCTAATTTCCTTTCACAGTCCTCTTTCCAAGTATCCTCCTCCCGATATTAAATTATTTGAAACAAGATAGCTGTTTACAATGGAGACTTTTATTCACAAGAAAAATCTGTTTTGATCTCCGTAATGTTGTACTGCACCCCATTATTCTTTCTGTTTTGTACATATGCAACAACAGTTGTTCAGTTGTTATGTTTCTTTTATCATCATGTGTATGTTTAAAGTTAATTATTTATAGGTAAATTAATAACCTTGCTTTTAATCTCTAATATGCTCAAGAAATTTGCGTGGATCAACCAGGTTTTAAAAGATCATCTAATATGAGTCATTAGGCTGATTCTGAAAAGCATAATAATATGTTTATTATGGTCCAATAATGCCATTTCGGGTTTCTGGTGACATTTACAAACCACAAGACCTACCTAAGCCACCTCAGTTGCATAATAGGACCACAATAGCATCCTGTCTTTTCTTTCTTCTAAAAGTATGTATTTATGTATTGCGGTGATTTTAGATTAACAGTTTAACTCATGTCTTGTTTTAAAAGTGCAGGATCGGAACACAACATCAGACATCTCTTTAGATGTACACTGTTTAGATGTAAAGAGTGCAGATGCATGGTAACTATTTGGTATTTTTTAGTTTAATGTACTTTTGTAGCCTTGCCACGTCTTTAAGGGATGCTCAGACTCAGGTTCATGAAGCAGAATCCGGATGCCAGGCGCGCGGGTGATGATGGAGGCTGAGCTCTGTGAAGGTGACCATATCTTCATTCCTAAGAAAGAGCATGATGGCTACCCTGCTCTACAGCATGATTCATGACTCAAGCAGCAGCATCAGCTTTATTGCTCGAGGGTGCAGCTATTATTTAAAGTGGTTGAATGCCCACTGGGAGCTAGGATGATGAAAAGCAAAGTCTAAAGCATCTGACTTTAAAACCTACAACTGATACTGCACATTTAAAACAATTGTTTGTTTTTGTTCCTTTGTTTTAACTGTATTCATTCAAAAATGCTTGCATGGCCTAGATTAACTGCTTGACTTCTTATAACCTTGTGCCTGAGCTTTTTTCTGCAGCCTATATTCCTTTAACTATCAGTCTCTCAGAATATTCTGAAGCAGTTCTGTTTTAGGGTGGTGGCATGGAACTAGTGTTGCCTCGTGCCAGCTGTATTCCCCGCCGTTTTTGAAATACAGATGCATGCTTCAGAATACAGACGCTACAGTAGACATGTCTGCATGAGTGATAGTCTTGCTTGGGTGTTTGTACTCAATGTGTTGCTCGCACAGAATCCCATTACCTCTTCACCAAAGACTGCCAATTCATCCTGACTAAGGCTAAGTGTAACTACGTTTTCTTGAGGGAGGATGACAGCCAGAGGTGTGTTCATGTGTATATTATACTCCTGTAATGCCATGGACGGGTTCTAGTAACATGACAAGCCATGAGACTGGAGGTCAGATGGTTGTTAGATGTCACCAGAACCCCTAACTAGCATTGCAGGACCATAATGCCCTGTTTACCTTATATGTAGTCTACAATACATGATACACTAGCAAATCATAAACAGGAGGATCCACAAACTACAAACTCCTCTGTACCTATCACCAGGACCCATACTGCTTGTAGCAGCACCTCTGCTAGTAATAGTAATACATTTGCTGGGGTTGCTGTTTTTGACACTTTTACCAATAGTACCACTGAAACTACAGGGACTACCACTGGTGTAACTGCTGTTAGCACTATTTCATCTACTGCTACCATCAGTTCAAGAACTACTAATAGTAGTCCATGCACTACCTGTGGTATTACTGGAAGTGGTTGTAGATGTGTGTCTTTTATTGAATGTGTTCTAATTATTTCAGAACCTCTAAATTAATGGCACAGAGTAATGATAACATGGCCGTAAATTATGTGATTTACTTCACAGTTGCGATGTTATTTCTGTGTATTATTATTATTGTTTTTAAAGTTAATTCGAATTGTAAACGAAAACTTACAAATCATGCATGTATGCTTACAAGTATGAAGTGTTGAATACATTCTAAATACTGCTTGTCATCATATAGACAAAGTAGTATTATTGGGAAATACTCCAAAGTAGGTCTTCTTCAAAAATAGCACAATCTAAAACTAGATAGCTCTCACAAGGTCATCCTCACACAGTAAGCATTAGAAAAATATTAAAACATGTATATAAAGGATTCTTTCGCTATAATCCTCGTAAATCATGCCAGCGTGAAAACAATGAGATCGATTACAATTTCTAAACTTTTGAATAAAACTCCCACCTTTAGCCCATGTAATAGCACCTTTACCTATGTGCTTAGTAAGAGGACTGATGCCCTGAGTCATGACCCACTCCCTAATCTTCCTCATCCTAGTTCTTACAGCGTGGGTTGTGTCCAGCAGATTTTCTAGGCACTTTATTAACCCTTTTATTACCTTTACTGTAATGTTGAGAGAGGAAAGGACTAAGAACCACTTCTTATCCTACTACTCTCACAAAAGCGGAACGCTAGCCAATTTCTTTCGTCTCTTGGTTTTTCGTACGTAGGCCATCATTCCAATTTGCCCAGAGCAGTAAGAGATATATGTTATTAAACGTGGTTGTTCTTTTGGTGCTGTGGTCCCTCATTCTGCTGTGCCCGAGCCAGCACAGGGACCTTTTACCGGAGTTTAAGCATTGGGTGACAGTGAACCTGCCTCAACACTTGTATGTTCTAACAATTTTTGGTCTGTTTTTCTACCTTCACTTTGCATTTTGGAAGTGATAGCCTTTGTTTGAATAGAGTTGAGGTGAATTCAGGCCCAAGCATGCTTTTAATGTCGCTCCTTTAGTTCTAAAGTCTGTTTGACCTGCCTAACAAGTTTGGAGTTGATTATGCCGCTTTTGCTTGCGCGCTTCTGGTCAGGATCCCTTGTACTGCAGCCTGTCCATCATAGAGGCAGTCTTTAAATCTTTCCAGCAGACAAAGAGAGATTGCCACTTGTTAACCACATTTTTCAGGTAGCTCTCTGTGTTGGTCGTGTTTGCTTATCTCCTGGCAGGCACTCATGTCCAAAGTTGAGCCACGTAGAGCATAAAGCATGCTCTAAAGCATCACCAGAGAGAGCCTGTCCTGTGGTTGCGATGGGTGAATTTTCCAGCAATGTTAAGAATTTTCAAGGTCTCTTCCAAGCAATGATCAATCAATCTATGGAGGCATCTTTTAAAGCAAGAGAAGGTCTTCCTTCTTCAGAGCAAGGCATATTTGAGGAATATCTGGACCCAGATAAAGAACCTCAGAGTGGTGAACAGAGAGGATGATACATTTAAGATTCTGATCTTTCTGAAGTCTTGCAACATTCAAAGGAAGAGATTTTCCTGAACCCAATGGGAAGGAGAAATAATATAACATATTTATACAGTACCAACACCAAGAACCTTATTCCCCACCTCCCTTTTTGCCAAACATTTTTTGTTTGTAAAGTTTGGTCACTCTGGTAATGGGTTGGGTTGCCTTTTCCAACATCCCCAATCCAGTGGGTATCATCATCAATTTATTTGGCATATCTGTCCATTGCTGTATCTCTTCTTGCGAGGAAGGATAGAAGGTCATTCTACAAGACGAACCAGTGCATTGTGGTTTGTATTTGTCAGAATTCACGGAAGGATATTTGTAGAATAGTCACATGTGCCTCTCCAAGTACCTTAATATTACATTACAACTTTGAATTGGTGAAGTTGCTTATTTTGGTTTGGTTCACGGGTGTTGAAAATAGTCCAAAACAGATAAATCTTCTTTATGTTTATTTCATAAGGTTACCAAATTAATTTTACTGGGTAAAGCATCACTTGTAGTTGTTTTGTTTGTGCCCTCAGAATATGAATCCACTGCAAAATATTCCCACGTTGTAAGGATTGGGATGAAGAAGATGAACAAACAGGTAGAGCTTGAATCGCTTGCCAACAGTCTTCATGACTCTGCGGCTTATTCTTCCTTATCACAGTCCTCAGTTTTCCCATTCTTCCTTTCTTCTTTGTGGGTGTATTTCAGGTTTATTTTTAGACCACTGACATTTTATCTTAGAAATTAGGAAGTGATGTGGTTTGCCTTTCTCTTTAGTGAGAGTGGTAGGCGGAGCAGTGGTTCTAGTCTAAGCTTTTCCTCTCAAGGTTATAGAAGAGATAAAATATTCGAATGGGAAAACTATGCTAGGAAGTGGCTGCATGAATTGAAGGGTACAACTCACATTGTAGTGACTGTGTCGAGGAAGACCTGGACTCAGAGCAAAGATACGTTCTTAAAGGTAATACAAGCATTTGTTGCAACACCACCCATGACACATATGACATTTCATTTATATATTTTAGTAATAAAAGTGACATTACCCTGTCATATCTATACACTATTAACCGGCATAGCAATAGTGGCCTAGAGCCTAATGCAAGCAAGCCAAACATTAAGTTACACATTCCTGAGGCTCGTGCAACTGCACCTATCATACTGATTATAACTACGCCTCTCACACTATTACAATATTGCACTGTTCTTTGCCCCTCTTCCTCACGTTTGGTAGATATTCCTTCTTCAATTGACATCATCAACGGGGTTGTAGCAGGTGATCCCAATCAATTAACTTCATGTCCTCTTTTAGACCAAGAAGAGTTTTCGTCTGGTAGAAAGAGATTTGGGTGTCTTCATTCTTCTCTGTGAATGAAAAGTCACACAATGTGTTGTCTATATATATATAGATAGAAAAGGATTTATAAAACCTAATCAATGTAACATTATACATAATTAACCCTCACCTTTCACCTCCCTCCACCCCTTCATCAGTGACTGAGGTAATCATCTGTATCTTCACCCAGGTGTCCGGCAAGGGGTATTTTCTCTGGCCAAATCATGACACTTCAAACATAAGATGATATTTTGTAATGTTGAGGGTCATGTGCTGATAGTGCATGAAGCTCACATTTCTGTAGCATATTTAATATTAAACACATTACTTACAAATAATAAACTGACTCACATGGTTTGTGTGTGTCTCCTGCTTTTTCACTCCTATGTCACAATATTTACAATAACCGACACATTTAATGTGAGCATAATTATTTTATTAGTAAGATTCTGGGAAGCTATTTCCTCTCATGTTGGCCTATACTGCTTTGAACACTAATTTACTTTTAAAAAACGTAGTTTCCCTTTTATGCAAAAACTTGGTAAGTTCCAGATGTAGGCAGTATTGTTACATTGTCATCATTGCTTGATGCACCCATTGCCTTGTTTTGCAAAATCAGATCTAAGTATTTAGGCCATTAATGAATATTTCTGACTTGGGAGAGATTTGTCTGATCTATTCATTTAGATGATGAGGTAACCGTGGGGAAGTTCTATGCCACCTTCCTGATACAGGACTACTTTAGGAAATTCAAGAAACGAAAAGAACAAGGACTGGTGGGGAAATACACTACAAAGAACACTACAATTGCTTTACAGGTGATTTTCTACTTAATCCTCTCACTAACAATTTTAAATGTATTTAAGATGCTAAGCAGGTGCCTTTTGACCATTAAGCATAATCAATGCTAGGACTCCATCATCTTGGGCGTCCTCCTAAACCTATTCTGCTTCGAAATGAAGGATGGTCATAGGTTTGTCATTTTAAGTCAAGGTAAGTGGAAAATGGTCTGTTTTTATCTTTGTCTGTTCACAACATGTCACAACAAATAGTTATAGATAACAACATTCATTTGGTGAGTGTTCAGTACACATGTAATCATTTTTAGGGATTTGACTGATGACATTGGGGGATGTTGTGGATTGATTGTTCTTAAAGGTCCATTTATATTTTAGTAGTGCATTATGACACCTTAAGTATAGAAATCATTCATGTGATGTATTTGGACGAAGGCTTTAATTGGCAGTTTGCAATATAAATCGAATTTTTGGAATATGCATACACTTGTATATGGTGTAGCTTGCTAATTCCTTTGGGAGAAGCCTCCTTCTCTTCTGTAAAGAACCTTTAAGTATTGATGGGTTGCAATTGCAATGTAAAGGGCACTTGACTGAATTGGATGTCACATGCCCCTTAATTTTCATCCTAATATCTATTGGCAACAGGAATGACAAAATCAAAGCAATTCTGCTTCCATATGTAATTTTTATATTACTGTTTGATAATCCAAGTTTTGTTAAATCTCTTTTTGACATTTCAGTCCAGATTGTTGGAAGAAGAGACATGTGGTGCACATATTGTTCCAAGGATTTGTCTAGGTCATGTGGGCTTCTTGTTACCCTTTAGCAGTGTCAAGACTGGAAAATGTGTATGCTCTGCTGTTCGTCTTATTATGATTTTAGAGGGTTTTTATTTCACAGCAGTCAGTTTTTTCTATATCATCAGCATTTTGAGTTATTTCGTGCGTACCACTCATGGTCCATCCAAAACCCAAATACGTTCCGTTATGACTAATCTTACTAACCTTTATTAGTAGATCACTAAAACAATGAATTTCAAGTCTGGCCAATGGTTGGGATGTATGATAAGAGTGTTGACTGCAAAAAAAGTAAAAACAACAGATGATGAACGGAATGCAGAGCAAATCAAACATTCACCCCAGTCACAGATCTGGGTTTAATCCATCAGTTCTTTTGTGTGCCGTGCCATGCCATTCCAGTTTGGACCCAGCCATATGCAAATCAGTCTTGACCCTGTTCACCATGGGAATCAAGAGGCAGGGGCGGCTGCCTCTTGAGGGCGGAAGGGGCCAGCAGCTTAACAAAAAGAGCGAACAGATGCTTGTAATATTTCACCATAGGTTGTTTATTTATTTTTTTGGTGTGAGGGATGGGTGCAGCCTTGCACATGTAACGGGAGACGAAGTCCTCGCCGTGGAGGCACAAGCCAGGCCAGTGACATCATAGTGATGGGTGAGGCAGGATTTCCCAGTAGATCTGCATTTGGGCATTTACTGTTGTGGCCCAGAGTGGGGTTAGCACAGCTCCATTGATGTAATGGGATAGGGGTGGAGCAGACAGAAGAGAACACGTTAATAGTGGGTGGGAACCACCTGCAGGTTCTGCCTACTCCATTTTCACCAACTGCTGGTTTGCTTTTCATTGTTAAGAGACAGAATAGAGGAGGAGTCTGGCATTCTCATTTTCAGTTTCTGTTATGCTTCAGAAGGGTTTAATAGCAAGCAGTTGCCTGGAGGGGCGCAGATAGGGAGCAGATGCACAAAGCCAAAGACAGATCTCTGGAGTGCCAGTGGAGATGTATTGAAGTTTTACAGCGTCTTGTGAGCCCACCTTGGCAATGCGCTGAACTCCAGTGCAAGGGTCACCACTGCTCTTTCCCCTTTTTAAAACCTTAGGTATTTTGCTTTATTATTCGCAGGTTGGTGGGCATTTATGTGGTTGGAAACTCTGCCTGTGTGAGTGTGCATCCTGTACAAAGTGTTGAGATCCCATTGGTCTCTCACCACAAACACTTTCACTGTACTGGTGTCACGTACAGAATAGCATGATTAAAAGTAAAATGTGTATTCAGTCTAACAATAGCTGCAAGTCTAATTAACAGGGCTTATAAATGAATGGATGAATGAGTGAAAGGGTGGATGTTATGACGGATGAGAGAAAGGGAGGAAGAATTAATACATGGATGGATAAATGAGTGAATGGGTGGATGGGTGGATGAGTGAAAGGATGGCTGGATGATGAGAGAAAGGATGGATGATGAGTGAAAGGGTAGATGGATAGATGGATGAGTGGATGGATGAGTGAATGGCTGGATGGAGGGACGGGTTGAAAGGGTGAATGGATGAGTGAAAGGATGGATGTAACAATGGATAATTGAAAGAATGGATGAATAAGTGAAAGGGAGGGTAGATGGATGGCTGGATAAAAGGGTGGACCGATTTATGAGTGAAAAGGTGAATGGATGGATGAATGAGTGGAAGGATGGGTGGGTGAGTGAAAGCGTGGATGGATGAGTGAAAGGGTAAATGGTTGGATGGCTAAGTGGATACATGGTGGAAGAGTGGATGGATGGATGAATGAAAGGTTAGATGGCTCAGTGAAAGGGTGACTAGATGAGTGAAAGGGAGGATGGATGTTGGAGTAAAAGGATGGATGGATGGAGTGAAAGGAATGGATTGATGAGCGAAAGGATAGCTAAACGGATGATTGAAAGGACGAACGGATGATGGATGGAAGAGATGTATAAGTGAAAAGATGGATGACTCAGTGAAAGGATGGATGGATGACTATGCTTGATGGATAGGTTTGAAGATGTAGGTATAGGGATGGACATGGATGGGTGGACGGATGGACAGTGACGCAACCGAGACAGACTGAATGTTGGATGTAAAACGGAATGGATGATAGAGCATAAGGGCAAAATGGTGGATATCAGCGAGTGGATGGAAGAATGTAAGGATGAATGGAAAGATGCTTGGATTTGTGCTTCTTCATTCATGACAAGTTGACCATGAACAGCTGGTGACTAAAGTCACTTCTACGTGCTTTGCTGTTCTTAGATGGCTACAAAAGATCATCTGGCTAATTTCTCCTACAGCCCAGAGGACCGTAATCCAAGCCCCGATTTTATCAAGATAAGATTAAGAAATATACTCTATCTAGGCACTGATAACACAACAACTCACTGCCTACAGATAGTTCAAAATGCGGCTGCCAGACTACTTTTTCATCTACCCAAACCAGCCTCAGTTTCTCACCTGCTCCAGGAACTCACTGGCTTAGGGTTCCGAAACGCATTTAGTTTATGGCACCCTGTTATATGTTCAAAATCAAACAAGGCGTGGGACCACGCTACATTCAGGAACTGGTGAGACCGTATCAGCCCACACATGCTCTTTGATCCTCTTCTTGTTCATTGTACCAAGGTTCCATCTATCCTGCATTGAAGGATGCTCTCTTTCTTACCTTGGTCCTAAATTGTGAAATGTTGTTCCAGAAGCTTTGAAGAATTGTAATTCATTACTGACTTTTGTCGAGGCTGGAAGACCTGGCTTTTTAAAAATAATTGATCACTACACCCTACCTACCTTCTGCTGTGCACCAGGAAAGTCCTTCAGGTAGCTGTGTGCATTATAAAAATCATAACCTAAACTAAGCTTGAATGGAAGAGACAAGTAAGCTCTTCTGAGGAGGGTTGCCATGACTTGCTTCACTTGCTTGGTGCCATAAGCTTTGGTTCAAAGTAGAAGGTATTTATGACCTTGCTCCACAGTGTATTGCTGTGCACATAAATAGTGAGCATTTTGTGTCACCAATAAACTGTGCCCATTTTCCTGCACCTGTTCAGTTGCTAAGACTGCTCATGTGCAGTACCAAAAGATCAGGACTGAATTCAGGCAGAGCATTTAACACGGTGCTGTGCTGCTGGTCTGCCTTCAGATGCAGAAGAACTGTGTGTGGTTCTATGAATTAAATTCCATTATGTCAAACAAATTGCGTGTGGCAAATTAGCAGATCACCGCTACAGCTTTATGGTACACAGAGTACAAATATATCTATGGAGCTGTTGGTTAAAATTGAGATAATATGTGAGTGTCATTAAAAATAATGAGATTGCAGATTACGATTGAGATGCATTAGGAGAGCTGTGTGTAAGAGAAGCAATCCATATTGAAACCACTACACACCTATATTCCACTGCCACAGGTGTTCAAAGCCCTGACAGATAAAATTCAGTGTATCCTGGAAATCGTGCCTGATGGAGGACTGAGTAAGATACCAACTGGAAGTCTGCACAATGTGGCACTGGGCTGGACAGCTTCACTTCAAGTCCTATAGCAAGTGCAGTTAAAATTGGACTGTAAAATACATTATTTCACACAATGTTTAACAACTTTTCAAGGAGTTAACCCCCTCACATCATCAAACCTCCCTTAATATAGGTTGGTGGGATTGTTCCTTCACTGCAATCCATATTTGGGCCCTGCCAAGGATGCAAGTGGGTGGTGCCAGTGGTGATTTGGGCTTAAACAATTTGGGCACCTGCACTAATTTTGTTTTAACAAATTAAGCACTGGATATTGTATTATTTATCAGCAATTTATTTACTTTTAAGACAATCCTCTGTCCCCACTGAATGAGCTAGTGCAGTCATCATGCACTGCTAATTTTGTAAAAGTAAACCACCCATGACTAAAGGGACAATCCCACCACCAGTTGATGGATGTTTTATAGTTGCTGCAGTCGCCTACTTTAAATGTAAAATATGCACTGGCTCAAGAATGAAAGGGAAAGTGCAGCTGAGTGCTGTTTTCAGGTCCGTAATGGGAAGTCTAAGCACAGGTGTGAGTAACAAAAGCAGAATAGTGTAAAGATATGCATGTTTTTCATTTAACAGAGATATGGAAGGTTTACAACCCACCACTTTCAAACTTCACCACTGGAAGGCTGTGATGGTTTGTAGATGATGTAACTGGTTTTGAAGATGGTGCATGCCAGCAGGGGAAGTCAGAGTTCTTTTAGATGATATGGGAGTGATCTGGGAGGACTTGATGTACAGCATTGCCACTGTCCAAATCCAAGGCTGTGAGGGCATGAGAAGCAGTTCTGAAGACATGAAGGGATGGTTTCACTATCTTCAGTAGAGAGAAGTGGTATGAGGCCATCTTGGTTTTCTTAGTGATGTGGTCCTTGAGGGCGAGGTTAGTGTCCATGTTGAAACCGAGTGACATGGCATTGCATGAAAGCTGAGTTCAAATCTATCCTGGTTCATGTTGTTAAGCTAGGTTGTGTGCTATTTTTGCATATTGCTCTTGGCAAATATCAGACATAGAGGTTTGTATGAGGTGCAGTTGATGTTTAGCCATTAGATGTCTAGAGCAGAAGAGAGTTTCCCTTTTGTGTCTTTGGTGTATTGATGAATTTTGATGCCGTCACCAGTAAGTAAAGTCCCAAGAAATCCACATAGAGGTTGAAAATTATAAGGGCAATTTGGAATCGTGAAGGAATCCCCAGATGAAAGAGATATCCAGGGACCTCAAGATGCCCATGTGAATGAACTGGAGTTGGTTGGATAGGTGGAGAACCAATACAGGAAGTTGCTAGTGAATCCAATTTGAGATTTCGAGGTGTGGAGGAGGGATGGTCAGTGGTATCAAAGGACACTGAGGAGTGCAGAAATATCAGGAGGCAGTGGTGTGCTCAGGAGGGTATCATCTATGATTTGTAATGTAGCTGTCTTGATACTGCAGCATGATCTGATGCTGGTTTGGAGGTCCTGAAGGAGATGCATGGCAATTATGTGATCCTGATGCTATATGTAGACTGTTTTTTCATAAAGATGAGTGATGAACTGGTAATTGGCAAGGTGGCTAGGGACGAGTGCAAGTTTCTTCAGTAATGGGAGGATTTTGCCTGTCTTAAGAGCTTCAAGGTAGACAATTTGAGCAAGCACATTATTGACAGTGATGAATAAGAAGTGAGAGAACTACTCCAAAGAGGGCTTTGATGAATGAAGAGAGAAAGACATTATTTTCATAGTTGAGTTGAGAGAGGGAGGTGAGACTGTTGGTGAGGTCTCCGAGAGACATTAGTGTGAGAGATGACTATTTTGGGATGCAGTATGGCGGCGTTGGTGTCAGAGGGAAAGCAGGCTTGATATTGTCATAGATGATTTAGAATCTCCTGTAGTTTTTATTTTTTTTATTTTCAAAGAATAGGTTGATGACTTTGCCCTTTCCCATGGACTGTGTAATAGGAGAGTTAGCCAGGGGGGGTGATAAATTGTCTTGAAGAGTGTTCAGCTTCATCTATGGTGTTGGTGTGGTGTTTGGCTTTGGCTGATTTGATGTGTATGTTAAGGCAAAAGCTTAAGTAGCAGATGTACTTGGGGGGTTCTGTTTTTTCTTCCATTTTCCTTTGTGTCTGCAGGCAAAGCATTTATTATCCCCGAATGTCTCTGGAGAATGAAGGTTGGTCAAGGATTTGGTCTGATCTTGCTTCTTTTATTTACAGCGTGGGTGTTCACAAGATATTCCAGAAATGAGTTGACACTCATTTAGAATTGTAATACAGTCAGCCATGGAGGTGGCAGGGCAAAAGATGAGTTTGAGCTTTAGTCTTTGAAGAATCTGTAGATTTGTTGCTCTCTCTTGGGGTGACGTCAATGTGTTGCTTGGAAGCTAAGTAGCGTTATGGGATGGAAAGGGGTCAGTCCATTCAGAGGCCTGGGAGGCTTGCATTGGGTGTTTGGTAATGTTGTGAACATGAGGAGGAGGATGCGGCCTTTTGAGTGTGTTGGTTGAGTGACATGATGTTCCACATTGTGTGAGATGATGAGGCTAAGGAGGGTGTCTCTTGTTTGTTTGATGCTTTAGTTATCTGGGAGGTTGAAGTCACCAAGTTGGTGGTATAGCAATGTCGGATGGATAAAGTGTTGAGGACACTATTAATTTGTCTCTGAAGTACTTTTCTGAGCATGAGGCCGGTAGATGAGTTGGAAGGTGGACGACTGAGTTGCAGAAAATGAGAAGTGCAGATTAGGAGCTCCATGCAGTTGAAAGTCCCTTGCTTTCTGGTGTTGCAGGACCTGGATGTATTATGGATGACAGCAAGACCTCCTTCCTTAATATAAGCATGGTTCACATGCTGGATGCTGTAGCATGTGAGAACAAGAGAGTGTTCCCAAATGCTCCAGAAACTGAGCGTGATCCATATTTCTTTGATAAGGATTGTGATAAGTGAAGAGGGTTAGGATGTCTGGAGGCTAGAGTTTTGAGTGTGTGTTGACAAGCTTTGGATGGAATGTGTATTTGGTAATTTGAGAGTATTTGGTGGTTAGACGGATCTGTGTGACATATGGGTCTGTGTGTTGTGGTCAAGGATGCTGTCAGAGTGCATGCATGGTCTTGTCTGGGTGTAGTTGTGGGGATGGAGGAGGAGGGTGGGCGAGGCACATGATGAGATCATACATTGGAGGTGTTTGCCATTGCTGCAGTGAAACAAGGTTTCACTCCCAAGACCTTTCCTGGCCCTAGCGAGTCCAAACAATTAATTCACTTGACTGTCTCCACCCTGTGCTGTGGGTGCCCATGAGGAGCTGATTGAAGTAAGGAAGAGACAAAACATGGTGTCATTTCCTGTAGCAATTGATTCTGGTTACCTCTCTCCTAAAACCTTCTCAGACTTTGAAAGTGTTCTGCTCAATACCACTAAGATCCCTTTCTATTCCCTGTCTCTGGTACAGGGATCTATATGATGAAGAAGCTATGAAGCTGTTTTCCAGGTTTTAATTAGTTGATGAATTACTATCACACTGGAGCTACACTGTTAAGGTTCATTTTCAAGCCATTAAACACATCTGTTTCATAATCCCTTTTAATGATGAGCCAGTGTTGAAAGTCACAGCTGATTGTAAATGTCATGCCCCTTTTAATTTAAGAGCTATGTGTCTAGATTAAATCACATCCAGTATTAAATCTTCAATGCTGTTCAGGGGACTCATACCTTCAGAGTAATTAAGGAGTACAATAAAATATTGCCTCCATATATTTAGAATACAATGAACCATTCTTTTGAAGAAGTCACTATTTCTACTATACTAGCTTGGGTCAAATCACTCCTGGAAAAAGGGTTCTCAGAGGTCCTTGACTCCTGCAATTACCATCTCATTTCTTGGAGAGCTCAGCTAACCTTTTGTCCTCCAGGTTCTCGGCCCTGTTAGAAATGGGGTCTTTGGTTGGCAGTCAGGTTGCCCCCTGTCCAAGCAAGGACCCTCACTCTAGTCAGGGTAAAGGAGAATCACCCTCAGTTAACCTCTGCTACCCCCTTGGTTGCTTGGCATGAGCAGGCAAGCTTAACTTCAGAGTGCTAAGTGTAAAGTATTTGTACCAACACTCACAGTAACATAATGAAAACACTACAAAATGACACAACACAGGTTTAGAAAAATAGACAATATTTATCTAAACAAAAAAAGACCAAAACGACAAAAATCCAACACACACAAGTCAAGTTATTAATTAAAACGCAAAAAGAGTCTCAAATCCCTTTGTAAACAGGTAAAACACTGTTAGCGTTGAAAACTACCTGGGTAGCATCAAAATAACACACATGGGCGAGTGAGCATCGAAAAAGGTAAGCAGTGCGTCTATTTCTCACCCGCAAGCGAGCTCGTGTGTCGTTTCTCCTTCTCCGGTTGGGTCGGTGTGCGTCATTTTTCCTCCCCACAGGGTAGCGATGCTTCGATCCAGGCAGCACTCGGGTCCGGGCAGGCATTGTGTCGTTTTTCCGCAACCAGCAAGGTTTGCCTCGAAAATCCTGCCGCACGGTCTCAGCAAAACCGTGCAATGTGGGTTGTGACGTTAACAGCCTCTGTAAGGGGGTGTGAGCGCCGTTCTTCCAGCTCGGGCGTCGATTTTTCTGCCACAAAGCCAGAGGCATGTTGGTTTTCAGCCGTGTCTCGTCAGTTGGGTCGACTTTTTCCCCGCACGGCGGTCTGTGCGTGAATTTTAAGTCTTGGTCTGCCAGCTTCACCTTCCAAGGCCCCAGGAACTGGATAGGGCACCACTTGGCAGGGCAGGAATCTCAGCAGAGAGTCCAGGTGCTGGCAGGAGAAGTCTTTGATGACCCTGGGACTTCAACAACAGGAGGCAAGCTCAGGACAAGCCCTTGGAGATTTCTTCACAAGCAGGAAGCCACACAAAGTCCAGTCTTTGTCATCTTGCACAGGCAGAAGCAGCAACTGCAGGATAGCTCCACAACGCACAGTCTCAGGCAGGGCATAACTTCTCCTCAGCTCTTCAGCTTTTCTCCAGGCAGAGGTTCCACTTGATGTCCAGAAGTGATCTAAAGTCTGTGGTTTTGGGTGCCCTTCTTACACCTATTTTGCCCTTTGAAGTAGGCTTACTTCAAAGGAAAGTTTCTCTTGTTTGTAAAATCCTGCCTTGCCCAGGCCAGGCCCCAGACACACACCAGGGGGTTGGAGACTGCATTGTGTGGGGGCAGGCACAGCCCTTTCAGGTGTGAGTGACCACTCCTCCCCACCCTCCTAGCACAAATGGCTCATCAGGGTATGCAGACTACGCCCGAGCTCCCTTTGTGTCATTGTCTAGAGAGAGGTGCAAACAACCCAACTGTCAAACTGACCCAGACAGGGAATCCACAAACAGGCAGATTCACAGAAATGGTTTAAGCAAGACAATGCCCACTTTCTAAAAGTGGCTTTTGAAAACACACAATCTTAAAACCAACTGTACTAAAAGATGTATTTTTAAATTGTGAGCTCACAGACCCCAAGCCCCACATGTCTATCTGCTCCCAAATGGAATCTACGCTTAAAATCATTTTTAAAGGTAGCCCCCATGTTAACCTATTAGAGAGATGGGCCTTGCAACAGTGAAAACCGAATTTGGCAGTATTTCACTGTCAGGACATATAAAACACATTAGTATATGTCCTACCTTAAACATACACTCCACCCTGCCAATGGGGCTACCTAGGGCCTACCTTAGGGGTGTCGAACATGTAAGAAAGAGGAAGATTTAGGCCTGGTAGGTGGGTACACTTGCCAAGTCGAATTGGCAGTTTAAAACTGCACACACAGACACTGCAGTGGCAGGTTTGAGCCACGTTTACAGAGCTACTTATGTGGGTGGCACAACCAGTGCTGCAGGCCCACTAGTTGCATTTGATTTACAGGCCCTGGGCACCTCTAGTGCACTGTACTAGGGACTTAACAGTAAATCAAATATGCCAGTCATGGAAAGCCAATTACATACACATTTTGTACAGGAGCACTTACACTTTAGCACTGGATAGCAGTAGTAAAGTGCCCAGAGTAACAAAAACAGCAAAAATAGAGTCTAGAACACATCAACAATCTGGGAAACAGAGGCAAAAAGTTAGGGGAAACCACGCCAAGGATGAAAAGTCTAACAGGCCCCTTCACTTACAATTTGATTTTTAATATTCATTGGCTTCTTTAGATCCCACAGAAAAGATGGATAACTTTCAACCCTTTGGGGTAATTAAGTAGTGCAATAAAGTACTGGCTATTTATAATCGGAGTATGGCGAGCCATTCTTTTGAAGAAGGCATTGTTCCTGCTATACTAAAGGAAGCTTGGCTCACACCACTACTTTAAACAAATTGAATGTTTGTGACCCCTCCAATCAAGTGGAAGCAAATAGTATTCTTGAAGAGAGACGGTTGTACTTTTGTCCACTCTCAGATAATAGTAGGTCAGTAATTAGCTGACACAATGATAGTAAGCAGATGAATTCCACGGGGTTTCTTTTTTTCTCCGCTTCTTTTTATCATCTATATTCATCCAAAGCATCAGCTGCTGCCTAACATGAAACTCATTTTTCAGAATTACACTGATGACACTCAAGTAGTGTTCTCTAAGAATCATTGTGTGACTAAACAAAAAGTTCACAGAGGATAAACTAGATCAGGTTAATTCTAAATGCACCCAGAATGGAATTTCTGTTATGGATTCCTGACTACTGGTTGAAAAATTGTAGAAATATCCACTGCACTTTTTAAGTATGTTCCGGTGAGGTTGAGGTGAAAGACAAGGATGAGGTAAAAGGACTTGCCTGTTTTCAATTACTAGGCTCTCTGTGGGTCATCAAGTAAATCAGATTGTACCTTCCTTGAACTACCACTTAAAACTTTTACACAATATTCAACACCTTATCCGAGGAGCATTGTGTAAGAGTAGTTATCAGTTCTAAGATTAATTATGGAAATGGAGATCCTGCATAACCTACATTGGATTTAGGTGCCATCCAGGATTAAGATTAAGACATTAACTTGGATCTACACAATTTTATCTGTATTGCTTCTTATTATATGAAAAAAGAATTCTATTTGCTCTGCTTTAGTAGGATGTTAAGGCTAATTGATAAATGTATGTTAGTGCTGCCCAACAACATGAGGAAAAAGGCAGGTGGTAAACTTTTCGGCCAAGACAAGTTCCTCGAGGAACTCCTTACCATAGGTAATCAGATATTTTCATCACTTATCTCCAATCTGAAAGTTTTAAAAACTAACCTGCTAAGACAGCTGGTATGATCTCTTGCTAGAGCCTAATTGCCCTTTTGTGGGTTTTAGTGCTTTATTAATTCTCAATTGTGGAGATTAATTCTGAGGAATAAAGTTCACTTTTCTGCATTCTTCTTTTAAAGATGTTTTTTGCTGAAAAACAGTGATGGCATTTTACATATGGGTACTGGTGAACGTAGTGATATCACTTCCTGTGGAGGTGTATGCTGGGGAACCTATGTTGAAAGGCTTACCTGGTGTTCATAGATCAACAGGTATATAAAGAGTTTGCATAATACATGACCCTTGCCAACAGGCAAATACCTTGGGAAGGCTATTTATAACTAAAACAGTGCTTGTCTATGTGCATTTTTCTCAGTATTCAATCCTGGATGTCAGAGAGCTTCCTCTCCCTAAATAAAAAAAACAAATGTATCCTTGTTGATCCCAAGTTCAACAATTCTTTTAACTCATATGTGATACACTATTTATAAATCCCTAACTTCTCCCCATCATTCTTCTACAATTTCTTTGCTTTGGATCCCCCTACACAACTCTATATTCATTATCTCACACTTTAACCATCTCATAAGCAGCTAATTTATACCTGTGCAAGTTGATGAAGATCAAGTTACATATGTCACCATCTCTTCTAAAATTGGCAGTCCTTGCTGTGGTTCTATTAGGTCTGGAGTTTGGTAATGCTGCTGTTGCGAACATCTCTCAATCTCCGCTCCTGCCACTGAAAACTGTGCTGCTTGCAGCAGTCAAACTTGCAAAAAATACATTCAACCGTGTTCCTCCTGCCCTTACTCCCGTGAGGCCAAATAAGGGCCAGACTGGATTGTCTGGCCTACAAAGCTGTTCTTGTCAACTCTCAGCCATACCTCTCTGGCCTTATCAAATGGCCGGGTAAATATAAAACTTTCTTCTTGAGTCACACTGTTTGAAAACTGCTCACCCTCAACATCAGTCCTTTTCATGATCAGCCTCTTTTCCTTGGAACTACCTCCTGATGGCTGACTTAAGAATGAAACCCACACTGATGTATTTCCACAAGCACCTAAATCTCATCTATTTAGACTATTTGTTTCATTAAACCTTAGTCCTTTTGTTAACCTTACTTTTATACTCAATCTTGGCCCTCCACTTTTCTCTCCCACTTGGCTCCTCCTTGCTTCCATTACTGTTTCTTCATCCATTATATATGCTCCTCCATTTTCCACTCTGTCTCATTCCCCTTTCTATCTCCATGCTTCTCTTTCATATCTCACTTCCACTACACCTTCCTCAGCTTTTCTACTTCATAGTTCTTTCTCCACCTAAGTATTCGTTTTCCTTCCCCTTTCCCACTTCTTCCTCTGTTCTTACTCCCCTCAAACCTCCCTTCTCTCCTCTCTCTCTCCCTCACTTGTCCCTCTCAGATACTTCACCTTCCTCGCTCTAGACTTCCTGCTCACTACGCTTTGTTCTCTCTCTCTTCTCATCCCTTCCCCCTCAGACCTACCTCTCCCATTTTGTTCTCACTGACTTTCACTACTCCTCCCTCAGCCTTTACTTCACTTACTTTCTATCCCTTTCTCCTGCTCTTTATTCCTCACTTCCCATTGCTCCTGCTTGTCTATCTCCCTCCCGCACCTTCTGCATCCTCCAAGTTCTCTCCTATTCTTTTCTTCTATCTGGTTCTGATGCCCTTTTTTCTGGTTCTCATTCTCTTGTTCTTCATAATGATGTAGCTATTAAACCTTCTATGACTGTTCCATTAACCATTTAGTATGTGTTATCTTAATGACCATTACAACACTGCTGCTGTATGTGAAACACCCTCTTACATCTTTGTGCCTTGCCATTATAAAACAAAAAAACCTGTAATATAAGTAAATAAATAAATATTCCATGTCAGATTAAACCAAGCCAACCTGAGTTTTCCCTTGCTTTACCAGTGGTCATTTCTGATCATTATGTAACGTTAAAGGTTAGGTCTGGTTGTTCAACTATGCATAGTTAGGGCCATATTTGTTCTGGCCCCTCTGCCATGATCTGATTTGATTCTGCAAAGCTGTCTCATTGTCCTTTGTGCCGTCATGCTATGTTGCCATTCCATTTTCTGATGGCTAACACCATCCCCTTTTGCCAAAATTAATCTGAAGAAACCACTGTGCACATATATAGGATTGCACAACCCAAGTTCCTAGAAATACCAGGTTACCTCTCGTTGATTAAAGTAAAAAATAAAAAACAGTAAGATATAGGTACAGGGAAAGGAAATGCAGTCAAATAAATAAAATCAGAGAGAGGTCTACTTTCCCTGTTGCTCACCTTTAGTTAGAAGTAAATACCATGAGTAATCTCTAAAAAATGATTTTAAGAATATTTTGCATTTTCAGGTTACTTTAAAAAAAGCATATGTTTACTATGAGGATATAGAAAATGATGAATAGCCATCATACATGGCTTCTGCAAATGGCTATCTGTAATGTTGCTTGGGCGTTTATGATGTATGTATATGTAGTAGATAAGGGTAGTATTTGCAACAAGCAGCATGGCGCAGACTCGAAACCCTGCTATTCTCTACTAGGATGGACCTTCATCTCAAATTGAGGATGAAAACAGAAAATCATTAACATTGCATTGAAAGTAAAGCAGATGTTTTCCATAGTAATGAAAAAGAGAAATAGATTGCAAACAAAGAAGGTTTATTAGCAAATTAGTAAAGTTACAATCTCCAATCGAATCAATTAGACATTAATCTAAATTCACCTGAATATAGCATATGTAAATATAATCCAAGTTGTACAGTTACTTATGCGACTATGGCATTATTAAAGACAATATATGCAAATCAATGCAAAGTCTTGTTTTCATAAAGGAAACTACCTAATGCTATGCTAAGGGTGCGGGCAGGTGGGAAGATCAAAAGCAGCAGCTGTCAGCAAATATAGTATTGAAAGAAGAACTACATAAAAGTTCCAGTTAGAATAGGGAGGAACATACTTGCTCTCAAGAGTATATCTATGAGCAGAAAAATTAGGAGCATTGGTCTCAAGAGGAGGAAAAGTAAGTCAGTTTGCAAAAAGTGGACAAGGGCAAGTGATCTAACTAACAAACTTCATACAGTAAAAACATAAATGCCATCTGAATTAAACATTCTTCACGTTCTCATCGGGCAGAAACCAATTAAAATCCAGAGTTCTCTCAGTACTTGGTACTTGGTGTTGGGCACCTCACAAATAATACAATGACAATGCCTTCTCTCATTGCAACCTTCATGATATTCCACAAAGGAGCCTTCACCTCCTCAGTTCCTCATCCCGTGCAGGTGCTAAAGTCACTGCCCAAATCAACTAATTGCTACTCTTCAACCTGAGCTAACAAAGAATAATACTTCTTAATGAGCACATGGTGGATGTGATGTCTGACACTGAAAAATGAGTTAAGCACAGCAAACAGAAATGCAACCTTTATTTCAAACATAAAATAAAGCACGTAGGCCTACTCATTCCAATGTTACATTGCATATATACTAATCAAAGTTAATCAAAAATGTGATTCATTCAGTCTGATAAACCTGACTATGAAATAACATAAAAATAATATGTTAAAATAATATGTAAATAATATGCAGAAATAATGAATAAATCATGAAGACTGTAATTGTGTTGATTATAAGTTAATATATGATTAAGCACAAATTAGTGATGATAACAGTGCATTACCAAACTGCCACCCCCATCAATGGCTCTGGGAATCATCATATAAAACATGACTATTTTCCATTTTCATTATTTTCCCCTTTCAAAAACCTTCCACTGACTACTGCTGCTTATATCTAAGTCCCTCCAACTTCTTTAGCTCATTATATACATAACACTAGTTCCTCCATTTCTATTCCCCCTTGTGCTGATGTCTCTCTCTCCTGTTGTCCTGAATTCTTTCCTCCTTAAAATCAAACAAATCACACAAACACCAATAATCAATATTGATCTTTGTTTTTGTTTGACACATGCTTTATTCGATCAGTCAATCATCAAAGCGAAAATACAATAACAATAAATAAGGATAAAACCAGTAATAGTAAAAAAATGGTATAAAAACATGAATAGAAATTGTGGAACATAGGTTACAAACATACTATGATTAGAAGGATTCTCAGTACACATAGTACACATAATATAATTTCGGCCCTTTTCCTGTGATCCTTGTAAGGTAAGAGAGTGAAGAATAAAAATAAGGCTCTAATTTAAGACACAGACTTTACAATGGAATTTCGTATTCGCCATGCTGCTAATAAATATTTGCTGACAGCAAGTATTAAAACCGTGGAATGGTGGCTTTTTAAAATCCTCAAAGCGGAGGCACAATCTCTTATCCCCATATCGCGGCAGATATGACAAATCCACTTAGACCTGGGAAGAGAGTAAGCAGGGCAAAAAAACATAAAGTGCTCAACCGTTTCTGATTTTGCGTCACAGGCTGGGCATGTACTTGTATCTGTTTTTGTGCCCCATCTGCACATCAATGCCTTCAGTGGCAGTGACCCAAAACGGAATCTGGCATATAAACTTTTACCAAGGATGTCAGGAATATTGTCTAGGTAGGGTTCAAATTGTGGATACCATTTAAAATCTGTAAAATGATTTGTTAAAGTGCCATGAGTTTTATGAGTAATAAGGTCATTATGTACATAGGACCAATATATGCGTTTTAGCGCAATAGAATGAGCCTTTTCTAGTTTATGGGGTTCCTCCCAAAAGTGGCTGAGGCCAAGTTTGTTAAACCAACTGGATACATGTTTAACCCAGGGAATAGAAGTTGAATTGGGGCACATTAGCAGATCGTGGAGTGAGGTCTTGTAAACGTCTAGTTCGGGGTTAGTCCATAGTCATATCCAATATAATAATGGTCTTAAGGTGATTAGATCGGCTATGCGTCTCAGGCCTAAGTCTAAGAACAGAGGTGACAGTGGAGTACTAGAAGGACAAGCACACAGTGACCTCGCAAAATTATTCTCACTAATAGTGAGCCTGTTACAGTCAGAAAAACCCCAGACCTCTGCTCCGTATGCGGCAGCGCCCTGTGCTCTAGCTATATAGATCTTAATTGCCGGGGAGACAGTTTTTGCTGTCGTGCCCCTGTAAAAGCGCAGGATTGAAGCCGCACCATGCTGCAAACGACCCACACTTTTATTGATCTGTTCTCCCCAATTTAGATTATCAGCAATCCTTACACCCAGGTAATCAATGGAGGATACTTTATCCAGGAGGTTTCCTTCTAAAAGGATAGTGCATTTCTTCCGCACTCCTGAGCGGAACGCCATTAGCTTGGTCTTTTTATGGTTTAGCTCTAGGCCGCAGTCGCAACAGAAGGAGTTAAATCTATTAATAAGAGTTTGGAGGCCCATGGGAGATTTAGAAATAAGGAGAGAGTCATCGGCAAAGAGAAGGATTGGAATTTTTTGAGCGCATAGGGTGGGGGCATCATTCTGGCACGTCATTAAAATCTGTACAACCTCGTTAATAAAAATAGAAAATAAAAATGGTGCCAATACGCAACCCTGGCGAACACCCCTATTTATGGGGATTTTGTCCGTTAATTCGCCTAGGTTCCCCCATCTCACCTGCGCGTATGTATCCTCATGTAACCGCTTTAAAAGTTGGATTAGATTGGCCGGAGTCCCTACTTTTTTTAACACTTCCCACAACTTTTCCCTCGGGACCAGGTCAAATGCTGATCTCAAGTCGACAAAGGCAATGTATAGTGGTTGTTTGGCAAGGGCTGTGTACTTCCAGTACAGAATGGCCAGTCTAAAAACCTGGTCCACTGTACTGGTCTTTGAACGAAATCCAGCTTGAAGAGGGGAAAGAATATTCTGGTCTTTGGCCCAATTGGTTAATCTACCTAGGAGTTGTTTGGCAAATATTTTTTGGATGTTGTCAATTAAACTGATTGGTCTGTAATTTGTCGGGTGGTTTACGTCACCCTTTTTGTGGATGGGGATAATTTCTGCTCCCTTCCATGTCATGGGAATCTGCCCCCCTTCGGCAATTTTATTAGACAGTGTATTAATATACCAAGTCCAAACTATTGGTTCTGATGAATAAAGATCCCCCGGAATTTTGTCTGGACCTGGGGCTTTCCCAAGTTTTAGGGAACCGATAGCATTGGCTGTTTCTTTAATGGTAAAGGAGATGTGGCTCTTAAGACCCTGTGTTCCCCCTACAAGAGGAACTGGGCCACAATACTCGTCAGGGGTAGATGAAAAATCTTGACCTACTTCCCCTGTAGTTAAGATTGTGGGAGTTTCAATTTCCCTATATAAGCCGGAGAAATGGTCGACCCATTTCTCTGGCTGTATGTGGCTTATCACACCGATCCTACCCTCTTTCTCTCGTTTGCCTAACAATTCCCAAAACAGTTTATTATTGTTAGATTGAGTAGCATCCACTAAACTCTGCCAAGTTGTGTCTTCCCAGTTTTTTTTTGCTCGGGTGATAGATTCTTTGTAAGAGCATCTAGCTAATAATATTTCCCTATGTGTTCCATTCAAGAGGGCACCTTTGAGTCCTTTCTTGGCCACATGACAGGACTCATCAAACCATATGTTAGCGGTAGCTCCTTGATGTCTTGCCCCAACCTTCCTATGGAATATACGTTGTAATCTTGTGATCATGTTTTCATGTATGGTTAGGAAGGGGATATCATTGGAATCGTGATCTTTGTATGGGGCTAGGATATCTACAAAGGCCTGATAAATCTCGCGTAGCAGGTAAGGGTTTGACTGGACCTTTGGCCACCTGACCTTTGTGGATGTGATGTTCATGGTAGAAATAGAGACCAGGGTAGTTTGTTTGTTTGAAGTCCTACCAAACACATCACCTGACATAGAAAGTAGCAAGGGATGATGGTCACTTTCAGTTCTAACGTCCACCTTCATATCATCCAGAAAGGGCCACAGTCTCACGTCCACTAGGAAGTAATCGATTACGCTTGTAATTGGGCCACGTTTGAAGGTGGGTGCAGTATCCAGGTCAGAGGGCATACGGCCGTTGCATGCCCTGAGACCATGTTTCAAACAAAGGGATGCCAGTTGGATAGCTACATGGGAATTAACACAGTTATTGACGCCAGTCAACTGGGCAATCCCCCATGTTTCATCTTCATCCTCTGTGAGACCAGTTAGTATCGCGGAAGGTTCAAAGGTGCAGTTTACATCCCCTGCTATTATTAAGTAAGAGGTTGATTGCAGGGCATCTAGAAAATCAAGGAGCTGTTTTAGGACTGGTGACTCAACCCCTCGCGAAACCGAGCGGGCGTAAATATTGACAAATGTTATGGTGAAGTCCTATTGGAACGTAATTTGTAGCCCCATCAAGTCTGGGCTATCAAACTTTAAGGTCTTGTATGTGCACTGTACTGTTTTATTTACTAGCATCAAAAGTCCTCCTTTAGCTCTGCCCGTCAATTTTGTCGAGGGTTGAGCAGCCACGTTAAAGGAAAGAAACCCGTCTAGGGTAGTCGGCTCTTTGGACCATGTTTCCTGAAAAAGACATAAGTCTTGGGTATTGATATACGAGCACCAGTCATTATCATCTAGTTTCCTCCCAAGGCCTGCTAGATTCCATGTCATGATTGATATGCCTTTTTTCTCAAGGACCGGGGTTGGTGGCTGTAGGTTCAGCCTCTCGGGAGTCGACTCTATATCAATAGGACCGTCAGAAATCGTCGGACTGAGATCCGTTAGACTAGTGCCGGGAATTGGTCCATGGACTGTTGCCAGTCATGCTGGGTTAGACCGAATATTATTGGCGTGCCTGGACTGTTTGCTGATTGAGTTGTTACATAAATAGTCAGAAGTTTGTAACTGGCCTTCCGTTTCCGGTGCTATCTCTAAGGTGATGTGCCCCCTTTTTTGTTCCATGAGGTGAAGAGTTCGATCATTAAACAGAACAAGGTTTTCTGCCAGGAATCTGTTATGGAACTCAATTGAAATTACGTCATATATTGATCCTAAGGGACACCACCGCTTAGTGTTACAAATATCTGAACGTATAACTGATAGGCAGTTCCTTTGGTGTCGTAGCCAGTAGATTACTTTGTTAGCCCTAGACTCATGGTCCTCACTGAGTCCAGGGGGCAGTTTCAGGACTTGTTTCAAGAAGAGAGTTTTAGTTCCTGGCTTGAGGCATTGGAGTTTTGGCAGTTGGACTGGTTCATAAGATGACCTCTGAAGGGAGGGGGCGTTAGGATAACCAGGAGCATATTTGGGAGCGAATGGGTCGTTGTCATTAGGAATAGCTTTGGATCTCCTAAGTGGGGGATAGTCAGTCTGTTTGCAGCTCTTTGCTGGCGGATAATTTGTGGACTCTAGGGGGGGTTTGTTAATGGCAGTGTGATTTCCCATAGTATCCCCCTCATCTAATGGTCTTTTGCGATGTCGACTCGCCTGTGTGATGTTGAATTCTGGGCATGTTGCATCCCCATCTGGCCCAACCCGATTTGGCTTCTCTTTTTGATGATCGTTAACCTGGCCCCCCTGTGCAAGCTGAGTTGTTAGTATTGGATCTGACATGGTGTGGCCTGTATTTGCCTCTTCATCCCTGTGATTGCACTTGCATCCACACTCTAAGCTCTCTCTGAAGCATTTGGCCATTTGTAGAACCAGTGATCTAACTTCTTCTATTCTCTGAAGTATAAGGGCATTACTAGGCTCGGTTGCAGGATGCATTAAGTGTGAGACAGCGACTTGTTTCGGGGTACACTGAATAATTTCTTTGTTGGTATCATCTGATATTATATCAAAAACTCTAGGAGTTTCATCATCCTCGGCTAGGGCCTCAAACCGGTTCCTACAAGGAATATTCGGGATCAGGTTGAACGCAGGACTCAGTGGTATGGCAGGATTTGGAATGTCGCCCACTGTTCCCACATGGGGAGATCCGCTCCTGTGCACCAGTGCTTTAGTTGTGTTTGTTGTAGCATTTGAGGGAGGGACGGATAGCAGGGGTGTTGTTGGTAGGATTGCACTGTTTCTACTCAACCCTGAGTCCAGATCTTGATCCTTTGACCTTTTCTTAAAATAGTCTTGTATCTTCCCTGGTGGAACTAGGGCATTTTTTCCGAGGGAGGCACAGTTATGGTTAGACGAACAGTTTAAAATTGCCTCAACCTCCTCAAACAACTGATCTATCTCCTCAAAGGTTTTTTTTGGCTTAGTGACCGCTTTAGCAGTGCGCTTCCTCTGCTTTTTACTATCTGTTAAAGGACCTAGTGAGTCAGCAGCTTTCCTTTTCCCCATGGTGCCTGTAAGGTTATAAAAACCTGAAATATAGTAGTTAGCTTACTTGGTGTATTTTGGGCAGTAGATGAAAGAGAGTGGGCCCAGCCCGGCCTCTTCCGGACGAAGACGGGCGCAGGACGGGCCCGCCCTTGGCCCGGGCTTCGCCCGGGCGCTGCCCGCGCGGGTCCCGCGCTGCGGGAGCGCGAGAATGATTTAAAGGGCTCCTGCCCTATTGCCTGGCTCTCCTCCGGCCTCCCGCAGTGACAGCGCTTCCCGCGACGGCGGGAGCGCGAGAATGATTTAAAGGGCTCCTGCCCTATTGCCTGGCTCTCCTCCGGCCTCCCGCAGTGACAGCGCTTCCCGCGACGGCGGGAGCGCGAGAATGATTTAAAGGGCTCCTGCCCTATTGCCTGGCTCTCCTCCGGCCTCCCGCAGTGACAGCGCTTCCCGCGACGGCGGGAGCGCGAGAAAGATTTAAAGGGCTCCTGCCCTATTGCCTGGCTCTCCTCCGGCCTCCCGCAGTGACAGCGCTTCCCGCGACGGCGGGAGCGCGAGAATGATTTACAGGGCTCCTGCCCTATTGCCTGGCTCTCCTCCGGCCTCCCGCAGTGACAGCGCTTCCCGGAAAATATTGATCTTTAAATGGCACCTACTATGAAGTTCACTAAGCCACAACTTAAGACTGAAAGACATAAAAGCCTTTTCCAATTGCTTCCCAAGCACCTGTCTCTTCCAACATATTTAACAGATATAAACAGACCTGTAATATATTTCCTATGCTGGATGATCTCCTCGCTCTTACTTACTACTTAAGTGCATCATTGCTGGACTCTCAAAAATTTGCAAACTCCACCCTCTTTTCTAAGCAAAATGTCTAATTCAAGTCTGTTTTAAAGAACCATGGCTTTCATTGCTACTAATTCTGAATATGTGGCACGTAATGCACCTGTGGTGTCAGCTATCAGCCTATCAATTAAGGTACACAGATTTGTAATTTTCACGTTATTCAGAACCACACCCACATAAGGAATCATAGCGGTAAATAGATCACCCACTACTTGTGATGTACTACGAAGAAATATCCCATGTACAACTCTACTCTGGCCTCCTAATTTCTGTATGATATACCTTTAGAATCACTAAACCCATGTAAGAACTACCCGCCCAGTTAGATTGAAGCAAAATATAAGCTTTAGTCCCACGCATATAATAAACTCCAGGCACTGCAGATTCTCTTCCAACCAAAATACAGTCATTTTTAACTTCTACTGCCTGCACACATTTACTCCTCCTATCTCTAGTGGATTCCTAACCAATGGTTTCTGTTAGAAATGGGGTCTTTGGTTGGCAGTCAGATTACCCCCTGTCCAAGCAAGGACCCTCACCTTTGATCATGGAGGTTTCTCAAAAACAGTCTCTTGATCATCAGTCTCATGTATTCTCAGGTCAGCTTTGCTCTCAACAAAGGTCGCCCATTCAGAAGCTGAGTATCTTTGACTATGTACCATGTTCTCTGTGATCTCTAGACTACTGGCTGTTCAAGATGCCTGGCACTAGGCTCACTGGTCTCTTTCTTCTCATTGATGACGTCTGGGATGCATTTTTCAGACACAGAACTCTTCGTTTCTCTCATTTCTGTGACCACTTTAGATTTCTTGGACCCCCTTTGGTCACACCGCTTGTACCTTCTCCAAGCTCAGAGTCTGCACTTACACAGCTTATTCAGTTTGGGTCACAGTTGCTACACAAGGCTTATTCACCGGAGGTCCTTCACCTGTCTCTGGCTGACTTTGAGACCTTTGAGCACACACCTTGTCTTCACTAAGCACTCAGGTTGCACTGAATTCAGCCTTTGCACATTAGTAGTGGACGTCCCCCTGTTTTCTACAGCTTGTCTCACTCTTCTAGTTTGGGAGGCATGTGCCCAGTTTCAAAGGCCTCTGCATTTAACAGCAGTATTTGTGATCAAGATTACTTGGTAGGTGTCATCTCATCTAGAATCCAAGAAGAACTTCCTCAAATGCTTTTTCACCAAGACCTAAGTGCGGGGACTGAGGTCATGGCACTGCCTCGGTCTTGGAACTGGAGTCATTGATTTTATCTGATAAGAGATAGAATGCACCACATCACCCAGACCTTTGTAGTAGCCTTGAACCACGTCATCTGTAATATTCATTAGGGCAGTTCCAGGCACAGCACGGAGTTTCAAGGCTTACCCATGGTCATTTTGTGGGGGGACAGTCATGTCCTCTGATCTGGAATGCTTCTCAGACTCATCAACACCAATGGAAGAGCATCAGGCTGTTTTAGAGATGTGGTTGCACACACCTTAACAAGACGAGATTTCAACCTCCCATTAATTTGTTGTACAATACTTTAAGCCTCAAAGTGGTAACTACAGTGACACCTTTGATACACCTGCAAAGCTTCATATCAAAATATCATCCCCTCATTCTTGAAGTGACTGCCACAATCTAATTGAAGAGAAACCAAGATCCCAAAATGAGGGATCAACTCTCTCAGCAGCAATCCACCAAGAACACCAAGAAATAATGAAGCCCATTACACACTGGCATCTCAACAAAGCAGAGCTCCATGTGATTAAAGAGAACACATGATTTTCCTCTGTGGCTAGAGGGGACTGGGATTCACCTGCCTGCATTCAGCTTTTTTCATGTAACACACCTGTGACCTAACTCAGCTGCCATTACATAGAATCTAGGATTGAACCAATTTGTGTGAAAGAGGCGTACCATAGCTTCTCAATCTATATGGGTAGCACCATGAAAATATTGTGCGATGGTGAGCAACATTGAATCAGACAACACAGGATGACCATCTGCAGAAAGACAGATGTAATTCTCCATTTTAGTACACTCTTCTTTGGCCAACCTCTCCTGTTCACATCCTGGCATCTCTTTCTTAAACCTCTTCACCTCTTCCCACATATCAGCTATAGTGAGCAAACGATTTAAGGAAGTGTCATGTTCTGATTCATTAGAATATTCACCATTGAAGGTGTAACTCCCAAGAGCGCAATACCTGGGTATCTTATCCCCATACCCATTCCCTGCAGTTACCATATCATTTCAGCTCTTGTGTGCTGGACAGTTCAAATCAGACACCTCAACCTGCTTCTCAAACATCTCAAGGAGTTTCATGACATAGTGCCCATTACAGATGGGGTAGCCAGATGAAGGTTTGAAACTCCTCTGGCACCACAACTATCCAAAGTTATGGTCCATACCAAACCTGCACTGACCATCAGTGTAGATGGTGATTCTTAAATTGTCAGAGACCCAGCAGGCTGTAGTAGGTCAGCCATCTGTGCAGAGGTTATAATGTGCAATCAGAAGGCTTACACTACACCTTCTAACGTGCAGCTGGCATATGGTGCTTTCAAAATCCTGCTGTGGTCTCTCATGCAAGAGACATCCACAGACAGCATGTGCAATCAGAAGGCATACACTACACCTTCTAAGGTGCAGCTTGCATATGGTGCTTTCAAAATCCTGCTGTGGTCTCTCAAGCAAGAGACATCCACAGACAGCATATAATCAGGATTTTCCAGAGGGGCATCTTGAATGTCGGGTCTTGGGTTGGTACATAACTTAGTAACATCCTGACAGTCTTGGTATACCCAATCATCATTTTTATCAACAACAGGCAATGGTAACGATGTAGCAGGATTAAAACGTGAGCATCCTGCAGCAAGAGTGATTTGCTTGAACTTGCTAAGGTGACTATTGGTAATGTGCTGAGTCCGAGTACGGGTTAACAAGATCTCCACGGAATGGGCCACCATCACTTTAAGGGGATATCCCATTACAATATCTTCACATTTTAAAATCCCGCCACCAACTGCAGCCATTGCCTTTAAACAACCATGTAAGCTGTAGCCACTGGTCAAAAGCTGGCTGAAAAATAAGCAACAGGTCACTTTAGGGTGCCATGCATCTGGGTCAAAACTGACATGGAGCACTCTTCCCTTTCAGAACAATAAAGGATAAAACACTTTTCATAGTCTGCCATTCTTAGAGCCGGGACTGTTCAGAGGCTTTCAGCTTGAGAAATGCTTTTTCATAATCGTTGTCCCATGGTAGGGGATCTGACAAGTCTTTGGGTGTAAGCCTCTGTAGAGGCTTGGCCACTAAGAAAAAGTTGGGAATCCACTGATGGCAGTAGCCTACCATTCCCATGAACATCCTGACTTCTCTCTGTATTTTGGGAGGGCTCATCTGCAAAATGGTAGAAAATGTATCTTGAGAAAATTTCCTTGCTCCTTTTTCATTGTGATGTCCCAAGTACAGGACTTCCCTCTGTCCATTTCTGGCTAGGTGATTCAGTATGCTATGGTACCTTGCCTGCATGCCTCTGGCATTGTCGACACCACCAACAGGTCATCGATATACTTGATCAGGACTGAATAACTCAGCAACCTTAGGGTATCCAGATTAATTTTTAAAGATCTGGTTAAAGATTGAGTGGCTCTCTGTATACCCTTGAGGAGCTCAGCACCATGCTAGAACTCAAGTACAGATGCAAAAAGGAGCTGACTTTCTTTGTGTAAGGGAATGGAAAAAGACACTTGATACAAGTTGATGACTGTGAACCACTCATCATCACAAGGGATCTGAAACAGTATTACAGCTGGG
Source organism: Pleurodeles waltl (assembly GCF_031143425.1). Classification (NCBI taxonomy): domain Eukaryota; kingdom Metazoa; phylum Chordata; class Amphibia; order Caudata; family Salamandridae; genus Pleurodeles; species Pleurodeles waltl. Next base: position 141,064,581 of record NC_090448.1, read on the forward strand.
GTCTGTACCTCAGAACAAAATGGGATGACAATAATATTATTCTTTCACGGGTCTTGAATGACCTGCCACTCTTTATTAGATTTCTGCATCCCCATGATCTGGGTATTACAGGGACTTCCCAGGATCTCTTTTAAAATGCATTGTTCTAGCATGAGTTCGATCACGGGGTGATTCCTGTCACCGCCTCTGGCAAGAGGTTGTAAGAGGATGTTTGAGGAAATTCAGCATTTTGTTTGAGGGTCATTTTAAGGGTTCAGTTCCTTTGATCAAACCAATGTCTGTGCCAGTATAATTCCCAGACTACCCCTCTTACAGAAACCATTATGTCAGGTGGCAAATCTTCCTTTGAAACTGCGAGGAATAACCCAACAAGGGATTTCTGAGTACTGAATTCAAAATCAGCATCTACATCATGAGTTTGAAGCGCAACATCATTTGGGGTATAATAGATCACATAATTGATCTTGCACAAAGGTCTCTCCCTCAAAGACTCACAGGACTTGTATCACAGGCAGCAAACTGATGGTCTTCTTTAAAGGGACCAATTTTCACAGGACTTGTACTGTAACAGGATTGACTATCTGCTTATTGACAACACCTACAACTTGAATTTCTCCCAAGAGGGGTAGGTATGGGACCTCTACCGTGGTACAGTAGAACAGGTAGCACCAATGTCAGTGAGAAAGGCCAAAGTATGGGCCATTCACTTCTGCTTCACTTCTGCTTTCACAGATGGACCACTGTGGTCTACATCTAAGGGTAAGCCAAATACGTAATCCTCCTGCACTCTCAGACACCATCATTATGATTGATCTGACCCTGGGTCTTCAAAGTTGTTGAAGACTGGAGACTGTTGGAAAGTATCTGAATATGCAAAGGGGTTCTGTGGGACTCGGGCACTGGAACTAAACCTCGGACTGTTCAAGTTATGATGCATCAATGGGGCTTGGGACATGTTAGGGTTAGGCGGATCTTGGCAGTTGCACATTTTGAGCTGGTATAATGTCAGTGTTAGGCCCTTGCCATAAAACTGTATCCGATTTGGATTGATTGGCGGTCACATTTCTGATGGCACAGTTTATTACAATAATGGCACAGCATTGTTTTTTTTCAGCATAGCTATATCCATTCCCCAATTTGGGTCAAAAGGCATCCCTCATCCTCTGCCAAGTGGGGCACTATTCCCATCCTGCATCATCTGATACCACTTTGATATCCAACTCCCTGCATTCCATTTCCACCACCAGACCCAATGCCATAAATCACCAGTTACGGACCATTCTGAAATCCTTTCTGAGCTAATTTTGTCTGAGCCAACATTAATTTCTTCTTAGTTTTCTTTTGTCTGGCTTCAGATCATCACTAAAGTAATTTGTGTACCCCAGGATTTCATCTAAGGCTTGGACTGACATCAAATCACATTCTGCTGGCTATATGTACATTTCTATGTGTGCAAACCTAGAATGAAATGGGACACAATATTTCTGAGATCTCTCATTCAGGCTTTTTAACTACACCATGCTGGTGAAAAAACCTGCATAAGCCTTTCTTATTAAGCATTCACTGCCTATTTAGGCTCTTGTGTGGTCCTCACGATTTTCAACCAATCAGTCTCTTTCAGGAAAACCTTAGTTTTCAAAAAGTGAATAGTCTAAAGTAACTTCTCCATAACCGCAGAAAACGGAGCAATCATTACAATATCCCTCTGGAGGTCTGAGGCAGCCTTTGTACAGCTACCTTATACTCAGCCCACAAATCCCTTGGAATGACAGTGGCAAAGAAGATAATCTGAGAGAGACTTCTAGCTGCAGATTCCATACCTTAGACTATTCCCCAGCCATCAGATCGGATCCTGAATTTTTTTAGCAATGCCCTTGTGTGCTGATAGGCGGCATTGGTCAGCTTTTCGTGAAGTAGCTGGCACCGTCCATGCTACGAGTGACATGGTTGGTGCCTATATAGGCACAACTTCAGCGTACTGACCTCAGTTCCTTCTTTACTGCGCCATCAGCATGGATTTGGACAAGCTCTCCAGAGTCACTTTTCGACTGGATTGTATCAACATTTTGTCAACGACAAGTGTGCCTTTATGCCATTTTTTGAGGCTGTCCCAGAAAAAATCCAAGGGTTCAAGTCTTGTGGAGCCTGTCATCAATAGATGTCAGTGACGAACCCCCACTTGGTGTGTCTGTGGTGTCTGGAAAAGACCATGACTGTGTTGTGTGAAGAGTGTACGACCTTGAATCCCAAGGGCATCTGTGAGCAGGCCATGATGCTCTTGGCCACTCGCCATGCAACTTTGTGCTGCTCCAGGTCTCATTTGTGTGGGTGGTGTCTTGACTGCTCTCAGAGTTGCTCCTGTCAGTCCTTGTCGCACTCCCAGACTTCTCCAGGTTTGTCCCATAAGAGAAAGTCCAAAGGTGAAAGCTCTCTTCGACTTTCCCACTTCACTCCCATTCTTCTGATGAAGTGAGAGAACATCACCACAAATCAAGGCCCTCCTCTTCAAACAGTCCCAGTCACCACTTCATCCACCCCTCAGTCGGCTGACGGAGTACCACTTTGTGCTCTTGCGGCAGGAAATTCTGACCCTTCTGACCAAAGGAGCCATCTAGAGGATGCCAACATCAAAAGTAGGCCATAGTTGCTATTCCTGCTACTTTCTGGTGCCGAACAAGGATGAAGGCTTTGGTCCTGTCTTAGACCTCCAACCTCTCAATTACTTCTTTAAAAAGGAATACTTCACAATGCTCAACCTGGTTTAGGTCTTATCTGCTCTCAACCCTGGAAACTGGATGATAGTGTTGGACTTTCAAGGTGCTTCTTTCCACATCCCCATCCTGCCTGCTCAGTCACACTAACTGCAGTTCAGGGTGGGCCACAAGCATTATTAGTTCACTGGGCCTCCCTTTGTCCTTATCAGTACTGCTCGGGTGTTCACCAAGGTGATGGCAGTGGTTGCAGCACTTCTCCAGAGGTCAGGGGCTCCAGTGTTCACCTTAGTGGTTGGCTGTTGAAGTTGGACACGCCCCAGGCAGTTGTCTCCCACCTCCAGACTATGGTGGACCTCCTGCACTCACTAGAGTTCACTATCAGTGTGTTGAAGTGACACCCAATTCCCTCTCAGACACTTCCTTTCATCCGAGCTGTTCTGGATAGAGTGCAGTTTTGGGCTTATGCTCCGGAACAGCAAGTCCAGTATATTCAGGCTATGATACTGATTTTTCAGTCTCTATCCTGGGTTTTAGTGAGACAGGCACTGCAGCTGCTTATCCTCATCGCGTCCTGCATCCTGTTGGTAAAACATGCCATTTGGCATATCTCGGCTCTGCAGTGGGGCTTGAAGACCCAGTGGGCACAGCATCAGGGAAATCTCTCCGACCTGGTCTGGAGGGAACTTCAAAAGACCTGCAGTGGTGGTGCAAGGACCACGATTGGATCTGTGGAAGACCTCTTTGTCTTCCCCACCCAGAGCTCATAGTGGTGACCGATGCTTCACTCCTGGGTTGGAGCGGCCACCAGGGAGAGGTGGAGATCAAAGAACTTTGGTCTCTGGCAGAGACTCAGCTTCATATCAACCTGTTGAAACGGAGAGTGATCTGACTTGCATTGAAAGTCTTTCTTCCTTCCATCACGTAAAGGCTTGTTTAGGTGTTCACAGACAAAACCACTGCCATGTATTGTTACAACAAGTAGGACGGGTGGGGTTGTGGACCTTATGTCATGAGGCTCTGCATCTCTGGACATGGCTGGAACATCAGAATATATTCCTAGTGGTTCAAGAATTTGACAGGCTCTCTCAACACCAGAGCAGACAAACTCAGCTGTCAATGCCTGGCAGATAAATGGTGTCTCCATCTGGAAGTGGTGCAAGGTCTCTTTCAAGATTGGGGACACTCTTGGTAAGTTCTAGAACCAAGAACTTGTGATGTCAATTCTTCTGCATGCTAGAGTTTCCAAGGCAGCTTTTGCCCTGAGACACATTTTGTCATGATTGGAACTAAGGACTCCTATACACCTTTCCTCCGATCCCACTCCTGCCCAGACTTCTCAAGAAAATCAAAAACGACTGGTCCCAAGTCATCCTATTGACTCAGGGCTGGGCATGGAGAGTATAGTACCCTGAACTCCTGAGGATGGCCATCTGTCCTCCAGTTAGGCTGCCTCTTCAGAAGGATCTTCTGTATCACCAGCAGGGCACCTGAATCTGAAAACGTTTTGCCTTCACGCATAAAGATTAAGCGGTGACAGTTGACAGCTTTCAACCTTCCGCCTGAAGTCTGCAATGGTACCTGTTACAGCAAAAGGACAGGGTACTGCAATCAAACCTAGCTACTCTCCACCTTCCTGCATGGTGATTTACTGGTGACAGTTGAGGGTGTTTCATCTCCCTCCAGGAGTCTGTGATGTTATTCTGGCAGCCAGACGTTCCTCCACTAAAACTAAAGGTTTGTGGTTTGGTGTACATCTAAACTGGTTGATCCTCTTGTACCCTTGTCTGAAGTTCTCTTGTTTCTTCTATTCCTGGCCTGGCATGGCTTTGGGCACAGTTCAGGGATATCTGTTCGTCATTTCTGCCTTTCTATAGTTGTCATACTAACCTTCACTGTTCAAGTCACCTGTTGTGACTAGATGTCCTAAAGGTTTACAGTATGTGTTTCCTCCTACACCCTTCCTTATGCCAAAATGGGACACTTAAATCTAGTCCCCACTTTTCCCATGTGTTCACCTTTTGAACTGATGCACTATTGCCCTCTTCGGCTCCTCACTATCAAAACTGTCTCCCTTGTAGCCATAACATCTGCAGGGAGAGATTGCTTTGGTATCTATTCTAAGGGAAATCATTTTCATGTAAAAGGCTCTATCAAATGAGCAAGTTACATTTGGGAACTTCTTATCTGGTAGAGATTCTATATAGCTGCAGATTCCTACCCGGCCCTTCCATCCTTCATGTCCTGCAATTTGTCTTTCCATGTGAAAGAAATCTTTCAGGACCTCACTTTGGCACACTAGTCATTCATCCCCAACTTGGCTCCATGCTTCTTGTGTGGAAAAACAGTCAAGAATTGAGGCCAGTGAGCTGGGGTGCCACCTTTATAGGCACCACGCTCATCACTTCAGGAGCGTACAATGCCAATGACGCAATGTGGACCTAACTGATGCCACTTACCTGCATGCAAGGGGATTACTCAAAAATTCTAGATCCAGTCTGACACCTGGGGAATATTCTAAGGTAAGGAATCTGTGGGTAGATCTCTACTACGTAAGGCATTACCAAAGGTAAGTAACTTGTTCTTCAGATCTTCCCAAAGTACCTTTTAAATTTTCACAAACCTGTCAACTTGAGTTTACCACTGATCAGAACTTCAACTTTGGAAAATGATTCGCAAATGTAAAAACATAACCATGACTCGAAGGCACGTGTGCATAAGCTCCTCCTTGTACTTCCGTCGGTGGATAGGCTTTGACCTCAGAATCATTCCTACTCCCAGCCACTTCTGTCTCCCTTCGTCATCTTTTTTTTTTTTCTTTTTCAGAGCCCATCTGTTTTAAACTTCTATGTGTTGCTCTACAATGGAATTCCCTCAACAGTAGTTTTAACACAGGAGTTTGTATGTTATTGACTGTATCTTCAGTCATGAACATTCTGAAAGTTTTCCCTAGAGTCGCACTTTTAGAAATATGAATCCCACGTCCTATAGCTATCCCCTTAAGATCCTCATGTGTTACACAAACATGTCTAGCAGCTTCCTTACAAAGAAACAAACATTCTTCCTCATTATGCCTGTCAATAAATCCTAAGTAAAGGGTTCCCTTAAAGATTTGTTCCAACTCTACCTTCACCCTAACTACATCTAGCATTATTAGAGGAGTGTTGGTCATTTATGACTGCGACTCAGGGCTATCAATCTCTGTAGTCGCTACACTCACAACAAGAGTTGCTCCAATTTGAGTCCTGGATCCCATCTCTGCAAAGGTATCAATCCCTGATACAACAGTGGTTGTGCTAATTGTAGGGGCAACAGAAGTTGTAACAACAATAACATTCTCTTGCGTCATTGTGGTTATAGGTGGTAGAGGGACCAGAAGAATTTGCTAGGGAGCTGGAAGTGGAATACCTGCTAATTGTGGATCTGGAAGTTGAGCAAGACTGAAATGCTGCGATAAAAGAGTTCCAGGCACTCCCACATCAAGGAGGCTCTGATCGCCAAGCGCATTAACAGTGCTGATGGAACCACATTAAACGGGAGCTTTTTGAAAACCAATAAATCATTCAAAATGTCATCACTGGAGTCCCTATCAATCCCTTTATCATTGTCTACTTTGGTGTCACCCCCACCTTGTGCTTTCTTCTTCCTCATTTTCCTAGTGGCAGTACAGGATAGTTCTTAACGCTCTAAATCATCTCTGTCCTCCATCCTACTTTTCTTATATCCAGCTCTAACCATCCTCTTGGCTTTATTCTGATATTTCTCCTTCCCATATGCTGCACAGTCCCATGCATTTAAGGCTTCATATTGGGCTCGTTTAGATGGGGGGTTCATTTCTTATATTGGTCGTTGTTAGACTTTTCATCCTTGGCGTGGACTCCCTTAACTTTTTTGCCTCTGTTTACCAGGTTGTTGATGTATGCTGGACTCTGATTTTTCTGTTTTTGTTACTCTGGCCACTTTACCACTGCTAACCAGTGCTAAAGTGCAAGTGCTCCTTTACAAAATGTGTATGTAATTGGCTTATCCATGATTGGCATATTTGATTTATCACTAGGTCCCTAGTACAGTGCACTAGAGGTGCCCAGGGCCTGTAAATCAAATGCTACTAGTGGGCCTGCAGCACTGACTGTGCCACCCACATATGTAGCTCTGTAATCATGTCTCAGACCTGCCACTGCAGTGTCTGTGTGTGCAGTTTTAAACTGTAAATTCGACTTGGAAATTGTACCAACTTGCCAGGCCTAAACCTTCCCTTTTCTTACATATAAGACACTCCTAAGGTAGGCCCTAGGTAGCCCCAAGGGAAGGGTTCAGTGTATGGTTAAGGTAACACATATAGGCCCTAATTCTAACCTTGGCGGACGGCGGAGGCCGTCCGCCAAGGTACCGCCGTCAGAACACCGCACTGCGGTCGAAAGACCGCTGCGGTGATTCTGACATTTGCCCTGGGCTGGCAGGGGGCCGCCAAAAGGCCGCCCGCCAGCCCAGGGCAAATCAACCTTCCCACTAGGCGGAGCCGGCGGAGTGGGAAGGTGCGACGGGTGCAGTTGCACCCGTTGCGTATTTCAGTGTCTGCTAGGCAGACACTGAAATACTTTGTGGGGCCCTTTACGGGGGCCCCGCGGCACCCCCTACCGCCATCCTGTTCCTGGCGGGCGAACCGCCAGGAACAGGATGGCGGTAGGGGGTGTCAGAATCCCCCATGGCGGCGCAGCAAGCTGCGCCGCCATGGGGGATTCTAAGGGCAGCGGTAAACCGGCGGGAGACCGCCGGTTTACCCTTTCTGGCCGCGGCTGAACCGCCGCGGTCAGAATGCCCTGCGGGGCACCGCCGGCCTGTCGCCGGTGCTCCCGCCGACCCTGGCCCCGGCGGTCTTAGACCGCCTGGGTCAGAATGACCCCCATAGTAATGTGTTTTATATGTCCTGACAATGAAATACTGCTAAATTCACTTTTCACTGTTGCAAGGCCTGCCCCTCTCATAGGTTAACATTGGGGCTACCTTTAAATATGATTAAAGTGTAGATTCCCTTTGGGAGCGGATGGACATGTGGAGTTTGGGATCTCTGAGCTCACAATTTAAAAATACATCTTTTAGTAAAGTTGATTTTAAGATTGTGTGTTTAAAAATGCCATTTTTACAAAGTGAGCATTTTCTTGCTTATACCATTTCTGTGACTCTGTCTGTTTGTGGATTCCCTGTCTGGGTCAGTTTGACAGTTGGGCTTGTTGCAACTCATACTAGACAGTGACACAAAGGGAGCTGGGGCGTAGCCTGCATATCCTGATCAGTCATCCGTGCTGAGAGGGAGGGGAGGAGTGGTCACTTATACCTGAAAGGGCTGTTCCTGCCCTCACACAGTGCAGTCTCCAACCCCCTGGTGAGTGTCTGGGGCCTGGCCTGGGCAAGGCAGGATTTCACAATCAAGAGAGACTTTGCTTTGAATTAGGCCTACTTCAAAGGAGAAAATAGGTATAAGAAGGGCACTCAAAACCACAGTCTTTAGAACACTTCTGGAAACCAAGAGGAACCTCTGTCTGGAGAAGAGCTGAAGAAGAAGAGCTGCCCTGCCTGTGACTGTGCTTTGTGGAGCTGTCCTACAGTTGCTGCTTCTGCCATGTAGGAGGGCAAAGACTGGACTTTGTGTGTCTTCTATCTTGTGAAGATCTCCAAGGGTTTGATTTAGAGCTTGCCTCCTGTTGTTTGAAGTCTCAGGGACAGCAAAGACTTCTCTCTTCCAGCACCTGGAGTCTCTGTAGAGACTCCTACTCTGCCAAGTGGGGCCCATCCAGTCCCTGGGACCCTGAAAGGAGAAGCTGGCAGCCTAAAAGTAAGAAATCTGCGTACATAACGCCATGCGTGAAAAAGATCGACGTGACTCTGATCTGCGGCTGGAAAATCGACATGCCGCCGGCTTCGCAGCTGAAAATCTACACTTGCCCGCAACGCGACCAGAAGATCAACTCACAGAGCTGGGGAAATGACACACAGCATCGCTGACGGAGGCTGGTGAGATCGCAACTCGCGCTGCGTGGTTTTTGGATCATCGTGCGGCTGGATTCCGACTCAAGTACCGCTGGGCATGTAAAAACAACGCAAGGCCTGCCCGGACCCAAGAGTGCTGACCGGATGTGGAGAACAATGCGCCCCAACCCGACGAAAGGAGAAACCACGCAAGGTCTCACTCGTGAGTGAAATCAACGCATCGCAAGCCCTTTTTGACGCACACTCGCCCGTGCAGGGTGATTTTTGAAGCACCCAAGTTACATTTTCGGCCTAACAGTGTTAGTGTGTGTTTAAAATTACATGAAGACTCTTTTTGCATTTTTAGTGAGAACTTGACTTGTGTATTGTGGGTTTTTGTTGTTTTGGTCTTGTTTTATTTAGATAAATATTCTCTATTTTTCTAAACCGGTGTTGTGTCATTTTGTAGTGTTTTCATTAAGTTACTGTGAGTGTTGGTACAAATACTTTACACCTAGCACTCTGAAGTTAAGCCTACTGCTCGTGCCAAGCTACCAAGGGGGTAAGCAGGGGTTAGCTGAGGGTGATTCTCTTTTACCCTGACTAGAGAGGGGGTCCTTGCTTGGACAGGGGGTACCCTGACTGCCAACCAAAAACCCCATTTCTAGAATTGGTGGCAGTGGTGGGATTGTACTTGTATTTGTACTTGACATACAGTAATTAAGTGTACACTACTGTTTGAGTTCAGACCACTACATGACCACATATTACTTGTCTTGTGATTTTTTGCTTTTCTCTTTGGGACTTCTTTTTTATTCTACTTCCTGCTGATCCCTGGATTGACATTTTTTTAAACTTCATTTGGGAACTTCCTTTTCTGCCTTTGGAACTTTGCCTGTCCCATTAAGGAGGAGCTGCAAAAGGCACTGAGGGCCTGGGTGACATCCAAACAAGCTGAGGGGCACACAGATGTTGAGCAGGAGGGGAGGAAGGGGTACAAGTCACTCACAATGATGTAGTGGGTGGGCCTGGTCTGTCTAGGGAGAAAGTCTGTAAGGCAGGTAGTAGTGTGTCCTCCAAGGGTCTGACACCTGAAGAGTTGCAAGACAGACAGGCAGAAAGAGAGTACCAATTGGAGCTGAAAAAGCTCAGTCTAGAGATGGAAGAGAGAAGGAGGGCCATTGAGGAAAGCAAGCTACTGTTGGCTCAAAAGCTCAGCTTGAAAGAGTTAGATCATAGGAGCCAGTCCAGTAGAGATGGAGGCAGCAACAGTACAGTGCAGCCTGAAAGAAGGGTACACATCCCAAAAGACATAGGGGGTCATTCCTACCCTGGCGGTCCGAGACCGCCAGGGTAGGGGACCGCGGATGCACCGCCAACAGGCTGGCGGTGCATCCATGGGCATTCTGACCGCGGCGGTACAGCCGCGGTCAGAAACGGAAAACCGGCGGTGTCCCGCCGGTTTTCCGCTGCCCTGGGGAATCCTCCACGGCTGCAGGCAGCGCCGCCATGGGGATTCCGACCCCCTTACCGCCAGCCTGGTTCTGGCGGTTTTGACCGCCAGAACCTGGCTGGTGGTAACGGGTGTCTTGGGGCCCCTGGGGGCCCCTGCATGGGCACTGCAGGGGCACCCTAACAGGGTTCCACAAAGATTTTCAGTCTCTGCATAGCAGAGACTGAAAATCGCGACGGGTGCCACTGCACCCGTCGCACCCTTTCCACTCCGCCGGCTCCATTCGGAGCCGGCATCGTCGTGGAAGGGGGTTTCCCGCTGGGCGGGCGGGCGGCCTTCTGGCGGTCGCCCGCCCGCCCAGCGGGAAACTCAGAATCACTGCGGCGGTCTTTTGACCGCGCAGCGGTGTTCTGGCGGGGTAGTTAGAATCACCCCCATAGTGAATAATTACAAGATGGAGGATGACATATACTTGTGGTTCAAGGGTTATGAGTCTGCTCTCCATATGAATCTAGTCCCTGAAGCTCATTGGGGGGGGGGGGGGGGGCGGGTCTGTGGAAGCACTTTGAGGTAGAGGGGAGGGATACACTGACTCACAAGATATGGCCTCACCCCTGAGCAGTATAAGGATAAGTTTAGGTCCTATAAGAAGAAGGAATCCCAAACATGGTTGGAATGTGTTGATTCTTATTGCAGGTCACTGGATGGTTGGGTGAAGGTCAGTAAGGCAGTACGTATTTACTGATTGCTTAAGAGCACTTGTACAGTTCATGTTTTCCAGTGCTGCGCCAGCACCTGATTGACAGCAAGCTGACTGATCCCAGGAAGCTTGCGCAGGAAGCGGACCACTGGGAGAGCACCAGGGTCCAGAAGAGGTATGGGGGAGACCATGCCAAGGGTGGGCAGGGTCCCTCTCAGAAGAAAGGGGGGTAATGGTAAACAGGGGGAGTTCTCTAAAGGGCCCCAAACTGTGTCCCAGTGTAAGGATTCCCAACCCCCCCAGTGAGAAGAAGGCATGGTTCTCCAAAGGGAAGCTAGTGGCAGGTGGTCCCCCATGTAAGTGCTATGCTTGTGACCTGGTGGGTCATGTGAGGGGGGACCTCAAATGCCCCAAAAGTACACCTGCACCCATTGGTGCGCCGTCCCAGGATTTGGCCATTGTAGCGCTTGGGGAGGAGTTGGTTCCAGGTGGCTGGGAGCCAGCTGAGATGACCCTTGTCTCACTAGGGGACAGTGGGATGGTCCAGAGAATCCTTGTGCCTGAGAACACTAAAAAGTACAGGCAGTGGGTGACCATCAATGGACAGAGGGTGGAGGCTTTGAGAGACACAGGAGCCAGTGTGACTACAATGAGGAATCTGCTGGTGTCTGAAGAACAGATCGATCCCCAGGTACTTCACCAAGTAGTTGCAGTGGACAACTCAGAGCACCTGTGCAGAGTGATGCAGGTTCCCTTTGAATGGGGGGGTCTCAGGTTCCTTGAAGGTAGCTGTGAGTCCAACCATGCCTGTTGATTGTTTGCTAGGTAATGACCTGGAGGATTCCCCTTTGAAGGAGGTGGAACACAGGTCTCACTTGGAGATGTTGGGTCTGCCTGGGTGGGTATGCATATCCACCCAGTCAATGGCAGACAGTCAGGGTGGTCAAGAGCCACTGGAGCCTGAAACAGTGGCCCAGGGGACCGCCAAGAATAGGAAGGGTAGGGGGTGTGGGAAACCAGCCCCATAAGTTCCCATGGGCCAAAAGCAGGCGGAGCCTGAGGGTGACGCCCTGGAGCCCCTAGAGGGGAACAGGTGGCTGAACTGGGGGAGGTACCTGAGCTGTTGCAGTGGCAGAAAGAAGGGGGACCCCTAGGGAGGCATTTTGTGAAGTACAGAAAACTTGCCCTACTCTAGAAGGACTGCGGCAGCAGGCTGCATCGCAGGCGGCTTGTGAGGAGCCCAGTACTCACCTAATCTATTAGAAGGATGGCCTCTTGTATAGGGAGCCTAAGGTTTCTGAGCCTGGGTCAGCTCATATGCTGGTGGTGCCCCAGTGCTTTAGGGCCTTCCTACTGGGGTTGGCTCATGATGTACCTTTGGCAGGACATCTGGTGCAGGACAAGACATATAAGAGACTTGTCTCCCACTTCCATTGGCCCCAGATGAAAAAGCATAATGCTGCACACTGTAGGTCTTGCCTAACTTGTCAGGCAAATGGCAAGAGTGGGAGGAAATGTAAGGCTCCCCTCCAACCTTTACCTGTGGTTAGTACTCCCTTTGAGTGGGTAGGTATTGACATTGTGGGGCCTCTGGACCCCAAGACAGCCTTGGGCAACAGGTTTATCCTGGTCTTGGTGGACCATGCCACCCGGTACCCAGAAGCAATTCCTCTGAGGTCAGTCACTTCTCCGGTGGTGGATCATGCACTGATCGGGGTTTTTACCTGCATGGGGTTCCCCAAGGAAGTGGTATCTAATAGGGGTACCAACTTCATATCCACATATATGAACTCTCTGTGGAAAGTGTGTGGGGTGACCTACAAGTTCACAACACCTTACCACCCCCAAAGTAATAGTCTGGTTGAGAGATTCAACCGCTCCTTGAAAGGCATGATTCAGGGCCTGTCAGAGCCCTTGAGGCAGAAGTGGGACGTCCTCTTGCCATGCCTTCTGTTCTCTTACAGGGAGGTGCCTCAAAAGGGACTTGGGTTTAGTCCCTTTGAGCTCATCTATGGCCACCCTGGGCGGGGACCTTTGAGTCTGGTGAAGGAGGCTTTGGAGAAAGCGCCTAGTAAACCCCCCAGGTTGTATTTTGCTACATCCTCGCTTTGAGAAACCAGACCGAACGCTTCAGGAATCTCACACAGGAGAATCTGGAAGCAAGGCAGGAGGACATGGAACTGTGGTACGAATGGAATGCCACTCCGGTCGAGTTTCAACCTGGTCAGAAAGTGTGGGTGATAGCACCAGTGGAGCCTAGGGCGCTCCAGGATAAGTGGACTCAGCCATTTGAGGTGGTGGAGTGCAAGAGTGAAGTCACCTAACTGGTGGACTTGCAGCCTCCAAGGAACCCTTTAAGGGTCCTGCATGTCAACCGCCTCAAACCTCACTTTGAACAGACTGAACTGTCCATGCTCCTTGTGACAGATGATGGGGTGGAGGAGGAGAGTGTGCACCTTCCTGACCTCCTGTCTGCAGGAGAAAAAGATGGGTTTGTGGAGTGATCCTCTCCCCCTCCCTTACTGAAGAGCAGCAGAGTGACTGTCGCTGTTTTCCCTGATCCCTGGAGTCACACATTTGTGCACACATGATGTGGACACTGGGGACAGTACACCCATTAAACACAAAGTTTACAGGGTGACTGACAGGGTCCGGGCATGCATTAAGGATAAAGTATCCAAAATGCTTACCCTAAGGGTTAATGAGCACTCCAGCAGTCCTTGGGCCAGCCCAGTGGTATTGGTCCAAAAGGCTGCTGCACCTGGTGCCACTCCAGAACTCAGGTTCTGTGTGGACTACCGGGGACTCAATGTGGTCAGCATGACTGACGCACACCCCATCCCCCGAGCTGATGAGCTCATTGACCGGTTGGGAGCTGCCATGTACCTCAGTACGTTTGACTTAACATCTGGGTACCGGCAGATTGCCTTAACTGAGGGGGCCAAGGAGAGGTCAGCATTCTCTACCCCAGATGGACACTTTCAATTTAAAGTGATGCCGTTTGGGAGGAAAAATGCCCCTGCCACCTTTCATAGGTTGGTCACCCAGGTGTTGAATATGCTGGATGAGTTCAGTGCCGCCTACCTGGATGACATTGCTGTTTTCAGTTCCACATCAGAGGAACACCTGCAACACCTCTGCAGAGTGTTAGAAGCCCTGCAGAAGGCAGGTCTCACTATTAAGGCAAGCAAGTGCCAAAGAGAGCAGGGTTCTGTGGTGTACTTCGGACACCAGGTAGGGAGTGGCCAGGTGGCACTACTGCAGCCAAAGATTGATACAATTCTGGCTTGAGAGCCTCCCAAGACCCAGACTAAGGTGAGAGCCTTTTTAGGTCTCACTGGATTTTTGTCCTTGTGGTCTTGTTTTATTTATATAAATATTCTCTCTTTTTCTAAACCTGCGTTGTGTCATTTTGTCGTGTTTTCATTAAGTTACTGTGGTGGTCATTCTGACCCTGGCGGTCTTTGACCGCCAGGGCAGAGGACCGCGGGAGCACCGCCGACAGGCCGGCGGTGCTCCAATGGGGATTCCGACCGCGGCGGTAAAGCCGCGGTCGGACCGGCACCACTGGCGGGGTCCCGCCAGTGTACCGCGGCCCCATTGAATCCTCCGCGGCGGCGCAGCTTGCTGCACCGCCGCGGGGATTCCGACCCCCCCTACCGCCATCCAGATCCCGGCGGTCGGACCGCCGAGATCCGGATGGCGGTAGGGGGGCTCGCGGGGCCCCTGGGGGCCCCTGCAGTGCCCATGCCACTGGCATGGGCATTGCAGGGGCCCCCGTAAGAGGGCCCCTACATGTATTTCACTGTCTGCTGCGCAGACAGTGAAATACGCGACGGGTGCAACTGCACCCGTCGCACAGCTTCCACTCCGCCGGCTCGATTCCGAGCCGGCTTCATCGTGGAAGCCTCTTTCCCGCTGGGCTGGCTGGCGGTCTGAAGGCGACCGCCCGCCAGCCCAGCGGGAAAGTCAGAATTACCGCCGCGGTCTTTCGACCGCGGAACGGTAACCTGACGGCGGGACTTTGGCGGGCGGCCTCCGCCGCCCGCCAAGGTCAGAATGAGGGCCTGTGTGTGTTGGTACAAATACTTTACACCTAGCACTCTGAAGTTAAGCCTACTACTCGTGCCAAGCTACCAAGGGGGTAAGGAGGGGTTAGCTGAGGGCGATTCTCTTTTACCCTGACTAGAGTGAGGGTCCTTGCTTTGACAGGGGGTAACCTGACTGCCAACCAAAGACTCAATTTCTATCAGTGGTCATGTAATGAATAAGGGTACCCTCAGGAGGGGCCTCCTTGCCCGCATGGGCAGGTTTTCTCACATCATCTCTAAATAAAGTCCTTCATTTCTTGAAAAATTGCACCTTTTCTCTATATTTGACACAACACAAATCAATTGAATGTCATTGAAAATAACTGATGGTTCTCAGTAAATCCCAAGTATACATGCAATAACACTGACTTCCAATTCGAGCATGTTCCTACAAAGCTGTCCACTCACAGCACATCACTGTCATGTAATGACCAATCCCAGCTTGGTACACACAGCTACCGACCAATGCCAGCATGGCACCCTATGACGCCGCTCCCAGCACCTCACAGCAGCTGTTATTAAATGGGGATTCAGCTTCACTGTAGCAAATTATTGAATACCAATAAACAAAACAAATATCTTGTGTGTTCCACCAAAGGAAAATTCAAACAGGAATTGGAGAATAATACTAGGAGGATGCTATCTTACACCCAAAGTGAAATCTTCACCAGCCGGAAGTTACCTGACTAGTACTGTCTATCCCACTGTGTAAAAGGAATAGTCTGTGTAAAAGCACTGACTAAACACCAATCTCAATTGATACATCCTCACCATAGAAGTTACAAGTCCCTGTCTTTTTTGTGAACCGCTAGCGCTTCACAGTTCGACGACACCCACTCATCATACGGCGGTACCAAACCAAGCACAATAGTCAATAGATCGGTCCAATGAAAAGGTCATAAAATATGAATAGCCTAAATCCAAAAGCTGTTTAATGAAATTATGAAGCAGAGTTTCTGCCGTCAGAACAAAAAAATGTCTACGCATTTCGGCAAACGCCTTCTACTGGACATTTCCACCCCACAATGCCATCTCTACAAATACATTTACTAGTCCCTCATCAATTTTGATGACTAAACGATACCTCTGCAATTGTCAGCCATCTTGTAACGTTTCATATGTTACTATACATAATCAGATAACGTGCATTTCGCATTAATTGATCGATTTCGTACAGAAGGAAGATTTCATCCTGATAATATATTAATAAGACTTTACAATTCTACATGATACAGTATCCAAAAGCTTGATATATCATTGCATCAATTGGATATATATATTTGTGTCTGTGTGTGTGTATATAATATATATATAAAAATATTATTTATAGAAATTTAATATCTATCCCAGGATGTTAGACTTCAACAAGCCCGGTAACCAAAACTTCAATTATTGCAGGGAGTATTTATCTTCATAAGCACAAGCTAAGTGCATAAGCCAGTATCACATATCTTAAAACAACACCAAGCCTACTGGATCTAAACAAACACCAATCTCAAAGACATATAACCCTGGACTTTACAGCCACTCAGGAACGCTGGAATACCGCCAATTTTCCAAGCTGGACCATTGGCAATTCAGGGACAGAGAATGAGCTGGGGCAGATTCCGAAACCTTTTTGAGGCAAATTCTAACTACCCGTTACTCAGTTGGAACCACCCTCTGCTACCAGATTTGATAGTGGATTAGATAACAATGGTACTTGAACCCAGCAAACTTGGAGTAAACCCAGAACTCTGCTGCTGTCTACCAGGATGGACGTTTACATCGAACTGATGCTGAAATTACAAATTCATTAGCATTACATCGACAGTTAAGCAGATTTTGTCCCATAAATAACAGAAAGGAGTCTGTTGCAAACCATAAATGTTCATTAGCAAATTAGGAAAGTTACAATCTCCATTCAAATCGATTAGACAAAAATCAAAATTCACCTGAATACAGCATGCACAAATATAAGCCAAGTAGTTTGATTAGTAATGTGAATATTGCATTATAAAAGGCAATAAATGCTGATCAGTGCAAAGTCTTGTTTCCATAAAGGAAACTCCCTAATACCAAGCTAAGGTTGTGGGCAGATAGAGGTAGCTCAGAAGCAGCATGTGTCAGCAAATATAGCATCAAAAAAAGAACAAGCTAAAGGTGCTAATTAGAATGAGGAAAAACTTACCTTATGTCAGGAGTATCTCTATGAGCAGAAAGATAATGAGCATTGGTCTCAAGAGGAAGAAAATGATGTCTGCCAACAAGAGTGGACAGGGGCAATTGACCTAAATAACTAACCATTTCCACACAGTTAAAAAATAAATTCCATCTGAATGAAACATTCTTCCGGTTCCCACCAGGCAGAAACCAATCAAAATGGAATGTTCTCTCTGTACTTGGTGCTGGTCTCTTCTCACAGATAATACAGTGCCAACTTCTCTCATTGCGACCTTTCTGATTTCTTACAAAGGAGTTCCTTCTCAATTTCTCATCGCATGCACGTGCTGAAGTCACTGTTCAAATCAACTAATTGCTATACTTCGACCTTCAAATTGTAAGCAAACAGATAATAACGTTTCTAAATGAGCACAAGATGTCTCTTGGAACTTAAACAGGAAAAGTATAATGCACAGCTTGCAGAAATACACTTATTTCAAACATAGAGTAAGACACCTACTCGTGTCTTTGTTAGACTGTGCATATGGTAACTAAAAGTAATCAAAATATGATGATTTTAGTCTTCTAAACCTAAATATAAAACAACATGAAAATTGTTTGGGAAAATATTATGGGAAAACAATGATTACATCATGTGTAAATCATTGTAGGCTATAGTTATGCGGTTTACAAGTTAATGTTTTACTGAGCACAAATAAATGCATATGCTTTGCTATGAACATAAGGAATATGGTGAATAGTAACTATAGTGACTCAGATAAATGGCTTCTGAAAATCAAAAATTAATGTGTTTGCAATATGAGAACTATGTGCTGGTTTGCCTAGCTGTAATGTTGCTTTGGTGTTTATTATATGTGTGTATGCTACGTATCAATCCTCACTCAGCTGCCATGAAGCTATCTAAGATTCAAAGGTTACTGTAAAGAGATTCCTGAGTATGAATGTTAGCAGAGTGATTGGCCTCCAACTTCGAATCCTAAGTGCATTGAAGCCTGTACTAAACATACAAAAAAATATAGTTATCTATTGGCTGTAACCTACCTGCTTCTTCAGTGTTGTTTTCTCGCATAGGAATATTAACCCTCACCCACATACTATGGCATGTTTTATCATGTTGTTCTGACATCTAGCACCAGGGAACTTACATAGGTGTAGTGGTGTGTGTATCACTCCTGTGTGAGTCAATCCTGACCTATTTTCTTCTGCCTCCACAGGAGCTGCCTTTGTTAGAAAGTCCCTTCATGGATTTGTGTCACTGTGAGGTCTGGCTAAAATTATGTGTGGGTCAGAAAGTAGACCTTATTAACACCTCGCCACTGTGGCGCAGTCAAGATCCAGTGCCCTTGCCTTTCTTGTGCCCTAAGCACATGCAGAGCTATTGACAGAAGCCCTCAACAGGGTGGGATGTGGCCTTGAGCTGTCTTTGTGATGAGCCACGACTCCCCTCATCTTTGTGGGAGATTTTACCCAGGCTCTCAGAAATGAACATCAACACACTCTCTTCACACAGCTTTATCTGACATCTCGCTACTAAATATGTACCCAACATTTACACATAGCAAGAGCAAGCTATTTGACGTAATAGCGGTTTCTAACAACTGTCACTCTCTCCCCACCACTGCTTCTTCTCCTTCTTATCATGGCATCCTGGTATCAGTCTCCACCCCCTCTACTCTATGCTCCATGGCTCCCACCTGCTTATCCAAAAGAAAACTCCTTACAGACTCTTTACATGCTTTCTACAACCAATTACACATCACACCATTAAAACAGAATAAGTAATTCATAAAAAACAAATCAAGTACACCTTCCAACATCTTTTCAATTGTCATTATGCTAAGTGCTCGTTCTCTCCAAAAGCCTCATGGCCACAACCATGAATTAGACTGCCACTTTGTTCAATGATGTGCTCATAACTACAGAAAAGGTACATGGTTACAAATACGTTCTTACACACTATCCCCAACACTTTGCAATCTTCTTGTTTCATGTAAACCTATTGTCTCTACAACTTTTATCTATGCTTCAGACTTTGCATCCTACTTCTCTTCAAAAATCACCACCATCAGACAAATCCTTGCTTCACTACTTACATTTCTGCCCTCTCATCTTACATCGCTTACATCTCTACTACTTGCTCCTCTTACATCACTTACATCGCTACTATTTGCTAACTGCTAACTGCATTCTGCTACACTTGCTGACTGCACCTCTACAACTTCCACTGAGCTTCTGTTAATGCTCAAATCTGCTAAGCATGAGCCCCATCTCACTATTTCACACCTCAAACCATAAAGCGTTTTGCTGTAACCTTTTATTGTACTTCTATGTCTGACTTCCCAGTTCAACATATTCCACCTATTTGGTATCTATTCTTCATGCTTTAAAACCGCAGTGATTCACCAACAGCATTTTTATTCCCACCTCCCTATCCTATTATAGACCAGCATCTGTTCTTGCTTTTTCTCTCCAAATTACTTCAATACTTGTTGTTAACTGCTTCATACTATTCCTCATGTAACAATTCGCTTGACGCCCTCCAGTTACACTGTCATGCCCTCCACTCCACTAAAACAGACCTCAGTAACAGCTAATTTCATCACCAGCACCCGACACAACGCCCTTCGGGTTCACCTACAACATATGTGTAAAAAATAACCAAATATGTTTCTCACCCTTCTACTCAAAGCCATTTCACCAGAGTTAGTGTCATACCATCTGCAGTCAACAGCATTTCTGCTGTTCGACTAGGGCTTTTTGATCAATGGGCACAAATCTCACATGTGGCCCTCCCAACTAATCCAGTTCATAGGGTCAGTACCTGACACCAGTCTTCTCTGCACCGTCCCACCTTCGCAGAGTCCAAGACATCCAAGAAATTACTTCCTTCTTCCAACAAGGAGCTAGAATTTCAGTCCTGAGAACCTAGAGGTTCCTCGGTCTACTGGCTTCCTGCATTCTCCTAGTCGCACACGTGTGTTGGCACATGAGGGCCCTGCAGTGGTACCTCCACAAGGAGTGGCTAAAGTACAGCGGAGATCTAGAGGAGACCATTGTCATCTTCCTCAGCCCTGCGGTGGAAATGGCTTGGTGGGGAAACCAGATGAACCTGCAGTACAGGGTGGCCTTCACTCCTTCACCAGATGTGGCTACGGTAGTGACGTATGCCTCCACCTTGGGGTGGGGTGATTATCTGGAGATCAGGGGATGGTGGTCTCTGGAAAAGCAGCTGCTTCACATCATTTAGCTAGAATTAGGGGCGATTTGGCTGCCGCTCAAGATCTTCTTCCCCTCCATCATCAGTCGGTTTGTTCAGATCCTGTCTAACACCACAACCGAGATGTTGTATATCAACAAGCAGTGGGGAGTAGGGTTTCACCTCCTTTGTCTGGATGTATTGAGACTGTGGTCTTGGCCACACTGCCAAGGGATCTTGCTCACCGCCAACCACCTAATGGGGTCTCTGAATGTCTGAGCCGACAGGCTGAGCCGCCATCCTCTTGCTGATCACAAGTGGCATTTTCTGCCAGAGGTGGTCGAGGACAGCTTTGCACTTGTTAGGGGCACTTGTCCGCTTCCTCAGAAAATGCTCAATTCCTGCAGTTCTCTGCCCTCCAGTATCCATTGAGGGGAGCCTTGGGGAACGGGTTTCAGCTGAAGTGGAACTTTTAGCTACACTACTACTTTCCCCCATACTCTTGGTTCCTCAGGTTCTGAGATTCGCCAAAACCCGGGCTGAAGTTATTCTCATCATCTCTGATTGGCTGAGATGGATGTGGTATGTTTGACCTCCTACGCTTCTCCACATGTCTTCCGCCTGCCATTCAGGCCGGACCTTCTATCCCAGTCAGGAGAATAGTTCTGCAACCCAATCTCAAAGATCTCAATCTACCCGTTTGGAGATTGAGCAGAGACAACTGAACTCCTTTCAGCTGCCACTGGGGGTGGTAGATGTCATCTTATCTGTGATTTGCCCCTCCACTAAGACGGCTTATTCCAGGAGATGGGGCAACTTGGTTGCACGATGTGGAGGCAATGGCGTGTCTCCCTGCAGGGCAAGTTATCCCATATGTTGCAGTTTGCACTTTACTTGGCTCAGAGGGAATGCAGCTCCATTGGCACTGTGAAGGGTTATTTAGCCACCTTGCCTGCCTTTGTCTGCCAGAACAGCCATCCCTCCTAAAGTCCCCACTGATCATGCGTTTTCTCAAGGGCCTGACTAACTATTTTCTTCCCACTCCCCTTATGGTTTCTCAGTGTGACTTGAACCTGGTTCTTGCATTTTTGTTGGGGGCTCTATTTGAGTCTCTTCAAAGTTGTATCCTTTGACTTTTAACTATCAAAACCGTATTTTTGTTTGCAATAATTTCTACAATGAGAGTTAGTGAGTTACAAGACTTTAGCTGTTGTAAAAAAAAATCCAGACAGGTTTTTGTTGTGAACCAGCCCTGCTTTCCTTCCCAAAGTTGTAAAATCCTTCTATCTTGCTAAATCCATTGCTTTCCCACTTTTTACCCTTCTCCTCGTCCGACATCGACTTGATCCCAGGAGGGCGGTCAGTTACTACCTTGATCACACCAGGGACCAGAGATTGAAAGATCAGCATTTCATTGGCTACTGTGGTGCCAAAAAGGGAAGACAGTTCAAAAGAGTACTATATCCCGATGTATAATTTTCTGCATTACAACGTGCTACGCCTTGGCCAAGAAGGCTCTGCCCAAACGGATCCGTGCTCATTCCATGGCAGCCAAATCGACCACTTCTGCTTTGTGCAAGGGGGTTCTGATTGTGGATATTTGGAAAGCGGCAACCTGGGTCTCTCTGCTCACTTTTGCTACACACTATTGACTCGACTCTGAAGTGAGAAGGAATGATCACTTGCCAGGTCAGTACTACAGGACCTCTCTGAATGGGTAGGAATAGGGCGTTCCTGTGTGTCCCAAAGCAAGATTAACCTTGGAATTTGGTGAACGCTCAAAAACAGCTGTGTTTTGGGGAATTCATAAACTCCTTTCATTCAAGATTTCAGCCTCGATAGGGTCGGAATTTTACTCCTGCGTGTTACTGACGTAAATATCATCTCCAGGGTGTAAAGGGAAATGAATCACCCTTCGATTTGGAGGGAGTTTAGACAAAGAGGTTCCTCCATGGAGAAATATAATTTACATCTGTACAAGGACATAGATGTAAATCTGTGAGTGTAGAATTACTACTTTTTTGTGAATCGACCCCTATGAGTGTAAAGAGAACTAGTTTGTTAAATCAGGAATGGATGCAACACTTCATCTCTGACACGAGATTCTTATTAGCGATTTGTAAATGCACATATACAAGCAGTGTAACGCAGTGAACCTCCAAAACATTACTATGGTACATCGAATGCCAATGGAAGGTTCACCATTATCACATTCATTCCTTCAGGCGAAAGCCGACTAAGAAGTGCGGCGGATAAGTAAGTGGGGCAAATTAGTTAAATCGTTTTTTCAAAAATGGAAACTGTCGTTCACTAGTGTGAGATATCCCTCCTAACAGGGACAGTTAAGTGGGATGTTAGGTCCTAGGTGCCTTATTTCAATTTTTATAATCTAATCACTGTTGTACCGTTTAGCAGTCACATCGCCTCATACCCATAGGATGCGTCAAGCCTCATTCCACCGAACCTGCAGCGTGCTGCTTGGTAGGCTGGACGAGAGTGGGTGTATGATGTGGCCTAAGTAGGAAGAGTTTTGGGGACAGATTTAAGAGGCCCTGACTCCTCCTTGCGCCACATTAACATAATTTTTTTACGCTGATGCGGCCCAACAAGGCCAAAATTGCCGCTCCAAATTTACAAAGTGGCGCAATGCATCTACAACCAGTGCTTTAAATGGGCCGGTACTCTCCGGTACTGAGTACCGGCATATTTAAAGAAAACCGTAATACTTTTAATTGGAGAGTACCGGCGCTTCTCAGAAACAAGCAGGTACCCTTTTACAGAGTACCTGCACTTCTGTTTTTCCATTTAAAGCACTGTCTACAACACGTTTCTGAAGGCTGGAGACTGAAGTATACTGATGTGCTTTAGGCCCTGTTACTGGTGCCAAATAAATAAACTGTGTGAGTCATCCGACTCATCCCTTTAAATGCCTTACCAAGGTAAGTCATACTTGTAAACGGAGTAGAACGCTTAAGTGCGCCTGAAATGAGACGAAGCTGTGCTTTTCTTCCAATGACAGAGGGGTGTGTTTGGATGCTCCGTGTGTTCATGTGCTTGACACACCACGAGGAAGCAGTGGGGGGTGTACACTGGTGTTACAGAAGGCAGCTGCATTGCCAGTGGAGCAGTCTGCTGAGCAGCTGGAGTTCGGCTGACATGGGATCAAAAGAGACTGGTTGGTGTGGGGAGTCACGACTTGACTACTATGTCTCGTATGTCCATTGCTACAGTGTAGGTGAAATCTATATTTTTCTTTTGTGTTTTTTAAGTGCGTTGTCTTGTTGTTTAGTGGCAGTGTGCACTTCTTTACATTTAGTGAATAGAATATAATGTGTGTGTCAGCTAACGTCATGTCAACAGACTGTAGCGCCGAAGCCACCGAGGCGGAGGGCATTTCACTAGCAGGTGTACGTTGCCTTAGTGGTTTTACATGGTAAATAAACCTCGGTAGGTTTGGGCGCACACGCAGTTCAGGTTTCAGAGCCTTTGTCATTGTTCTAAATGGTGCAAATCAGCAATTACTCAAAGTAGGCCTGCTGCAAATCAAAATTGTAATTGTGAAATTGAATTATTTTATTTGTAAAATAGAGGATCTGCAATAGTAAATTATTACAACGTTTACAATGTTTACTTGTTTTCAGGTACTGTGCATTTGGAAATACTTATTTGTGTAATTTTGGGTTTCTAAGTTGTAGTGTGAACATTTATCACAGACTAGATTCATGTAATTTAAATATGAAATATATAGATATTTTACAGAAGTCACTGTAGTCTAAGAGTAATGTTGTTTTCTACACATCCATGTACCCTTTAATGCGTATGAGAAGTGGATAACAATTTTCCAGTTACCCTTGAATTGTCGTGCAACTCATATATTCCTGATATACACTCACACACCCTCCCTCTCACTCTCACACACACACTCTCTCTACACACACACATATATATATATATATATATATATGTGTGTGTTTGCGTGCGTGTGTGTGGTGTACACACACATATATATGTGTGTATGTACACATACACAAACACATATTCATATATACATGAATGCCGGTTGCAGCATACATATGTATTTGAATTAGCACATTTCACATTCACTAGCATTCAGTGGCTCTTTAAAAAATGTAATATCTATCTAAAACGAAACCAGCCTTCTGTACATAACCATAAATTATTCAGTAAGGAAAACACAATTAGTTAAATGCAGCATATGTTTTCTCTTGCGATAAATGACTTTTTGTATGAATGCGAGGTAAATATCACGGGGTGGAGCTTCGCCGCCCGAGCACTGTTTCATTTATGATGCATTTGCAGGGCAACAGGACTGTACTGCACCTCCCCAAAACAGCACAGCTGCGCGCGACGGCTGCAAGGGAGGGATGGTCAAATGTTTAGTGTTTCCAGTATTAATTATTTGTTGAATGCGTTGCGTATGAATTAGCAAAACGGTCGTCGACAAGGGTCGATTATATGAGGAGAGAATTAAGAACATGGGGGTTTGATATTGTGTGCGGCATAGTTTATTGTTAGTGACTAAGAACTTTAACAAAGTCTAGACCTATATTGTGGTGAGTGATAGGTGAAGAGTATGTTGCAGGATTAGATAAAGTTTTTGGGGTGCGAGGTTATATGGGAAATAGCTCACTGAAGTGATGAATGAAGGATTTTTTATATTTTTCTGTATTATCAGTGACATACGATAAATGTTTCCATGCACTGCTTGTAATAGGCACAACCTCCTGTTCACGGGGATGCCAGAAGTGTCGAGGGGTCTCAGAAGTTGCAAACAACTGCCTCGGCTAATTCTTGAGTGTTATGGATTGGTGAATTTTGAAGCACCCCAGGGCCCTTGTGTGTCCCTTCATCTTATTTAACATATATGTTGCCACTCTGCACGAGCTCCGGCTGAAGTCTAAAGTAGAATTCCAGAACTGTGCCCCCATGGTGCTGTTCAAGGTAACTAAGGATGCGAGTTAAGATAGGAGCAAATATGATGCGAAGATAAAAAAAAGTTGGATACAACTTTTTTACATTGAAACCATGCAACAGAAGAGTTCTTGTAGCCAGTTCAGTGGCATAACATGAAGGAGAAACAAAATACATGGTCAACCTAATTGATTATATTTAATTCTAAGCTGACCTTGTGTTTCCCGGAGAATTCTGTCAGCTTGATGAATCGTGATCAGAAACTGATTAGAAGGGTCGGACCTCTTCTAGAAGAGGCTTGAGGCATCATTTGCAGGAGCAGTTTTAGGAGCGTAATTGGATTATTGTAATCACACTATGGCTCGAATTTAAGAAAAGGGGAGCTGCATACAATGTAGCGTCACTTTTCTTGCGCCCCTTAGCGCCACCTCCCACCACCGTGTGTGGGCCATCTTTAACATATGGCGCACCATGGCACAGGGTAGGGGCAATAGTGTGAACATTTTTGATGCTATTATTGTAGTGTGCAAGAGTTGCGCCAACATTTTGGCACTAATCCTGCAGAGTACATAGGGACCCATTGAAAACACTGATATGCCCCTTTTAATGTCTTCTCTGTGCAGGCGTTAAAAACAGCCACTACAAAGGGCGCAGTGGAATTTTTTAGAATCCACTGTGTCATTTTTGCGGTTCCTCATAACGGGGGAACGCGCGCCCACCTTGCATACATTATTGCTGGTGCAAGGGATTACAAAGTGGTGCCACTTTGAAAATATGGCGCAGCAAATTTTGCCTCATTGGGCCACATTAGCGTAATAAAAAATGACACCAATGTGGCGCAAGGAGACACTAGGCCCTTTTAAATTCGGGTATATATATATATATATATATATATATATATATATATATATAGTGGAATGCATGACACACATTATGGCATTGCCTGGCATACTAATAGCTGGGAAAATTCATGATTGATTGCAATGTGGGGACTACCGGCTTTAATCAGTGTTGCTCCTGCCTCACCGAACTCGCCGTTCTCCGCTCTATTTAGAGTCGAGGAGAGTGCTGGATTACCATCTGTGGAGCTTCCACTGACTCGTCCAACAATAACCGCTGACCCAGCGATCTTCAGTGTTGCAAATGTTTTATTTAATAAGTGGCTACAGAGTTTATATACTTGCCTTTCTTTCCATGCATTTATGCTTCCAAGTTTTAATTGCTTTGGCAACGTTTTTTTTAAATCTCAAGTTATTACTTGTCAGAGTCTGTGCTCATTTGTGTATACATAGCTTAATTTATCGTCTGTGTTTTCTTTGCATTGTGGGACGTGTAGTCTTGTGTCTGTATTGGCGTAAGTAAAACTGAAAGTATCACAATGAAAAGAAATAACGCTCAGACTGGAAAAGCTACTCACATGCGTGACTTCGGCAGCCAGTATTTCTTTTAAGCTATCAGCATTTTCATACATTTAATGAGATCATTACAACTAAAAGGCCCTCCGTTAATGAGATCACTATATATTAAGGCACTCTGTGCAGTTGTGTTACCTAAAAAGGTAGAAGTAACCGAAGGTGACATTCATGACATCAATGTAGTTTTTATGCAGACATTTATACATTTGCATCACGGTAGTAGCAATAATGTCCTTTGATGGGTATATGTAATATTACTGTTTTGACTTAGTCGGTGTCGTTTTAATTGTAGTATCCTCCTACGTTATTTCACACAATGCACAGCTGCCAAGTGGCTTCATCTAATGCAGAGATAAACTATTTGATTTCAAACATGTCTTCTCAGTAAGGTCATACAGCAGTTTGCTTCAAATCATCCAAATAGTGACCATCTCATATATTGATGTCGAAAGATGCTGTTCAAGAGATCACTCTATCACATTCAACATCTTTGTTGATGTGCTCTCCTGAAACCTTGGGTTGACTGAGTTTGAGCCATTACAGTTGTGACTGAATCATTCAGAATCATCTGAGACGCCATTTCCTGGTCGATTTGTAATACCAGTGGCAAGTATTTTGTAATGAGGTTATATTTTTTGATCCAGTACAATTTTAAATAGGACGCTGCAAAGAAGCTCAGGAAGTGTTCAATTAGAGATCGGAGGACAGTCCCTGGATGGGTGAAGGCCCTCACTTCCTTCACACCAAAAGAACCACGTTAGGTTTAGAGATCCCTGCCTATCAAGTGGGTGTCTGAGATACCGTGTCTCTTTTCCAAAAAGAACTTCTATAGGTGCAAATGTACGTTCGGCAAAGCAGATATCAAGCGGACCGCCATTTTGTTGTAATTGCCCAGCATTTTTTTTTTCTTCGGGAAAAAAATATTCAAATCCAGGATGTGTTGCTGAATGGCCCTGACACTTAACCCCTCTTATTTTGTAGGAAGTTTTCGCCATTTTCCAGCCAGTCTCGCCTGACCCTCCAACATTTACACCTCCAGTCCACTACCCCCACCCCTGGAAATGGTTCCTTCAAATTCAGCCCAACTTCCTGGCCCTGTGGTGAGGCCACAGCAAATAAGAGAGTTGAAGAAAGCTGTAGACCTAATCTGCGGTACTTTGGGTCCCAAGGATCCAAAGTTGCCTCAATTCAGTATACTGCCAGCAAATTCGCCACCTGAGCCAATTGTGCTTCTTGACCTCACGCTGGGGTCAGGCCCAGCTATGCGCCCAATGCAAACAACACTTAGGGCACCAGACCCCGCGCTGCAGCCCAGAGTGATAACGTGGGCATCACTGCCACCAATGCTGTAGCGGGATCCTCTTGGATTTGGTAATTAACCGGGAGCTACTTCTATCAACATTGCACCAACCTCTCATATACCCAAAGTCTGACCATGAGTGACTGCCACAACCATTTCATGAATTTGCCAATGATGACGATGATGCCCCGAGCACCCTATCTGATGACGAAAACCTGTTTTTGGACCTCCAGGAAGCCAGTGACTTAAACACAAATCCTGAAACTAGTCCTTACGTAATGTGCCTACAGAGCAATCTGCCTCCTTTGCCATTGTCAGGAGAGCAGCAGAAGTGTTAGATCTCACACTGCCCATCACCAAGGTCAAGAAAAATGGCTTAATGGATGTCCTTCTCCCGGACAAACACCAGAGGAGCCTCTCCTTCCTTTAAATGAGGCCCTCACAGGCACACAGTTAGGCATGTGAGCAAAGCCAGGATCTTGGCCTCCATGAACAGCCAGTTTGCAAAACACCCCAGGCCTGCTTTCGGGGAACCCTGCCTTCCTAGGCTTACCAGTATCCTTCACTAGTAAGCCTGGTGGTGCAAGCCTCTACCAGCCAACTGAACCCCAAAGAGTTCCTCAGCACACCCGAGATTCGAAACAAATAGAGACTAGGCTTGCTCTGAGAACAGTTTATTTGAGCTGCCTCCTTGAGAGATATTTGCATGCATTGTGGGACATGGTGGCCGACATTTTGTTAATGGTGCCAGATGATTTTTGACCTAACCTTCAACTCCTCATACAAGACGACCAAAATGCTGCAAAATACTCTATATGATCATAACTGGACAATAGCAACTGCCTGGGTAGAGCAGCGAGAACCAGTGTAGTGATTCGCTGCAACATTTGCGTCCACTCGACCAAATTTTCACGTGATGTCTAACAGTCATTTATGAACATGCCATTTGATGGCACTCATCTCTTTGGAGACAAAGCAGATTCAGCCCAAGAGCACTTTTTCCCATTTTATATATTGTGAACTCAATCCAAAGATATTGGAGCACTTTACATGGGCACTTGTTACATTACACATAGGACAGCAAAGCAACAGCTCACACTTGTGGGCTGGTACCACCTGTGTGGCAGTTTCCCCTGCAGTCTTACCCCTTTCCGAGGCTTTGGAAAAAGGTACCTGCAGAGGCAACGTCAAACCATGCCTCATCAGCAACAGGTCTCCCAAGCCTTTAGAGGAGATCTGGCCACTAGTGTTAATGCAACCAGGCGCCATGATCGACCAAGTCCCCTGCCCCTCCCACCACAACTGCCATAAAACATGCTTTAATTCACCTTCTGAAACACACGATCATCCAATGACAGGCCTCATCGTTTTTTTACCTCCACAAGTGGAAGACCATCACTTCTGACCAGTTGGTGCTCCAAATTGTGCAGATTGGTTACTCCCTCCTCTTTCTGTTCCAACCCCTGACATGCCTTCCACATACTATACTCTGAGAAGACGTTGAAGCTCTTTTAGGCAAGGGAGCCATAAAGAGAGTGGCAACATCTGAGATCTGGATTGGTTGTTATTCCAATTATTTTCTGGTGATGCAGAAGGATGTAGGCCTTCCCCTATCCTAGATCTTTGACATCCACCTTCTTCTTCCAAAAGTCAACTTTAAGATGCTCAGCCCAGTCGAAGTTCTGTCTTCCCTTGACCAAGGTGATTGGACAGTAACACTGGATTTGCTGGATGGGTATTTTCACATCTTCATTCTGCAGTACCGCAGATACAATCTACAGTCTCAGATAGACCACAAACACTTTCAGTTCTCGTTGTTCCTTTCCAACCCTACCAGTGCACCTCACTTGTTTACCAACATGATGGTCATGGTCGCTGACCATCTGCAGAGGTTGGGAATACTAGACTTCCCATATCTTCTCATCTGAATGACGCTCCTGAAAGCAAGCTTACCTCAAACAGTCGTAAACCACCTTCTGGTGCCGAACGATTTGTTCGATTTGTTCACATCGTTGAGCCTTTCCATCAACTTGCCGAAGTCACACCTTACTCCTTCACAACAGCTCCCATTCATTGCCCTCCATCCGCTTCAACGAATCCAGGACTTTCAGGTTATGATCCTGATGTTTTAGCTCTTGACCTGGGACTCAGTGAGATTGTCCCTGAGGCTTCTTGGTCTTCTGCAGATAAACAGTACCAGGTGGCACATGCGGCTCTGCAGTGGGATCCGAAGTCTCAGTGTCCTCCGCACCAAGGAAACCTTTCGAATTCCAACCGGGTGTCAGAGGAGACTGTGAAAGAGCAGCAGTGATGACTGTTAGAATGTCACTGAACCAGTGGCAGATCCCTCTTCCTGCCCCACCCAGACCTAACGGTTGTGACAGATGCATTATTGCTGGGTTGAGGAAGTCATCTGAGAGAGGTGGAACCTGGTGGAACCTCTCTTTCACATCAGCTTGCTGGGGGTGTGCTATTTGCTTGGTACTGATAGTGTTGCTCCCAACCATCCAGGGTAAATTAGTACAGGTTCTTAAAGAAGACAACAGAATGTGGTACTGCAACAAACAAGGTGAAGTGAGGTTGTAGGTTCTATGCTAGGAGGCCCGACACATCTGGATGTTGCTGACTGGGCAGGGCAGCTCCCTTGTTTCACAGCACCTGGCAGGATCTTTATATGCCAGGGTGGACAAACCCAGCCAACTTTGCCTAATGGATTTCAACTAGTAGCTGCACTCCAAGGTGGCTCAGTGTGTTTTATAACAGTGATGAGAACCCTGGGTTAGTCTTTTCGCTACAGCAGAGATCACACACTGCCTAAACCTTTGTGCGTTGGAGTTTCCAAGGAATTTCTTGCACAGGATGCCTTTCGCGTCATCAGAGCTCAGGACTCCTTTTCACTTTCTCCGACTCTACCTTTCCTGCCCAGAGATCTCAAGAAGAACAGGAAGGACTAGGCCCAAGTCATCCCAGTGGTCCTGCGTTGTGGAAGGAGAGTGTGGTCCTCTGAGCTACTGGCTATGATCATTTGACCTCTGTCCTGGCTGCCCCATCGGGAGGAACCTCTGTTGCAGCAGCAGGGCATGGTCCTGCACCAAATGTGCACTACCTGATTTCCATGTGCTTGGTTCCAAATTGAGGTGGCATTGAGGGCAAAAGAACGATTTGTTGGAATGCTACCCTGAGCAATAACTAGTGGTAAGACAAATTGTGAGCATTCCTCCCATCACCTTTTGTGTGTTTGATGTGCCATACTAGATGGCAAGGATATGCCCCGGCATGAGTCCCATGCTCACTTCACCACTGGAACCAAACTACACCCAAATGAATCAGGGTGAAACTGGTGTTGGGTTAGTTTTGCTCCAGTTCAAGGAGGACCTGCCCTGGCAGTTTGGAATGTACTGTTCATATTGAAGCTGAGTCAAGACTGATTTGCATGTGTCTGGATCCAAAGTGAAGTGGCATAGTGGGCAAAAGAAGGATGTGTTGGAATGATGCTCTGAGCAATTTACAACGGTTAGACACATTACAAGCATTCCTCCCTTCACCTTTTCTGTATTTCTTGCATTTACTTAACTGCTCATATTTTGTTTGTTAGGGATTTACTGGGTATTAGTACTGTGATGGTTTTTCTGAAGTCACAGGTAATGTGCTAGGGTAATGGTCAACAAGCGAAGACACAGGCAGGTACTGGCGCACCCAAATCTGAGCTGAGTACTGCTAGGGCTGCTAAGGTTTAAACGTTTACGTGCATGTAACATAGTGCTATTTTGTTTGCTTAGTTGCTTTGTCATTGGATGACTACAGTCTTTCATCTAATCCCAAAGCAACTTAGGTCACTCCCGTACGAGGCAGAGGTACTGAAACAGAGAAATGCTGGTCCTTGAAGCACATGAGGCTTCTGGAGGTGGTTGGTTGCACACTCCTATCCCACAGCTGTGAGGGATGCACAGGTGTGAATAATAGCTTGACCTGCCGGGAAAGGACTGGCAGTTGTTGGCAAGTGTGGAAGAGAGCTTTTAGATGAACACAAACTACTGAGTTGAAGGGCAGAAATACTTGAGGCAGTGCACATCAATGCAGGGTTGTTCATTATTCTCTGACCAAGTGCTCCAAAGCAAGGTCATTTCAGTGTCCCTGTCTCCTGATTTTCTTTTGATGTAACCATGAACAATTGATCTACAATTGTATAGGAGCACAAATTTGGAATATGATTATTGTTTCTCTCACACACAACATTGAATAAAACTAAGAGGGGCATCTTGCCCAGTGTGTTTAGCTGTCATAGGATCCACAAAGTGCAGTGGCTCACAGATTTAAGGTCCTCAGTGCAGACTAATTATGGGTGTATTTTTCTGTGTTGTTGCGATGTAGGAGACCTGTTTCCTTACTTTTGCTAGGGCCCATTGAACCCTTACTACACCACTGGATTAATTCCAGGTGGATTATCAAAACCATAGGGTTTTCTAGAGTATATTAATAAAGATTGTTTATGTTATTGGGTCCATTGGTTCAAGGGCATGTAGCTAATGGTATTGAATGGGTAAAACTGACACAATGCATTTTTGGTTTTAGTATCCTTATCTTATCTTATAACCAACATATTAATTCATTTGACTATCACTATCTCAAATACACCTATACTCTTATTTTGTATGAGGTGTGTGAGTTTGATGAGACAGAACTTTTAGATTTGTCCTTCTACATTTGTTTTTATTACATTGCTGTCATGTGTTCTACGTATCCCTGGCAATATGTGCAGTTACTGATATGTTACCTCCAAACTGACCTTTTAGAAAATGTAGCATATCCTTTTTGTGCTGCCTAGGTGTCAATTTACAGGATGCACTGTAACAATACATTTATTCTGTGTGCCTCTAGTGGGGCTAATTAGTAAGAAGTTACGTTTTTCGGGGTATATTTACTAAAAAGCCGTACACCTGGGAATGTTCATCAAGAAAGGGCTTTGATGCCCTTTCAAGAGCTGCAGGACCTATCCTGGCTTGCCCCCACACAATTCTTCTGTTACCTTTAGTTAATTAATGCCTTGCTTGTCTAATTCTCAGTGAATACCCAGGTCCCCGAATATAGTCCTCTTGAAGCAAAGCTGTTGATGGGGGGGGGTTGGGCAAAGGAGCCATCTCCATGATCTATTGCTCCTTCTTAATTAATGCACTGCATCACTTCCTACATTTGAGGAATATGTGGGAGAGCTGGGTGGTCAAGTTGGATAACACTGACTGTAGGGAAGCATGCCTGGCCACGAGGGAAATGGTAATTTCATCACGGCTTCTGATGGTTCATATCAACTAACTAGTAGTGTCATATTTGCCCCCCCCCCAGCATTTGCAGCAGATGGGCTGTGTGTCTCAGGCTACATGTGTGAGATGCTCCCTCCCTACTGCTGATTTTTTCCATGTGGTCTGGTCTTGACCTGCTCCAACATATTTTTGGAGAGGGGTAGAGCATGAGATTTCAGAGGTGCTGGGCTACCCCAATGACTTGAGTCCCTGGGAGGCCCTACGGGGTCTACTGGAGGAGACCAGGGGAACGAGATCCAAAAGGACTTTCATAGGAGCGGCCTCTCTGGTGGCCAAGCAATACAATGCCCACACCTGGAAACTGCCACAAACCCCCCCTCTGGTATGTGGAGGAGGGGAGTGGACTGGTGTGCATGCTAGGAGAAGCCAATATATGAAGCACAGGGGTACCCCTGAAGGCATGAGAGGATATGAGGTAGATGGTGGGCGTACCATGGACTGCCCATGTGATGATGTCGCTATTTAATAACATGAATATTACGTGCTATGGGCTGATTCGGAAAGCAATGTTTCTTGAATGTCAGTGGATGCTAACATGAACTGTTAAACCTAATAAAATGTTGTAAATAAAAAAAGTCTTGCAATGCATCGCAGCAACTAAAGTTGCTGCTCTGCTTTGCATAAGAGGGTGAGAGCAGGGCGGAGCCCTATCTGCAGAGATATCAAACAGTAAGGCTGCCAGAGCCACACACACAAATTTGCACCTTAATGCAAGGGTGTGTCGTTGATGTCTATCATAGGTTTTGTACTTGAAGGGTACCTTTGTCAGGGTGAACCCTCAAAGTCACTAAACTAACCTGAGCTCAACCTGCTGGTAGCTACAGCACCAAACACATAGGCTCAATTAGATGCATTGTGTGAACTATTTATTCTGAACTAATAAAGTGAAATGCACAACAATACAAACCTGAACAATTTGACAAATACAGTAAAATCTAATATCCAGTAAGGAGGAAGATAGATATGAATTTTTAAAGTTTTCAATAGAATTAGCGTCAAGAAGAACAAAGTACCTATAGTAGTCAGTGGTCGTGGTAGAACATAACCTAGGTACAATTTGACTCTGACCGCGATTAACAGAGGATCAGATACACTAACCAGGTTCATCATGCTCAAAGATTGTACCTTCTGACTTTAGTCCTTTAAGTTCCAAACCACCATAGGAGTTCACTTAGAACGCCTTCTACATCCTTAGTGAAGGCACACATAGACTCACAGGGTGGCCGGCAGGGACCAGCAGGAGAGTCTGATCCAGGCCCAGGTACCACTGGTCAACTGACTAGTTGTCTGTGGTAACTTGAGTGTGCCCCGGTAGCCTTAACAGGAGGTCAGCATTATGACCCTTGGAGACCATTTGTTTCTACTGGCTACAAGAGCGAGAGCAGGTCCAGCCTTCTAGGCTCTTCTCAGGTCTCAGACAGCAGATTCAGTGCTCTTCTGATCTTCCACAAATCGAGGAGTGTTGTTCTTAAGTGGGTGTATGGAAATACCACATTTATGCCTGCCACAAGCTAGTAGATGGGCATGACTCATGAGGATGCCCTACCTAATAGGGGAAAGGTTGCCTGGGCTAACCCTACCCACTTTGGACATTTATAAGATGGCCAAAGACTTCGTCTACACTAAATGTGAGCTATGACGGCTTGGTGTCTATGTGGGAAGTGTAGTGTGGTAATCCTAGTGTCTTTCTACACTTAACACTAAAATCCAGTTTTAGGCAGCCTGTGTACTCCTCAAGCTAAGGGACAGAAGAAGCCTTGTAGAAAAAACACACAAATTGTTTTGGAATAATGTTTTCTTATTTTGAAGTGTGCCCCAAATGTGATATGTAAACCCAGGAGACCTGTCAAACAGGCTATGACTCTGTAATATAAAAAAGAGGCCTATTGTGATTAGGGCTGGCTAACATTTGCCTGTGACCGGGGGGACCTCCTTGAAGCGCATAAGGAGGCCCAATGTGATGTAGTCCAAACTTTAAATTTGTAGCTGTTTCTTAGGTGAAGATAACATTCATCAAAACTTAATACTGTATCCCAATACTTTCCTGTAGAACAGCCAACTCTGCAACAGTGAAAATGATTTTGAGGGCCTAGTCACTATAAGGACATATTTAACATTATACTTTTACAGGTCCTACTTTTAAATACCATGCACCCGGCATAATGGGCAATAAGGGTTAGCGAGGGGCAACTTATAAATATTTAAAAAGAAGGTTTTAGGCATGTCAAAAAAGGGGTTATTTTGACAGGTCGAATTTCCAGTTAAAACCTGCACAGCCACTCTGCTGGGGGCAGGCCTGCAGTCATGTTTACATTGTGAATGTAGTAGATGTCATAATAGGTGCTGCAGTCCACTTGAGACTTTTAACGGAAAGGCCCTGGGTATAACGTGGTGCCATATACTAACAACGGATAGGTAAGTTAAATATGGTGCTCTGATGGATACTTCTACCTGCAGATTCCTCACCTTTTGAATATCCCAGAGTCCAGTCTTGATTTGTAGACTGTTTATTACCTCTTCCATGCCAGTAGGGGGTGCTGCCTCCACCTTCCTTTCACATCATATGCCTTGTAACGTCACCAAGGTATAAAGCACCTCCATTGGGGTGATGACATAAGTTCCTTTATTTCTGCGACATCGGCACAGTCCGGATCTCCTCATGAGTGTCGACGTTGTCAACAATTTTTCTTCAGAAATTACAATTAGGTGCAGTTTGCTATCGAAATGTCACCGCCTAAGTGGTCAGTAGTAAAGGCTTGTCAGGAGTGTGATGGACAGATGTCTATTACAGATCCTCACAAAATCTGCCTGTGGTGCCTAGGATCTGACCATGCAAAAACAACAAGGCGCTGGATAGACTGCTTGATCCTTCGGCTCAAGGAGGACCTGGCCTGGCAGTTCAGGCTGGACTGTTCCCATGACGAGCGGGGTCAAGAATGATTTGCATACTGCTGGGTCAAAATTGAGGTGGCATTGAGGGGGAAAAATTATGGACTGGGATGCAGCCTGAGTAGCTTATTGTTTTTGCATTTTTTACCATGAGTACCACGGGTCCTGGGGTTCACTGTGCCACTGGAACAAGCTATACCTGGATAAAGAGCCCTTATAAGGGCAAACCTTGTCCTTGGTTGCTTGTGTTCTGATTCAGGGAGGACCTGGCCTGGCAATTTGGGATGGACTGTTCTCATGAGGAGCAGGGTCAAGACAGATTTGCATATGAAAAGGTCCAAACTGAGGTGACATGGTGGGCAAAAACGATAGATTAGGAAGCGATTGCTGGTGGCTAAGATTAATTTGAGCATTCCGTCCATCACCTTGTGTTTTTGCATAAGATCTGACCATGACATCGACACCTTGTGTTCTGTCCAAAGAAGCACCCCGAAGCGCTCAAAGAATGGGAGACCAAGATGTTCATGGCCAGAGGGAGAGAAGATCGATGTGACCACCATAAGTATTGACTGAGGTCACCAGGGTCACCATGTTTGTCAAAAGAAGCACAAGAAAAGAGAAGGCACAAATCTCACCACCACACCACAAGAAGTAAGTTGCCATGACGTTCAGCTTCACCTCACCAGGTGTTGCATAAAGAACCAGCAGAGGAAACATGCAGAGAATCCAGCACCGGCGGCTCCATCTGATGCAACACTGGTTCCAGATACTCCACAGCCTGCTGAGCCATCTCCCAAGCCATATCAGAATTTCCAACACCTGGCATGTATCCATCCACATTTCTAAACACAAAGATCAGAATTTTCAACAGGGCCATGATCCCATCTGAGGCGCTGGCTTGCCCCATTGGTCTGATGGCCTACTAATTAGGAGGTTTATTAATGTCTTACCACATGGTGCCATTCGAATCCAAGCACTGGCATCAACTATACCAGTGGTATTGATGCATACAGTGACACCATCTCGTTTGGTCGTCCCACATTCTTGTTTCTCAGAGCTGGACACCAGCATCTGACCAGTACCATAGTTTGCACTATAGATGACACAACCAGCATTGAAGACAGCACTGCCAGCACAGCGGGTGACGCGTCACAGACAACATTACCACCTCCATTAGCATCATGTCTTCTGGAGAGTCGACAGCTGATGCCTTGCCACTCCAGAAGAAAGGCTCAGCAGCTTTTCGAAGAAGGTAGTTATTTTGTTAGGCAAATAGACCTTCAAGAACACCCCAGTGCAGATGATGAAGAGTGTGAGAAAGTGTCTCTTTTGACATGGTTAACCACCCACATTTTGCCTGGTATATGATCTGGTTTCACAGTTGTAAGTGCCCTGTGCCACTGCTAAACAGGTTCTCAGGGCCAGATCTCTTTCACAAAACTGTTGTGATACATTGTCAACACCTTTAGCTGCCACTATAAGTCCCTAGTAAATGGTACTTAGGTACCTAGGGCATGGGGTACTAGGTGTAAGCCCGTTGAGGGTAGCAGCACGGTTTGTGCCATCCTCAGGGACCATGCATCCAAGTGCACTCAGCCCTGCCATTGCAGGCTGAGTGTCCTGGTGGAATCCTAAAATGCAAGCATGACATGGCACACAGCCTGTGCGACCTGTCCACTACACACTGCATGCAATATAGGCAAGCCACCCCTATGGCAGGCCTTACAGCCTAAGGCAGGGTGCACTGTAATGCATGTTTGGGCATACGTGCATGAGACATATGCCCATACTGTGTCCTTGCCAAACCTGGGACATAGTAAATGTACAGAGCATCCATTTTAAAGGCATGCGCTGGATACTGGTCAGTACAAGTTTCACAGGTACATGAAGGCCACTCAGAACCCTGGTCCAAACTGGTCTCAGTATTGAATGTATTGCAAAATGTATGTAGGGGCCACCATAGAGGTGATCCCTGCAAAGCTAACTAGCCCTGGCGTGGTTGCTGGCTGGACCCAACCAGCCTGCCACCACCAGACAGAATTCTGGATCTCTGGGGTGAGGGCCTTTGGTCTCTGGAACCAGAAAACAAAGCCCTTCCTGGGCAGAGGTGTTACACACCTCCTCCCCCAGAAATGTACACTACCCTGCATGAGAGCTTCAAAGGGCTTCCTGCCCTTGAAACTCGACCCCCAGACCTGCTGGTAGCAGCAGATGGCTGCCCCCATTGCAAACCCCCACTTTTGGCAGGAGCAACAGCAGTAAAATGCATAAAGACTAGGAAGAGTGCCACCCTCTGCCTGCACCACCCTTCAGGTGTAGCAGGCGAGGTGACCTCTCCATTTCATTTTCTTCCATCTTGCAGGGTAGGAAAATAACCAATCAGGGTTAGTGATGTGACCTCTCCCATCAGGAAGTGGTCACATATAAGGTGTAGCCACCCTAAGGGAGCTGGCCCATTGGCCACTACCAGGTACTCCCCTAAATGCCTCCTAAAGGCAGTATTTAGTGGGCATCCCTAGGCTGCAGATCAGATTTGACGGACACAGGAAGTCCAGTGACAAAGAAGACCAAAGGCTTGAGAACAGAAATCCTGCTCTAAGAAGAAAAAGTTGCCAAACCCTACCTGCTCCACCCAATACTCGACAGTTGCTCCTGAAGGAGTCAACTGGACATTGGACTGACTCTAAAAAAACCCAGAGGACCTCCAACTTACTAAAAAGTGCCAAGAACCTCCCTCCACAGTGAAGACATCACTCCCTGCAACCAGCAAGCAAGATCCAGCTAAATTCTGTTCACTTACCATCCACTGACCAAGGAACCGGACATAGCAGCCAAACCAAATTTCCCCTGACTGACCTGGAGGATAAACCCTGTAAGTCTGCTAAGTTTGGTGGCACTGGAACCTCCAGTGGCTGAACCATGCAATAGCCAGGGATACTGGACCCCAAACATCTGACACCCAGAAAAAAGTCCACTGTGGACTCTCCAAAGACCAGAAGCAAACACAAGCACAAGTCAAGAGACTATTGGACACCCAAGCACTACCCCACAGAGTCACCCTGCTATTTGGCAATCCACCCTCCAAGTGACCTGCCCCCTACTTCCAAAGGATCTTTGGCACACAGCTCTTGGCTGACCTATCTGCTCTGCACCCAGCCTCCCTGCCCTTTTGATCAAAGAACCAACTGTGCTCTAGAGGTGCCAGCCCCTTGCAACATCTACATTCCAAAGGGACCCACCGGATTCACCTTTAAGTCCGTCTGCAGTTCATTTCCAAGTGGTCCCCATTGCTTGTCCTGTACCAGTTCCAAGACTTTCAGCCACTGCTTCGACTCAAACCTGGAACCGCCCGAACTTCTCTGGCTGGCTCACAGGACATCTTGATGACCTCAACATAAAACCAGAAGGTGATATTTGTGAAAGCATTGCCTGATTTTATAAAGTTTTCTCCCATTGACTCCTATGGTGCGTAATTATGTCCAAAAAGACTATTTTTGCTAAACTTTGAAAATCATAACTTAAAAAGTACTTACCCAATTTTGATGCTTTCAGTCTTAAAAAGTTGATAAAAATCTGAAGTATCTTTGTAAATTTGTCTCGAGTTATTCTTTTGAGTGTGTGTCCACATTTATTGATACTGGGATTATAACAAAGGCTTAGCACTTCTCCAATGTGGCCTTATTGCCACGGTCACAGAAGTTAGAGCATTAGGTGATCTTGTTTTGACCTCTGTGAACTAACTTGGGGTTGCCCGGACTCTCTGCACAGTGCACATGATTTTGTACACTATATAGAAAGCCAGTCTCCTACAAAGGGTTGGTTCTTTGCTCCAAGACTTTGCAGGATAGAAGGAGGCCAAAGGGCTTGAAAACCTTATTGAGTGGGAACTTCTACCACTGACAGACCTTCCTCCAATGGAAGTGACCTCCTATCACACAGTACTCTGGACTGTGGACATATTAGAGCTGCAGCTCACATCCATGGAGGTCAAAACCAACATCCTCATTGAGGTCCTCCACTCCACAGCGCACACAGTGGATCCCTTCCTTCCATTTAAGTAGACACTGATGGAGCCCATACTACCCAAAAATGGGGGAAACCTAGAAAGTCTACTGCCATTCCAAGACCAGTTGCCCAGCAATATAAGCCAGCTCCAGGAGATCCCAGCTCATCAGCTTGCTCATCTCTAGAGAGCCTAGTGGTATAGGCTTATTGTTCCTCTAAACTGACGCCCGGCCCCTTTCCCTCTACAAAAGCTGACAGAGATTCAAAAATACTAGGACAATGTGACAAGAATGTTTGGAGGGAGTATGGCTCTTAATCTTTTCATGCCACCTGCCTTCTTGGTAGATATGTGCATGCTCTGTTAGATTCCGCACAGGCGGTCATCTCCACTCTTTTGACCTGCAAACATCCCTCATAGAGCTGATCGAAGATGATCAGGCTGCTGCAAAGCAGGTGATACAGTCTGGCCTGGATACTGCAGATTCAGTGGCAAGAGCCATCAGGTTCGCTATCTCCCTACGTCGTGATGCCTGTTAAGAAATCCGGGATTTTCTCCAAATAAACAGACCATGCTAATGGACCTCCCATTCCACGGATCATGGCTCTTCGATAGCAAAGGTGACTAAGCACTGGAGAAATTTAAGAACAGTAAACCCATATCCGGATTCCAAGTGCAACCTAGGGACTACCATCAGTTTCAGACATTTTGTGGATTTGGTAGGGGCTTTATATTTCAATGCTGTCAACAGTTTCCAGCTCCACAATTGTAGGTAATCCCTTTTACAAGCAATATAGAGGATGAAGCAAGGGCTGAATATGAGCTATTCTCTCCCTCCTCCTCTTCCTTCTCTTCCCCAGCAATGACGGCATAGCAGTCCTAGTTCTACTTTACCAGAACACGCACGGCCTGCTGGAGGATTGGTATCCTCCTTTCCACAAGCTTGGAGGGCTATAATTTCAGATCTTTGGGTCTTGCAGATTGTGGAGATGGGGTATACCCTACCCTCCGAACTAACACTTCTTCCCTTTTCCCCACATCCATATATGCTTCTGCTAGACAATCTCTGAGTTCTCCAATAAGCGGTTCAGATCCTGCCACTCAAGAGTGCAATGGAATTGGCTCCAGAGCAGGAACAGGGTCAGAGATGCTATTCCTGGTACTTCCTGGTGCTCAAAAAGAATGGTGGCCCAGTCCAATCCTGAACCTCAAGATTCGTAGCTGGTTAATCAAAAAGAAAAATTTCAGAAAGCTGCCCCAAGCTTAGGTTCTACTTCCACAGGAACCAGGCGATTGTATGGTGTCTGCCAACCTGCTGGACGCCTATTTCCACATTCCTATCCTGCAGTCACATAGGAAGTTTCTTCACTTTATGATCGAATCCAAACACTGCCAGTTTGCAGTCCTTCTGTTTGGCTCCCTTTTTGCTCCTGTAGCCTTCATGAATATAATGTTGGCGGTTGTGGCCCATCTCAGATGCAGGAATTTCGGTATTCCCTTACCTGGACGACTGGCTCATCAAAGCTAGCTCTCCATAGATGATGTCTCGCCACTTGCAGACAATAACCACGTTGTTGTTCAACCTGGTCTTTTCAGTCAACAATCCTGCTTTCCGTTGGTCACCTGTACATGTTGGCACATGAGGGGCCTTCAGTGGTGCCTTCGCAGGCAGTGGTTCCAACATACCAGAGAACTCCAAAATCTTCAGCAACACTGCAGTAGCTCCACTTTGGTGGAGTGTGGACAACAACTTTACACAAGGAAAGCCGTTTCACCTTCCCCCACAGTGACAACAGTGCTCACGGGGCCTTTGCACTAGGGTGGACAGCTTATCTGGAGGCCTTTGGTCTCCAGAAAAACAGATATTGCAGATCAGTCTGTTGGAATTACTGGTGATACCTCTGGTGCTTAAGGTCTTCCTCCCTCCCAATTTCAGTCAGTTGGTCTAGATCTTGATGGACAACACAACCACAATGTGGCACAACAGCAAACAAGAGGGAGTGGGTTTACATCTCATTTGATGAAATACTCTGTGGGTCTGGTCCTGCGCTCAGGGCTCTCAGATCTGCTTAGTAGCAAATCTTTTGGCCGGAGTACTCAATGTGTGCACAGACAATCTCAGCTGGTGTCATCTTGCCGACCTCAAGTGGCAACTTCATCTGAAGGTAGTCCATGACATTTTCCAGCTGAACTTCTCAGATCTCTTTGCCACTGTGCCCGCCAGTAGCCTATGCAGGGAGCATTAGTGGGGCGCGTTTCGCTTGAGGTGGGATGTTCCACTTCACTAAACATTTTCTCCATAACCTTGATTCTTTGCATTTTGAGGAAGAAT
Organism: Pleurodeles waltl; assembly: GCF_031143425.1. Taxonomy (NCBI): domain Eukaryota; kingdom Metazoa; phylum Chordata; class Amphibia; order Caudata; family Salamandridae; genus Pleurodeles; species Pleurodeles waltl. The sequence goes on from NC_090448.1 coordinate 141,107,051, forward strand.
TATCTTGAGCAGGCCCAAATAGCTGTGGATTGACCAAATAGGGTGTGGTATGCAGACCTCATTCACCTCTCTATGTGCCCTTTCCCATTGGAAATATGAAGGGCAAGGCAGTACATAAGAATACATTGTCAATATGGATACATTTGTGCACCAAGATCTGCTATGCCCTGGCTCACAAGGAATCGCCAGACAGTATTTGTGTTCATTCCACCAGAGCTACGTCTTCTACTTTTGCGCTGGAAAGTGGCATTCTAGTTGCAGACAATTGCAAAGCTGCAATCTAGACTTCCTACCATACCTTTGCAAAGCATTATATTTTGGACTGAAGTGAGGAGGGATGGTCACTTAGCTCAGTCAGCACTTCAGGATTATTTGGTATAACCTCTTGGTGGGGGATAACACTTAATGGGAAATGTATTCAAAAGGTGAGGAATCTGCAGGCACAAGTAGCCATCAGAAAAAAGATTACTTTCCTTTGATAACGCTCTTTCTGGTGGACACCATATCTACTTGCAGATTCCTTACTGACCCACCCAGCTCCCCAATGCATGGCTGGTTATACCACATGGCCACTTGATGTAGCTTCAGCATACTACAGAAAACTGCATTAATCTTGTGGACGTTAGTGTCATCCGATTGCACCGAAGGTGCATTTAAAAGGAATGGATGGTAACTGATATCATTATGAAGACAGGGTGCACTTTATTGCTCCAGCGAAATTCAAAGTTATATACTTTAGATCATACTGAACATAAATAACTGGCATTGCCTAATTGATAAGGAAGTGATAACTAGATTTGAAAGTGACCACAATCATTTGATTTCTGTAATAAAAAATGCAGATTATTCATAATTTATCAAATAACTCTAAGGTTTGGAAATATACTTCACCCCCTCACACCACGAAAAACAGGAGAAACCTCAAATAGGACAGGTTTCATTTAAAAACCTTCTGTGCGAACTCTACACTTCTGTTCTTCTCCTGCTGAATTCGTTTTTTCTGGCAGTTGCAAATATTATCTGGTGGTCATATTGCTTAAAGAGATTGTGAAAAAGATGAGCCCATGAGCCCTTTCTGTCACAACCTTGTATAGCATCTAATTGAAGATCCCATAACACAAATAATTCATTTGATTGTAACTCCAAAAGGGCAAAAGAGCCATTATTAAGGGCCCGGAGAGGTAGTTAGAGAGAGACAATTGTTATGCAGAGCAAAAAAAATAAAGAGCTTTTAAAGAATATGAACAATTATTGGGTTTTTCATATGTGTAGCAACTCCTGGGGGCATAAAACAATGATTCTAAATCCTTCTGGAATATCATTATACATGGGACTAAGGATACTTATGAAAGCAAAGCCCCGAGGTTCATATAGAAAGAGACAAGTGGATTTGTAAATTTCCTCTCTCTATGATCAAGTAGCCTTTTCTGAATAGCAGCTGTGCTGCTTCCATTGCCTCAAAACATCCCAGTCGTGCTGCAATCTGTTAAGGAGGCTAAATTGTTCACAACTGATAGGGGTATCAAGCACTAATTGCAAAGAAGGCTGGTAAGGCTACTGGGCAGATCAGATTCTATCAGATGTGTTAAAATCATAGCCTACACTGTAGGCCCTTTTCATGGTGATTGTAGCAAATAGCTTGATACAAACGGGGTTAGTGCCTACTGCCCAGTTGGGAGCTAAGATTGTCCTGATTTATTTGAAAACAAAACAGGCTACAGGAAAGCCCAATGAGTCTGAGTCTCATTGGTAATCCTCAAAAATCCTGGGATGTATCATAGTCCATTGGCTAAAAGCCTGGATTGCATCCAGTACCATCCTTTGACTTTGCCAAGGTAGTTTCCACAAAGGTATTAGGACAAATTGACCACGTTTTCAGATTATTTCTTAAAATATACAAATATGTTAATCTAATGGAGCAATCTCTGTACTTGTTTTTTCTTGACTTGAAATCTGCGTTTGATAGCATACATACAGATTGATTTCGGGCTGCATTGGCTTCCCTAGGACTCCCTGCAGAACTTTTGAATATAATAATCAGATTGCACACAGACAACTTTGTTAGAGTCTGCTGGGGTTGAAATGGTGAAATCACCAAGCCCTCCCAGCCCATTGGGGAAATCCAGTATGGTGTGTCCTTGCTCTAACTTTATTTACCTTACTTCTAAACAGTGTGGCGATCAGGTTAAATGATTGTACCAATGATATTCCTGGTTTGGGTGGACAAAAGATTTTTAGAGTTCTTTTTGCTGAAGACACTTTGTTAATTTCTCACACCTCGGGTTGGACAAAAAATTTGTTGGATCGCTTCCAGAATAGCATAATATTGGCATGGAGATCAGGGTCTGCTATTAGTTTTTAAAAAATGGCAGGTAGAGCTGTTTCCCCTTCCCTAGCAGTTTATAGAGCTCAAGTTCTTTCTTCAGTGTATTATGGAGGTGAAATGTGGGGTTGGTGCTAAACTGAACGTATAAAAAATATATTTGAAATCCATAGTTGATTTTCCTAAAAATACCCTGTATTGTTGCATACGATGAATTGGGCTTATATCCACTTTATGTTTTATTTTCTTTAAAACCTTTGATATAATGAGTGCACCTCTGGATACATAAAGATGCAGAGAACTTCAGAAATGCACTATGCAATATTCTATCTATCCGAGGTTCTAGGGTGTTTGCTGGTTTAAGTTTGTTCTCAAACAGTTGACTAGCTTCGGCCTCATTTGGGTGTATCGTAGAACAGAAGATACAATTCTCAAATTGCTAGTCAAATCTTATTCGGAAAGTATGAAAGAATCCAGCTTATCAGTCTGTATTGGTAGGCTCACTGAAAATGTTCTTACTTTCGAGGCTGAACCTATGCACGAAATGTGTGGATTTTACAAAGCCACAATAAGCAAAAATACCTATTTCATCAACTCCAATTTTGTACCCTATCTTATTCACTCAGCGTTGTAGTAATAATAGAACCTCTGATGGCAGCTCCTCCTTTGTGTACAGATTGCTGACACCGCAGCAGATAGCAGTGCTTTCAGTATGTTACACATTCTTGTTATAAGGCGCAAAATTATTTGCTTATGATAGAATCTGAACTATAATATATATATTTTTTGTTTACAAACTACCATAATACTTGCTTACTCAGTGCCCTTATCACTGATACCTAGATATACTCCTTTCCTTACATCACTTGTGACAGTGTGTCCCACAGTACAATTTCCTTTTTGAGACATCAAGCCATGTTATGTCAAAAACATGGAACAGTCAATAATATTTTGGCATTGTCCATACTCACTTTTCATCCGATTCACATAAAGATATATTTACTCTCTGACTGCTTTATAGATTGTAAGGCTGCGTTTGATAGAGTTAACCTGATAGAGACTTCCAACCCCAGAGTCCTTAACTTAGAATTATCCCCAGGTGACAGACTGGATCTGAAAGATTTTTCATGAGCAATCAATGTCAGTGATGGACCCGCACCTTTTATGCCTTTAGTGTCTCAAGCACGACCACAACCCAAAGGCCTGCACCGATTGCTGCACCATGAACCTGAAGGCCTTGAGGGAGCAATCCCTCACCCTTGTGGCTTCTTGATGTGCGATGCTTTAACTATCTAGATCCCGGTAAAGAGTAAGGTCCACAGGAGTGGTTGCTTGGCCCCAAGATCTTCATTGTAACCAAAGTTGTCGGTCCACTTGCGCAAATCCCATCACAACAAGAAGAAGTAGTGGAAGATATCTTTGACTTTGTCACATCCGTCAGTTGACAAGAGAGCATCGTGCATCTTCCCCTGGCTCTGCAGTTGAGCCAGTGCCTGGGCCATCTCCTCACCTCCCCAAGTTTCCTGGAGCCGGAGTGCCCCCGCCCAATTAAAAGAATTCTATGAGTCCATGTGCCTTATATCCGAGCAGCCAGTTCTCTCCGGCACAGTGTCAGACCGTGAGGGTTCAGACGGGGTCCCTACTGGTTCCGCTGAAACAGCTCCAACCTCGATGCCAGTAGGGCCCCTGGGATCCATTCCTAGATCCGAACTGACACCGGTCATGCCATGTCAGCCTTCCCTAGTGCTTGTCACGATGTCGAAGTTCCCAGCGCCGCCGGAGCATTCCTGACTCTAATCATTATTCCTGACTCTGACATGGAGCAGGAGGAGTGCCAACTGATGCAGCCTTTGGGACTGAGTGAAGCAATACCTTCCAGGTCGAAGCCTCAACCCTATTCCTTCAAGCTACGACTCGGAAAGGATTGGAAGGGGTCACTGAACCCTGAAGAATGGCAGCACTATGAAGATCGTGTCATGGACTTGTGTGAGGACCCGAGTGAAGCCTGTGGACTGGATACTTCTACAGATACTGGTATTCTTTCTCCCCCTACCATGGCAGAGGAGGAGGAAGTGTTCTTTGCAGTGGTGTTGCAGATTGTAGCCGAGGTTCTGGACATCAGCCTTCCCTCAGTGGCAGTCAAGACAAACATCTTGACAGAGGTGCTGCAACTGGGAGTCTCCTCTTCAGAACTGCTTCTCTATTTCACGATTCCCTCACTGACATTCTATTGGGGACATAGTCCAAACCCAGCACAGGGGCTTCTGTGATTAGGACGATTGCTTGCCCCCACCGCCCTGCCCTAAGGGACCCAAACTTACTCACCCAACACCCTACCAGAGAGCTTGGCGGTCTAAGCCTCTTTGTCCCATGTAAATCTGGTGCATTCCCTACTGCACCCCCAGACATGGAATCCAAGAGACTGCATGCTTTACGGAAAAATTTGTTTTCTCCCTCTAGCCTGGCATTGTGGTCTGTGAACACTGCATGCCTTTTGAACTGGTAATTCCACACCTTGTGGGATAAAATTGCTCATGTGCTGCCAGTGGTTCCAGAGGAGGCCGGGCCATACTTAGGGCTTAATTGGAGAGATGCAGCGAAGTTCACCATATGTGGTGGATTTACCACGACCAACTTACTGCGCAGAGCGGTTTTATCAACAATGGTCTTGAGGCATTAGCCTGGTTGAGGATGACTGTCTTTTCTGAGGATGTCCAACCATTTCTGATGGACATGCCCTTTAATGGGTCACATCTCTTTGAAGACAAGGCAGATTCAGTGCTTGAGATCTTTAAGGACAGTCGGGGTACAGCCAGATCATTGGGCTTTTTTATGGCCCCTCGTCATACTAAAGCTGTCTTTTCTGGTCACGGAAGGAGCTCCCAGCTGTGCCTTTATCCTCCCTGCCCCAATGCTGTTCATGCTTTCAAGGCTTAGCGTAGTTGAGGGCACAGTGCCCACAGGGCAGCCAGCGGGCAGGTCAGTCAGTCCACCACCAGCCGCCTTCACACCCTCTAATAGGCCAGCATACCACCATGGGTATCCAATTGGTGGCAGAATTCACCATCACCTGTGCCATTGGCAGTCCATAACATCTGTAGGTGGGTTTTGTCGATTTTCTGAAGGGGCTACTCCCTCCCCTTCATGACCACCCCTCATCTCATGCCCCCATCCTAGAACAAGCTGACGGAGGATCACCTATCCCTTCTCCATCAGGAAGTTATGACTCTCTTGGCCAAGGGAGGCATAGAGAGGGTGGCGACGCCAGAAGTGGGTCGTGGTTGCTATGTCCGCTGCTTCCTGGTGCCAAAAAAAGGCAAAGCCCTTCGTCCTATCCTAGACCTACGCCCCCTCAATTACTTCCTCAAGAAGAAAAGTTAAAAATGCTTATATTAGCTTAAGTCTTGTTTGCCCTGAAGTCAGGAGACTCAATGGTATTGTTGGATTTGCAGGACGCCTATTTCCATATTCCCATCCTGCCTGCCCTGAGGCATTACCAGCAGTTTCCAGTAGGCCAGGAGCACTTTCAGTTCACTGTGCTCCCCTTTGACCTTACCAGTGCCTCTCAGGTGTTCAACAAGGTGATTGACGTGGTTGCAGCTCATCTGCGGAGATCAGGGGTGCCAGTCTTCCCCTATCTTGATGGCAGGCTGTTGAAGGGAGGCTTGCTCCTGGCTTTCGTCTCCCATCTCCAGACTACGGCAAACCTCTTGCATTTGCTGTGGTTCGCTTTCAAAGTGCTAAATTCACACTGACTCGCTCTCAAATGCTTTCTTTCAACAGAGTTGTTCTGGGTACGATGCAGTTTCGGGTCCATCCTCCCAAACCGCTAGCCAGGATATTCAGGCTATGATACCAATGGTTTAGCCTCTATTCTGGATTTCGGTGAGAGAGGGACCTTGTGGCTGTTGGGACTCATAGCCTCCTGCATTCTACTGGTAACACATGCATGGTGGCATATGGGGGCTCGGCAGTGGTGCCTGAAGATCTAATGGGCACAGCATCAAGGACATCTCTCCAACATGGTCTAGGTCTCGGAGAGGACTGTGAAAAATCTGCAGTAGTGGCTAACGAACTGCAATTGGGTCAGTGGCAAACCCATCTCCCTTCCTCAACAAGATCTCAAGGTAGTGACAGATGCATCACTCAAGGTATGGGGCGGAAATCTGGGAGAGAAGGAGATCAGAGGACTCTGGTCTCCCGCAGAATCCAGACTGTACATCAACCTGCTGGAGCTCCAAGCGATCCGGTTGGCATTGAAAGCCTTTCTACCCTCCATGAAGAGAAGTATAGTGCAGGTGTTCACGGACAACAACACTGCATGTGCTACTGCAAATAAAAGTGGGGAATGGGGTTGTGGACCCCTTGTCAAGAAGCCCTGAGCCTCTGGACATGGCTGGAACATCAGGGCACATCCCTGGTGGTTCAACATCTGGTGGGCTCTCTGAACGCCAAGCTGAATGAGCTCAGCTGAGGATGCCTAGCGGATCACAAATGGCCTTTTTACTCGGCAGTTGCTCAAGGTCTCTTTCAGCAGTGGTGAGAGCCATGGTTAGATCTGTTCACTTCTGCCGAGAATGTGCAATGTCAGCAGTTTTGCACACTGGAATTTCCAAGGTGGTTCACACTCGAAGACACTTTTTCATCTTGAGTGGAGCTCAGGCTTCTTGTACGCTTTTACTCCAATACCACTCCTGCCCAGAGTTCTCAAGAAGCTAAAGAATGACCAGGCCCAAGTCATCCTTGTGGCTCTGGACTGGGCCCAGATATTCTGGTAGAACAAACTCTTGAGCATGGCCATCAGTCCTCCGATCAGGCTTCCCATTTAGGAGGAACTTCTGTTGCAACAGCAGGAGTGGGTCCTCCACCGAAACCTGTCCAGTCTCCACCTTCTTGCGTGAGGATTGAAGTCTGTGATGTAATCTTAGTAGCCAGGCATCCTTCCACCAAGACAGTATATGCCTTCCGTTGGAAAACATTTGTAGCATGGTGTGCAGAAAAACCAATTGATCCCCTTTCTCCCCCTTATCTCAGGTCCTTCTTTTCATTCTCTCACTTGCCCAACAGGGCTCTGCTTTGGGCACTCTTATATGCTAGAACTCTGCTATCTCTGCTTTTTTAGGGTTGCCTGACCAGACATCCCTCTTCAAGTCCCCTATTATACATAGGTTTCTTAAAGGTCTTTGTTAGAAATGGGGTCTTTGGTTGGCTGTCAGGTTGCCCCCTGTCCAAGCAAGGACCCTCACTCTAGTCAGGGTAAGTCACTCACAATTCAAATTATCCAGTGCCCACGCTCTGGTAGCTTGGCACTGAGCAGTCAGGCTTAACTTAGAAGGCAATGTGTAAAGTATTTGTGCAATAAATCATACAATACCACCATATAGCACCACAAAAATACACCACACAGTGTGTAGAAAAATATGTAATTTTTCTGGTAATCATTTCTGGTTAAATGCAGGTCAAAACGATCAAAGATTAAATAAGTAAATGTAGAGATATCACTGAAAAGTGATATAAAGTGTCTTAAGTCTTTTTAAAGCAAACAAAGCCTCTTTCAAGCACAAAGTACCTGGTTCGCGTGAAAAATCTCCACAAAGGGCAGCAGAGGAGGAGAAGCGTGGAAACAAAGGGGTGTGCGTCGATTTCTCGGGCCGCAAACAGCGAAGCGTCATTTAGTTTCCATGCAGGGACGGCTGTGCATTGATTTCTGGCGCTCGGTTGTGGATCCTCTTCGGGTTGCGGGGTTTTCAGAGGTCCCGGGGATGGTGCCCGGATTTCCTGCACTGGCAGGACAAAGTCACAGGAGCTGCGTCGATCCGGTGGGCATTGCACAGAATTTTCTACCGCACGGCAGGCCCTGCGTTGATTCCTCCCTGGAAGTTGGGCTGCATCGTTCTGGCTCGGCTATGCGTCAATCCAGTGGGCTGTGCGTCGAATTTCCGGTCGCTACGCTGGTGCTGCGTCGATCTTCTAGTTGTGAAGTCAGGCTGCATCGTTCCGGTTCGGCGTGCAGTGAAACTTTCACTGCTTTGCAGCTGTGCGTCATTTCTGGCAGACTGTGTGTCGAATTTCACAGCACAAGGCGCCCTTCTTGAAGAGATGAAGTATTTTTGGTCCTGAGACTTCAGGGAACAAGAGGCAAGCTCTATCCATGCCCTTGGAGAGCACTTCTTCACCATAGCCAGAGAGCAGCAAGGCAGCAGGGCAACAGCAAGGCAGCAGTCCTTCACAAAAAGCAGTCAGGTGAGTCCTTTGGGCAGCCAGGCAGTTCTTCTTGGCAGGATGCAGGTTCTGGTTACACGTTTCTTCACCAGGAAGTGTCTGTGAGTCTTTACTCCAAAAAGTGTCTAAGTTGGTGGGGTTAGAGACCCTGCTTAAATACCAAAATGTGCCTTTGAAGTGGGGGAGACTTTAAAGAGTGGCTCAGGAGCGCACAAGGTCCCCTTTCAGTTCCATTCTGTCTGCCAGGGTCCCAGTATGGGGTGTGGCAGTCCTTTGTGTGAAGGCAGGCCCCTGTCCTTTGACATGCAAGTGTCAAGCCCTCCACCCTCCCAGCCCAAAAAGACCCATTCAAAATGCAGATGTATGCCAGTGAGGCTGAGTATCCTGTGTTTGGGGTGTGTCTGAGTGAATGCACAAGGGAGCAGTCAACTAAACCTAGCCAGATGTGGATTGGAAGGCACAGAAGGATTTAAGTGTAGAGAAATGCTCACTTTCTAAAAGTAGCATTTCTAAAATAGTAATATAAAATCCAACTTCACCAGTCAGCAGGATTTTGTATCACCATTCTGGCCATACTAAATATGACCTTCCTACTCCTTTCAGATCAGCAGCTACCACTCAATGTATGAGGGCAGCCCCAATGTTAGCATATGAAGGGAGCAGGCCTCATAGCAATGTAAAAACAAATTTAGGAGTTTTACACTACTAGGACATGTAAACTACACAGGTACATGTCCTGCCTTTTGCCTACACAGCACCCTGCCCTATGGGCTACCTAGGGCCTACCATAGGGGTGACTTATATGTAGAAAAAGGGGAGTTTAAGGCTTGGCAAGTGCTTTTAAATGCTAAGTCAAATTGTCAGTGAAACTGCACACACAGGCCTTACAATGGCAGGCCGGAGACAAGGTTAAGGAGCTACTTAAGTGGGTGGCACAAACAGTGCTGCAGGCCCACTAGTAGCATTTAATCTACAAGGTCCTGGGCACATATAGTGCACTCTATTAGGGACTTATAGGTAAATTAAATAGTCCAATTGGGTATGAGCCAATGTCACCATGTTTTAAGGAGAGAGTATATGCACTTTAGCACTGATTAGCAGTGGTAAAGTGTGCAGAGTCCTAAAGCCAGCAAAAATGAGGTCAGAAAAAGGGAAGGAGGAAGGCAAAAAGTCCGGGGATGACCCTGCAGAAAGGCCATTCCCAACAGCCTTGTGCATCTTTTCCCTCCTTCACCATTTATCGTGCATCAGTGGGACCTTAATCTTGTTTTAACTTTTTTGATGTGCCCTCCCTTCAAACCACATCTTAATGGTCCCCTCTGGCTTCTTACAATCAAGACAGCATTCTTTGTGGCAGCTACATCTGCCTGATGAGTAAGTGAAGCTTCAGGCTTTACTATCCAAACCTCCACACCTTTCCATCTATACTGGGAAACTGGTGCTTCGTACTAGGGCCTCCTTTCTACCTAAAATGGTCACTCCATTTTACGTAGGCCAATCCTTCACTGTGCCCACCTTTTAAGCTGATCCACATCCCTCTTAAGAAGAGCAGCAACTGGACTCAAAAAGAGTGTTGTTGTTCTATCTCGACTGCATGAAAAAGTTCCAGGTGGATGACCAACTCTTCGTGGGGTATGAAGAAAGGGCGGGCGTGCAGAAGCAGACCATCTCCAGATGGTCATACTACGCATTAAAGTCTGCTACGCACTGGCCAAAAAGCTTCCCCCTGAGGGCTTGCAAGCTCATTCCATCAGGCTAAAGCTGCGGCCACTGCGTTGGCACGTGGAGTTCCCATCCTGGACATCTTTCCATCAGCAACGTGGGCATCTTTTCACATGTTCACAAAGCACTACTGCATGGACAGTCAGGGCTCTAGGTATGGCCACTTTGCCTTTTCTGTCCTGCACACCTGAAATTGGTCCGCTTGGGTACCTATTCTAAGGTAAGGAGTCTGCAGCTAGAAGTCTTTATCAGTTACTTACCTTCCATTTTGCTTATCTGGTAGAGGATATATCTAGCTGCAGATTCCTTACCGACCCACCCATCTTCCCCGCTCTGCAAACGGATTTCAAGGGACAGGGCTATTACCTTTTCATGGCCTTAGCTTTCCGAACTGCTGGTCAGTGTTCTTTGTGGCTCTGCACTCCTGGCATGGAAAATCATGAAAAGAAGCTGATGTCAGAGCACCTGTGGGGCACCTACATACGCACCGCAAACACCACTTTCGGCACTGATGACGACAATGCCAATCTGAGCCAAACGATGCCACCTACCAGCGTGTAGGGGTACTGCTCACAAAAGATCTGCCCGATCCAGTCGAGGCCTGGAATCTCTGCCTTCGATATAGTCTGTACCAGATAAGGTGTTACCAAACGTAATTAACTTGTTCAACAAGTTTGTAATTGGCAAAAGTTCTGGTACTGGATTGTCCCTGGGGCGCCTCTTGACATTTCCTTAAGGTGATTTATAGCGAGTGCAAATACACAAGGGTTAGAACTGGATTCTTCAATGTTTTCAGTAATAAGAGGTAGTAATGTTGAATCAATATTATCTCAAATTATTATTATTAGTTTTGTATTAAAGACCACATCAAGCAACATTGTATTGGTATCCACCCTATGCAAAATTACCAGTAGTTATCACCTGAGTTCAGGGTAGCAAGCGTAAAGCAAAAAGGCTTTATCAATTTGGAATGCCTTTACATGGGTAATAAATAACAACCATAGTTGCAGTGCCTCTGCCACCCAGCTAATGATGTTAATGATAGCTCCCTACAATGCTGCTTCATTTACCACTCAAATTTAGTATTTGATATAATTTGGAAATCATGATTTCTGAAAATACACACATTCGGTTCTCAAAACACAATTTTCATATTTGGTACACCTATATGAATCGAACAAGAGTTTCTAATTTAGCTGGGTGGATTGTGAATCGGTGAGCTATGTGCAATATCCTGGAGATACCAGTAGCTCATGAGCTACTTGGCGGAGAAGTCAGGTTAGAATAGACCTAGCGAAGAGTTTCCAAATTTCAAACAAGATCTTTACAAACAAATTCATCAACCTGGGGTATATTCTTGTCGCCTGCTGCTATTTGGCATATATCCTCTATTCCTTAAATGGGAAATGAATGAGGTCAGGGCATGTCCACCAAAACCTGGTACAGCCCAGGTTCATCTGCTTTGTTACATACTGAAAATACCGCCAACCGCAACAGAACCATCATTGGCCTGTTGAGGAATTTAAATGCCACTAATGACTAAAAACAAGCTAGAGGAGTGGAAGTGAGCATAGGGAAATCAATGTAATTATATTTTGGCACAAGCATCGGAAACACTGTGCCTGGATTTCTAACAACTCTAGGGTGGTGCAAATATAACCATTTGGGTTCATGGTTCAAGAAACGTAGTAGTCATAAAACCCACCTCACTACTATGAAAATGTAATAGTTAACTTAGGTTTCTGTCTTAAGATACTTTTAGAAATCGATAACTTGGCACTTGGCAATCCCCCTTTGTGCAGCTATTCCAGCCAAATCTTCGCTCTCTCTGACATATGAGACTGGGCCAACATGGCAAACTGTCACCTTTTTGAGATTTGACTTAGTGTGCTGTCCTCAGATCAATATTTAGTATATCAACTTCCACTGTTCAATTAGAGGTTCATCTAGATTTCAATTTAAAATGTCTGTCTTTTGCCATGAAAGCTCAAATCCTGACTATGGGGGTCATTACGAGTCTGGTGGTCACTAGACCTCCAGACACACAGATGGTGGTTGGACCGCCGCCAATGCGGTGGTCCGAGCGCCACATTACAACTCTGGCGGTTGGGCTGCCAAGGAACTGCCAGACCTGCCAGGATCGGAGATCCCGGCAGTCTGGAGGTGGTGGCAGTCCTAATTTACCCTGGGGATCACAACCCCCTTCTCCGACAGCGATTTCATGGTGGTACCACCAGCATGAAAATGATGGCAGAGAACGGGTGAAGGAGGCCCCATGGCATGGGCAGTGCAGGGGCCACCCTGGCCAGCACCATGTACTTTGCAGACAGTGAACATTGCAAGGGTACCTTTATATCACTAATTTATCTGTATCTGGTTTCTGTTTCTTCTGCTTGCAGAATATTGAGTGTCATGGAGATGTGACCTGATTGTCAGGAGAGATTGTCGTCTTTATGGTTACTGTCTTAATCATTGCTGCATATTTTATGTTTTTGTTTGCTCTTTTCATTGAGGATAGACCCTGAATAAACACATATTGAAAAGGCTCTGGAATATCTAATGTCAAGAGGCGGATTTGCTTTGTTGGAGTGGGAGGAATTTGCAGATGGTTGGCTGGTTGTAAAATTCCTTGATGTATGCAGTAGCTTATTGAGATTAGAAATGTATGCGAATATATTTTCGTTTTTGCTTGTTTTATATATTTTCATTAAATACAAATGATTTGATATTCTGATAGTTTGTTATTTGAACCACAAATTATGCTATTTATTTGCTTCATGTGATTGCATTTGACATAGATTTTACCCCCTGAGTGCTAATTGTACTTATTTTCAATAATTAACATGTCCTTAAGGTTTATTTTGAGCCACTGTTTAAGGAGGAGGTGTGGCCTAATGGCTACAGTTGCTGATAGTGCAATTTAGGACCTTGGTTCGAGTTGCGGCCTGGACTCAACATTCTGTGATTCTTTGTAAATCACTTAATCTCACGGGGCAAGATGTATGTCCATTTCATTTTGCGTGTCTCTAATTGCGACTTTTTACTAATTTAATGTACATATTTGTCTCAGACGTATTTAGAGATTCCCAATGGGGTCTCAAAGACCTACCTCATCAATATTCATGAGGTATGTCACAATTTGCGACCCTATTGGGAATGGCCGCACTCACAAGGAAAACAGGATGCATTTCAAACCAAAAAAAAATGAAAAGTTTTTTTTTGCATTTTTTAAGAGTAGGCAGTGGTCTGTGGGCCCACTACCTGCTCTGAAAAAATATTTCCGCTTCCCGTTTGCGAATGGGTTACCACCGAATTCAAGTTGGTGGCAACTGTGAATGTTTTGTCACCGCATTCACGGTCGCAAAACATTCCTACATGCCAGTGTGATTCGGTATTGGGAAGGGAAGCCCTAAACATGCCCCTTCCTAATACCAAATTTGCAAAAGCAAAATGAGATTCGGTAAACAAGTTGCTGAGTAGCATTTTGCTTTGGTACATAGAAAAAAGCTTTTTTTTGTACATCTGGCCCACCGTCTAAAATGCACTCTGATGTTCAACTATAGAACTCTAATGTCCTAGGGCCAAAATTTATGCTGTATATAAACTGCAAGCAAAACAATTTAGATGTTATTCATTTGTAAATTAAACATTTTGGTTGCTGGTAAAACAAATATTGGTAAAGCCAGTAGTCTGGGTTAATGCAATAGTGCATGTACATACAAGCATAGTGATTTGGTGTTTCCATTTAATAGCACATTAAGGCCCAGCCCTATTGGCTTTGCAGCTCTTGGCATTGGTGGTGGTGTGATGTTGTTAATGAGATTGATATTGTGATGGTGGTTTGGGTGGCATTTGTACTGGTACTACTGTGATAATGGTGGTTGTGGTGTTGATGGTGATATTAGTGGTGGTGATATTGCTATTGGTGGTGCCATTATTGTTGGTCGTATGAGTGTTGTATGAAATTGGTTACATTGATATCGATCTTGGTGGTGTGGTTTTATTGGTTTTGGTGGTGATATTTTTGGTGGTGGTGTGGTATTGGTGGTGGTATTTAATTTGTAGAGATACCTGTGGCATTGGTAGTGGCAGTGTTATACTGGTAATATGATATCAAAACACAGTTAGAATGCCATGTTAGGGGAGGCCTTCTCTCAGTTATGACATATGCAATATATGTGTGACACACAGGATTAAATGTGATGGTTGAGTATACTTTTAGATGAAAAAATATATTTTATACATTACACATTAAGCACTCAATAGGAGGCAGAAAGATAACCCAAACATCTGATAGCATAAGAGTGATAGAGAAAGTCTTCTCTGGGGATCTAAGATGTGATTGCCAATTCCTTCAGCTACTGGCTGAAAGAGGCTGATCCATCTAAACCAATGGCTTTCAGCCCCAAATCCCACTCTATTAATTATGAGCTGTAGGTTTTGCAGGTAGCAGCACTTCCTACTCAGACTTAAAAACAGTTTTACTTCTTTATTGATTTGGAAAATTGATTTTTGTTTTATTTACCCTTGCATTATGGTTTTGAGAAAGGCACAATCCTTTGAATTTCTTAAAGTCAGATGACTTGGACTAAACTAGTAATACTGTGAAGGGGTGCTTTCCATTTCATTTTATCTGTATCAATGATACAAATTAATAAATTAGTTTTTCCAGTGTCAGGATGCCTCTTTAGTTACTCACAAATCTAATTTTGATCTCTTTCATTGTCTTTTTAGGGTAGTTGCTTAATCCCTGAATCTGGCAGTTGTCCTGAAAATGTGCATTGGTCCTTGACTTTGAATTTTAATTCTTCACATCATTTCCCTTATCCTCTGTTTCTTTTGTCTTTTTTCACCACATGTGTCTTGGATTAGCATTATTTGTCATATTTGATAACTTGTTATTTCCTGTCTATGTTGATGTGTGTTTATTTTTGACGTGTAATGGTTTGGTTGTTGTTGTTGTTAGCTAATTTGGAAGATCCATTGTATCTTTGTTTGTTGGCTGAATGTTTAAACGTCAGAGTCATTAACTAATTTTGTGCTAGTGGGTCTGTCTTGTTTGTTTGATGTTCATTTTCATTGTGACTCATTGGTTACAGAAACCTCTTTCAGCTTTTACAGTTTTTTCCTTGGTTGAAAACACTTTGAGTTTCATTCTCTCCAGCAAGTTCATACCATGAACACTTACCATCACTTGACCCTTTCTGCATTTGGGAAAAAAGTGAGTTAGTTTTAGAGCCCCTGATGTATCTACATCCTTTGCTATATTCTTAATTTAGTCCTTCCTATAAATTTATTTGAAGCAATTTATTAATCCCTTTGATTTTTAAGGCTCTTGAATCCAAAAGTGGCACCAGATTCAATGTCTGTTTGGTTCAGTTTCTTAGATCTTGCTGGATTTCTTTTGATATTCAAGAACTATTATTTTGTGAAAATCCGTGAGTCAATCAAAGATCTAGGTCGAGACTTGTGAAAATATATAATCCATCGGTGGAATCCATAAGTGGAATTGCCTTAGGTTTTGTCTTCTTAGCGAAAAGGCTAGCTGCTGGAGAATTTCAGCAAAGGTGTATTTTAAGTTTAAGGTTCACTTAAGCAGAGGTTGTCTGCCTGTCTGTCCCATTCAGTGGGGCTTTGGAGTGCAAAGCATTTATATTTTGAGTTTAAGTGTGTTTGAAAATGCTGTTTGGGCTTTAGCTGGCTTTGACATAGAGAACACCCAGATTAGTAGTGATCTATATTGTTACAGTTGTATATTAGGGCTTTTCTGGGATTTCTTCGTGGGTATCACTGAGAGATTCAAAGGTCCTATGTCAGCTGGATGATTTCAGGGTTAGGAAGATGATGTCCCATGGCGTCAAATTTGATTGCCAGTGTGACTGTGACATTTTGGATCAATTATTAAAGGATGATTTGATGCTTTGGCAGTCTGATATCAAAGTCCCCGGTGTTGTTGAGTTGGATTCTGATCATTTTCCCACTAATAACACTGAGGAATGGACAGGATTCCATTGAAGCAAAGAGCAGTGCAGTGTGCTGACACTGACCAGATCTGGACAGTGGGTTTGTTAAAAGTCAAACCAATTCCTTGGCACTTGACCTGGATTGAAGAGTTTGGTCAGTGAGGAAGTTAATGGCACACCACAAGTTCCATGATGGACACAGCCATTTCTATATACCATGTTTCTTGAAAATCTCCTTCAAATAATAACACATTTATTGCAGTGTAACATTACATTTGTATTTTAGACCAACGCTTCATCAGTTTAAAGAATTGAACATATCCAATTCAAAGCATGCTCATCCAGACTTGTAGGTGTTTGAATGGGAACAATATGAGTGAATGGGTAATTACTGAATGAGGTTGAGCACAAATTATATATCAGTTAGCATCAGAAGATATGCATTGTATAGCAGGCTACCACTAAATATGCCTATTAAACAACAAGCATTGCATTCCTTGTGTTTAACATTGACATATTTCATTGCAAATTGTGTTAACCATATTATGAGCAAAACACTGTAGGCAATATGTGATTAGAACTGAAGTCCTTACTACATCTACAATTAGGCATTGTTCACCCAGATTACAGTGCACAGACTCATTTCAGTGTCCACCTATCTCTAATTAACTATATGTGTGCATTCAGCCTAACAAACATGTCATACTTGACACACTGCCGAGGAAACAGGGCATATTGGTATTCACTGTAATTTGCTGTTAATCAAGGCTAGTATTTTCTTACTTGCAGATTTGTCCACTTTCAAAATACAGAGGTATGTGCTTTTGATGGAAAACCAACAACTGTTTCATTATGCCACTTTTATTTATCCAGGCTGGACTCAGGACATTGCATGACATTGGACCAGAAATACGACGAGCTATATCATGTGACTTACAAAATGATGAGCATGATGAACATACCCAGGAGGAAGATGAAGATATATTCAGAGTAATATATAGTATACATAATTGCATAACCTTTGTACTTTTTTGTGAGAGGCTTTCTTCCCTCTAATGAATGGTATTCTTACATGTTTGAGTAACCTGTTTTTATCTATTTCTATGAAGTTGATTTTATTTTATTTGTATTTGGCGGTGTTGTCAATTTTGACACTTAGAATTTTTAATTTTTCCGAATTACTTAATTTCTTCTCCACCACTACGCAGAACCACTAGAACATTTTTAAAGTTCAAAATAATCTATTAACATATGAGGGACCAAAAAAGCTTTGGACTCTGCCACTTTGAGCTATTTGGACTTTTTTCCATAGTATGACTATATTATGATCTTTTATTCTCAAAATGTCTCTTTTGTGAATCTATAACTACGCGTTTAAAGCTGCACTTTCAGTGTGATAATACAAGAAGAAAACTGAAGGACATTCAAGAGTTACGTTTTGTCTACCAGTCAGATAGGACTCCACTGTTTACAGACTTTGTCAATTTATAAAGTCATGCCTTCGTTTGGCACCTCAGAGAACGAAACATTTTTCAGCTTGCTTGTCCACCCTTTGCTCCATGGTTCTTTTGGTTATAGTTTTTGCCCGATGTCAGCAGGGGCTTGTAGGGAAGATAAGGAGTTAAGTCACAGTATTGATTTGAGTTGTGACTGAGCACACACCGCTGCCTAAGAAGTAAGCTGTTAATACATATGAAATAAAATGGCAAACAATATAGTTAAAGAAATAGACAACCTATATATGCAAATCAAGTTAGATAACTGCTAAAGTAAATGTCAAACAAATGTAAAAAAGGGAAAATTGAGAAAATCGTTTTTTTTTAGAAATACCTATCAATTTAGCAGTATTGCTACAAATGAGTTAAATATTATTTACATTTGTGTCTTCCTGGAAGAATAAAAAGAGCTTTTTTCAGAATAGGGTTGCCCTAAACTAAAAGGTGAATAACCATTCTCCTTTGCAAATGGGTTACCACCTTCTTTGATGAGTTAGGGCCAGATGTAGCAAGCAGTTTTGCCCATTCTGTGTCTATGGGAAAATGTGTTCGTACATATGGCCCTTAGTAACCAATCAGTTGTTTGCGACTGAAATTTTGT
Organism: Pleurodeles waltl; assembly: GCF_031143425.1. Classification (NCBI taxonomy): domain Eukaryota; kingdom Metazoa; phylum Chordata; class Amphibia; order Caudata; family Salamandridae; genus Pleurodeles; species Pleurodeles waltl. The sequence goes on from NC_090448.1 coordinate 141,125,378, forward strand.
TTGCAAAATATTGATACATAGCATTCCAAATCAAAATTTGGAAGATAAGCCCTAAACACAGCACTTCCTAATTGCATTTCTAATCCCATGTTGTGATTATATAAGCACTCATTGAATCTCAAAACAGGTTAAGTACATTAGCGGTCATAAACCCTATGTTTTAGAGAGTCGCAGGCTTTGCAACTGCGGAATAGCTTCATACATCTGGCCCACTACCCCAGGCGCACAGAGGCAAAACTCCCTGTGTGTATCAAGGCCATTGATTTTATTTTTGTGACACAAACGCCCACTACCTGCATGACTCGCGCTCACCAGTCTGCGTGTCCTTCACTGCATCTGCCAAATATCGAGTTGCACTAATATCCCCACTAGAAGAGGCGGTCCTCCATCAAAGAGCTGAGACCAAAGCCTCTGCTACCTGGTGGGCTAGAGGGCCCACCAGCGAAGATTACATGACATCCCCACCACAAAGGTTTTGGAGAGGCAATGTTACAACAGGAAAGTGTGCTTTTTCTCCACCCCATTATAATCTATGATACTTAGTTATAGCAAATTCCCATTGGAGGGTCATATGCATAAGTAAACTGGTTTCCTGTTTCAGTCTGCCAGCATGTAAATTCAACCTTTTAGGATATAGTCTAAAATAGGTATGTCTTATAAGTTTGAAAGGTAAAGAGATCTTTGGAACCCATTTTTAGATGTGTGCATCTTGGTGAAATTACACAAGCAAGCAGTATATAAACTTCATTACTATTGCAAGACTGGAAAACTACTCTGAGACTTCATATACATATTATGGGATACACAGCTCCAGGCACGGCTTCCAGCTGTCAGTTTGGTACTTAGGGACGTTTTACACATTTCTGGCTCAATAAATCAAACACCTAGGTGGTTGACCAAACGTCAGTCTGTACTCTTATGTATACTGTGATAGTTACTAATTTTCTCCTCCAGACGGAGAAAATAAGAAGATTCATAATTTTGTAACCAAAATGTTCACTTCTTGACAATAGCAGCTACTTGGGGGCAATTTGACAGAAGCCAATGGAAAAAAAATGTCCACTGTTCCCAGACTAGCATTCTAGGGAAGCATGTTCTCTACTCTCTGATGACAGAGAGGCCATTAATCATCTGATCCAGGCGGAATGTGAACGTAGATGATTTTGCAGTGAGACAGCTTTACATGGCCCATGACTCAGGCATCATGCATGGTTTCAGCCTGAAACTACATGCCCAACAAAAGATCTTATATTCTTCTGTTTCAGGGACAACCCCATTGGGAAGCCACCATATACATAGGACTAAACATGGAATTAAAACCGGATTGCAGATTTCTTGTATCAAAGCTGTGTAACTTGAGAAAGACTTTCCTATCCTGGGAATAGGAGGTCTTTGGCCAGCCATCTTCATTAGCAGGTTCATCTCCTAGATTGGCACTTATTACTGTTGATTTGTTTAGTAGTTATGTATGCGCTGCATGTTCCTTTCAATAACTTCAGAGAACTAAACAGGCAAGGAAATACAGGATTATTTAGGTAGAAGTAGGTATTTTCTTCTTTGGATGGTTTAAGTAACCATTTCCGATATTTTTCGGCATTAGGAGCTAGCGATCTTTGTTTATCTTTTTTTATCCAGTTAGCAGATACAGATTTTAAAACAATTTTGACAGTTTTCACTAGTTTCGTATATAACTGCAAAAAAAATTAAAACACGAGCAATGCAGGTGAAATAATTCCATGCAGCATATATATATATACATTTTCACAAGGAGAACGATGAACAGTCTGTGCATTCTCCCCAAGATGGCCAGGAACTACATGTGCGGACATGCAGTGTCAAAGTCGGCACAATGATTTCCAGTCTGGTGAAGTCTTAGTTTTTTGTTTTTACCATTGGCTACCTAAACTGTTGAATTCTTTCAACTGGTAGGGTCGTATCAGGTAGTTATTATACTGGAGATGAGGCAACAGGTGAAATATTATGAAGGCTGTAGGGAAGCCAGTGGAAGTCACATTGCAAGTCTAGGGGATGATGTTGTTTTAGACCTGTGATGAGTCTTGTGGCTCCATGTAGGACATTCTTCAAGACAGCCGGATTGAAGATAGAGTCAGTGAGACTGGTGAACAGGGCATTGTCATTGTCCAGGTGCCAAAGACCTAGGACATACACAATGGTTACGAAGTCTTCTTAGAAAGGTGCTATTTTCAGCTGGTACCAGTCTAACTGTTTTTTTTTTAAATATGCAGATTCTCTCTTGTCTGGAAAAGGATATTGATCTGTTTTTCACATTTACCTAAGCCGTGTTTTCAGTACTCTTCATTTTAAGGCAAGAAAATGAGGTGGGATAACATGCTAATTTTATTTGTTACGGACATCCTCGCATGTCAGTAACATTTTAACTTTTTTTGTGAGCCTTTCACATGCTATCATCGAACATCTGGGACTACCTTTATCTCACTCGAAGAAGGTATAGAGCCCGAATGAATACAGTTTTGCTTTGGCTAAAGCTAGGAGCTAAGCATAGATCACTATAGCTGCCTCGCTGCAGCCTTTAGTACCAGGAAGTAGCTACCAGTCACAAGGGAGCACTTTTCAACACAAACAAATAAATAAATACAAACCAGCTGTTGAGGACAGTCAGCTTCAGAGTAATCCAGAAGTAGATGGATCGATGCCTGACTAATGCCATGTTGCCACGATGTTTGAGAGCTTGTACTTCTCTGGGATTGGGTTTGCTGGAGAAACAAATGTTACGTGCCTGTGCCAGTACGTTTGTGGGAAAACATCTGTCCGAGAATCATCTCCAACCCACCCTTCTCCTCTACTGAGTATCTTGGCATTGCTAGATCGGTTTCCAATGATTAACTAGGTTGGCTTTTGACTATTATGGCTGCCTTGGAGTCAAGCATTAGGGGTGCCATCATATCAGAAGTAGTAAATAAAATGCAAACGCACAGTCCTAATCTTTGTATTTGGTATCTTGTACGTTTTCACAAGTATTCCAGGGTCCTGCTTGGTGGTGGGGAAGATGTTCTAAGCTTTAAACACTGATGGGGACACTGCAGATATTATTACTTCACACAGTCACGGCCAGATCAATTAAGATACTAGCAATACTTGTTACATTGTTTTTTTACAGAGAAATGGTGGCTTGTTTGGAAACCATGTCAATCATGTTAGCAACGACAGCCGGGATTCTTACCAGCAGATGAATACCACGCATCGCCCTTTGCATGTGCAGAGACTCTCAATTCCATTTGCAAATGATGCTGAAAGGTCCATGCATACTGGGAATTCTGTATATCATAATCACCATAACCAGAATTCTATAGGAAAACAAGTACCAAACTCAACGAATGCCAACCTTAATAATGCCAATATGTCCAAAGTGGTTAACGGAAAGCACCCAAGTTATCAGCATGCATCTGAAAATGGATACAGTTTATATGCCAAGAATGATCAAGAGAAACAAAGAAAAACAAGTACTAGCAGGTATGGTGTAATGCACATCATTAGAGTCACGTTGATATCCCTGTTTACTGCTATTACAACTAAGTTTTGGGTCCACCTGTAGTGTCCCATTGCCCTATATGATGGTTTTACCAGTGCATGAAGCTCTTCCAGTCACCTGGTGCTGCTCTACACATCCCAGACGAGTTAATAATAACACAGTCACAGTCATGCTGTAAATATCCGTGTTAATGTAATGGTGGAGTGCCTCCTATTTGCCACAGTTGATACTCAGGGTGAATGGGCAGAGTCGTTCTGGAACCTTCATATAGGAGGTCATCTTACATGTAGGCACACACCAAACTTGACTTCATCACCTTTTGGTTCCATCCAGCAGTGCAGGATAACAAACTGTCTCTATGGCACAGCTCCATTTCAGAGTGTCTATGCCAGTACATGGGACACATTTCAGGCTCGGATTTCTTATAGCCCACTCATTACTGCAGTGCTCATACATAAGTTCGCGCTTTGAGTGATGCATTTTGAGAGCTTTGCTTAATCTCCATCATGTTCACCACAGAAATCTTTTCATCTGTCTATATCAAAATGACCACGTGTACCCAACAGTCTTAATGCAGCTGATTTATTACTACGTTTGAAATTATGCTCTTCTTAATTCTATTTTCTCATATTTTCATGGCTTTCCTGGATAGAACGCGATACTATGAAACTTATATAAGGTATGTTCATCAATATTTATTATTATCAAGTATTGAGTATTTCTTTTATTTATATGAATGTAATTGCCGGCTTAGTATTTCACTGTCCAAAACATGTTTCTAGATGTCTTTGTCATCTCCATCCTATTCTAGATCATCATGTAATGACAGAGACAAATTTGCATGTGCGTAAAATACTGAAGAAAATACCCCACACCCACAAATAAAATCTCATAAAATATTAGGAATATGATAGTCATTTGAATAATTAATTGGTTACCTTAACTCATCCAACTGGTTTTGCAAATGTGTGTGTATCTGTGTGTATGTATTTTCTGTGGTGTACATTCTTTGTTGTTTCTAATAAAAAAAACAACGTTGTACTTGTTAAACCACATTTTAGCACAGTGTCATGTTAGGCTAATCCTACCCTTTAGTGCTCACTCACTGAAACTATATTTGCTCAAGATGTAATCCGTGTAGCAATTTAAAAAAAATTATATATAAAAAGATTATTTTAATATGACATAAAAGCACATAGGTTTTTCAATGCTTGTAAACATATGATATTCTATAGCATGACAATTGAACAAGCAAACCGTGTACATTTATTGAAAAGAAGAGTAACGTGGCTAACTAGCAGACTTAAAATGCTCGAGGGAATCTATTTGTACTGTAACACCTACTAAATTCGATACTTTGTATAGCAGTTTTATAGCTTCATTTGTAAGCAGTCTATGTTTTTTTAAACTACCGTATAGATATTTTAGTTTAGTGTTCTACTAGCAAGCCATGTTAGGGGTTTACAAAATCACACATGGCACTACCCTAATCAATCTGAATGCTATCAATCTGAATGTGGTGCGTTTAGTGTAGTCACTGGATACAGGCAAACAAGCAATTATCTTGTCTACTATCACTAGGAGCATCAGCCAAGCCACATGAACCTACCTCAAACTTTTAGCTACCTTCAGTTTGTACTTAAGTCAGCCTGTGTCTGCACTTATCAACAGCCCTCTTACTGACTTGCTGAGTGTCCCAAAGACCCACCCAGACCTCTTCCTCTTCCATGAATACGTCTCCCCTCACTGCACCCAGCTCAGGTCCACCTCCTGTCTTCTGTCTAATATGCATATATCACAAAACTAATTCTATAGGCCAATCAGTCATAGTACTTCATGATTTATACCTGAATGTGATTGTCTGGGCTGTGTCTAAATGACGCAAAAATGAAATAGTCGAAGATCAGTCCAATGTCACAAAAGACGCATGTGAACTGCTCGAAATTCAAACAAGTGACAAAAGTTAGTTTACAAACAAAATTCTTAAGATTCCTATTTGATCCTCAACTCTCCATTATTCCTCATATTTAAAAAAATTAATCTGATAGAGATTTCTAGCCGAAGATTCCTTGCATCTGAATTCTCCCCAAGCATCAGACTGGATTCGGAAGATTTTTCGTGAGTAGTACCCCTGTGCGTCGATAGATGGTGTCAGTCAGCTCCATGCGGGAGCAGCGGCGTATGCGCCAGCAGTGACATCGACTTCACCTATATAGGCGCCACCTTGGCGCACTGGCGTCAGTTCTTTTCTTTCCGCTCCTGCCAGCGCAGATCTGAGAGAAGAGCTACAACTGTCAGTTTTTTACAGCCTTTTTTCGACTTTTTGTCAACAGCTTTTGAGGTTATCCTCTTGGTGTGTCGAGAATGTCATAGAGGAAGACTGGTTTCAAAACCTGTGGCACCTGTCACAGTACCATTTTGGTGACAAATCCACACTTTGTGTGTCTGTGGTGCCTGGAGCCTGACCATGACTCCAAGTCGTGTTCCGAATGCCAGACTATGGTGCCGAAGGCTTTGATGGAGCAGTCCTTAAAGCTGCTAGTGGTCGGCAGGCAACTCTGTGTTATGCAACTCCACATAAGTCTTGTTCCCGGTCCAGAGGAATATCCCAGGATAATTCCAGGAGTCCCAAGTCCTCTTTGTCCCATACAAAATCATTGAGACATGCAGGTTAGAGGCACAAAAAACACAATAAGTCGAAGGGTGCTTGAACTTCTCATCTCTCAGCCGACACAATGATGGAACATCAGCTTTCGAGGCAAGGTTCTTCGAGGCCTACGCCTGGGCCGACTCCATGCCTCCCAAGCTTTTGTGGACCCAAAGTGACCCCCTGCTCAAGTTAAAGATTTGTATGAGGCCATTAGCCTCATTTTTGAGCAGGCTGTTTCCTCCGGAGCACCTTCAAGCCTCCTGGGGTAGGAGGAGACCCCATCTAGTTTCCCACTGGCGGCTCCATCCCCCAGCTCCAAGGGGCCCCCCGGATCTGGACCGATGCTGGTCGTGCCACTGCGACTTTCTCCAGCACCAGTCTAGATAATGATGCTCCCAGTGTCGTGGGGCCCACCTGTGCTGCCAGCGCCCACTGGCACTGCCAGCCCTATTTTGATCCCCGATTCTGATAGGGAGCTGCATCAACTGATGCTGATTCTGGCACTAACAGCACCCTTGTGTCAACATTTGATTCATCAGCCTTATTCTGAAGGGCTAGGCCTTGGGGAAGAATGGGAGATGTCACTTGACCCTTTAGAGTACCAGCCTTAAGAACAGGACATGGGCTGGTTTATAAACTGGTAATGCCAGCATCTGGACACATCTCCAGATACCAGCATGCTTTCTCCTCCTACCGTGGCTATGAAGGAGGGAGCTACTTATGCTGTGAAGAGAGCGGCTGAGGTCCTGGACCTTGAGTTGCCCTCTGTGGGAGTCAAGACAAACATCTTGACGGAAGTGCTGCAACCGGGAGCTTCCTCCTCAGAACTCCTGCATCCTTCCTTGGTGGGCCAAGCTTCTACATCCCAGGGCGCATTCCCTGCCGCACCCATGGAGAGGGAATCCAAGAGGCTGGTTAGCTTTGGTAAGACGATGTTTTCTTCTGGCAGCCATACATTGTGGTCAGTGAACACCATATGCTTATTTAGCCTCTATTCCCACACACTGTGGTAGATGGTTGTGCAAGTGCTGCCACAGGTCTCGGAGGAGCCCAGGGCCATTCTCTCTTAAACAGTCCAGGACAGGAGAGACCCAGCAAAGTTTTCTATATGCTGTGATTGGTCACAACTAACTCACTGGACAGAGCGGTTTTAACGATGGTGACACTCAGACACCACATCTGGCTGAGAACGTCTGGCTTTTCAGGGGTAGTCCATGCTTCCCTCATTTATATGCCCTTTAATGGCACCAATTCCTTTGGAGGAATGGCCGACTCAGAGCTGGATCTCTTTAAGGACTTACGGGCTCCAGCCAAGTGCTTGGGACCCTCCACTGCCACATCCATCCCCAGTCTGCCTTTTGCACCTTTCATGGCTTCGGAAGGGGCTTTCAACCACGCCAACCCTAACCCAGCCACCAGCCAGCACAAGCTTCTAAACCTCTGTGTGGAGGAGGGTGTGGTTCTTACCAATCCCATGGGTCAAGTTGCCAGTGGTCTAGTCCAAACACCACCACCCAGCAGTTGCAGCCTCCAAACCTTCCTAATCTGTCCCTTTGAGATCATAGGTGTGCAGTTGGTGGCAGAATTCATCATTATCTCCACCACCAGCAGTCCATAACATCGAACAAGTGGGTTCTGCAGATTGTTTTCGAGGGGCTTCTCCCTCCTCTTTGAATTTACCTCTCCCTCAATGCCTCCATCTTACGACCAGCTGACAAAGGATCATTTGAAGACATGGCTCTCTTGGCCAAGGGAGACATAGGGTTCCGGTACCCAGAAGTAGGCTGTGGTTGCTATTCCCTCTACTTTCTGGTCTCCAAAAGAGACAAGGGTCTTCCTTACATCCTAGATCTCCAAACCCTCAACTACTTCCTTAAAAAGAAGTTCAAGATGCTCACATCGGCTCAGGTTTTGTCTGCTCTGGAACCAGGAGACTGGAAGGTAGGGCTGGACTTGCAGGATACCTATTTTCACATCCTCTTCTTGCCTGCCAATCGGCATTACGTACGGTTTACTGTGGGCCATGAGCACATTCAATTTACTGTGCTCCCTTTTGCCCTTACCAGCACCCCCTGTGTGTTCACCAAGGTGATGGCAACTGTCGCAGCTCATCTGCGAAGCTCAGGGGTGTCATTCTTCCCCTATCTTGATGACTTACTGTTGAAGGTTGGCTCACCCCAGGCTGTCATCTCCTATCTCCAGACTACGGTGAACCTCCTGCATTCGGTGAGGTTCACTAATAATGTGCTAAAGTCACTCCTGACTCCCTCTCAGACGCTCCGTTTCCTTGGAGCTGTTCTGGAAACAGTGCTGTTTCGGGCTTATACACCAAGCAACGAGTCCCGGATATTCAGACTATGATACCAATGTTTCAGCCTTTACCCTGGGTTTCAGTGAGACTGACTCTGAGGCTTCTGGGCCTAATGGCCTCCTGCATCCTGCTGGTGGAGCATGCTAGATGGCATATGAATGCTCTGCGGAGGGACATGAAGTTCCAGTGGACACAGCATCGGAGGAATCTCTTTGTCATGGTCCATATCTCGTAGGGAACTGGGAAGGACCTGCTGTGGTGGCTAACAAACTGCAATTGGATCAGAATCAGACCCCTCTCCTTTCCCCAGCCAGATCTCACCTTAGTGAGAGATGCGTCTCTTCTGGGATGGGGTGACAAACTGGGAGAAGCGTAGATGATTGGACCCTCGTCTCCGGTGGAATCCGGACTCCACATTAACATGCTGGATCTACATGTGATACGACTGGCATTGAAAGCCTTCTTACTCTTCATCAAGGGAAGGCTCATGCAGGTGTTCACAGACAACACCACCGCCATGTTATACTACAGAAAACGGGGCGGGGCGGGGTGGGATCATGGGCCCTCTGTCAAGAGGTCGTGCGTCTCTGGACATGGCTGGAACAGCAAGGCAAACCACTGGTGATTAAACATCTGGAAGGTTTATTGAATGCCAGAGTGAACAAACTGTCTATATCTAGCGGATCACGAATACCGTCCCCATCCAGAGGTGGCTCAAGGTCTCTTTCAGCAGTGGATAGAGCCTTGGTTAGATCTATCCGCCTCTGCTGAGAACACGCAATCTCAGCAGTTTTGCGTGCTGGAGTTTTCTAAGGTGGCTCTCGCTTGGAGATGCTTTTCATCTTGAGTGGAGCTCAGGCCCCTGTACGCCTTTCTGCCTATACCACTCCTGCACAGAGTTTACAAGAAGATCAGGAACGACTGGGCCCAAGTCATCCTTGTGGCTCTGGACTGGGCACGGAGAGTCTGATATCCCGAGCTCCTGAATATGAGTGTTGTTCCTCCAAGCAGCCTGCCTCTTCTGGAGGATCTTCTGTCGGAGCAGCAGGGGAGGGTCCTCCACCTAAACATGTCAACACTTTGCCTTCTTGCGTGGAGATTGAGTAGGGGTAGTTGGTAGCTTTCGACCTTCCTCTTGAAGTCTGCAATGTTATTCTTGCAGCCAGGCATCCCTCCACCAAGATGGTGTACACCTATCGTTGGAAGCGATTTGTATCAATTGACTCGCTTTCTGCTTCCCTTTCTGACATCTTGCTTTTCATCCTTACCCTTGCCCAGCAGAGCTCTATTTTGGAACCCCTGAAGGGTTATTTTTCTGCTCTGTCTGCCTTCTTGCTGCTGCCCGACCAACCCTCTTTATTTAAGTCCCCTATTGTAAATAGATTTCTAAAGGCCCTTGTACATATGTTCCCCCTTTTTCATTTCATTATGCCTCCACAAGTGTCACCTCAGGCTGCTCACGACTAAAACAGCCTTCCTCGTGAGCATTACATCTGCCCGGAGGTTGAGCGAGCTGCAGGCTTTATCTTCCAACTCTCCATTCTTCTCAGTTTATCCAGACAAACTGGTGCTTCACATTAGGGCCTCTTTCCTGCTGAAAGTGGTAACACCATTTCAAGGGGGTCAGTCTGTCACCTTGCCCATCTTTTATGCTCCTCTAAATCCCTCTAAAGAAGAGGAGAGACTCCACTGTCTGGACCCAAAAAGAGCGTTGTCATTCTATCTTGATCAAACAAAAGAGTTCCAGGTGGGCAACCATCTCTTTGTGGGGTATGTTGGGGAGACGAAAGGCTGGGAGGTGGAGAAATGGACCATCTCTTGATGGATCATTTTCTGCATCAAGATCTGCTACGCACTGGTGAAAAGCAGCCTCCTGAAGGCCTATGGGCTCATTCCACCAGAGCGAAGGCTGCAATCAATGTGTTAGCACTTGGGGTCCCAGTCCTGGGCATCTGCCAGACAGCAATGTGGGCTTCCCAGCACAGGTTTACCAAGCACTACTGTCTGGACAGTCAGGTACTTAGGTACAGGCATTTTGTCTGCTTGGTCCTGTAAGACTTCCTAGTTTAAATTTGTCCACAGTCCCACCACGGAGGATGGTACTGCTTGGGTATTTAGTCAAAGGTAAGGAATCTGCGGCTAGAAATGTCTCACAGATAAACAAGTTACTTACCTACGGTAACAGCTTATCTGGTGGAGACAATATCTAGCCGTGATTCCATCCTGACCCACCTATCCTCCCCACTCTGTGGACACATTTCTAGGGTCAGGGATGATCCTTTTTAGGGCCCTAGTTTGGACAAACAGTGTCAGTGCTGTTCATGGCTCTGCGCTTCTGGCGTGGAAAGTTATGTAAAGTAACTTACGTCAGCGTGCTTAGGTGGCACCTAAATAGGTGAAGCCAACGTCACTTCCAGGACAATGACGATGCACAGAACAGACCGACACCACCTACCGGTGCACAGGGGTACTGCTCAGGAAAAATGTTCCGTATCCAGTCTGATGTCTGGGGAGAATTCAAAGGTAAGGAATCTGTGGCTAAGTATTTTCACTACCAGATAAGGCATTACCAAAGGTAAGTAACTTGTTTAATAATTATTCTTGTTGCCACACCCTGAAGCATTACAGCAGTCGGAAGCTCCCTCTGTCGTCAAATTCCTTTAAAACATCCACTAAAGTCGTGGAACTCTCTGAGTGGCTGTTTTTGGCCTATTTTGGTTATATGTCAATATTTCAACAGCAAAATATTGTGGTACAAAAATATCATTGTAAAAATATTGACATAAAAATATTTACTTACATATAATGTAAAGTAACAAAATATTGACTACACAAATATCACGGTTCAAAATATCCATATTACATTAGTAATATAAATATTTATTTGTAAATAACATTTTCTAAAAAAGATTCTAACCCCACATTCCTCACCTTATGAATTTCCCTCAGGCCTCAGATTGGATCTAGGGAATTATATCAGCAATTTCTTTGTGTGTCAGTAGATGATGTTGTGTGGCTCCACGTTGGATCCGCCCCGCCACGAGTGAGATGTCAGGCCACAATACATGTCTCGTGCACACTGGATGAATTTGAGGGAAATAAAACCAACAAATTAACTCAATTTGATGGACCTCAGAACCCACAATGAAAGACTTTGAAATAAAGGACCTAACATCAGGACATTGAGGAGATGCATTTATGTAGTGGCCAGACATCACATCTGGGGCGGGTCTGATCTGACACAGAGCTGCGCGATGTGACCTGTTGACGGACGAGGGAATAGCTATTAAAAGTCTCTGGGTTCAGTCTGCCAACTGGGGAAAATTCACATGGTTAGGAATCTGCGGTTAGATAGAGGGACTGATTATGACCTTGTCGGATGGGATACTCTGTCACAAACATGACGGAAATCCCGTCTACCATTTTACAAGTTCCATACGATATAATCGAACTTATAAGGCGGCGGATGGGATAGCCATCACATTTGTGAAAGTGTATCCCATCTGCCAAAGTCGTAATCGGGCCCAGAGTCTCTACGAGAAAAGGAGTTACAGAATGTAATTAACTTGTCTATTTAAACCATAAAAAGTTATTAAATATATATTTTAAGAAATGTATGCAACTTTTATATATGTATATTCATTAAACAAAAGTATTATTCTCATTGATATATATCTGAGGTTATTTTTAAAAAATTAATAAAAGGACAATTTCAAATATTAAAATATAAATGAAAATTGTTTTTTATACAAACTACACTTCAACATATAACATGGCTACATTTTAAACACAAACAACAATTTAAATATAGATAGTTAAACATTTTAATTAAGAAATATAAATAAAAATGACTAAATTACTAAACAGTTCTAATAATCTTTTAAATGAAGTATAGCACAAACTATTTATAAAATTGTTAGAGCATTTAAAAAAAGCTAATAACTTTAAAATAGAAAAAGGAAAAATATTTGAAAAATAATAATGAACAATTTAAATGTATTGTACTGAAAATATGTCAACAAAATCAAAAGGAAGTCCTATTTACAAATCTAACCCTATTGTATAAGAAAAATAGTATAAATTAAAAATATTTAAAATAAATTACTTTAAGTCCAAAACAACAAACATTAAATAAAATACATTAAGAGGGAAGGGGTTGTTGAATGACTGTTGTAACCCAAGTCCAACAAACATTGGGGAAAGTACATATATTTGGGGGGAGAGGGTAACATTTAATATTCTATTTGCAGTCCAGCTAACATTGGGGAGAGTGCAATTCTTTGAGGGGTGGATTTACTATTGTAACTCCACTCCACCATATGATGGGAAAGTGCATATATTTATGGGTGGGTAGATAAACATTTTAAATCCAGCCCATCTGACAATGAGGGAAGTGTATATGTTTGAGGATCAGATTTACTATTCTAGCTCTGCTCTAACTAGAACTGGGGCAAACTGGGGAACTGGGGAAAATGTGTATGCTTGGAGGGTGGGAGCAGATTTACTATTTTAACTTCAGTCCATCACACAGAGGAAAGTGCATGTATTTGGAGTTTGGCAGATTTACTATTCTATCTCTAATCCAACAAACATTTTGAGTGATCAGATTTACTATTTTAAACCCACTCCTAAAATCATTGGGGAGGGTGCATATATTTTGAGGGGTTGGGTCACATTTACTATTCTAAATCCAGTACCAACAAACAAAAACAAACATTATGGACAGTGTAATATTAATATAAATCGTTATAACAATTACAAAACCAACAATAAATGTACATTTTGACTTATCTTTAAGTAAATAACCCTCCCACATATGAAAACATAATGAAAGTAATACTTACAGATAAACATGTAAACAATCATCAATTAATAAATGCAACACTATTAATATAATACTCAATTAACACAAAATGTATATTTTAATTAAAACACTTCCGCCCAAACAAACAATATGTCCCAGTACCTATACAATAGTGAAATAACTGAAAAATAATTAAACATGCAAAAATTATGATTTAGAAATTACTTAAAATTAAAAATCACCTAACCCTGCAAACATTTTCCTATTTATTTAATTGTAACAAACTTGGCTTTAAGTTATGTTTTTAATTACTTTGAGCAATGTTTAGGGTTTCAAAATAAATGAAAAATATGATTTAATATATTCCTACATACATGTAATATTTAAAAAATAAAACATAGCATTCATTATACTATCTAATAGTTCTCTCTCTCTCTCTCTCTCTCTCTCTCTCTCTCTATATATATATATATATATATATATATATATATATATATTTGTTTTTTATACCACTTCAAAAACCAATTGTTACAGGGACGTTATAGGTTCTGAATTTACTCACACAAAACCAGAAAAAATCATCAGGTATAGTTAGAGTTATTTCAAGTAATTATAACTTGCAGCCTAAGGTAACTCGTACCCCTGCCATGCACAGGTTTTTCCTAAGTAATTTGACTTCTAATGATTCATTGATGTTTTATTGTAATATCTGGGGTAATTAGCAGTGCATGGTGAGGGCGTGAGTTATAGTTACTTCAGGCCTGTGTCTGTGTGCACCAGGAGTTGGCCCCACTGCCCGTCTCTCTGGGTGTGAGAATAGGTGTGAAAGGGTGTGTCTGGGTGTGAGAGTGGCTGTGAGAGTGTCTGTCTGGATGTGAGAGTGGATGTGAGAGGGTCTAAGTGGGTGTGAAAGTGTCTGATTGTGGTCCAATAGATGAAAAATGCATTTACCTCCACAAAGGATTACAGATCATTTTTAGATATGGAAAAGCGGATTAAACACACTTTTTTGCTGTCGCCAAGCCGAAGAGCAGAACGGCAGAAACATTATAATCAATCAATCAATCAGAGTATTTGTAAAGCGCACTACTCACCCGTGAGGGTCCCAAGGCACTGAGGGTAGGGGGGCGGCTACTGCTCGAACAGCCATGTCTTGAGATATCTCCTGAAGGTAAGTAGATTCTGTGTGTGTCGCAGGTGGGTGGGAAGAGTGTTCCACGTCTTGGCGCCGAGGTGGGAGAACGATCTGCCACTGGCGGTCGTTCTGTGGATGTGTGGGACGTTGGTGAGGGCAAGGTCAGTGGAGTGAAGCTGTTGGGTCGGGGTGTAGAAGGAGAGCCATCTGTTGAGGTATTCTGGTCCGGTGTTGTGCAGTGCCTTGTGAGCGTGGGTGAGGAGTTTGAACGTGATTCTCTTGTTGATGAGGAGCCAGTGTAGGTCTCTCAGGTGGGCTGTTATGTGGCAGAGCATTCCCACCAGTCAGTCCTGCAGAAACGGTGCTATGATATAGGACCTTAAGGGAGCTGAGTCCTATATCGTAGCACAGAGGGGGCCTACCAGCACCCTTGGAATGTGCACTGTCTGCAAAGCAGACAGTGCGCATTTAAATGGTGCTGTGGCCCCCAGCACATGCTTACCACTAGCCTTTCCATGACGGTCGGACCGCCATGGAAAGGCTAGCAGTAAGGGAGTTGTAATCAGTCAGGCAGTACTGAGTTCATAGCCGCTCTGAGTACAACTCTGACCGCCATTATGCTGTTGAGAACCATGTTCCCAGTGGGGACGGCTGTAGGAAAGTACCATCTTTCCTGGCATGTTACCCCCATTTTTACTTGTGTGTCAGTTTGTTTTTGCCTGTCTCACTGGGATCCTGCTAGCCAGGACCCAAGTGCTCATAGTTTGTGGCCTAAATGTGTTCCCTGTGTGGTGCCTAACTGTGTCACTGAGACTCTGCTAACCAGAATCTCAGTGCTTACGCTCTCTCTGCTTTTAAAATTGTCACTGCAGGCTAGTGATCATTTTTACCAATTCTGATTGGCACACTGGAACACCCTTATAATTCCCTAGTATATGCTACCTAGGTACCCAGGGTATTGGGGTTCCAGGAGATCCCTATGGGCTGCAGCATTTCTTTTTGCCACCCATAGGGAGCTCAGACAATTCTTACACAGGACTGCCACTACAGCCTGAGTGAAATAACGTCCATGTTATTTCACAGCCATTTTACACTGCACTTGAGTAACTTATAAGTCACCTATATGTCTAACCCTCACTTAGTGAAGGTTAGGTGCAAAGTTACTTAGTGTGAGGGCACCCTGGCACTAGCCAAGGTGCCCCCACATTTTTCAGGGACACCATTACACATGTGCACTACATATAGGTCAATACCTATATGTAGCTTCGCATTGGTAACTCCGAATATGGCCATGTAACATGTCTAAGATCATGGAATTGTCCCCCCATGCCAAATCTGGTATTGGGGTGCCAATGCCATGTATCCCCCGGGCTCCAGCATGGACCCCGGGTACTGCCAAACTAGCTCCCTGGGGTTTTCACCGCAGCTAACGCTGCTGCCAACCCACAGACTGGCTTCTTGCCCTCCTGGGGTTTGACCAGCCAAGTCCCAGGAAGGCAGAACAAAAGATTTCCTCTGAGAGATGGTGTTACACCCTCTCCCTTTGGAAATAGGTGTTAGGGGCTGGGGAGGAGTAGCCTCCCCCAGCCTCTGGAAATGCTTTGAAGGGCACAGATGGTGACCTTCTTGCATAAGCCAGTCTACACTGGTTCAGGAATCCCCCAGCCCCTGCTCTGGCATGAAACTGGACAAAGGAAAGGGGAGTGACCACTCCCCTGTCCATCACCACCTCAGGGGTGTGCCCCAGATCTCTGCCATCTTGAATGCAGAGGTGTGAGGGCACAGTGGAGGCCTCTGAGTGGCCAGTGCCAGCAGGTGATGTCAGAGACCCCTCCTGATAGGTGCTTACCTGGTTAGGTGGCCAATCCTCCTCTGAGGGCTATTTAGGGTTACTTCTGTGGGTTTCTCTTCAGATAACGAATGCAAGAGATCACCAGAGTTCCTCTGCATCTCCCTTTTCGACTTCTGCCAAGGATCGACCGCTGACTGCTCCAGGACGCCTGCAAAACCGCAACAAAGTAGCAAGACGACTACCAGCAACATTGTAGCGCCTAATCCTGCCGGCTTTCTCAACTGTTTCCTGGTGGTGCATGCTCTGAGGGATGTCTGCCTTCATCCTGCACTGGAAGCCAAGAAGAAATCTCCTGTGGGTCGACGGAATCTTCCCCCTGCTAACGCAGGCACCAAACCTCTGCATCACCGGTCCTCTGCGTCCCCTCTCATCTTGACGGGCGTGGTCCCTGGAACACAGGAGCTGGATCCAAGTGACCCTGACAGTCCAGTGGTCCTTCTGTCCAAATTTGGTGGAGGTAAGTCCTTGCCTCCCCACGCCAGACAGTAATATTGTGTACTGCGTGAACTGCAGCAGCTAGGGTTTCTGTGCACCTTTGCAAGGAACCCTTCATGCACAGCATAGCCCAGGTCCCCAGCACTCCGTCCTGCATTGCTCAACTCGCTGAGTTGACCACCGGCTTCGTTGGACCCTCCTTTGTAGTGTTGAGATGACCGCTGTGCTCAGATTTCTTGAATGCCTGTTCAAGTGCTTCTGCAGGTGCTGCCTGCTTCTGTATGGGCTCTCTGTGCTGCTGAGCGCCCCTCTGTCTCCTCCTCCAAGGGGCGACCTCCTGGTCCTTCCTTGGCCCGGGAAGCACCCATTTTCTTCAACTGCGACTTTTGCAGCTAGCAAGGCTTGTTTGCGGTCTTTCTGTGTGGAAACAACTCTGCATCCTCCAGCACGCCGTGGGACATGTAGTGTGCAAAGGAAAAGTTCCTGGCATCTTCGGTTGTGGCAGAATCTTCAGCTTCTTCCACCTGGAGGCAGCCCTTTTGCACCTTCATCCGGGTTTTAGTGGGCTCCTGCCCCCCAGGACACTTGCGTGACTCTTGGACTTGGTCCCCTTCCTTTCCAGGTCCTGAGGTCCAGGAATCCGTCTTCAGTGCTTTGCAGTCAGTTGTTGTCTTTGCAGAATCTCCTATCACGACTTTAGTGAGTTTTTGGGGCAGTAGGGTAACTTTACTCCTACTTTTCAGGGTCTTGGGGTTGGGTATCTTGGACACCCTTAGTGTTTTCTTACACTCCCAGTGACCCTCTAAACACTACACTAGGCCTTGGGTCCATTCGTGGTTCGCATTCCACTTTTAGAGTATATGGTTTGTGTTGCCCCTAGGCCTATTGCATCATATTGTATCCTACAGTGTTTGCACTACTTTTCTAACTGTTTACTTACCTGATTTTGGTTTGTGGGTATATTTTGTGTATTTTACTTACCTCCAAAGGGAGTATATCCTCTGAGATATTTTTGGCACATTGTCACTAAAATAAAGTACCTTTATTTTTAGTAACTCTGAGTATTGTGATTCTTATGATATAGGGCCTTATTACAACTTTGGAGGACGGTGTTAATCCGTCCCAAATGTGACGGATATACCACCTACCGTATTACGAGTTCCATAGGATATAATGGACTCGTAATACGGTAGGTGGTATATCCGTCACATTTGGGACGGATTAACACCGTCCTCCAAAGTTGTAATAAGGCCCATAGTGCTATATGATATGAGTGGTATAGTAGGAGCTTTGCATGTCTCCTAGTTCAGCCTAAGCTGCTCTGCTATAGCAACCTCTATCAGCCTAAGCTGCTAGAACACTACTAATCTACTAATAAGGGATAACTCGACCTGGCACAAGGTGTAAGTACCATCAGGTACGCACTAAAAGCCAGGCCAGCCTCCTACAACGGCAGTCCCCTGACGGGTCTGCCCGCCAGGGTTGTAATTGGGCAGTCAGACCGCCTGAAGTGCGGCAGTCCGACCATCAACACGAGTGTGGCAGTCCTCGGACCACCGTACTCGTAATGAGGCCCTTAGTGTTATAACTTGCCTCTATTGTTTTCGGTGAGAGTGTGCTACATTAGCAGTGATTGGCCACATGTTGTGCTTGCCTTACTTGAAGGCTGGGCTGGATACCCGTAGTCTCACTATTAGGATGGTGCTGGTATTAGAAATGTATTTTCTGTATAGCAATTGTTGCAGTCAAATCTGGGAATTTCTTTTCTATTAGAATGTCCATCCCAAAACCCCTCCTCAATTTTTCCTTGAACCTATCAACAGTATTTGAAACGTTGATATTATTGTGCCAGAAGGACAAACAATATATGTACTTACCTTTGATCTTTTTGGCCGTAATATTTTTGTAGTCATGGTATTTTGACCGTAAAATAATGGGCGGACGATATTTTGGTGGAATTCCTTTGCCTACAAGAATGGGAACTACAGTCTTTTACACTGTTTCAAAAGACAGCCACCATTATCTACAGATGATTTTTTCTGGCTCACTTCCTCTGCAAAGTAGAATTTAAATATATGTAGCAAACACAAAGCCCGTCATGCCAATAAACCTACCCACCTAAGTGATAACTATATCACCTTTAAAAAAAGAATACTCCACTAAGTCCAAAACAGCACTGAACATCCCACAACGTATGCCTTCCTTGTAAAACAGAGCCTCCTGGAGCATTGGTCCGGGTCCAGGGAACACACTCTAACTAACTTAATAGGTAATACCGACTTTATGTCATTTAGAAAGCTCTGAAAAATGCTTTTTTGTAAACAAGTATTCAAGCTCCCAAAATCTGAACCCCAATAGCTCAACTTTCAATTTCTTCTCCTAGACTCTGACCTTCAGTGCTCACCCCTCCCACATGCCCATGACATCATGGCTCCCTCTCCTGTGTTGTGACACTCGGTTACCCTCTACTGAGTCCTAAGATGTAATTTTTTTTCAACATAATTATTTCACAAAATATTTTATACAGTGCCTAACATCTCTTTTTGGCGCCTATACTTGTAAATGAAAGGTGTTACTATTAACATCTTTACCCTTCCTAAATGTGTCTTCCTCAAGAGAGTGAAACGGTGAATTGCAAATTCGAACAAAGACACGCTGCCAGCCTATAGCGCAACAAAGTAGAACAAGTACCTTCATATATTAAACGGTTTCAGAGCATTGTTAATTATTTATTGTCTGCTACTTTTATCACCGACTTTTCAGACTTGAGCATTGCATAGGGAATTCACTTTAGCAGTGCACCTTAACTTAATGCATTCCTTGTAATAACAAATGTAGTCAGTCAAGATGCAAGTTAATGCAAATGTTTTCCCTGTAAATGATTTAATCACAGGTCAAGTGATGGGAATTTGCCTGCTATTTTCTGTGATGACCCTGACTTTCAGGACTATAGCACTGAGGATCCGTACTTGGGAGAGCAGGAATATTACAGTGGTGAGGAGTATTATGAAGAGGACAGCATGTTGTCAGGTAACAGGTAAGATAAACATGTTGCAAAGAAAATTGATTTTAAAAAGTAGAACCTACACCAAAACACGAGTGTCATTGAATACGCCTTCATGCCCACCCTAGAACAAATCTTAGCAAGCTTTAAAAGTTTTCTAACTTTCCAAAGACCCTGTACTGTTGATTGCATACTTCCCTCCAAGACCAAGAAACCGTTCATGCCAATCCCACTCAATGTGTCTGAAAATAGAGGCTTGGAGAAGAAGAAGATCACAATTTACAGTAACCTTCGACCTCTCCTACTCCTGTCTCCATGCGTGGTAAGCCAGAGGTGAATGACTGAGGTGGCTCATCCGTGACTGGGGGCATGGGGAATCATAGTTGTTCCCACACAACAAGTAAATCCTTGATGTATTAGTAATCCCAGGATTACATCTGGATATAATCATGCATCTTCCCAATCCCAACTATTAAATGCATCAGGAAATCCCTGTCACTGCACAGGTCTAAAATATTTCCATAGTGGTGTTCTGCCACTCAGTTCCCAGATGTATGCCTCTCTTCTGCCATTACTAGAGCTCACTTTGAATAGGGTGGGACAAGCATACCAAGGAAAATCCTATTAATTGCTTAAGTGCCCACTGAAAGTTCACTATATCTTTGGATCTCTCTCCTTGGACAACACATAGAAGTGGAAATGAATTACTGGTTTGAGAAGCATCTGACAATGTCCAGCAAAGCTTAGGATAAAATTTTAAGAACACGTGAACACTTTAAAAGAAAACTATGTGATATCCAATCAAACTACCCTGTCGCCACAAAAATAGAAAATAAATAACAAAAATGCATTTATCCAATGATAAGGAAAATGTGTGCATAAATGTTCATAATTTCTCT
This sequence comes from Pleurodeles waltl, assembly GCF_031143425.1. Taxonomy (NCBI): domain Eukaryota; kingdom Metazoa; phylum Chordata; class Amphibia; order Caudata; family Salamandridae; genus Pleurodeles; species Pleurodeles waltl. The sequence continues at coordinate 141,145,979 of NC_090448.1, forward strand.
TCTATTACAATACTTTTTGTTATGTGTACTTCTACCTGCAGATTCCTCTCCTCTTCAATCTCCTCGAGGCCCCAGATTGGATCTGGAAAAGTCACTCAAACTCTCCAGCACTGATATTTGTATTTGACTCTGCATCAGTGCTGCGTACCTCACTGGACAGTACATCACAGGAGCAGTATAAGCTCCACCTTTGCATTCTTAAATCAATTATTTTTTTCTCATGCAGTTCGACATAGTTCCAGAATGTTCTCTTTGGATGTCTCTCTACAGGAAATCTGTGTTTAAGCAGTGCCAGTCCTCTACAAGGTGTATTTGTGGTGCCTGGACCCAAGCACAACCCCAGTTTGCACGATAAATGTGACATTATGCACAGTAAGTATATGAAGGAGCGAGAAGTGAAACTGTTTATTTTGGATCCCTCTGATGACCACCAAGACTGGCTTCATTCTAAAACTATTTCTGCTCCACGTCTGCCTATTGACCATAAACCAGTAAGTCATCCAAAAACTCAATGAACAAAGCCAAGAAAAGTCACAATAAGGGCCATATGTCGGAGTCGAGGCAGCGTTCCTGTTCCCACTCTTGCTTTAGTTCTATAGGCTCTCATCAAGTTTCCCAAAGAACATCTTCTTTGGAGCATGAGCTTGTTGATGTCACCTTGGCACTGACTTAGGGCCTAGCCTAAGGCCCTATGGCACCTCCAGTTGTCTAAGAGTTCCCTGCCCTTGGCTCTAAACCCACACAAACCTCCACCTTTTTTCAGGTGATTCTGGTGTTGTTTCATTAGGCTTCCTCTGGTATCCCTCATGGAGCCGGCAGGTTTCCCACCTGTGCATCCCCTGATATGTACACCCTCACCCTCAGCACCAGCCAACCCTCCACAGCCTCTCCCTACTGCTCTCCCTTCACTAAAGCTGCATTCTTCTGCCAAAGGCCGGTCCCATGGGCAGAGAACAAGTCACATATTCTCACTGTTTTTTTCAGCCAGCATATTGTGCTCAGGGATGAAACCCATCATATTTGCGTTGGGCTAGTCAGTGATCAATCATCTAGTGTCCTGCTGACATCACACTTTGCTTTGTGGGCAAAACAATTTTGACTGCCAATCCTTACCTGTAAAGAGTAGTGGCCCTGGTTTCTTCCTGCTCGAAGTAGATCACAGGACTACGAGTCTGAAAATTTTGAGATCATAAAAAAAAAATGTTCTCCGCTGGCAGTCTTGCCCTTCATTCCACAAATGTGACCAGACTGCTTTCACCCTATTCGCTCGACCTGTGGAGACAGCAGGGAAAGTCATGTCAAATCTTCTCAGCCACTTGTGAGGCAACTTTACAGAGCTCATACCTGATGGCCAGAATACTGCTAAGCAAATTCTCAGGTGGGATTAAACATGGTAGACGCGGTAGCATACTCAATGGGGGCCTCTAATGCTATTTGAAATGGATGTCTGGGCCAACAAAATGAATCTGCTATTTGATGACCCTTGCCCATGTGGTGTTAAGACCCGTTTCACCCCTGAGAGCTTCAAGCAGGGATGGGATATGATTCTTTCCCTCTGGCCATCCTCTGCTGCCTCTGCCGTGGCTCAAGTGTTCATTACAGACTGCAGCAGCTGTCTTCCTCCTCCTTTCCAACACGACCCCCAAAACCACTTTGGCTCATTCCCAAGGGAAGACATGCGACCTGTGAGAGGGAGGCTGAATTACCATCTGTCGGATTGGCGCACCATCATGACAGATTTCTAGGATGATAGTAGAGCAGGGCTATACTCTTCCTTTCCATGAGTTTCCCCAATAATTTCTCTGTCCTCTAGTACTTTGGTGGCTCATGCTCGCACTCTGATGTAGGCAATCTTGATTCTGCTGAGCAAGGGAGCATGGAACTTGTTCCAGAGCCAGGATCGGGCAGGGACCTTACTTTTGTTACTTTCTTGTCACCAGGAAGGGCAGTGGGCCTCATCCCTTTCTAGACCTTTGGGTCTTGAACTCCTTCCTCCGCCTGATGAAATTCAAGATGTTGTCCATTGTTCAGGTTCTGTTGGCTCTGTAGATAGAAGACTAGATGGTGTCCATCGACTTGCAGGATGCCTGTTTTCACATACCATTCCTGCTTTCGCACAGGAGATACCTGCATTTTATGGTATTCTCCACCCACTACCAATTTGCTGTTGCCAGGAATGCATATTCCCATACCTTGACGACTGGCTGTGGAACGGGGACTATCCACAGCTGCTGTTGGACAACTTGGGTTCATCTGCATCATAGATGTTCAGCTTGGGGTTTTTCATCAAAATTCCCAAGTTACCTGGAAATCTCCCAATGCCTCTTCTTTTTCGGTGGTGTTGGAAATGACATCTCTCAGAGATTATCGGCTTTCCCAGAGGGTTCTAGAAATTCTGAATATGATTCTGATGTGTAAGTGGGGGGGAGTCTTCCTCCGGAACTGATCGCCTCTTATGGATGTACTGCACTTTGCGCTTTTGTTGGCCTGGCAAGGTCTGGAAGTCAGCTCAGTTAGAGATGATCTATCTTCTTTATTTCTCTTTTCTTCAGTGGGACCTTCACTCAGTGCTCACTTTTATGATAGGGTCTGAAGTTTTAGCCTATGCGTAGTTGCCTGCTGCAGCTTTTGAATTCTGATTAAGGGCCTGATTACAACTTTGGAGGAGGTGTTAATCCATCCCAAAAGTGACGGTAAAGTGACGGATATACCACCAGCCGTATTACGTGTTCCATAGGATATAATGGACTTGTAATACGGCTGGTGGTATATCCGTCACTTTACCGTCACTTTTGGGACGGACTAACACCTCCTCCAAAGTTGTAATAAGGCCCACAGTGTTTTTCATTGCTATCACCTCTGCTTGGCTGATTAGCGAGTTGCATGTGGGCTTTGTCTTTTTGTCTTCTCCTTTTTAGCCTTGGATGAGTAGATTCTCAGGACAAATGTCTTCTTTATTTTGAAGTTTGTCATCCTGTTTCACATAGGACTTTCGATCACCCTGCCAACTTTCTATCCACCTCCTCCTTCCACCAAGGAGGAGGTGGATGAGCTCTTTCACTTGCATCCTTGTGGGACTCCCAGCTTTTATGTGGACAGGCCACATGATAGTCTTTAGAAGTCACTTGTTAATATGGCCCAGTTAGACTTTCAGATTCAACTGGCAAGCAGAGTTATGAACCAGCTTGCCAACAAGGGCAGGAAAGTCAGATAGGCTGTGATTCATGCACCTTTCACAACTTACCTGGAGATAATGCATATTGGATAACAATCATTCATGTGAGAAACTGCAAGTTTATATTAATTACTGAGCTCTGGGGACCATTTTACCAAAAGATGGACAAACGCAAGAAATCTACACTGTGTATTTTAACCAGCTGTATTAAATTTTAAAGCCTGGTCCTTTTGCAGAATATATGAATTAGTATTATTTCAGAAATAAAAATAATGGCGAAAAGAAAAAATACGATGCCTGTAAATTCAAGAAAAAAATGTGACATATTCAATGGTGATCAATAAGTTGAACCATTGATGAGATCAATCTGTATCAGAATCCCTCCCTTCATATTAATGCAACAGTGCCATATAAATAAGTTTCATACATAGCCTTTTTACACATTTACATTTCACTCCCAGCTTTTCAGTGTTTCTCAGGCAGCAGCAGACAAGGTTAGTTTCGATCTTTGTTCTGTTGTGCTTTGTTTGAGAAAGTAGATGATAGCACCAATGTACTCCAGTGCGCGATCTTCAAGGAGACCATTTGCATCTTGGATGCTTCCTTAGAAACCTAGAGATCCTCTCAGTTGGGATACCTGTGCATCTGTCTTCTATACGATTTCTCAGCATTGTTATGAGAACAGGCTTCAAGATTTGTCATCTAAGGTGTAAAAGGAAATGTGTGAATTTCTTCTACCCATTTGCAAAAGAGTACTGTACTTTATAATTCATGATATTGAATACATAACTTGTTGATCCACTATGAACCTATATTAAAGCATCACACTATAGAATGAGAATGGCCAATGAAATAATGAGCAAACTATGCAATTAGAATGTATAACTGAATGCTATTAGGGCCTTGGAAGCAGAAAAACATCAAAGCACATGACTGGATTAGTTGTCTATCCTCATCATCTGTACAGGTGCCAAGAAGGGCACAGCCATTCAGAAGAGGATGCTTTCTAGATGAGTTGTGTTGTGTATTAAGACTTGTTACGCTGTTGCCAAAAAGAAGTCTCCTGAGAGCACAGGGCCCATTCAGCCACGGGGAAGAGGTCTTGGCTGTACAAGGGTGTTCTGGTCCTGGACGTCTGTCAGGCTGTGATATTGGCTTTGGTCCACACCTTTACCTCGCATATTTGCTTTGACGCTGAAGACTGCAGGTGTGGCCATTGTACCAGATCTGCTCTGCATGACATTTTGGTTTGATTATCTTCTTAGAAGCACCTTAGGAGAAATACTGCTTGGCTATTGATATATGAAATTAGGAATGCGCAGGTAGAAGTACCCATCCGAAGAACAAAATACTTACCTTCTGTAAGTCTTTCTGATCGATACTCTATCCACCTGTAGACTTCTCACCACTTTTCGGTACTGAGGAATGGGCAGAGTTACATCAAATTAAGTTCCACTTTAGTTTTGGGATCCTGATCTAGAATTATCGGTCTTGTTGGTGTGGTCTGCGCCTATGATGGCAGGGCACAGGAGTAGCGCTTATTTGACATATATGACTATGATGCAAGGTCCGGTGTGATACCAGGCATTGATGTGAAGTTGAGTGCCACCTACCAGCGCAGGAGAGATTTCAACTTTTCCAGATCCAGTCTGCACTTCGAGGAGATTCAAGAGGTAAAGAATCTGAAGGTAGAGTATCCACTAGAAAAATCATTACTGAAGATTAACTAGCTTGTACATTTAGTAGCTTTACTGCCCAAAAAGAGCTGCAAAGCACTCAATTAGTTATGTTGGACATTTCTTTTTTTGAGGTGTACTTTTGCCTGACATTGCTACATCTTATGTGTGACATTTTGAGTGACACCTCTCTTTCCTCTACTAAATGTCCTGGGCAATCCTTCATTTGTCGCTCCGTAGGAGGCACAGTCCAGATGTTGGTACCACTAAAAACACTCAGAACAACCCCTTGCTGGCCCTAGTGAAATTTCACAATAGCATACCCCTTACTGGCCTTGTTGAGACTTCACAATAGCAAGCACAGTGGTCTTCCATCAATCAAACGGAGGAGCATAAACACAAGGTGCTATGTGGAGTTCCTTGCTTTTTTAAAGAGGTAGGCTTCGTATCCTCCCTCCTGTCGACTGTAACCATCCAAGCTCATCCAACTACCAACTTCCATGTAACCACAGACAATATAAGCATCATTGACAGCTGGCTCTAAAAGTATTACTGGACCCAGAGAATGCATGTGTAAATAGTGTCATGATGTAATGAGCATGCATAGACCCACAATATCCAGACTGTAATGTGCATTCACAGTGGCATAAGGAACAATGTCGGGGGCAAGAGACTTGTTGCTCTCTCACTCTGCCTTTCTCCGATCCATTAGTTTGCCCAGCCATGCCACAGAGTTATTGTAGAGCCACTTCCAAACATGACTAGTGTCTTAAGCAGGTACATATTCTCTCAGGACAAGGCACATGTCTCAGGGAGCACATCTACTACTACTCTCCCCTCTGTTCCTAACTCCTCACTCCACTCCAGCTCCACACTCATTGACACGCGCTCATATCCTCTCATTTTGCACCTACTCTGCCCCCCATTTCCTAAACTGCATTCACCCTCGTCACAACTCACTGTTTTAAACTTTTTACGCACCAACTGCTATCTCTAACCCTGTCTCTTCACACACTTCCCGTACCAGGCTTGTCCATTGAATTATGCCTTATTTATGTTACTCTCCTCTTACCCGATCAGACTGCGTACCCTCTCAGTATGCCCTACCCCTCATTCTACTCTACCCGCTGATTCTGCCACTACACCTTCACGTTGCCGATGGCCTGTCATTCTGTGTCACATCGTCATTTTATTGCTTCCCTTCATTCTGCTGCTATCCCCTTGCTGTCTGTTGTACCTGTGGCATTCTCAGCGTGCGACAGGCTGAGCATTCCAGTGATTGGAATGGCTAGCTGAGGGTTCTGTAACAAGTTACCCAGAGGCTGGCAGGGGACTGGAGGCTGGCAAAGGGGGCTCTGTGTTCTACCAACAAATAAAGCATGAGTGAAACCTCCATCTTCGTTTGTGGTGGTGTGTGGAATCCCAATCGTAACACTCTCATTTCCATTTTATTGTGTCCTACTCCTCACTTCTTTCTTACCCATGTCTCTGTCTTAGCACTCACCTTGCATATCTCCCTCAATCTGTTCTTTATTTGTAAGCAACCCTACTCTCTTGCTGCACCTAGTCTGCTCCGACCCCCTCACACTCCGCATAATCTATAGTGTCCTAACCCTGTTGCCTCCTTGGCTCCTACTTCCTCTCTTTATCCTTAGCCTCTCACCATGCCGGACTTCCAGACTGTACCCTCTTGTTCTGCTCTTACACTCTACTCATACTGACTCTGCTGTACCCTACACTTAGTTTTTCCATTTGCTGTCCCTACCCTGCCACTTTATCATCTCATTCTGCTCCTGCCAGTTTAACTCCATAGTCATTGTCAATTTGTCTCAACAATGAATTGCGTCCCTGAACTCTGATCCTACCTCATGAATCGCCCCCTACTCGATCACTCTGCTGCCCTCACATATGCACTTTGCTCTTATGCACATACCTTCTCACCTTGCTGCACTCATCACACCTCTGACTCCTTCTCACTGCTGGTACCCAATGACTGATGGGTAGAGTGGCCAAAAAAGCAGCAAGTGACCTTACCTGTGCTTCAGGAGTTTTCTGCATAGCATTATTTGGTCCTCAGTTGAGATACAAGGTTACAAGACAGTTAGACTCCTATGTACCTGGGGATCCAATCAGAAGCTCTGTGCTCTGTCCTTGAGGTTGGAACTGCCAACTTGCTGCTCTGACAGCAGGTACGGAGGCTGAGTACACCACAGAGCCTCTTTAGAATTAAAATCTTGGGTGACCCTCCTCCTCTAGTGACTGACCTGCTCTGCGGATTGGATCAGGGCACCAGTCAGTCCTCACAATAGAAGCTTCTAATCTTGGAGCTTGAAGTGCAAAGCTCTGCACCTTATGCCTTAATGCTGCTGTCAGTGGGTAAAAAGTCCTCCACCTCGCTCCCTGTCCAGAGGCATGCCTGCTTCACAGAGCACTGCGAGGATCTTGTGGCACCACCTTGTCAGCACAGGCATAGTACAGCAGGAAAAAACAACCAAGAGCTGCTGTCTAGGTAAATCAATTGTGCTTGCCTGGGAAGCAACAGAAGGTGCCAGAGTCATGTGAGGCTGAGCCCAGAACCTGCCTGTTTATGTTGTATTTAGTGACAACTTTAGAGAGCCCAGGCCTGGTCACAGCTCAGTTTGTTTAATGAAAGCAAAGTAGAAGCTGCAAAGACCATTAAATAAGAGTGACTCTTAGCCCCCATAGCAACGCTCACCTCCTGTTCCCGCTGGGTGAGCTGATAATTGCAACTAGGCAGCCAACAAGGCAGGGAAAGTCTAAGTGCGCTGGCTGCCCTAGTTATATCCTACAGCACCTCATTGCACAGCATATTCGGTCCCAGGAGCTGTAGTTTGTGTGACAAATGCAAGTTATTGTAGTGATGGATACACCAGAACTAAAATGCTTTAGTCTGACACCTGATGTGTGGTATTTGGCAGGGATGCCCAAAAAAAGAAAGGTCCATAATTTGTCTATGTCTGTGACAAAATGAAGTCATATTGAATCTTATATTGTATGAAATATTTTTGTTTACCCAGGCAAACATATGATTATCATGACAGATATCAAGGCATTGATGTTGATTATGAAAGACCAAAAGGTTATCATCACCCAAATGGCTTATTTGAAGAAGATGACTCACAGATATTTTATGACACGAAAAAGTCACCCAAGAGACGCTTACTACCTCCAACTCCTACATGTAAGTATGCATCTTTATTATCCTATTATATCATTCACCACATATAGTAACTGGAATGAGAAAATAGGATCTTCATTACTGACTGGAATACCTTCTAAGCGCTAACTAACTGTAAGTGCTTAATAGATCTGTATCCTAGTGTTTTCTTTTCTTTATGGCACTCTTGGTGTGGGTATCAAATGATCTGTAGCTGTTGAGAGGTTTTGCTGTTCTCTGTCTTTGTTAATTATTATGACTGTTGGGTTTGAATTGGGTTTATGTATTGTGAAACACAGAATTTCTGTATGATCATTCATTATATCTAGTCCATCAGATCCATAAGGTCACCTACACGTTTGTTGTATCCACGTGTTTCTTGTATCCTATTTCTTTCTTTCCATACTTTTAAACGTGGTTCTGGAGCTCTGCTTTCTTTTGTCAGTTGACAAATGCCTTCCAGTATCTTTTACCAGAGTGCAAGGGACCGATGTTGCCACAGAAGATTACAAGGTTCAAACCGTGCCATTAATGTTGGAAACAGATGTTTGTGACTGACTCACATGAGGTCTGCCTCTGATGCATGAGCTCAGATCAATTCTAAGAAGCGTGAACAATTTTTGTTCATGAACCTGAAGGCGATCTGGGACCATGAAGCAAAGCTACTTCACTGAACACACAAAGAAGTCACGTCACTCATGTAAGTCCTGCTCCTTCTTCTAGTCAAGGGTGTGGACCCATCCCCACTCTTGAAGCCATTTCTGCGCAGGTATTCTTCACAGTCAAATTCATCTGGTAAGGCAAAGTCAAAATCACAGAAGAAGCATAAGAAGCTGAAGCGGGATTCTACCTCCTCTCGTCACTCTGTCCTAAGAGAAGTCAATAATGTTCCTCCAGCACATCAGTTTAACTCTTAGGAGTCAGTGCTGTTACCAGCGAACCATCTCTTCAGCACACTATCCATAGTGGATTCTCCCCTGACTGTCCATTATTCAACGGTTGTGGATGACATGGTGGACAAGATGGATTTATCCAGTCCTTCAACCCAGGAGAAGTTGGAAGAGATGCCATACACTGCTCAACCCCCAAGGATCTGGCTCCAGAATATGCATACGTACTGCCCAGTTATACTTATCTAAGAATCCTTTTTTAACGTCTGAGCGTTGAGTTAAAGAGCAGAGACCCAAGTTTCAGTGCAGCTCTTGACTCTTCTGGTGAAGCTCCTGCTTCCCATGTACAGCTCTCACCCTGGCATAGCTTGTGAGACCAGATGATCCTTATACTCTTGTCCCCTCTTACTGAGACAGAATTTCCAACTCTGGTCCAGTTACCAGCCTAGCTTTACTCCTGGCTACACTGGTGGCCTTCCAGAATAGGTAATTGCTTTGCAGACTTGCCTGTAAAAGAGCTCAACTTCAAGACCTGAACATGACCTAGGCACTGATCCGGAGGCCAGTACCAGTGACCACGCAGAACAGCGTCCAGCTGCATATAATAATTGCCAAGCATTGTCCTTTGTGACACCAGCATCCCTGAAAGAGAACAAAAGCACGATGCCTTAGTAGGCACATTTTCTTCAGAAAGGCTCCAAAGATTCTGAAGTTGTCTTTTTCCAAACCTGCTGTCTCAAAATTATTGTATACTACATACCAACCTCCAGGTACTGTCCAATCTTTTTGCTTTGAAAATCCACCAGCTTAGAATATGGCAGTGGCAGCTGGTAGACAGGGGGCATTGTGGATGTCCCATAACCACATGAGAAAAAAAGAGAAGGCTTGCTAGCAGCTTGCCACTCACTACCTGGCTGCACCAGTAAAGTAAAAAACAGAGCAAGATTTTGTAACCAAAACTGTCTGTATTTTTAGGGTGGTACTGCACAGATCCCAGGTAATAATCTACACTCCCTTGTCATAAAAACCAGTAAGCCTATGTCGCGAGTGCTACATGGCCAGTTTTCAGTGGAGTGCCCTGGGGAGTTGTCTTCTTCCTCCTAGGGCATAGACTGCAGGTGCAAAGGTGACAGGGCGGGGTCAAAAATGAAGTAGGTGGACCCAAACTTAGTGTGGGTTCCACCCACCATTTTTTTTATGACCCTCTTTGTCTCAGGAGAAGTCTGGGATGGAACCCGAAGATTTAGTTTCCTGGTGAGTACATTGTTACCTGAGACCTGTCCTGTGTGAGACACTGGCCTGAAGGCCAGTGCTGTTGACTACTTTAAAGTCTCTTCACATATAGGGCATGGAACTGCAGGATCGGGCAGGGTCCATGCTTAAGCAGGCAGTGCTCTCGGACATGGTCCCCACTGTCCTGCCCTGCTGATATCCAGTTGCCAGCTTGACTCTAGGGTTTCATCTTAGGAAATAACATACATGAGAATACAATATTCAGAACAATGAGCAGCTAAAGAAAAGTTGTTGACTGGACTGGCCTTTAGGAAAGTGATAATTGGTCAGGCTGATCACACTGTGTTGGGTTTCCCTTCACTCATAGGCTAGTCCACTTGATAGTGTTTCTAAGCTGGGGAAAAACTAACTGGCCTGAAGAAGGAGTCCAGTAGTTTCACATGTGTCAACCCCAGTTGCAGTTTAGTGTTAACAATTGTAATGGGGCTACGTACCTCCCCTATCTCTAGCCTAACATAAAGAAAACCTCCATTCAACTTCCATGGAAAGAGCTTTCACCTAGGCTCACTTGCAGAGAGCTCTATCCCTGCTACACTTACAATCACCTTCTTCCTCATTCTCTATCCCTTCCCACATGCAGAAAGAAACACGTTACTCTTACATATATACATGTGAACCCCAGCCTTATCCCTCGCACACAAGGCCCCAGTCAAGTAAGGACCATGGCTGCCATTGGTGCAGGTGTATGAGGGACCTATTGTACCCTATATATGGCTGCTTTTTCATTCCCCAATCAGGGGGCAGCTGGCCTATTTTCATTTGTTGCACTGGGTGCAATTTATCTTAATGTTTAGGCTAATGACCCTTGAGCCTTATTATGGGTGTTGTGATCCAGTCTGTGCGATTTAAAGCAGGGCATTATGCTCCACCACTTACAAACTTCACCAGCTGCCACTGGTATGTGATGGCGAAGGTAGCATCCATGAAGGGTAAAAAGCAATGTCCTCCCACATTGCCAAAGAGAAAAATTATCTGGTGATAAAAGATTTATCAGTCTGGAGATTGCTCCTAGCAGATGCCAGTGCCAGCTCTAGTATGAGTTCAGATGCTGTGCTACCTTGCTCCTGGACTGTGCCAAGGTGAAGAAATTAAAGGAGCAGATATTGAGGAAGACCAGGGATCCTATCAACATTGCCACCAGGAGCATAAACATTGGCCAAGCTGGGCATAATTGTCCAAGTCTTCAGACCTGAAACAGAAGCCCAGGATAAAGTAATCTACCTTGATGAATAACTTGATTGGAACCACACCAGCAAGATCATCCAGCAGTTCAAGAGTACCATCCAAGTGTTTTTGGTTAACTATCCTCCACCTTTACAGATGACAAAGCCCTTTCAATTTTTTACAGAAGGGAGTCTATTGAACCCAAAACCTGGAGTGGGCTCTGCTCTTCTCCAGTGCATTATAGCAAAGAAAGGACAGGGGGTACAATCCCAGTTCCAGAGTTGTCCATATGCCCTGCAGCTCATCTTGGCTCCAGCTCAGGGGCGTCTTTCCTTAAAAAAATTATAAAAGCTTTCCAGGCATTGCTACTACTAAATCACTATATATAAAATGCATGGGCCCTTCCCGTGGTGAGGAACTGCTGTGCTCTCAGCAGCTACATCTTCAACCATCAGGTTACCTCTGTCTTAGCTGGCATCCCGGGAACATTAGTTGGAGATAAGGTGGTAATTCTCTTTAAGAATTATCAAACTGGTCCCACCTACAGAAAGGGGGCAGGGATTCTACTCTGCATTACATTCTTGTGAGGAAAAAAGAGTCTCCAACTCTTCCTGGATCTGCAGGATCTAAGCAGGATCCTGCACCAGTATACCTTTAAAATGATGACTTTATCTGAGGTACTCACAGCAATGCAGAAGAACAACTGGATGTGCATAGTAAACCTTCAAGATGTTTAGTTCTGTATGCTCTGCCTGAAGGAGAATAAGAAATAACTCTGTTTCACAATGGGAATGAAGCACTACTTGTTAGAAATTGGGTCTTTAGTTGGTCAGAGGTATGCACTCTGTCCAAGTAAGGACCACAATCCTAGTCAGGGTAAGTCAGGTTCACTCCCTAAATCAGGGGTCTCCAACCGTATCTGTAGTGAGAGCTACTTCTGATCTGTGAAAATCATTGTGAGCTACGAAGGCTAAACAACTTGTGCATTATTACCAGACCCCTCCACATCCAGCTTCCTTGACTTCAAGCCTAATGTCCATAGAGCCAGATATTATGTTGTGTACAAAATACTTTGACTAGAAGCCCTGTGACACATAGGTGTGTCAGTGAGAGTTTGGTCTTTAGAGATGTATAAACATGTGTGCATATTAATGGGATATATGTGTATAGGTAACAGAGAGCCTGTGTCAAATGTACTTGTGGTACAGGACAAACCTTTCGTCATGTGTGGCACCATTACATGTATACCACAACCATACATACATTTTATTAAATGAAACATTTAAATTGCAAATTGTTCATAATGTGGAACAATTCTTTGCAATTTAAATTTCTCCCATTTAAAAAATGATTATTTTTCAGTTATAAATATGGCAGTGTTCTACTTTCCACTGGTAGCAAGAGGCCTGCTGTTTGTAAATGCAACATTTTGAAAAAAGAAATTGAGTAAATTAAAATGAAAGTTAACTTAAACATAAGGTAACTTTTCATTTTAATTTTCTCTGATTTGAAAGCATTGAGAAACACCATGTTATTCTCACCCCCAATACTGAGTAAACAAGGACTTTTATTTAAGAGTTAAATCCTTAGTGCTTCAATTCATCACCTCCGCACCTCACCATAGGTCATAAGTCTAAATCAAGCACTGCTCCTTATCAGACCCTGTTATCTGCAGCCTGACGATAATAATGTGAAATAAACACAACCTTCCCTTAACTTTAAAAGGGAAAATGTTATCCTGTGCTTATTTAAAAATGAACACAAGGCTGTGAGCTACTCTGAAGGGGTATGGGAGCTACTGGTAGCTCGTGATTGACTGGTTGGAGACACCTGCCCTAAATTAACCTGCATTCACCCTCTGGTAGCTTGGCACAGAGCAGTCCAGATTAACTTAAGAGGTAATGTGTGAAGTATTTGTGCAACACACACACAGTATCACCATGGAAACACCACAAAAATATTCCACACAGGTTTAGTAAAATAGAGAATATTTATCTGAGTACAACAAGACCAAAACAACCAAAATATAATCATTAGACTTTGAGATATAAATTTGTAAAGATTTGGTGGGTCATTATGACCTTGCAGTCCTGCATCGCCACGGCGGCGGTGGCAGCCAGACCGCCGACAGCGTGGCAGTACAGGACCGCCAAATTTTGACAATGGCAGTGAACTGGCTGTATAGCAGCCAGTTCACCACCTGTACCACCAGGGTGGTAGGACCCCCTGACCGAAGGTAAAATACCTTAGACCCGGCAGTCCACCTAACACCGCCTGCGGTATTTTGTGCATCCTTACCTCCTGAGATTCCATGGCGGCAGCCCCGCCACAGAATCCCTGGTGGTAAGGATACTGGCGACAGGAATGCTCATTCCTGTCACCACTGCAGGACTCCCCAACTCCCCCTCCATGTAGGACCCTCCCCCCACCTCCAACCCCATCTGAAGCCCCTCACCCCCTAAGCCGTGACACCCCCATCCACAGTCCCCATTCCAACCCCACCACCGCCCGATCCCCATTCCAAAACCCCCCACCCACACATCCACGCAGGCACACATCACACATACATGCATATATGCACACTCATTCACACACACATGCACACATGGCCACAACACCCCCTCACCCCCGCATACATGCATTCACACATGCACTTGCATACACACCCACACAAACACACATGACACCCCCCACCCCCTCCGTTCACACAAACACACACCCCCATTCACGCACACAACACTCCACACCCCCCTCTTCCTCCCCCTCCTCTGTCGGTCGATCACCTTACCTGATGGTTGCAGTGGTCATCCAGAAGGGAATGGGGTCCATGGGGCTTGCTCTGCCGCCAGCACTCCGTCAACACAACACTGCCACGCCTACTACTAAGTTGTGATAGGCGTGGCGGTGTTGTGTTGACATGGTGGTGCCAGCTGAGCAATATCCACTTCACCGCCAACCACCAGTATGGCTGCTATCGGCTCTCCGCCCAAGTTATGGCAGAGAGCCGTCAGCAGTCATAATATGGCGGTCGGATGACCGCCATCACTGACGGTCTTGTGGCTGGCAGCATTTCGGCGATCTACTCTGTGGACTGCCAAAGTTATAAAGAGGGCCTAAATGTGAAAATATTGCTTAGAAGTCACGAGCTGTCAAAATGTTACTTGAGGCTGCGAGGGACCAGGGCAAATCTACAGTTCAGGCCAACTGCGATGGAGGGTAGCTTGGCTAAAAGACCTACACCGGTGCAGCTAACAAATTACTTTGAATGGACCTTTGATCACTATCAAAAATCCACTGTGTTGCTGTTGAGCCATGCAAAGGGGGACCCGCGTTGTTAACTAGCTCCATTGAAGTCAATGCAGTGCATGTTGTCGAGCCACACTGAGCATCGTCTTTGAGCCCCACAGGCTGTGGGTCCAATGTCGTCAAGCAGCCTCTGCGTCGGTATCGAAGGGCGATGCAACAAAACTTTACACACACTTGGGGCGAAGTGTTGTTTTTTGCAGGAATCAGCTGCAGAACCCACTTCTGAGGATGGGAGAGAGGTACCTCAGACAAGGGTTGGACTCACCGATGGCAGAGTCCAGCAGCACCAGGGGGGTTGCAAGCACTCTCTGGTTTAGCAGGATGAGTTCAGTCGTTGTCCTCAGCAGGGCAGAGATCACCAGGCAGCAGGGCGGCTCAGCAATGCAGTGAAGCAGTTGCTTGGAACAGCCAGTCCAGGCAGAGTGGCAAACCTTACAGCACAGCAATCTTTACTCCAGTAGAGTTCTTTACACGTCCAGTAGTGTTCTGATTTGCTAGTATCAGAACCCCAGTACTTCACAGGCTTCAGAGCATCTCCTTCACATGCACAGGTTGCCCTTTCATCACAGCCAAAGCTCCGGACTATTAGCTGGGGGTAATTAGCCCTTTGTATAGGGCTTCTCCACTACACTTTAGAATGTAGGTGTGACCGCTTCCCATCCTCGCTGCACAGAAAAACCCATCAGTATACAGATGAATTCAGATGCAGTTGAATGTCCTGTGTTTTGGCTCTTTCGAGAAATGTACAAATGTAGCTGTTACCCAGCCCAGACCAGATGTGTATTGGAGACAGGCTGTCAGGAACACAGAGCAGTGAAAGCAGAAAAAAGCCTACTTTCTAAAAGTGAATTTCTAAAACAGTATTAATATACCGAACTTCACCAGAAAAGAGTAGATATCATCACCATTCCAATTATATGAACCATGATGCAGCTACTCCTTTATGATCAGGAATTACAACCTAAAGACATATTAAGGAACCCTATGAAAGGAGTAGGCCGAACATTAGTGAAAAATGAATTTGGGAATTTTTCACTACCAGGATATGTAAAACTTAAAAGTACATGTCCTGCCTTTTACTTACATAGCACCCTGCCCTATCGGCTACCTAGGGCCTACCTAAGGTGCGACATATATATTATAGAAGTGGAGTTTAAGGCTTGGCAAGTAGTTTTAATACCAAGTCGAAGTGGCAGTAAAGTGCACACACAGGCTCTTCAGTGGCAGGCCTGAGATAGGTTTGAAAGGCTGCTTCAGTGGGTGGCACAATCAGTGCTGCAGGCCCACTAATAGCATTTAATTTACAGGCCCTGGGTATGTGGGACACCATTTTACAAGGGGATTACACATAAATTAAATATGCCAAACAGGAGTAAACCAATGTTACCTTGTTTAGAGAAGAGAACATATGCATTTTAGCACTGGTTAGCAGTGGTAAAGTGCACAGAGTCCTAAAGCCAACATAACAAGTAAGAAAAAGAGCAGGAGGAAGGCAAAATGGCCATTTCCAACACAGCCCCCCTCCACCCTAAAGCCTGGGTGGACTAATCAATACTTAGAGCGATAGATCCTAGACAATGGCCCACTACTGCAGGACTACTTGCTAGTTCTATGCCTGTCTGAACCCAGGTGGATCCCTCTATTTATGCTTCCAGGGGCCACTAAGCTAACCCATGGGGAATCCTTTTCCTTACCTGGGAATCCCATCTGTGCAGCACTAACCGTAACTTGCTCAAACACACATCCCAGTAGGCAGACAGTACCGCTATCGCCAGCAAAGTGATGTGGCCCATTCCAGCCCTTGGGTCTGACTTCTGTTTCCAACCCAAGGAAAACTATATCCACAGGGACAGCAGCCAACAGAGGCCACTGACAGCTATCAGTGTCAAGAACCAGGCCCCAGGCCATCGAGGGGTCTTTGTCATCTGTGGTTTCTCAGCGTGGGGGGCTGTAGCCCCAGATGCCCTGCATCCTTTTTCCACTCCACCTCCCACCAGTTCAGGGTTGGTATCCTGCAACTGGTCCTCCAACTTAGGTATATACCCTCGGGCTGGATAGGAGTCAGGGGTGAGTCCTTCCCCCTCCTGCCCCTATATCTGCAGTGTCTGTATCCTCTGTTGGGGAGTTGTACTCCCAGAAAACTTAACGATCAGGGCGCTTGTGACAGACACCCCTCCCAGTTCTCTTAGTTTTAGAGAAACTCATTCTCCAGAATGCAGTCAGTGAGCATCTGGGGACTAACTTTGACCCTTCTGTGGGTCACCTCCCTACTCCACTCTAGGGACACCAGGGCCAGAGGGTGGAAGTAGTCCTGCCCATGGGCTGGAGTCAATCCACACACCTCGCCAGTGTACTTCTCTGGAGAGACTAGCTCTTCCACAGCCTTGATCCTGCTAGCCCAAGTATCCCTCAGAGCAGTTGTTGGGACTCCCTTCACTCCCACCTGGTGGCAATGATGACTCCTACCCTCAGGGATCACCAACCCACCCTCTCAGTCTGTCACCCAGCTGAGGGAGATTATGGAATGTTCCATGACCTGCACCTGTGAACTACTTTCCCTTATGGCCATATTGGCCACCCCTATAGAATTCTCTCGACCGGATGGATAGAACGAGTCGCCACTGCTTGTGTCCTAGCTGGGAACACTCAAAACAATGTGGTTTGAAGTGAGGCACCCTGGGCCACCGCCCACCAAAATGCACGAATGTAGCTGTCATCTGGACCTGATGTGTATTGGAGACAGTCTGTCAGGCACACAGAGCAATGAGAGCAGAGAAATGCCTACTTTCTAAAAGTGGCATTTCTACAATAGTACTAATAAATCCGACTTCACCAGAAAAGAGGATTTATTGCTACCATTCCAGTGATATAAAACATGATGCAGCTACTCCTTTATGATCAGGAATTACAACCTAAAGACATATTAAGGAATCCTATGACAGGAGTAGGCCTCACATTAGTGAAAAATGACTTTGGGAGTTTTTTCACTACCAGGACGTGTAAAACGTTAAAGTACATGTTCTGCCTTTTACTTACACCCTGCCCTATGGGCTGCCTAGGGTATACCTTAGGGGTGACTTATATGTAATAAATGGGGTGTTTAAGGCTTGGCAAGTAATTTTAAATGCCAAATTGAAGTAATAGTAAACCGCACACACACAGTTACTACAGTGGCAGGCCTGAGACAGGTTTGAAAGGCTATTTCTGTGGGGGGCACAATCAATGCTGCAGGCACACTAGTAGCATTTAATTTACAAGCCCTAGGTATGTGGTATGTTACTTTACCAGGGACTTATAAGTAAATTAAATATGTCAAACAGGTGTAAACCAATGTTATCATGTTTAGAGAAGAGAGTACATGCACTTTAGCACTGGTTAGGAGTGTTAAAGTGCTCAGAGTTCTAAATCCAACAAAAAGAAGGTCAGAAGAAGAGCAGCAGGAAGGCAGAAAGTTTAGGGGTGGCCCTGCAGAAAGGGCCATTTCCATCACTACAAGTACCTGGCACTGCCATTTGTTCTTACTTGAAAAAGTAGTGGGTTTTCCTTCATCATCAGGGGTTCAGTGATACTAATAACTTGTAAGCTGTCTCCTTTGAGTGGTTTTCAGACATTGTGCAGGGTTCTGCATTCACCCCAATACTACAGACCATTAACAAACCTGGGGTTTAAGTGAACAACCCAAGATCTTTTCTAGGCCTCTTCAGAAACATTTATTTTTTAGGGGTGTTTTCATCTACCAGAGGCTACCCATCCTCCAGAAAAAGTAACAGTGATCATTCAGCCAATTGATAATTTTTGTAGTATTGTGGTACCCCAGGCCAAACTCTACATGTGTACCTTACAATTCCATCTCGAATACCACAGGAGGCTGTTGCAAAAAGACCAGTTAACGTGCAAGCTGGTGCCTCCAACCTTAGTTCTTTCTTTGGATTCGTGAGGGCATCATTCCAACATTTTTTTCTGATGAAGCTTCCACCAGCACCATCCTGAGCTTGCAGTCATCAAGGACTCCTCCTTAGAGTTTCGGGAAGGGTGAGGGAGGAAAGGGACTGCTTAAATCTCTCCTTCAGTGGCTCTAGGAATAGATAAGATGTGTCCCTGTACATGAGATCTTAATTTGGTGCAAACCTGTTCCTATTGACAAGTGTTCTTCACTGGAATGTTTGCCTCTGGGTGCTGGGGGTTTCTCACTAAATAATCCACAAATTAGATCAAGTGTTAAATATCACCCTCTGGGTGAGAGCCACATTGATTGAGGAGTACATGGAACATGCTGCAGATCAATAATTTAAAAATGTAACGTTTTATTTAGTGATTTCCACCTTCATTTGGTTGACTACAGACACAGCAGTGAATCTGTTATCATTGTTGCTACCAGATAATGAGTATGTGCAACATTACCTCAATCCAACAACACCAAAGGCTCAATACTGGACATAATTATTTCTCAGGTCTCTTTATTAAATACTTATGATCCCATCTGTGTGCACTGGTCCGATTATCTAAAGTTCCCTGTTGCTTTATACTTCAGACAATGCAAAACATTCAGCCAAACAAAAAGAAAATGACATTGTTTTGTGACATAAAAAGCATTGACATTAATTCCCTGGCAGATAGGACCCTGAATATTCTGCCTTTCAATTGCTTTAATCAAGACTTAAATATTTATACCGCTAACTATAATTGCATGAAAGACCTTGATGAAGTTATACCTCTTAGATCCATCAAGGTTCTCCAAGGACCTCTGGAAGCCAGCACATCACAGAGAAGGTCTAATTACCTTGTAAACTGACCCAAAATGGAGCTACTAGAAAGAGCAATAAAACAGATCTGTGTACTGCAAGCCTCTAGGTCGTCTAATACCTGCTCTGAACATCTTGTTGAAGTTGTGAAACTGTCCAACAACCTCTGAATCAGCAGTTACTTTTGATGATCCATAATTAAAATGTGAACAATTTATGTAGCTCTTTGGGGAGGAATGACATTTTAGTGAGCACCCTTTGCCAACAACGTCCTACCCTCCTGCTGATCTCAGACTGATCTACAAAGTTCAGATGGATTGAACTCATTCCAGTGAAATTTCTGAGTGTGATTTACTCAAAACTATTGCCAAGGAGAAAGGTTTGAACCATTTTATCAATTGTACCAACGTGAAGCCTGAGCCAGGCCCAAATCATGCTGAAAGCAGTGTCAATTTATGTACACGGGTGCTGAGCTGTGTATCACTATATCAGCTTCTAGAGCAATGCAAGACTGGAAACAGATTGGGTGGTGCCAGTAATGTGCATAATGAGCCTATGCGCAGAAGAAAATACCATTCAAAACCTGGAGCTAGTAGCCCAGCCTGATCAAAGTTCAGAGTTTGTGTTTTCCATTTACTTCTCAGCTGTTTCCCAGATCATGTTAATTGCACCATACACAATTATGATCTAGTAAAAAAGTATTTGATTGTGGAATGGGTATGTTTACAAAGAGTCATGAGAATTTGTAAGGAAACTCATTTTGGCAATGGCAATTCGACCTGCAAGGGATAGAAGCATGTTAATTCATGCATTAACTTGGTCTTCTAATCACATAAATGCTTTACCATGGTTCTCCCTTCAGAGAGTTTACAAATTGCTGCTGATCCACATCCCAAATATTTAACAGCTGCC
Source organism: Pleurodeles waltl (assembly GCF_031143425.1). Lineage (NCBI taxonomy): Eukaryota > Metazoa > Chordata > Amphibia > Caudata > Salamandridae > Pleurodeles > Pleurodeles waltl. The sequence goes on from NC_090448.1 coordinate 141,166,315, forward strand.
CTGCTTCATTCAAGCAGATTCTTAAGAGGGCATTACTCTGTAGATGGAGTTGAATTGAATATCATAGATTTAGACCAGTTAATCTGCATTACAGTGAGGTACTTAAATCCAAGGTATCCTCAGATTGCCAGTGAAATATTAATGCTGGGGTCACAAACATAAAGTGTATTATTAGCAGTGTATAGCGAGATGATCAGTTTCCTGACTGTAAAATCATTACGCGATTCCATTTACCATTTTTAACTCATCAGCAGACCTAACACGGCCTTTAAATCGCATTGGTGGTCCAAATTAAACTCAGTCAACTGGGAGCATGCACTATAGAGGCTACCCTGCGTCCTGTAATGGAGGTGATGGAAGAGAAAGACGTCTCACTGTGTTATAAGGCATTAAAGGCCTGGGTCATTAAGGCACTAGATTAAGTAGTCCCCATAAAAATACGCAAAAGAGCTAAACCTGTGGATAAGTCGAGTTGGTTCTCTATAGAACTGAAACTATTAACAAAGCATTTGCAATGCAAACAGTCTTGCATTTGCTTGAGCTCGAGCAATTAGCATTGTAAACTCCTAACTGGACTTTTCCACATAAATTGAAAATTAAAATAAAACAGTTTCACATAACTAACCGGACTTTTCTTGCCATATAAACTGAAAAGTAAATATTTCACATAAGCGAGCTGACTGCTGCCATCAGTGCAAAGCAGACACACAAAAGGAAATAACAGTTCACTCGTAGTGAAATCTATCGGCAAAAGTGCAGTTATCTACGTAACCGGCAAAAGTGCAATTAACTATGTAACAGGGTCGATGTCATGCAAAGTGCTCAACTTCTGCCAAGCGAGATCGTGCTGCAAAAAAAAGAGAAAAATGTAGTCCACAAACAGGACGGAAAGCAGCGAGCCTCATATGTTTTCAGAACTTGGTTGCTGGGCTCTAGGAGGGTTAAGCACTGGAAAAGGCATGACGTGTGCATGCCTTCCACTAATGAAAGCAAGCAGATTTTAAAAAGCAAGCCCACGAACCAATGAAAGAGATAACAACATGGAACAGAGCGCTTTGCACTCGCCTGTAAAAAGGAGTGTAAGGAACAGAAAAGGAGATGGAGAAGGGGCTATAATGAAGCAGAGAAAATTAGCTATAAAGCTCTGGTGAAGAAATATCAACACTCTATCGATAAAGCACAGAACAACAACTTTGCCAATAGGAATAGCATTGTCCCTAACACTACGAACGAAATCTAGTGTATTGTGAAAAAAAAATTTAAAGTAATTTCTACTGAGGGGGGTCCGCCATCCTCAGAAGATCGCTGTGAGTTATTGGCGAGGTACTTTCTTGAGAAAGTGAATAGTATTTATGGTTTATAAGCGTCAAGGGCTGTGGCTCACCATTATGTGGTATCTAAGACTCAAGGAGTAAAGCCTCTCAAGTTTCCCCCCAGTAAATAAAGAAGAATTAGCTAAAGTAGCAAGGGCAGTCACATCAGGTTCGACGCTAGATCCTGCTCCTACAGATATCTTATTGAAGAGCGAGATGTTATGCTGACTGCTTTGACAGATTTGTACAATCTATCATTGAAGAGTGGTCAGGTTCTGAAAGAATGGAGGCATGCAATTGTCCGCCCCCTGCTAAAGAAACCTTCTTTATAGCCTTCAGTTGTGGAGAACTATAGACCAATATCCCTTCTTCCAGGATCAAGTAAAATTCTGGAAAAGATAACTAATAGCTAGTTGTCATAGTTTTTTGGAAGATAGTAGTATCCTCCATCCAACCCAGACAGGCTTCCGGGCAGATCATAGTACAGAACCCACACTTCTGACGGTGACAGAGGATCTTAAACAGACTCTTGACTTAGGGGTGTCAGCAGAGCTCATCCTTCCTGATTTGAGCGCTGCCTTCGACACAGTCTCTCACAATGTATTATTGTATTGCCTGGAAGGTCTAAAGATCTCTGGATTAGCTCTAAAATGGTTGGCCTCCTTCCTTAGTGAGAGGAATTTTCAAGTTGGTGAGGGGTCTTGTTACTCCTCCAGTTATCAACTGAGGTGTGGAGTTCTGCAGGGCTCGTCATTAAGCCCTACACTCTTTAATATAAACGTCCGGCCATTGTCTGATATCATCGGGGCATTTAGTCTCTTACGCTGATGATTCCCAGCTTATTGTAACATTGTCTCACGATATTGTGACCACCTCCACTACTCTGAACAGCTTTTTTGACGGGGTAGCTAAATGGATGGAACGTAGCTACCCCACGTTAAATAGAGAGAAAACTGAGGTGATGGTGGTCGTCAATAATGCTTTGCTTTGGCAACAAATTAGCAGGCCTTCTGAACTAGGTGATCGTCCAGTACTGAAAACTGAATTAAAAAATCTGGGCTTTACTTTAGATCAGCTTTCAGTGGCCTCCCAAGCAAATAGTATCAGTGGCACCTACTTTGGCCTTTTGAGAACCTCTCGGAAAACCTTGAAATGGCTCCCATTGGAAGCCAGAAGAATTGTGGGCCGGGGTTGATAGTATCACACCTGGACTACGGGAACTCAATCTATTTAGGCAGACTAAAAGTGGTAATTGGGAAACTACAAGTAATTCAAAAAGATGCCGCTGGGATTCTTCCTGGAATTCCAACATTTCATTCAGCAAGGGAAGCACTAAGAACGCTGCACTGGTTACCTATTCTCCTGGGAATTCCAAAATTTAATTCAGCAAGGGAAGCACTTAGAATGCTGCACTGGTTACTTATAAGTAGCAGAATTCAGTGTAAGGCTCTTTGTTTGGTGCATCGGGACAAACATAAGCAGGGCCCAGTACCAACCCACTAGGACACTTAGATCTAGTTACTTGGACTTTCTTATCATACCCAGGATAAAAAGATCCAGTGGTTTCGGTCCATCCTTTGCGTACTTAGCCCCAAGCTTTGGAAATCCCTTCCGGGCAAACAACTGGTTGATCTTTTGTAAGCAACTATAAGCATATCACTTTCCTAAGTAGAGCTGATTGTAGTTTATTGGTCTCTTTCTAGCGCTGGGAAGTAACCATGTGCTTTATAAATCAAGTAATGTAATGTAATGGGTGGCTTGTGTAACTTCAATAAAGTTACATTCAGTGCCTCCCACAGGTGGCTGAGGGTCCTGGCCTCCACATAGGGTCTGATTACAAATATTAGTGTTATTTGTTGTACCTGGTAAAGAACGATAACACAAGGTTTGTTAATTATCAAGTGTGATAAATAGCACCTATTACGAGTTTTTGGAGAATAACATAGATTTTAGTGTTTAATGCACCAAAATCCGCATGATACAGTAATTATGGTATGATTTTCCCCAGTTACACAGGTTTGACCTGTGAATGAGGTATTTATCGAATACGATAATTATTAGATGCACTAAATAACACTTGACTTGTAATTCAGACCCATGCTCAAACAGGGATTTACCTAGGAATTGGAAAAAACAACTGACTTGTAATCAGGCCCAGAGGTGTGGTTCCAGAATCTGTGCATATGCGTAATAGAAGATGACAGCTAGGCCATCCGCTCCCAGAGCTTTGTCTCCAGGCATGACTATATCACAACTTCCCCATGGTTTCCGAAGCATATGGTCAAGCAGATAGTTGGGTCTATCTCTCTTGCCATATACCTTTGCTCTAACATCCTTTACCTAAAAAGTTTATTTCCCAGTTTTCCATTTAATTAAACTCCTCTAGCTTAACCTCAATTGCTTGCAGGATACTGGTATCATCCGACTCATAATATTTTATCTCCAGCTCATGTAAGTCACTCTCTAAGTCACTTGGGTCAACCCTGTTTGATTTGAATATGCCAATTTGGCTATCTATGCATGCCCATGGATAACCTTGAAGGTCCACCATAGCTTGTATGCATTCCCAACAAAATCAGTGTTCAAGGAGATGTGTTCTAAAATTAGGATTCTAATTTTTGCCTTAAAAACCGAGGGCCATATTTATACTTTTTGACGCAAAACTGCGCTATCGCAGTTTTGCGCCAAAAAGATAAGCGCCGGCTAACGCCATTCTGAAGCGCCATGCGGGCGCCGTATTTATTGAATGGCGTTAGCCGGCGCTAGCAGACCGGCGCTGCCTGGTGTGCGTGGAAAAAAACCACGTACACCAGGCAGCGCCGGCGTTGGGGAAAATGGCGTTAGGGCGTCTTAAAATGGGGCAAGTCAGGTTGAGGCAAAAAAATCGCCTCCACCCGATTTGCGCCAATTTTAACGACGCCCAGACGCCATTTACATGACTCCTGTCTTAGTAAAGACAGGAGTCATGCCCCCTTGCCCAATGACCATGCCCAGGGGACTTATGTCCCCTGGGCATGGTCATTGGGCATTGTGGCATGTAGGGGGGCACAAATCAGGCCCCCCTATGCCAAAAAAAAAATAAAAAATAAAAAAATGTACACTTACCTGAACTTACCTGAATGTCCCTGGGATGGGTCCCTCCATCCTTGGGTGTCCTCCTGGGGTGGGCAAGGGTGGCAGGGGGGGTCCCTGGGGGCATGGGAGGGCACCTCTGGGCTCATTTTGAGCCCACAGGTCCCTTAACGCCTGCCCTGACCCAGGCGTTAAAAAGAGGCGCAAATGCGGGGTTTTTTGCCCCGCCCACTCCCGGGCGTGATTTTTGCCCGGGAGTATAAATACGACGCATTTGCGTCGCAGTCATTTTTTTAGACGGGAACGCCTACCTTGCATCTCATTAACGCAAGGAAGGCGTTCACGCAAAAAAATGACGCTCATTCCTCATACTTTGGCGCTAGACGCGTCTAACGCCAAAGTATAAATATGGCGTTAGTTTTGCGCCGAATTTGCGTCGAAAAAAACGACGCAAATTTGGCGCAAACGGAGTATAAATATGCCCCCGAGTGTGAGTTTCCATATGACAGTTCTGTGCTTTAGACCAGATAGTGTCAAATCTAATAGCAATAGGGGATAATCTGATAGGGTTCTAGATAGGTGGTCCGTTGCTGGCATGGAGCCACAAGTTGTGCATGCTAGATATGCATTTATGTTCATTGGAATCTGGGTGTTTCAGGCCCTATATATCTATTAAACATTGTTCCGATGTAAGTGTTTGCAATTGATGGGCTGCCAATGAATGGGTTTGATGTGCAGATTAAGCAAAACTGTTCCTGACCACAAATCTAAATACAATTTGGAGCTGTCAGTCTAAGGACTAGGGACACACACATTGATAACTGTTATGTCAGGCACGGTGCGAATCGAAAAGAGTAAACTTACTTAAAAGTGCAAGCTCACTCAAAAGTGGATGGTACTTTTGTGAGTCATGTCCTTTGTATTGGCCACGTGGTGTATGCCAATCTAAGTCATGTGGGATTTCAACTGCACCTACTGACAGGTGATTAGGTTGTATTCAAGCATGGGTGCAAGTAATGAGAGGGTCTGATTCATAAAGATAACTTACACTTTTGTAGTACATCCAGCACCTCACATAGCCAACCATTAGTACTGCGACTTCCTTCCATTGAAAATAATGGTGGTAGGGACTTATTACAAAAGTGTAAGTTACTATAAAAGTTGGTGAGTGCAATCCCATTGACCAGTACCTTTACTGATGACTTAGAATAGTTAACTGTGAACTAGGTGATCGTGATGGGGGCCAAACCAGTAGCCTCTTTAACCTGGAAGAGTAATGCCCAGCTGGCTGTGTTAAATGCTTTGTCTGTGTCTAAAGACGGGACAGTAAGGGGAAATTCCCTAAAGTTCAATTTCTCAGTCAGATAGAGGACTTGCCAAATATTGTCTGCTGCTTGTCTATGTGGTATAAAAACCTAATAAGTCGGGGCTAACAAGGTAGGGTAAATGTGGCATCATCCTATTGACCAAGACTTTCTAACAGATGTTTGTATCAGCGTTTAGATGGGCTACGGGCGATATGCCTTATATTTGATCACTGGTTTATCTGTCTTGTGAATCAATGTTATGTATGCAGTTGCCCTCATAGATATTACTGCTCAAGAGTCTTGGAAGGAGGTAAACAGCTTTACTAGATGCGGGGCCAAGTCCATTTATAAAGTTTCGTAAAACCAGTCCAGGTGCTTTATTGAGGTGGAGCTCAGAGATCACATCTTAGACCCATTCTAAATTAACTGGTTCCTTTGAATTGGCCCTATTTTCCCGGGTCAGCCTTGGAGTATGACAGCTTTATGATAGTCCCTTGTAGTATCCCCTGATATCGAATCCTTGCAATATGAAGGTTCTCGCTTTGTTGCTAAAGTATGTCCTTCACTGCCAACCAGAAATAAAATTGTCCTATTCTGTATTTGCTACCTCAACTCTCTTGCTAATAGCCCCCTCCTGTCTTATCAATATGTTCATAGAATTTCTGTCTCCTCAGCATATTCAAATTACACAGAGCTTTTTCAGAGAGCCAGTGAGTCTGTAATGTTTGGTTGCACTTTTCAGCTCAATTTCCAGGGCGTCCCAGTGGTATTTTCTATGCAACCGTTTTGCCCACTCCACTTTACAACTGTTGCTAAAGATCACCTTGAAGGCATCACAGAGCATATTGGGATGAATCTCACCCATGTTGTTCTCATCAGAATACATAGTAAGCTAATTTGTAGTGTCTCTTTACATAGTCTGTCTTTTAGTAAGGCTTGTTCAAACTTCCAGTTGGCGTGTCCATGTGCAGTGCCAGTTTTATTCCCCTACCAGATTAGGATGGCGTAGTTTGACACCACTATTGTGCTATGTGTGATGGAGGTTGTCAGGCCCACTAGTTCCTGGGTGCCTCACATGAGGGGAATTTTTGAATGAGATCCTCAGACATGCGAAATGAAGGTATTTCTGATAGACTTCTCACCCCAGATTCCTTACTTTAGAATATTCCCCAGGCTTCAGATTGGATCCGGAATTATTTTAGCAATCCCATTGTGCGCTGGTAGATGGTGTGGTATATAGGCACCACCCCAGCGCACTGAACTCAGTTCCTTATTTTCTGCGCCATCAGTGTGGATCCAGATAAGCTCTCCTCAGTCAGTTTTTGACTGAATTGTTTTGACCATTTTGTCGAACTTGACCAATGTGTCTTGTTTCCTGTTTTTTTGGACTATGTCTCAAAAGAAAGAAACTGACCTGTTTCAATGCTTGAAGCCCTAAATCCAATACAGAGCCGGATCAGCTTTGCCCAACGTTGGTTTTAGAGTCACCCAGGCTCATACAGCCTGAATTGGAGATGGATACCTATTTCCCTGACGGGCCCTCGAAGAGCACGAATGACGGGGATCTGAGGGTTCACTATGGTTACTCAAATTTCATAGCATGCCTGATGACATCTGGTATGAGAACCTGGCTGATGCCTGTGGTCTGGACACTTCGCCAAACACTGGCCTCTACTATTCTCCCACATTATCTACAGAGTAAGGGGCTTCCTTTGTGATGGTGGTCAGGAGGGAGATGACGACCTGGACCTTCATCTGCCCTTGGTTGCTGTTAAGACCATCGTCTTGATAAAGGTGTTTCAGCCTGGGGTATCCCCGTCAGAACACCTTTTCCCCTTTAATTAAGCCCTCACGTATGCCCTACTCAAGGGCTGGGCCAAACACTGCACAGGTACTCCTGTGCACAAGACTATATCTCACTTTCAAAGCCCCATGCTGGGGACCCAGCTTTCCTCTCCATACATCCTACCACTGAGAGCCTGGTGGTCCTGACCCAGCCTTCCTCCCCCAAAAGTCTGCCACTGAGAGTCTGGTGGTCCTGGCCTCATCCTCCCAAAAAAAAACTGGTGCGTTCCCTACCATTCCACCGGATAGGAAATCCAAAAGGCTGGATTCCTTTGGAAAGAGGATTTTCTCTTTCACCAGCCTGGCACTGCGGTCCGCGAACACCACATACTTATTGGGCAGTTATTTCCATACTGTCTGGGATGCGGTTGCTCAAGTGCTGCCCATAGTCGCCGAGGTGTCCCAAGTCATACTCTGTCAAGCTACTGTTGATGGGAGAGATATGGCAACGTTCACCATCAGATGCTGATTGTATATGACCTACACACTGGGAAGAGCCATTGCTTCCACAGTGTCATTCCAACATCACCCCTGGCTGAGGACAGCGGGTGGTTGTTTAAGGCTGGCCTTCCCCAGGCTTTTGTTTTCCACCTCTAGACTATGGCAGACCTCCTGTACTTGCTGTGCTGGGGTTCACTATCACCATGCTGAAGTCACTCCTGACTGCCTCTCAGATCCTCCCTTTTATTGGAGTTGTTCTAGATACAGTGCAGTTTTGGGCTTATCCTCCAGAACAGAGAGTCCAGGATATTCGGGCTATGATTCTGATGTTTCAGTCTCTATCCTGTTTTTTGGCTAGACTGACTCTGAGGCTGCTGGGTCTCATAGCCTTCTATATCCTGCTGATGAAGCATGCCCTTTGGCGTACACAGACTCTGCAGTGGGATTTGAAGTCCCAGTGGGCGCAGCATCAGGGAAATCTCTCCAACTTTGGCCAGATATCTGAGGCAATTGCAAAGGATCTGCAGTGGTGGATCATGGATCACAATTGGGTCAGTGGCAGATCCCTCTCTCTTCGTCACCCAGAGCTCACAGTAGTGACAGATGTGGCGGCCTTCAAGGAAAGGTAGTGATTAGAGGGCTCTAGTCTCTGGCAGAGTTTCAGCTCCGTATCAGCCTATTGCCACTGAGAGTGATTCGCTTGGCGTTGAAAGCCTTTCTTCCTCCAATCCAGGTAAGGCTGGTTCAGGTGTTCACAGACAATACCACCTCCATGTGGTATTGCAACAAACAGGTTGATGTGGGGTCGTGGACCCTTTGTCAAGAGGCCGTGTGCCTCTGACCTTGGCTAGAACACCAGGGCATCAGAGCAAATGTCAGAGCGGACTAACTCAGCTGTCGATACGTAGCAGATCACAAATGGTGTCTCCATCTGGAGGATGTGCAAGGTCTCTTCCAAGGGAGGAGAGAGCCTTGTTTAGATCTGTTTGCCTCCGTTGAGAAAGTGCGATGTCATTAGTTTTGCATGCTGTAGTTTCCAAGGCAGCTTGACTTGGAGACGCTTTTTGTCTCACGTGGAACTCTCACCTCCTGTACGCCTTTCCATCCATAACACTCTTGCCCAGAGTTCTCAAGAAGATCAGGAATGACCATGCTCAAGTTATCCTTGTGGCTCCAGATTGTGCATGGAGAGTCTGGTATCCTGACCTGTTGGACATGAACACTGGTCCTTCTATCAGATAGGGCCTCCTCGGGAGGATCTTCTGTCCCAGAAGAAGGGAAGGGTATCCGCACCTGAACCTGAAAATGCTTCACCTTTATGCAAGGAGACTGAGCGACAACAGTTAACAGCTTTCAAGCTTTCAAGCTTCCACTCAAAGTTTGCACTGGTATCTTGGTAGCCAAGCATCCCTCCTCCAAGATGGGATATGCCTGCCTTTGGAGCAAGTTTATGGCATGGTGTACAGATAAAAAAGTTGACTCTCTATCTGCACACCTTTCCAGGGTATTTTGTTTATTTTTACCCTAGCCCAGAAGGGCTATACCTTAAGCACATTGAAAGGTTATTTGTCTGCCATCCTGGCATTTCTGGGGTTGCCAGTATCTCTTTGAGACTAGTGCTTTGTAATGTGTCTAGAATTGGAGAAGGCTTTGGCACAACACCAAAGAATCACTTTTATAGGGCCAATACCGCGCTAGTGGCTGATCCCCAGAGGTAGACTACACCTATGAGAAACCTGTTTTAGGGCTATGCCATGAATGAAGAGTAAGAAGAATTGTCCTTTGCTAGAAGATGAGCTGACCCCTGGCCTTAGAAGGAAGAGCAAAGCTGAGCTAACGGAAGCCAGTGTGATTACATCTTGTGGGAACGGGCCACTTAGTAGACTCAAAGTCCTTGCAACCCATGTCTGCATGATATCTGCTAACAAATTCCAGGACTTCCCCTTTCCCAGCCCTACTAGTAGCCACTGGGTTGACTTATTGGCCCCTGGTCTTGGTAAAGAGTGCCTTTGCCCACATCTTGTGACTCATTCTGGAACAGTTTGAACAATCCTGCGTGCCCTGATCATTAAGTTATCAATATTTTAAGTTACTGTGGAGCCCTTATCCCCTAACTCCTTTTTGCATTATTTACTGGTGAAGCATGTGGGACCAGCGGGCGTGTTGGTAGCAATGCGGAAAAATCTCTGGAGCCAACTGATAATGGGGTACCTTCTAAAACAAGAAATTTATTGAGCGTATCAAGTATAACATTTCATAAAGCAAGTTATGTATTATTTCACTGCCCATTTAGACTCACTTCTGCGTATCAATGCGTGGAAAACAAAACATGAATAATGTATTCGTTCTAGACAACTTCAGAGTACCTTTGTATTTGTGCTCATGCATGTCCTCATTATCCATTTTGGGCACATTATCTACAACTAACCATACATATCTGGTGTTCCAACACTAGATAATGATATATCCATTGAAATTTGTAGTCATGTAGTTAGTGTATGTATAGATTGCATTCCTGAAATGACACAGGGATAGGCTCAGTTACTTTACTCAATACCAATTTTGTAACTATCAAAATATTGGAGGAAACATATTGGCTTTACTAGTGTTTGTTTGGAATAATGTAAGTCCAAATGATATTGTTTTTACATATCAGTGCTGGATGTAACTGTTTTCTTTCATTTGTTGGGTTTAATGTGTCGATATTTTTTCATATCTTTTTTCTCTAGCAACCCGAAGGGCATCTTTTAACTTTGAATGTCTCCGTAGACAGAGCAGTCAAGATGAAATACCTCTCTCGCCATCATTTCATCAACGTACTGCTTTACCACTACATTTGATGCAGCAACAGGTAAATAAAAAGTTTGTTATAAAGAACAACTTTCAAATTAAAGTATCAAAAAGCAACATACATAGAGAGCTTTTCTATCCTATAACATTTGCACCATCACTGTTTGGATTCACTTGTCAACTAGAGCCAAAACGTTTCATTGATACAGTAGCTGCAGTTATTAACATGCAGTTGCACCTCAGAAGCGTTTTAATGACACCTGAAATGATAATCATTTATCATGCATACCAGAATTTTGCCTATCTACTACATAAGCAGGGTGTCATTATTAAGGTAGTTTAAGCACAGTTCAAATAATTCAGTGGCTGTCCAGGTAATTCACAGCTCTGTATTGAATGTGCCATTATCTGCTGCTTCATGTAGAACCCTACAGCAACCTTAAGACCACACCTCCCTGCCAGAAATGGTATGGTAACACAACACACAAAATTGCCAGACTTGAAATCAGGAAGTGCAAAAAGGGAAGTCATTAAGACAACACTCCTCAGGTTTTGTACCCAAGGTCTTAAAAATGATGATTAAAAATACAAATGTACTCACAAACTTTAGCAAAAAGCACCAGTTAGTGAAAGCAATAATAAATACTTTCTTACCATGGAATGTAATCCAAGCCAGTATTGTAGATCTGATGGTGTACTATAGTGGCCCTTAGAGATGATGGTTTTGTCCATAGACGCTCCTGCAGGGGTAAAGAGTGAGCTCGGAAATGATTGCCTAGTGGACCCCAGCCTTGTGAAAGATATTAGCTTTTGAAGGGAAGGGTGAATGTGTTAAATGTGCTACACCCAAGCAGTCCCTGTCTCCCTTATCAATCTATCCACAGACATCATAACGGCGGAGTCTGACTAGCTTTAATGCCTATAAATCCTGCTTATCTATTCTCAATAAGGCCCAGATTTACTAAGATTGTGTCTGGGTTATTACACCTATTTGACGTAGCAAAGACGCAAAATCCATTTTGGTATCCATCAAGCCATGCAAATTCTGATTTGCGTGGCTTTGCATAGCTTTGCATAGCTTTGTTAAAGCAAGAAAAAAAAAGTAACGGAACGCATAGCGCTGCTTTTTGTTACCTTGCCTCAGGTAGGTGTTACAAGTGCAGTGCATGGGAGACCCTGTACAACCACCCATATTTTGAAGCAAACCCTTATTTACAAAGACTTAAAAACATGTGTTTGTGCCAAAATGGTGTGTGTACTTCGTTATCTCCTTTTGCATGTGCAGTACACATACAAAAGAGGAAATAGCCTCAAATAAATGTTTTTGTGCAGTAAGGTATGCCTTGCTGCACACAAATATACCTGAGCATAACACAGGCAACCTTGTGCGATTTACCCAAGTATGTTGGCATTGGTGCTAGGCAGCCACAAATGTGTCATCTCTAAGAAAGAGCAGGGCTGCTACATATCTTTGAAAATATGGTGCTGTTTTGCTCCCTCTCTTGCTGTTCTGCTTTGCATTAAACGTTGGTAGATATGCCCCAAAGTCTTTTGGGTTGCCAGTTTTACACATTCAGATTGCTCCCAACTACTTGTCAGTTTGAATCCTGCCTTAATGCTGTGGCAGAATGGATGACTACCAACACACTCACATTCAACTCAGACAAAACTGAGATTATGATCTTGTGCACCCGTGCTTCATAGGTCTGCAGTGCAGGCATAAGGCAAATAAATCTCTCCTTGCTGTCTGGAGTGGCATTTTAGACGCAAGAGTCATGACAATCTCCATTTTATCTCTGATATGGCAAGCTTCTCCAGGTCAGCCCTTTCTCTGTCAGGGTGTCTGACAGCCCTTTATTCTAGTCTGGGAAATTCCTAAGCAATCATTTTCCTTCAGGGGATCTCAATTGATCATCAGTAGCACTGAATAGGCCTGCCCACGTGCTGAATCCAAGATCACTTTATGTACAATATAGTTATGTATGCACATATTTACATTTCAAAAGAAAAAATACTTCAAAAAGCAGAAAAGTTAATTTGGAAGCCTATCTGCAGGGTATTGTAACCAACTTTTATGTTGTTTAAAAAAGATTTCAATTATAATTGAAAATTGCTACTTCTCTAGAAAAGGTGGTGGGAAAAATTCTTATTAACCATTTCAAATGAAAATTTGAAAAAGGTAGTGCAATGTAGCTGTAGGTTGGAAAACCTAATACTGTCCCTTTAAAGAAGCACACGCCACCATTATCTCGACATGTCCTATTAGTGACTTCTGCTTCCATTCTGTTGTATTGAAACACAGATCCTGCAGACGGGGCTACCAATGTTTCTTCTCTGCCACCAGGGAGCAGGCTTTTCAAAGAGGCTTGACCCACTTGGGCATCAGCTCTAGAGTCATAGTCAAGAGTAGTGTCTTGTGAAGGTATCAATTGACCTCCAGATAGCTGCTTTGCACATTTCTACTGTAGGGAGGTTTTTCAACAGTGTAGTAGTAGTAGTAGCTTTACCGCCTGTAGAATGAGCCAAAAGTCTACCTGGCAATGATTTGGTGGCTTTTTGGTAACACAATAAGATAAATACACAATTCATCTGGAAATCGACTTTTTGTACTGGATGAATTTGCCCAAACAGTCCCATCATTTACAAACAACTGTTTCGACATATGAATGCTCTTTTTTATCTAAATCACATTTCAGAATTCTAAGTATAGCATATGCAGAGACCTATCTTTTAGCTGTTGCAGGAAAAGTGACTTTTTCTTCCCCTTATACCCAGTTGATGCCTCGCTTCTCCTGTGGTGTTCCCAAGAGTTCCCATAGTCTCTTCATTTATCCAATGCATTTCTCTTTCCATTGTTTTCTGACATCTCCCAATTTCACGTGACTTACCATTACTACAACCAAGGCTTGAAAAATTCCACAGGGTTCACAAAGCTAATTTCTTCTTTAAACAGTGCATGTTGTATCAGTTTCAGCTGGACTGCCCCTTTAGGGTTTACATCAGAATGCATCTGGGTTATCCTCTTTTCTGAGTGTACAACCACAAACAAACAACGATGGAATCCAGCTTACTATGTTTCTTTCCTGTAAAGTAAAAAGCATTTTCTGTTCCAAGAATAAATGAATTCTTCCTCAAATTAATTCAGATAGTGAAGCAATATTGTAATACACATTGCTTGACATATATAAAGAAAGTGCTCCAAACAGATTGAAATAAATATATTTATTTTCTATTATTTTCAGATTATGGCTGTTGCAGGGCTGGATTCCACCAAAGTTCAAAAACATTCACCCAGTCGCTCAACACGCTCCTGGGCCACTCCTCCAGCCACTCCTTCAAACCGAGACCGAACTCCGTATTACACCCCGTTAATCCGAGTAGAAAAGGCAGAATCAAGGGAACAGATGAATGGCAGCCTGTCCTCTTTGAACAGGTGTTCTTGGTACTCCGACGAGACTGACATTTCATACCGAACATTTAAACCCGCCAGTTTAACTGTACCAATCAATTTTGCATACAAGCAGAGTGAAAAACAAAGAAGTGCTGACAGTTTGGTAGAAGCGGTAAGTAACATTTTTTATTTAAGTATACATGCACTGTTAACAGATGCAGGTGAGTCACTCCTCCCCCGAGCTGTTCCCCTCACACAATTGTTTCTAGGAGACCCTTGTTCAGTTTGTAAGGTCCCAGTTTATTAATCTTCAAACTTTAAATTCCTCCTTTCGGGACAGTACTAGCCGTCATCGTAAATATTAATTAAAAATCATACACCAGTTAGTCTTAAGTTTTTTATTCCACTGATTGCTTTGGGGTGAATGGAGATTGTTTGTGGTGTAGTTCAAGTTATTAACTGACCATCAGCTGCTTCTGACGTCTGTCGCCTCATGGTATAAACAGGGCCGATGCGGGGGTTTGTGGGGCCCAGGGCAGAATAGAAGCATGCAAGGCCCCCGTAAGATGTGACATCACAGGAAGTGACATCATAGGAAGGGACATAAATTTGAACATTAATGTTCTGTAATTGTTGACGCAACTTTGCAAGAAACTACCTACATAGTGTGGATATCACTAAAATGGCTAACAATGTAAATAATAGGCCTGTGATTGCTACAATGTTCACTAAATGTTTCAAGATTAGGTCTGATTAAAATTCCAAGTCATATTGTATCAGAACTATACTGTGGGACTTCAAGTGACTCCAGAGCCCTTCTTTATGCTATGAAGTTCAAGAAAAGATATTTGGGTTTTAGCGACACAGTGGATCAACACAAACAGCTTCATACTAAATCGGGTAAGTGCCTTGCAAGAATTGCAGCTAATACAATATCAGAGGAGCCAACATAAATGTCATACACATGCGGGGTGGCTAATATATTAGCAGGCAGAAGCACCAAATGGTGGCCCACTCCTGCTCACAGAGCACTTACACAACTCAATTTGTAAAAGATGCAAAGAACTGAAGTAACTTAAAGATATATATAATTGATAGCTTAAATGGAAAATAGTTTGTGACCTAGGACAAAAAGACTGCCAGAGCAATAGTGGGTGCCAGTCACTATAGAGACACATTACAGCAACAAAACAAAAAGGACCTACTGAAGTAGACTTTATACAGTTTACAGCTAAAAGGAAAGGAAATGTAGCAATGTAGAATAGGTCGGTTGGGGGAGGTTGTGTGTGACTTGCAGACTAACCCTGGAGGTTGTGTGTGACTTGCAGACTAACCCTAAAGTAATACCAGAGACTTACAGTTTAAAAAGAATGAAGTCACACGTCCTTAATATCTGAGAAGACATTTGCCAAATCCACAGGGATAGAACCATGCCACTCGACTCATATTTACCTTTAAAAGTGATAACAAAATTGTGCCTACCCTCATGTAAATCCATGGGGTCTTGGTTAAAGAGATAATTGAATGCAATACCATTTCCATTATCCACAAGTCAATCCAGTCACTCCTCAGATACCTAACCAAACACTTTTGGTTTTCCAGCCTCCAATGAAAGATCTCTCTTCCTGAACCTACTTACTAACTACTTGCATGGGCTCAGTGTTTAGCAGATCTCTCAGTGTGCAATGATGTACTCTATGGAATGCCCCCTTACTTCTCAGCTGCCCTCCTCCCCCGCAGCCCCCATCTCATGTACTCTGCTCTTTCTTCCCTCACCTCTCTCAGGAGGTCAATTTTAACTATGATCCTGAAATGCAGTGTCTTCCCCAGGCCTCACAGTCACTCCTTGAGGTTTGGGATTATTGGTTGTGGTTGCCCAGACCGACTCATTGTCATTCTGCACATGATAATAAGCCAGATGTCTTTGTGAGCACAGTTTAACTGACTCTGTGCACATTAACCTTAAGGCTGTTGCATCCCTTTTGGTAGTGAACCAGCGGCCCAGCCAGCCCAAGCAAGGAGTTTATACACAGTAATAAAAACATCTTCTCACCAAGTGGCCTGGCCATAGGCCTGTCAGTTAACTGTGGAGTCTCTGCATTTCTAACTTGAATGTAACCCCTTCGTTGGGCTTTTTAGCACTTAGGTCTTGTAGGGGGTCTACTGCCCATTATCAAATTGCAGGACACTTTACACACACACAGATATTGTAAGACTTTGTTTGGCACTCGGGGACTATTAGACACAGAACACATTGTTTGTTGCTTCCTTCCGTTGCCACCTGCTCTAAGTCAGTCCCGTTTAAAGGACATAGCTAGGCTGGCTGAATAAGGTGTTAATCTATTATGATAATTATGACATAGTTATTTGAGTTCCAATACATTTATCATCTCCTGGAGTAAGCTTTGACTGCTCGCTATTGCCACCATTGGAGGTTTCCAAAAGGGATATCACTTAAACACATATGAAATGAAATAATGTTAAGTTCTGAAACAGCAATTGTAAGCAACATTGTCCACCACAGATGCTGCAAATTAATTCATCATCTATTGCCCCTGATCTTAAGAAAAGGTCTCACAATATACTTCAACTTTTTTCCTTTTACAGAAAAATATTGTGGGTCATTTGAGAAAAGGTAGGAAAGAAACATCAGACAACACAAAAACGTTTTGAGCCAGCTGAAGGCTTGTTAAGCAGGGAAACAACCACAGCGTGTTTAGTTTTTACATTGGTCGGAATTTATTACAAGGCAAGCAAGGTATTGCAAAGGGAGGTGATTGTAGGAACTATGATCTCTAGATCTCCAGTCAGGACATGGGCAGGAAAAGGTCACAAAGGCAGTGAGATTTACTAGAAAGGTCAAGAGGAGTAATAGAGTATACAGTGCTCAGGCTTACATTTAACACACACATTGAGGATGGCTCAAGATCACACCACACACAAAAAGATTAGCTTTATTAAAAAAGCAATCACAGGCATGGTGGTATCCTGACTCCAACAGGTTACCATTTGTGTGACTACAGTCTATTCCCAATGGGTCACAAATTGCAGCCTGCCTCATGAATATTGATAAGGCAGGTTTATTTGCCACCCATTGGGAATTGCAAACAGTGTCTGAGACACTGTTGTAAATCACAGTTTGAGACTTTCTAATTGCAAGTCACAAAAAGTCACAATTAGGAAGTCGCAAACCACTTCCTACATATATGTGGCCCCAGTGCCTACAGCTGCCCACCGTGCATCAATGAGGGCAAAATCTTAATATCGGCCTCGACTCAGCATCCTGTGAATCCAGGCACATCTTTGTGCTAGAAAAAATATTACTGTAGTCTGTGTCTGTTGTGAAGTGCTCTTATGTCCATGGCCAACGTGCGTGCTATGTAAAACTGCTAAAAATACAATGTGGACTCTGCCTCTCACTCAGACTCTAGTCTCATCTTCCAAGAAATAAAGATGATATGTTAAGCTTTAATGCCATGAAGATATAGCCATGGAGTGGCCGGATTGCACAGTGAAAAGCTGGACATTCTAGGATCAATCCAGGCCTCCTGGCTTGACCAAATTGTGTGATCCTAGGCAAATGCTTTATTTCACCAACCTCTATTTTGTTCATTATCACAAATCAGAACACATTCAAATGCATTCAGTCCGCGAGTGTCTGTACAACACTTCATTTGTTTGATGTAATAGACTGTAATTTTGCTGCATGTTTAATAAGAATGTAGCTCACATTCAGTGTACACATGAACCCTAACATGCCTATTAGTCAGTATCACTGAAACTACTTGATTTTACAATTGCTGCATTTTCCGCATAATAATGGATTTGTCGCATTTGCAGCATAAGCCATCTGCTCCATAACCTGTAGCTTTTTCAATTAAAAAAATACTTCTGTTTCTAGCTCAGACGGATCAAACGTTACTAGAAACACACCAACACTTGTCGCTGCACAGTGAAAAGCCCTTTGCAAAGGTTAACTTGTCATCTTTATATTGCTTAGTGCTGTATTTGGATGAATGATAAAATAATTAGGTAATACTATCTCAAGATGTGCTATATTATACCACATAATTTGCTTTTTCTTGCTGCATAAATTAGTAAACCCAGCCACCTAATTTGGTACTTTCTTGCCACATAATTTCAGGGGCCCTGCTCTTAGTTTATTAATACTATTAGCATCAGGGCAGGGCCACCAATGTTTATTAGTTCATGCATAAAAACTCACTTTTACTAAATGTATCTCAATGCGGTGATATAATCCCATGCACCAATGGAAAACGCATCTGTATGTTACAGAAGTCTCTTTTTAAAACATTTTGATGATTCCTGACTATGTTTCCTCCATCCTAAGCAATAGGACATTTTTAATAGGTTTCGCCTGCCCAGCGCTTGGCCTGTGCTTCCGAAATCTCTTGTATTTAACAAAAAAAATGTAAAAAGGGCTTAGAGCTCTCCTATTACTTGCCTTTACTTACCATTTGCTGGTTCCCACGTCATCTTTACTTACCATTGGCTGGATCCCATGTGACTCCTGCATCACTACTGTTTCCTTGTTTACTATTGGTCAGCATCTCCTCCTTGCCATCATCTTCTCCTGGCCTTCAGTCAAGTCTTTCTCTTGCTATCCTGTAGTGAAACCTGGACAAAGTACTGCTTCCAGTGGCCAGTGTCCTTACACTGCATGTTCTTTTTTTAGTTTTTGACATGTACTCTTTCAGTGCATGTCCCTGCAAACCCTCTCATTCACCCCTGCTTAAAGTAAACATAAAAAAGCGCTATGACATGGCTAGCATTGACCGCATCATCTCTTTTTTTTAACTCATAAGCACATGGTGGTATCTTCTTAAGCCCTACTTTCGCAACCACAGTCCAATAAGTTTATAAAATGTACAGTGTTTAAGTAGACTCAATAAAAATGCAGCTTTTAAGTAAATCGGTATGCAGATATACCGAGGTTAATAGCAAATACTCACATAATACCGGAGCTAACTGCCTCCATGACTGACACCTGTGACGCTTGTGGTGCAGGTGATGACAAAGACCTTGTTTAATTTTGCTGATGGCTCTTTGACTCGTGTGAACCAGAGCTCTTGTTCAAATACACCTGAGGATAATACAAAAGGATGAGACTTTTCAGTGGAGTAGTATTTAACAAGCCGCCATTCTTCACCGCATGACTGTAGGACAGACAAAGCTATCAAATGGGGTGGGGTAAGGTAGCACAGCGGGTTGAGCGTCCAGTTACAGGTCACAAATTCAAATTCCAGAATGGCCAGTTCACCCCTTCTGGGTCGACCAATTGAGAACACTGAGTTGGGTGGTGATAATACCAATTATTGCTTGCCAGATGCACATTCAGTCTGCAACATGCAAATAGCTGATGCAGTGTAAAGTACCGAAGCAATAACTGGACGCCTTCCATTTGGAAATACACGCTTTGTTCTGGAGTCTTTTGTTTGTTGTGGCTCATGCTTTTGAAAACAGTCATGTGGAAGAAGAGATAAGTCTCTGAGTTCCTCATTCCCGGTCATTTCTCAGACATTACTTGATTTTCAAATGTTACTAACAAGTCGTTTGTCCGCATAAATACATACATCTTCACTACCTCTCTCCCTTTATTTTTGTGAACATTTTTCTCAAGTTCTTTCTGCCACCCCTTCAACTGCAGACCTAAATTCAATGGTACCTGCCAGTATAAACGAGGGTTAGGTCCCTCCTTGTTTATGCACAGATGATCTAAGGTGACATAGAATTGCATGCCATCAAGGCTTTCACAAAAAAAAACTTGGATTAAAGGGGTTAAACTGTTTATTATGCAAACTCCTTACTCCTGTGTACCTGCTGGCTGACGTCGACGCTTCAGCACTTTGCTATTTTATGAAGAGACTTAACTAATTTCGATGCAAGGGGAAACAATTGGTTTAAAATCACCTCCAAATGTAGGTTCTCCATCATTCCCCTGTACCCGTTAAAGCCCCTGCCTTGCACTTTCCATCTTTGTCAAGCTTAAGACCCTTAAGCATAAACTGCTTGTTGGTCATGCACACAGCATTTTGTCCATTTCTATTGTGTTTTTTACATTACCTCATGCGACAGGTGAAGGTCTGCCTACCAATACTTGTTTCTTTTGTTGTGAGCCCTGCCAAACGCTTTGCTTTTCATTCAAGCAAGGGCAGGGCTCACTTCACACCTAAGGGCCCATCTAATTGCTGTTATCATGCAGATGCAGCAATTAGATTTCTGATGCCAATACAGCCCATAGCTCAAAGCCCAAGGGACAGGGACCCTTCCCTTGGGGCCCCCAGCCCTGAACCACTGCTGCTCCCTGATCCTTGCAACACTGAAGTTGTTTAAAAGGTGTTGGGAGGCCCCTTTCTTGCAACCAGGCGCAGGGCCCTGGATAGCTCCCCACACTGCCCATGCATAGCGCTGCCCTGGGTATAAATATAGGGACAGCCTGCAGCTTGGAGCGGAGTCCAAAGGTAAATTGGGGTCCAGAGTGTTTGTTCATGCACCACGGGTGCCAAGGCACAACCCAGCCCGGCAAAGCACACTGGCGACGCAGAGTGTCCCTAGTGCGTGCACCACACCTTGGGTCTGTTTGATCCGATCCCTGCCACCATTGACAGCAGTGCTTGGATCTGAGCCGGTAGCACTATGCTCTCCCAGCCGCAACCAAGGAGCCTTACTGATCCTACCCACCCTTTTTGGACATCATGGTGAGCCCTCAGACTGCAGTGCTAAGCATCAGCTTCCCTCTACACCCTGCGAAGTGGCATACAGGGCTGAACCTCTCTCCCACGGCCTACAGGGCCATGGCTGGCAGAGCCACAAAGTGCCTTGTCAACTCCACTGCGCAGATGTCATGAAATCTGCCGGGACAGATGGTGAAAAACGGGACGGTCCCGGCAGATCCGGGACGCCAGGTCGCCCTAGACCAGTGGTTTTCAAACTTTTTAATGCCACGCCCGCACAATTGAAAAATAAAAATCATTGGGCCCCCCCTCAGAATTTTTCACAATTATTTTAGAAAGATGGCAATGTTTAAATAGGTCTAAACCTATTTAAACATTGCAGTTAAGTATTGTTACCTTTTTAAAACTGCAATAACATGCTTTTGCTTAAAACAAAGGCATGCTATCTGTATAATATTTCTTTTGGCCAGAGTTTGGCGCCCCCCCTGGGATCACTTGAGGCTCCCCAAGGGGGGCCCGCCCCCCAGTTTGAAGACCTCTGCCCTAGACATTTGCCTTTCTCTATTTTCGTTCCATCCATGTGGGAGGGTGAGTCTGTTCTTGAGCACCTGACATTTTAGGGCTTTATGGGGGGTTTGATTTGGCACCTCCCGCACCCCGGTTGGCTATTTTGAAAATTTCAGGGACTTGCGATTGGTTCCCTCGATTCCGTAACTTTGTGCCTTCTTATGATGCTATCTTTTGGCTTTCCCGGGCTTGCCTGTTGGTATTGTGCCATTTCTTCCACCCCGCTCTCTTAGTACCGCCTTTGGGGAGGGTGAAATTGAGGCCCTTATTTATACTTTTTTAGCGCCGCGTTTGTGCCGTTTTTTGACACAAAAACGGTACAAACTTACAAAATACAATTGCGGCGCTAAAAAAGTATAAATATGGGCCTGAGTGTTTTCTGGCCAAATGGCTGGTTGCGCGCCAAACTTGGAGGCAGATTAAGGCTGGGTCCCAGGGCCTGCTGCCGGCCGCTTTTTTTGCTCTGAAATCCTAAACCATCTTTTATTTTCTGTGACACTCTGAATCTAGTGGAGATACAGTGGCAATAATTTAGTAAACTTTTTTAATTTTGACTGTTGTACATTGTTAAACATTACAAAGTTCATATTTTTTGTAAGTTGATAAACACAAATGTCTATTTTTAATTTCTTTGCCTCGCAGGTCGTCATTTAAAGTAATATGTATCTGTTTCATAATTTTGTTTATTCGTAATATGCTTTTACATTGATGACATTTACTCACTGTCAAGTAGAAAGGGTGCCAACTAGCCTGCAGTATTAAAATGAACACCATGGCACTATGAGGATTAGTTTGGAATCAGTAGCATTGCAAGGATGCCTTGGGTTCTGGAGGAAGCAAGGAAAATGGCCCTTTTAACTGTGGGGTAGTAAAATACAGAAATGTCAGGGTTCAAAGAAACCCTCAGGGCTCTTGGCCCGGGTGCCACTGCACCTGCTGCACCAGTGGTAGCTATGCCCCGTTTGTACTCTGTGGTGCATGTACCTGCCATCCAAATATTGACTAGGAAAAAAGAAAGACACAATTCTGTTAGCAATACAATATAGCCTTAATCACAATACGGCCTGGAGGTCAGTCAACCCCGTGGAGCCAAAGCTAATCTCAGAGTATTGCACGCAGGCAGCACCTTTTATACTAAAGAATTACAATGACTTCATGCACGTTATCCTTAAAAAGCAATAAACAAGTCACCGGGTAAGACAAGTTATTGATACATTTCCAGGTAGACATCACACCACTTGCATCCTGCACCCTTGAACTTGTGTTATTCTCCTCTTGGTCCCCCATATCTTGCAATCCCAACAGAATTTTGAAACATTAAACCTTCATCCTCGGGTGTGTCTTCTGTTGCACTGTTCCCAGGATTCCTTATCTGGCCTATACTGCTGACAAAAAACACCTTTTTATCACATATTTAAATATTTTCTGTAATTTCTTGTGATCAGCATTTTGGCAAAAGTTTTGGAACGTGCACTCAGCTTGAAGCCTGCACGCTGGAGAAAAAGATGTGCCGTCTGTGGTGGTTGTTTGGATCTGACGACTGGTTTTGAGCTTGGCTCCTAAGGACAACACTAAACGAAGTTGCTTACATTTGGAATCCATAAAGGAATGATGAACATATCTGTCATAAGTCCCATGAAGTACATAAAGCGTTTTCAATGGCAGCAGTTTGGCAACTGAGAACTGATGCAGAGATTTTACAACAGTAGAGATGTATCTTCTTCTGTTGGAGCAGTGCCTTAGTCTTTACACCCACTTAAATGAGTAGTCCTGCATGTCAGAGTAGATGCATTTTACATTGTCCAGGGCAGAGAAATGATGATAGTAATTGCAAAAAGAGGGAACATTTCTAAAATATATATATATATATATATATTTTGAACAGAATGCTGTTCTAAAGAATTAGGGACATGAAGTTTTCTCTGAAAAAAGCAAGGGCCTGATTTAGATGTCAGCAGAGGGAATACTCCATCACAAATGTGGATATAATGGGATTGTAATACGTTTGTGACAGAGTATTCCCCTCTGCCGACTTCTAAATCAGGCCCCAAGTTCCCTATGAGTGACTAACATGACAGGACGAGGAGCAAGATACTGACGCCCATGGTCATTAGTCCAGTGCGTGCACATAAAATCTCTGCTTTTGCCCAAAGGTGTGCATTCATGAGCGCAGAAGTGACAGGAATGTGCACTTTATGGTCACCAACAGACCTACATTGTTGACATATAACAAAAGGATTCAATTTCAAAGCTAAAGTGAGAATTCATGTGACTTGTTGAGTACAGCAAGGGGACAGACAGCAGTTCCATTTGAATACTGGAATGTTGGGGGCACCATTCAAGACAGCAGGAGATAAGGCAATTGATTTTTTGTATAAGGCCTCCTACCCACTACTTCGATATTCTTGTTCTTCTTTTGACCTTTGATGTTTTATTTGTAATATTCTACTCTCAAAGGGTCTGATGTCCTAAAAATGTAAAGCATGTCCTCGAGGGCTATACCAGTATGCCCTTCTATTGCACATGAGCCCATGCCTGCCACCCAGCCATATACCATCTGGTTTAGATCCCTATAGCAAGCAAAAATAATTTTTTTGAAGAAAAAAAAAATAACCACAAAAACACTCATGATAATGATGAACACTACCACTTGCAAGAGAGAGACGCTAAGGCTGTGAAGATGTGTGGCAGCGCAGCCACCTATTTTCGCTGGATGAGTTGGATGACACCGCAATGAGCATTGTGCCTTAGAAGCCAGCCCTATCCAAGTAGACAAGTGGCAGGAGAAACAGGAACAGGAGTTGCCCAAAGCTTCCCATTTCCTCAGAACACCAGTGCATACTTTGCCTCTATGCTGCCTTCCATCATGAGATAGAACAACTTCTTCGATAAGATGACCACATTACAGTGTTCTAGCCCAGAGAGACCTCATCATCCAGCACTGGTACAGCACAGCTCTCATTGACTCCAGTAGAGCTTCTGTTGATTCCAGTGCAGCTCCGATTGCCCAAGAACTAGCACAAGGTTCCAGGTCGAATTTCTACAGTGGCACATACAATGCATGCCACGATTTTTGTAATACCCAGTAGATCCCTTTAGGGCCCCAGATTCTATGATAGTGACCTACGAAACTTTTGGAGAGGAGAGAACAAGAGTCCCATTGCTCCTGCATTGGGCTATATCACATGTAGGATCAGTGTGGAGACATGTAATCAGATCTCCCAAAGACAGAGTATCTGAAGGTGGGCTCCTCTTTTTCAGTGCCACAACTCAGTAAATGTACTCAGTTTTGTTTCAACAGGTCAACTTAGTGCAGAATTAATGTAGCTTAATGATAGCAAATCTAGTTATAGCATTAGCACAAGTAGACTTTAGAAAAGTAAAGTACAGCATACCAAATGTCATACGAATAAATACTTGTACTTCCTAATTTGTACTTCCTAACAAGGACTGTGCCTAATAGTATATGTGATAAGTGCATTTTCATTCCATCATATCTGTTGGACCAGCTCATTGTTGCTTATGAGCTGTCCACTGCTGTCATTCAGAATGGATTTTAGACAGGCTACCCTACAAAAAGAAATTCCTCTTTGTTCACTAGCAAATATCAGGGCCCTTGGTACTCAACCACATAAAGTGAAAAAAGAGTGCGAAACAATGTTTTGTTTTTCATGAACTGCATGAGAATGTATATATGAGAAAGTACTAAGATGTATATATAACAATAAGAGGAGTGTGCTGTTCATTTATCATGCATTTTAAAAGAACGTTATTAAACAGACATCTCAAATAAGCACAATATTGTGACACATGAGGCTAATAACATGAAGCACTCAAAGGTGTATTGTGTGGCTGCATTATGCAAAATGGACCAAAAGTGGAGGGGGCTGTAGGAAAAGAACAGTGGCAATCGTGCAGTGGCTAAATGTGATCAGCCGCAAACAGATGTTGATCCCAGATTCACTCCACAACCATGGGATTAGGCAGTGCTCTGGTGAATCTGTCTCTCGGGCTTTCCTCTGCAGTCTCACTGTTATCTCCACAGCAGTCCAGACATTTGTCCCAGAGACCAGTACTGGAAACCACAAAGACTTGCACCCAACAGGGCGCTACCACACATTCTTAGCAAATGCTTTGGGAAGTCTATCGATTGAGACCTCTAAGCTTTTGTGATTTCAAGAGGATTTCCACTCACACCCACTCTTGCCATTATATCCCAGGCTTTCAAATAGGCAATTTCAAAGGCTCTGGAAAATAAATATCATTCACAGAGACATCCCAGTCTTTGTAGAGCTTGGTCATGGCCAAATTGCTGTGTGTTATGTGGGATGTACTTCTGTGGCCACCTTCTCTCCACTAGTCAATTAACGACCAGTCTTTTATAGTTATGGCATCTGTTAATGCCAAAGCCAAGCTTAAACTTCTTACTTTGTCTCAACCAGCACTAAAAGAACTCTTCACAGAAAGAAACAAACATGCTCACTCAGATTTGGAAGAGGCCAACAAATCTCTCCGACTTTCTTGGAAATCAATAACCTATTTTAGTACCATCTTAGCATGTCACCTGCTCTCAGGTGAGAAAAAGGCTTTGTCCCCACTGCCATCCATGGACCCAAATTGGTCCATGAACTGCATTGTGCTAGTGCTCACTTAGCTAGCCCCATCAAGATCACCTCTACCTTGGCACTCCAGTAGTTTCTTCTGTAGGAGACTGTGAGAGTGCTACTTTCACAGTAATACACCTTACCCATGCCAGAAAAGGGGGAGAGGTACTACTCTTGCTACATGTAATAAATGAAAGGTAGAACTGCACACAAATCTTGATCTGTGTGATCCAAATTCCATCCCATTCCCAACTCCAAGATGTTAACTGTGGTTCAAGTCCTAGTATCCATATAAAACAATGAATCACTATTTCATATTCACAAAGGAAGGTTTGCATGTGTAGATCTCCACACATGCTGATCTACATCTATACCTATGTTTAAATGTCCTCATGGATGGAATTTATAATTCCTATGTGTACAGCTAGATGTAGACTTAGGAGTCTCCACCCCCCTAATATGAGGGAATGGACACCACCTTCTCCAGCGAGGGGATGGAGACTACTAGGACTGAATTAACAACTGAAATGTTACTAATAGTAACTTTCCTGCTGTTTTCCGAGATTTATACCACCGGGTTGGAGCTCTCCGTACAGAAAGTTATTGGGGAATTTAAAAAAATGTAATTTGTATTAAAACAATAAAGAATATTTATTTTTTACTAAAACATATTAAAACACATTACTGTAACTCCTGTCCGTTCATCTAGGACTACTGGTTTATCAAGGGACAACACACTTGCATGAAACCTAATATATTATTAAAGTTTAGCTAAATTCTTATTTATTTATTTTTATTTTTAACTAAATATGATTTTTCCTCTCACCACGTACATTTCTTTTTGTGTTGAATCACAATCCTGAAAGCAAGCGATGTATTATTTTTCCTTTTTTTTTTTTTTTAAAGTTATCATTTACAATATAATAATTATATATTATTTATTTTTAACAATTAACATGTATTTTAGAACATATTTAATAATAAACTTGTTGATAAAGTTTAATTTAAAATGTTATTTAATTCTACTTATTTTAAATGTTTTGTTATGTGTTACTGCTGTTGCTTGCCTCTGTTGATTTATATGGCAGTGTTTTACAGTACCAATAATCGGTCATGTCTCGTGCTTGACTTACTACATGGCTGGGCTGGAAAACCCCTAGTCTGTTTTATCAGTAATACCATGGTACTAGATTTAAATGTATATTTTGTAAATTGCAATTATCTTACTATTTTGTGTGTGTTTGCTGTGCATTAACATGTTCCTTTCTAAACCCTTCCTTGAATTTCCCTTTTTCCTACCAATTTATGGATTTAGGAGTAGTTATTCCAGATTTTCAATTACTTCCCCCTTGTTCCTCCCACATTTGTTCTAAGGGTCTGATTTAGATTTTGGCAGAAGGGTTACTCAGTCACAATGGTGACGGATAGCCCTTCTGCGGAAATATAAATCCCATTATATCCTATGGGATTTATATTTCGGCAGATGTCTATCCGTCACTGTTGTGACTGAGCACCCTGCTCGTCTAAATCTAAGTCAGGCCCTAAGTCCTATGCCTATGTGTGCAGAGATCTCTGCATCCAGAGCAGAGATCTCTGTATAGAAAAGATAGGAGAGTCAGAGATCTCTGGCTGGAGTTATGTGAAATACAGTTCAGAGTGTGTAACTTAGTACTACTTCACATACTCCAGAATAACGTTTGTGAATAGATCCCACTGTGTTTAGTGGGAGTGCATGAAGCTTTCTTCCATGTATCCATTCTACTCTATAACTGAAAGTATATCTGGTTCAGGGTAGGGAATCAACACCACCCCAATTCTACTATTTTCAGTGATGGCTGCTGCAGTAAGACTTGGTGGGGCAGCGCGCAGAGCAAGAGAGTGACAGCAGTAATAAAACAAATATAAAAAGACTTACCTGCCTCTGCCGGCCTGCCTCTGTGTTCCTCTGCTCCCGCCACCTCAGTGCTTCTCTGCTTGCTCCCCTTACCACCCAATCCAGACACTTCTCTCATGCTGATACCCAGCATGAGAGAAGCACCAGGATTGGCCTGAGTGGGCTGAAATGCCAATCAGTTGGAGGCTGGGAGCCTGCGCTGGTTCTCGACCTGGCTGTGCAACACAGCTCGGGTGAAAAGTTCTAAGTGCGCATGTCCGTTTAGCGAGCCTAAGCCTACTGCGCTGACTACTCCTCCTCCCTTCTGATGACGCAGAGGAGGCACCGCCCCATCTTAGACTCAGTGGATTGGCTACGTGGAAAAATAAAATGATAATAAAATACTATAATAAATAATAAAATACTTTTATTATCATTGTATTTTTCTGCTGCCTTTCAGCAGTGGGGTGATGCTCCTCCGCCATAATGGAAGGGCCACCCCTGACTTCTTTGTCTCACTGCTACTCCACTGGCATCTTTTACCAATAGCCTGGCTCCGGTGGTTAGCTTTCTGTGGCTGCAGAAGTCCGTTTGTCACAGCTTCCTTGATGAATATCTCGAAATACCTTCAAGCCAGCAGAGTCTGGCCTACTCTGATCCTCAGAACTGCATTTAGCCTTGGTTGTCAATGAACTCTCCAAACTCCTCCTTGGTTTCTTCCAATGTAATTAATTTATTAGGGTCAATACGCTCTTTCAGAGAATGTAACAACTGTCAGCGAGAGAATGGGCCACTTTCTGAGCCATTAGACCATGTTCAGGTCACTAGTTCTAAATGCTTCTGGAACTACAGGGATCCTGTACATGAATGTTTCCCCATGCCAAGTTCCACATGTTTTACTTTCTGTTCCATCTAACAGAACTGTAGCAGAAGTTGCTTCATTATCAGTCCTACTTCCAGTTTTGGTTCCTTCTTTGTGATGGTAGATGCACACTCCCACGTTTTGTCAGAAATCCTTTTCTGCTGGATTCATTTGAACCTTACAATTGACACCCATATCCTCAAAGTATGCTATCAGATATTGATTACGTGGATCTCTATTTTAGTGTCTTGTGCAACAAACTAGATTTGTCCTTCCACATAAAAATGTTGACACTGAAAGCTTTCTGATCAGTGGTGAGATCTAGAGTGATGATGACCCAAACCAACAACACCATAGTCCTTGCTTCAGTGAGACAAAATAAGGTGATGCCCAACCCGCTGTAGCTCTATCAGCTGGCATTAGATCTTTAGGAATGGATGTTATTTCATGGCATGTTTTCTCCCAATTGTGGAGCTCAGCAACACTAGAGGAGACAGATATGAATGGAAAATTCAGAAGGGAGTCATCAACACTATCTTCAGTGCCCTAGGCTACCTAGCCTTGGATGCATGAGCCTCCCTCCTGAATTCCAGGTGTGAACAGCTAGCTTTACACACTTTTTAAATATGCAGAAGGATGAAGGCTGGTTTATGTACAGCTAGGACTGTGGTCATTAGATGAGGGATAAGGCCCCCTTTAGGATTATTCTATGCAAAGGTAAAAATATTGAACCACACCACTTCAGAGGAGCTATTCTGGCTGCTTCTTGATCAACACACATCAGGCTTCTCTTAAAAGAAGATACTCCCTCCTGGTAATACCTCAGATACCATGGTGCATTGGTGTTCAAGAGGTAGAAGAAGGATGCCAACATTAACCAGGCATTAGCCAACATCTAATATGACCCAGTAGGTGGCAGGAACATTTGTCTTCTCAAATGCCTGGCGCTAAGCCCTCAATTTGAACCATTTCAAAAGCTAAAGTGTGAGACAGCTCCCAGTGTATCTCTAAAATTAGTAATTCTAGCACAGGTGACATTTTCACAAATGAAGAGACCAGCAAGATGTCCAGATATTTTTGCTTGCAATCATGGTGCAAGAAAGTGGATACAGACTGTGGCTATATCTTTGATGTACATAACCTAAGATCAGGAGGACTGGATCTATGCCAGATTTGCAGATAGATAAAATAAATTTGCGTGTAGAGAATTTAAATGGAACTTGTTTACATAGTTGATGGAATGTCTGGAATGGAATTGACCCAGCAGGACCTCTGTTGGATGCCCCTGATGTAGATCCTCAAGTTACCTTGTAGTACCACAATCACATTTCTGATGCTTGGCTTGATAAAAATAAAGGAGGATGCAGGGCAAGCGACTAGAGGACTCAAAATGATCTAACGCGAGAGTTTAAATTATATAAAAACCTGTTTTGAAGAAAGGTAGAGCTTATGATCACGCCTGTCCATTCCATTTCTTTAAAATTCCATTTGTAGCTCATCCAAAGAATGTACAAATGATTTTCCTGTTAAAATAAGGAACAACCATTATGTGGTTTATAGAAAAATACATCTGTTTATTTGAAACCAAAACTGTTTTTTAAGTCTAGTAGCTCAGCTTTTGCAAGTTATTGTTCTGTGATGGTGGTGGTAGTAGTTTTAAGGTTGTGTTAAGGGTAGGGACAGTGGTGGTGATGATTTTAGTGGCGATATTGGTGAAACTGGTGGTGATGGCAGTAGTGGTGATAGTAGTAGTATGGTTGGTGGTTGTAGTGATAATTGTGATAGTAACTGTCATGTTGCTTGTAGTTGTTGATGGTATTGGTGGTAATAGTGGTGATGGTGATGACAGTGATAGTGATGATAGTGGGGGTGAAAGTTGTGGTGATAGTGACAAAAGTGGAAGTAGTACAAATAGCGGTGAAGATACTGATAGTTGAGGTTATGGTGGTGATGTTAGTGGTAGTGAAAGTGCTGATGATGGAGACACTGGTGGTGATAGTGGCACTGTTGGTAGTGGTGGTGATGGCAATGATGTTGTTGACCCTGAAGGTGGCAATAGTGTTGTGATGTGCTAATAATGGCGGCATTGGGGGAGGTGGAAGTGGTGATGAAGGCACTAGTGGTGATGGTGGGACAGTAGTGCTGATGGTAATAGTAATGGTGTTGGTGCTAGTAGTTGTGGTGATAGTGAAAGGTGGCAGTTGGTGGTAGTTATGGCAGTGTGATAGTGGCAGTAGGTATGATGTTAATGATATTGCTGCTGATAGAGAAGATAGTGCAGCTGATGTGGTGTTGGTGACACTCTTGTTAATAGTTGTGGTGATGATCGTAAGGTAATAGTGGTGGTGATGGCAGTAGTGGTTGTTATTATGGTGGTGGTGATTATGGAGGTGTTTACTGTAATAGTAATGGTGCTGGTGGGGATGGTACTGTGATCGTGGTGGTTGTTATGGTGGTGATGCAGATGATATTGGTGGTGATTGTGGTGGTGACGTTATGTTGGTGATAATGACAGTCACACTGATAGAAATAGAGGTTATGGTTGTGATGATATTTATAATCTTGGTGGCAATTATATTGGCTGTGAAAGTGATAGTTTTAGCAGTGGAAATAGTGATGGTTGTGATATTTGTGGTGGTGATTGGATGGTGTTAGTGGTAGAGATTATGGTGGCAATGATAGTGGTCAACAGTGGTGATGGTGGGATCGATGTTGGTAATAGTGGAGGTTGTAGTGGTTGTGACAGTGATGGTGATGCTGACTTTTATGTTGGTGATAGTAGTGGCAGTTGTTGTGGTAGTAGCAGTGAAAGTTGTAATGGATGTGTTAGTGGTGATACTGCTGTTTGACAGGTGGTTGTTGGTGAGAGAGGTGTGTATGGTGGTAGCAGTGGTAATAGTGGTGATATTGGTGATAGTGCTGATGGTGGTGTTGATAGTGCTGATGGTGGTATTGCTAGTCATATTGATGGTGATCACAGTTGTTTCGATAGTGATTGTAGTGGTGTTGGTAGTTGAAATTGCGGCGGTGGTGACAGTGGTTGTCATCCTTATAATGCTGGTGATAGTAGTTGTAGTAGGTAGGAGTAAAAGTGGTGGTGGTAACGGCGGTGGTAGAAAACGTGTTTCTATTGGAAGTGACAGTAGTGATGGTATTTATTGTAGGGATGGTGGTGAT
Source organism: Pleurodeles waltl (assembly GCF_031143425.1). Lineage (NCBI taxonomy): Eukaryota > Metazoa > Chordata > Amphibia > Caudata > Salamandridae > Pleurodeles > Pleurodeles waltl. Next base: position 141,198,252 of record NC_090448.1, read on the forward strand.
GTTAACACGTGGATATAATGTTGTTGGTGGTAGTAGTGAAGCACTAGTTTGTCAGTATCCCAAAAGGTTATGCATTGGGACTGTATAATCATTTGACAAACATTACCAGGAAGAGTAGCTGCTGGTTATCTGCATAGTCGATGATCAGGCTAGCAAGTGCCGTCGTGGCAAGCTTAAGTCAGGGAACTTCTCTGACATCTGTGCTTTCATCACCTAAAAGAGTTGCTCTAATTTTTTTAACAATTTAGTTGAGGGTGGCTGAGGGTGGAGAGTGAGAGGAAGAGAGGACGAAAGACAAATGAGTGAGAGTTAGGAGGAAGAAGGGGAGAAGACCGCCCTCTCTGTTAATGAGCTGAGCAAAACCACACAGCCAGAGAATCAACAGGACCACTCAGCAGCAGAAGACCTGTCAGAGTTAGTGGGAGAAGAGCCGCAGGCACCCTGATTTGTCAAGCTCTAGTCATCTTGAACAGTACACCCACTGTGTGGCAGCACCAACTCTAGATTCTCAGACACCAGATGTTTGGAGTGGCCAAGTGAGGGAAAGTGAATAAGGGATGGTGCTGTAGAAAAGGAGTGTTACACTTGGCATCATTGGCATGGTCTCCCCTAACTTTTTGCCTCTACGTCCCAGGTTGTTTCTGAATGCTGGACTCTGTTTTTGCTGTTTTGTTTGCTCTGGACACTTTATAACTGCTGAACAGTGCTAAAGTGCAAGGGTACCCTATGTAAATTGTATGTGTACATTGGCTTATTCATGATTGGCATATTTGATTTACCAGTGAGTCCCTAGTAAAGTGCACTAGAGATGCCCAGGGCCTGTAAATCAAATGCTACTAGTGGGCCTGCAGCACTTGTTCATCCCCCCACCTTAGTAGCCCTGTAAACATGACTCAGACCTGCCACTGCAGTGTCTGCAAGTGCAGTTTTAAACTGCCAATTCTACTTGGCAAGTGCACCTACTTGCCAGGCCTAAACCTGCCCTTTTTATACATGTAAGGCACCCCTAAGGTAGGCCCTAGGTAGCCCCATGGGAAGGGTGCAGTGTATGTTAAAGGGGGGACATGTACTTATGTGTTTTACATGTCCTGACAGTGAAATACTGCCAAATTCGTTTTTCACTGTTGCAAGGCCTATCTCTCTCATAGGTTAACATAGGGGCCGCCTTTAAATATGAGTAAAGAGCTGATTCCCTTTGGGAGCAGATAGACATGGAGTTTGGGGTCTCAATTCAAAATTTAAAAATGCATCATTTAGAGAAGTTGGTTTTTAGGTTGTGTGTTTGAAAATGCCACTTTTAGAAAGTAGGCATTTTCTTGCTTTAAGTACTCTGTGACTTTGCCTGTTTGTGGATTCCCTATCTGCGTCAGTTTGACAGTTGGGCTGTTTGTACTTCTCCTCTAGATCGTGACACAAAGGGAGCTAGGGTGTAGCCTGCATATCCTGATGAGCCATCTGTGCTGAGAGGGAGGGGAGAAGTGGTCACTTACACCTGAAAGGGCTGTGCCTGTCCTCACACAGTGCAGTCTCCAGCCCTGGTGTGTGTTTGGGGCTTTGCCTGGGCAAAGCAGGATCTTGAAAACAACGGAGGCTTCTCTTTGAAGTAGGCCTACTTCAAAGGCAGAAAGGGGTATAAGAAGAGCACCCGAAACCCCTGAAAATTAGATTACTTTTGGAAACAAGAGGAACATCTGCCAAGGAGAAGAGCTGGAAGCGCAGTACTCTACCTTTGCCTGTGACTGTGCTTTGCTGGGTAGGCCTTCAGTAGCTGCTTCTGCCTGAGAGAGGACAAAGACTGACTTTTGTGTGACTTCCCACTGGTGAAGAATCTCCAAGGGTTTGAACTGAGCTTGTCTCCTGTTGTTGAAGTCTCAGGAACAACAAAACGCTTCTCTCTGCAAGCACTTTGACTGTCTGCTGAGAGTCCTTCATGCCAAGTGGTGCCCTAACCTGTCTTTGGGCCTTGGAAAGGTGCAGCTGGTGGAAAAGGACAGAAATCTACACAAAGACGGGCGTGCAGGGAAACTTTCAACGCACCACCCACCCTGGGATGAAAAACGACATGCTGCTGTCCTCGCAGCTAAAATCAACGCTCCGCCTGCATTGCAGCTGGGAGATCGACACAACGCGGCTGGAGAAACGACATGCAACACCTGCAGAGGCTGCTGTTAATGACGCAAGCCCCACGCAGCGCGGTTTCCTGACACCGTGCAAATTGATTTCAACGCAACATTGCTGGGCACGGAAAAACAACGTAAAACCTGCCCGGACCCAAGGTGCCCATCTGGATTGACACATTGCTCTCTTGCGGGAGAGAAGAAACGACGCACGCCGACCCGACCCGACCGGAAGACGCACAGTCTTGCTTGCGAGTGAGAAATCAACACATCTCTGTCCTTTTTTGATGCACCCTCGCCCATGCGGCTTTATTTTGACGCTACCCAGGTACTTTTGTGTGCTAACACAGTTCTCACTGTTTTCTAAAGGATTAAGACTCTTATTCTTTTTAAAATTTATATCTTGACTTGTGTATGTTGAATTTTTGTTGCTTTGGTCTTGTTTTGTTCAGATAAATATTACCTTTTTTCTAAACCTGTCTTGTGTCATTTTGTAGTGTTTTCACTGTGTTACTGTGTGTGTCGGTACAAATTCTTTACACATTGCTTCTGAAGTTAAGTCTGCCTGCTTGTGCCAAGCTACCAAGGGAGTAAGCGGGGGTTAACTGAGGGTGAGTCTCCTTTACCCTGACTAGAGAGAGGGTCCTTGTTTGGACAGGGGATAACCTGACTGCCAACCAAAGACCCCATTTCTAACAAGGAGGTTTAGAACAAAATGAGCTGCTGATGAGATGATTTATTGATCTGTGATATACAGACATGTCTTGTGTCACAAGGGTTTTAAATATGGGGAAGAATGTAACTAAATCTATGCCACAAACACTTGCATCACTCATAGTTAAATCTAGCACTTTGTGCACGCTTCACGTTAAGCTATACAATCCATCCCTACCAGAAAATGGTGTCAGGATTCCCAGATTAAGTCTACCCAAAACTAGAGACCAGGAAGTGGAGTGCTAAAAGTCTGAACACAAAGACTGGGTTTCCCGGAAACCATGCTGCCAATCAGCTGCAACTCCACTCTACAAAGAGAATTGCAAGTGGTGCAGTTGGGGTATAATCCCAAAGTGGCTGCTATAAACCACATGGCTGCCTTTCGCAAGACTTTCTTTCAATTATATCTCAGGAGAATGGCTTATTTCTTCTGAATGTTGGTTGCTCACTCCTGATCCTCCTCTACACCAAAGTCTTTCTTTGTAGGCACACAGGCAGGCTAAACAGGGTTTAGCGGTAACAGGGTGTGCTAGAGTTTTGCAATAGCTAGCATATCACCACCAAAAGCAGGTCCAAATTTGCAATTTTTTTCTTTGGGCATTTCCATGCAATCTGAAAGCATTGGAGTGTGATTTTTAAGGGCTGAGCGTTGCTGCCTCTGTCTCTGACTCCCTACGGTTTATGGCAGCAGGCAACAAGAGAGAGACTGAGAGAGAAAAAAATAGAGAGCCTGAGATAGAAAGCCTGGGAAGACAGAGCCTGGAAGGAAACTGACTGAAAAGGAGCAGTTTTTTTACCAGGGTTGCCAGCCTAGGCCTGACGACATGTAGGGTGACGTATACACATTTCCCACCATTTGCCACACGGTGCCAGAACAGACATTAGCTAGTCATAAATGAAAATATGCACACTGGAAAGCACATAAATGTCTAACATGTTTAAAGCAAAATAGCCAGGAAGCATGAAAAATAAACTGAGAAAAGCTCAAGTCTATCATGTTTAATGCAAAATAGCCAGGAAGCATGAAAAATAAACTAAGAGAAGCTCGACATTTGAAAGGACCAGATTTTCGGCCCTGGTCAGTTGGAGCATGTGATGCTAAAATCTGTACATTTGGGAGCTACATTTATTCACAACGCAAACAAATAGAGGGAAGTATACATGGTAAACTAGAAACTACAGATAGGACTACTGAGCAGTTGGTAGGCTCCTCTGGTGAAAAGAATGTGAGCAGACCATGAGATGTAGCAGTAAGCTAGGTTAAATGTCTGACAATCAATTTCTACAGTTCTCACTTCGTTGTGCCAACTTTAGAACGACTTTAGCAACACAAAAGAATGATTGATGGGAATGCTGAATCTTTTCAAACACTCACCCCCAATAACAGTTCCGGGTTTAATCCATTGTTCTTTTGCTCATGATGCCAGCCCAGTTTGGACCCAGCCATATGCAAATCAGTCTTGACCCTGCTCCCCATTGGAGCAGTCCAGCCCGAACTGCCAGGCCAGGTTCTTCATGGGTGGGAAAGAAGCATCCTTGGACCTGTTTGGTGGTATCGCTCCTCATCAGCAAGGCTAGCTTGAATCCAGTGGCACAGTGAGCAGGGGACCCATGTCTGGGCATACCTTGGCCAACTTATGGTGAATTTAGCAACACAAAAGGATGATGAACGGAATGCTGCAACTTTAGAACAATTGGGCTAAATGGGAATAACAAAATGACAGTGAGATTAAAATACATGTACATGTGCAGTAATGCAAAGGCTTTAGTATGCTTTAAACTGGCATAACAACTTAATTGCAGTTTGTTGGACAAGGCCCTTCGTGCAGGGTCACCCCAGATTTTTGCCTTACTCTGCTTTCCTTTGCTGAACCCATTTTTGTTGACCTTTAGGACTCTGTTCACTTTTTCCCTGCTAATCTGTGCTAAAGAGCTTGTGGATGCCCTTGAAAATATGGTAAAATAGGCCTATCCCTGATTGCTACATTTAATTTACTTGTAAGTCCAGAGCAGATGGTACTACATGTACCCAGGACCTGTAAACTAAATGCTACTTGTGGTCTGCAGCACTCATGGTACCACTGACTAAAGTAGACTTTTATTAAAAGATATCCCAGGCCTGCAACTGCAGCTTGTAGTGCATTCTAAACTTCCATTTCAATCTGGCATAATAAACCTTTTGCCAGGCCCAAACCTTCCTTTTTAAAACTTTTAAATGTCCCCTAAGGCAGGCCGCAAAGGCTCATAGGGAAGGTTTCATGGTATTTAAAAAGTAGGACATATGTTTGTACGTTAATAAAACACTTCTAAAGTTCTTGTTTTTTACTATTGTAAGACTATCTCTCCTATAAACTAACACTGGGTTACCTTACTACACCTAAAAAAGTGACAACGTAAATTTGGTGCCAGATAGAGAAATGCTGTTTCCACTTGAATTCATTAAAATCTTCCTTAATGGTCAAGTGATATGTTAAGACTATTCTGAAAATGTCACTTTTAAAAAGTTGCCATTTATGCATAAACCAAATACCCCCTTCTGCCGGTGTTCAGGGTCACATGACTGTAAATGACTCTCCTGTGATGGTTTGTGCATTCCCACCAAATATGGAAACAAAAGGGCCTTGTGTGTGGGGCAGGGTGTTGCTGTCCTGAGCAGGATATACTGTGTGGGTTGTAATCAGCCTTCCTGAGCTTCTAAGGGTAGCCTCAGTACTTGCAGATCACATTGGTTGTAAAGGCTGCCTGCCATGCCACTGACAAATGCACCGCACATCTAGGTCGGCATGCCCTTTGTACCCTAGACAGTTTGGAACCAGACCCAGTAAATGAGGAAGATTAAACACAGTGGGCATCTACCACCCACAGGTTGGCACTGGGATAAAAGTGGCACATTTAGAGCCTCTCATCAGAACAATCCTGGACCTGTGAAAGATTCATAAGAACAACTTCCCTGCTGTCTGAAGAAGGAAGATCGGCATGCTTGCCTTGAATCCATGCTCCCCAGAATTAACTCCATTGGTCAGTTAGTTGACCTCCTGGCTGGGCAACAGAGACACAAGGAGCTTTCTAAGGCGTCCCTGCAACTGCCCAGCTGACCAGCACTAACTGGACCTGCCTACACCCTACTGCAGGCCTTTTCTGCAGTGAGTTATGATCCCCAAGAGGAACCCCCCAGATCTGGGGCCCTTTGCTGGCATCACAGTGTACTCCTCCTAAAGAAACTGTGAAGATGCAAAAGATTTGGTCTCCTTGTGGCCCCAAAGAGAACTCTTCATGCAGAGGATTGACTGCCCGTGATGACCGTTAATGTGAAGCCACAGCAGGACCTGCACCTCACGCTTACAGCGACATTTCACATCGACTGCCAGCACTAAGCACCAGCAATGACCAGCTGTTTTATACAACAGCAGAGATCGGCTGCAATGCCCGATTGGTTCCTCAAGCCGACAACTACCTCCTCGTAACCCGCTCCAACGTGAACAGCAGTTCTTCACACGGATTTGAAAATGTAACTCTTTAGCTGGATGAACCTGGTACTGTTATCTGACCTGAATTCCATTGCGGTCAGCCTAAACCTGTGACTTTCTTCTGGTCCAGCATGACCAGATAACTGTGATTTGGCCTTTCTGCTTTTTGCTGCTATTTTTCACAAAAAAACTTTAAAAACTAATATCTCCGGTTCTGATGTTTGGACCTTTGTCATTATGATGTCATTTTATTTATAAAAGTTTACTCTATTTTTCTAAATTGGTTCAGGTATTTATTTTTGTTGTTTTCACTGTATTACTATTTGAGTACTGCATAAATACTTTACACATTGCCTATAATTTAAGCCTGACTGCTTTTATGCCAAGCTACCATAGAGCTAAGCACAGGCTTATTTATTTAGTAACTTTTGGGGTTCACCCTGACAAGGACTCTGTTCATTATTTGAGTGGGGCTTTCACCCCTCTAAACTAACACAATTTCTTACACAATTGGTAATACATTTTTGCCATGGCTGCTTTTGTTTGCTAGTCTGGCCCTGTCTACATATAGCATGCCATGAAGAAGAGTCTGCCTGGGTGCCATTTATACCCATTTTCTGGACCCACAAATAGTGAGAGATAGGACAAGATCTCTTCATAACAAAAGGGGCCTGATGGGTGCAGAATGTGGCAGCAGCGTCTGAGCTGCTGGGCATGTGAAAAGCATAAGCAGTAGCCAAGCATCAGGAAAACAGCCAGCCAGACCCAAGATGAAAATGACGGTACTACTTTATGCCACACCTCCAATGACTCAAGGTTCTATTTACTAAATTCTCATGAAATGCAGCACAACACTCAAAAATGCCACTCTGCGTTCTGTAAGGAGAGAGCAGGGAAGTGGTACATATACAGAGAGGTAGCACTGCCCTCCTAATGCCCTAGCACCACACACATACCTTTGCACCACTGTGCAAAGGTGCCAGCGTCAGTCAGGTTTAGATTTTGTACTGAAAGGGTACTATTCTAGTACTAAATAATATGCTTACGGTAACTTTAAAATGTTTCCTACTCTGCATGTGGGCTGTACAGTGCAGGTCACATGCAAAGTCAGAAAAGAAATGACCACCTATTTTAAATGGGCATTATTGTTTGAAAAAAAATCTCTGTCTTCATGTTTTTAGTAGATAGGGATTTGCATAAATAACTAGGGGTGGTTGCATGGTGATACCCTTGCACTACCCATGGAGCTCCTGATTACAACTTTGGAGGAGGGTGTTAATCCGTCCCAAATGTGACGGATATACCACCCTCTGTATTACAAGTCCATTATATCCTATGAAACTCGTAATACGGTGGGTAGGCTATCCGTCACATTTGGGACGGATTAACACCCTCCTCCAAAGTTGTAATCAGGGACTAAGTAACGTAAAGTGGCACTAGGCCATTTGCAGAGAATTTGCAGCATAAAGCAAGTTTTGTACTGGAAATTAAATTGGGAAAAAAAGATCTTGCAGTGATTTGTGATGCAAACAAGGCTCTCAATCTTAGGTAATACACCCCTTATTCTGAAGTCAGTGCCAAAATGTAAACTCCGCAAAATGCAGTGAGTTTCACTGACTGCCAACCAAGTTAGTAACTAATACATAAGCACACACACACACACGCACATACACACACATTTCCTATTGGCAGTCACAAGCAGGTAGTTATAACACACACACACACACACACACACACACAGAATCATCTACCCACACAATTAAGATTTTTAGACTCTTAACTTTCTTGTAGGAAGAAGCAAAAAACCTGGATCTTTGGTATCTCTGATTCACTCTGCTACTCTATTTTTCTCTAAGCCTGTTGACCACACTTGTGTCACATTCATTTTTTTGCATTTTTTTTTGCTGCGGGGGCAACAGCTTGCACTTTATAAATGCCTCTTTATATTCCATCACATTACACACACATATATTATTACTTACTTGCAGTCGCCAGTATGTAGCTATAGTTGGGGCCTAGTTTCCATAGGAAAAGAGATTTTTGACTTGGCTATATCTTTGGCGCTGTTTGACGAATCTTCATGAAATCTTCCCAAAAAAGTGTCCTCTGGGGTCTTGTTGTATATGGAAAGTATCAGAGTGATCTGTCAAGCAGGGGATGAAAAAAAGGGGGATCACAAAAGTGGGTTTCCCTTGTTAATTCTCATAGGGATTAGGAACACGACTAGAGCCCGAACCACTGGATGGAATAACACAACATTTGACAGAACAGTAGCTCTTAGTCCAGAAAGCACACTTTTTGGTATGCTGTGTAAATCCTTTCATTAGTTTTTGAGATATTTAAGGAAAAGAAATAGAGATATCTGGGTGGAACCTAAGCCCACATCCCATGGTGAGATCTGATATTGGCTGTCAGCGCTTCAACCAGAAAATGGTGGCAGCCATCTTGGGACCAAAATACATGATAGCACCCATTGAAATGCATTGTAGTGAATGGCAGGTTTTGAGGGTCACTCAAAGGAGAATGTATAAAGGGTGATAACAGATTTTTGTTCCAATATAAATCATTTTTTAATAAGGTGATTTTGCCCTATGAAAAAGCCTTCTGCTGGGATTTCATCAATCATGTTTTAGAGAAAACAGTTTTCTCATGATTTTCCCATAGAGGGTATTGAAGGTGCTCCATAAGCTAAAATGAAAGCATATTTTCTGTAAATTCACAACTATCTTTCTCAGCCAAATGAGAATGTAGTCTGACATTCTCAGTAAAACATTTAGGCCCATATTTATACTTTTTGACGCAAGCCGGCGCTGGTTTGCGTAAAAAGTTTTACCGCCGGCTAACGCCATTCCTACACGCCATGCAGGTGCCTTATTTAAGGAATGATGTTAGCCAGCGCTGCGGACTGGCCTGAGTCAAAAAAATGACTCAAACCAGGTAGCGCCGGCATAGGGGAAAATGGGGGTTGTGTGTCAAAAAATGGTGCAAGTCAGGTTTGAGGCAAAAATCATGCCTCAAACTGGACTTGTGCCATTTTTTGACGCACAACCCCCATTGAAATGACTCCTGTCTTAGCAAAGACTGGAGTCATGCCCCCTTGCCCAATGGCCATGCCCAGGGGACTTGTGTCCCTTGGGCATGGCCATTGGGCACAGTGGCATGTAGGGCCAAATTAGGCACCCCATGCCACTTTAAAAAAAAAAAAAGAAAATACTTACCTCAACTTACCTGTACTTACCTGGGATGGGTCCCCCCATCCATGGGTGTCCTCCAGGGGTGGGCGAGGGTTGCAGGGGGTGTCCCTGGGGGCAGAGAAGGGCACCTCTGGACTCCTTCCATGGTCAGAGACCATGGAAGTGTGCCCAGAGGTCCCTTAACCCCTGCCCTAACCCAGGCGTTAAAAAACAGTGCACATCAGGCTGTGCGCCATTTTTTAAGGCCTGCCCCCTCCTGTGCGTCAAAATGATGCTGGAGTATAAATGAGGTGCACAGGCCTTAAAGTCATTTTTTGGGCGGGAACGCCTACGTTGCATGTCATTAACGCAAGGCAGTTTCCCGCATCCCAAAAATGACGCACACAGAGGAATTTTGATGTCCGTGGGCGTCAAAGTTTAAATATGGTGCACGGTTTACCCTGAATGTGTGTCAAAATATTTGACGCACATTCGGTGCAAACAGAGTATAAATATGCCCCTTACTTCCAATATGATCAGCTTGTTAGTTGATTCCCCAGCGTTCTTCTGCAGCCTCCTTGTGTGTTGAAAAGAACTAGAGCACTAGCAGTCTCACTTATGACAAAAGTGTGACACACCTGAAGTCATCTTGATTGAATCTGGTAAGATTTAAAACATTTGTTTTAGACAGGAACAAAATTAGGTGGTTCATTTAGTCTTAGAAATTATGGTTAGTGCTGTAGACATTAAAATTAGGACACATTTTCAGTTCTCCAATATCTTCCTGTTGTACTTCCAATAAGGAGCAGCCTGTCAGTTGATTCCTTTGTGTTCTACTGCAGCCTCCCATATGGTTCGAAAGAACAACTAGAACACTAACAGTTTTACTTATGGCAAAAGTGTAGCATACCTGTACCCATCCTTATTGAATCCAACTGGTAAAACCTAAAACATTTAATTTAGAAAGGAACAAAACAAGGGGTTTCATGTTCTCATAGAAATAATGGTTAGTACTGTAGAAAGAAAATTAGGACACCTTTTAAGTGAGCCCTCAAATATTTTCATCTTCTATTTTATTAAAACATTCTGACATCTAGAGTGAAACATGCACTTTCAAAACTAGCAGCAGAATGCCAGTTAACTCCCTGGTGAACAGCAGCTACTACAGTGTTCTAATGAGCAACTAGTAAGAGGGCGTTCCAGGCCTCTGTGGTGAGGTGGGAGAGGGAGCATTCACTGGTGCAGCAGCAGCATATGCGTGGTATCTTTGCGATTGAAAGGTGTGCGGAGCAGAGGTTCCTGGGCGGTGAAGAGGGTGTTTCAGGTAGGTGGATCTTTGGTTATGGAGGGCTTTGTAGACATGGGTCAAAAACTTGAAGTGACATCTCTTCTGGATCGCGAGCCAGTGTAGGTCCTTCAGGTGCTGGGTGATGTGAGTTCTCTTAGGTAGGTTGAGGATCAGTCCGGCATCAGTGTTTGGATCGTCTGGAGTCTTTGAATGTGTTCAGTGGTGGTGCATGCGTAGAGTGCGTTGCTGTAGTCCCGTCAGCTGGTGATGGGGACCTGCATCGCTGTCTTCCTTGTGCCGATGGGGAGCCACTTAAAAATCTTGCTGAGCATGCAGAGCATGTGGAAGCAGGCTGTGGAAACGGCATTGACCTGGCATTTCATGGAGAGTTCACTATCAAGGATGTTGCAGAGTTTGCAGGCGTGATCTTTTGGCGTGGGTGTGGGTCCAACCTCTGATGGCCACCAGGAGTCATTTCAAAGGGCTGAGTGTCTGCTAAAGATCAGAATCTCCGTTTTGGTTGTGTTGAACTTCAGGCAGTTGTCCCTCATCTACGTGGACAGGTTCTTCATACACTTGTGGAAGGTGATCTTCATCTGTGTGAGGTTTGTTGAAAGTGAGAGGATGATCTGTGTGTCATCAGCATAGGGCATGATTTTGAAGTTGTGCAATGTCTGCGAGTGGTGTCATGTAGATGTTGAATAGTGTTGGGCTGAGGGAGGAGTCTTGGGGGACACCTCAGATGGTGTTCTTGGCTTATGAGGTGAAGAGTGGGAGGCAGACTTTTTGGGTGCATCTTGTGAGGAAGGATGACATTAATTTGGGTGCATTGTCTGTGATCCTAATCTATCGTAGTTGGTTGATGAGTATGTGGTGGAAAGCTGTGTCGAAGGAGTTGGAGAGGTCGAGTAGGATCAGGGTGACTGCTTCTCCTCTGTCAAGCAAGGCATGGATGTCATCTGTTGCTACGAGCAGAGCTGTGTCAGTGCTGTGATTGGCTCTGAAGCCTGATTGGGATGGGTCTAGTAGGTTGTTTCTCTCCAGGTGCTCATTGAGTTGGAGGTTGATTGCCTTATCCAGGACCTTGGCAGGGAATGGGAGCAGAGAGATAGGGTGGTAGTTCTGAAACTTGCTGGGGGTCTCCTGAAGGTTCCTTGAGGAAGGGTCTGATCCCTGCATGTTTCCAGGTTTCTGGAAATGTGGTGGTGTTTAACCAGTCATTGATGATGGTGGTGAGCTGGCAGCTGATCTAGTCTCTTCTGCGCTTGAAAATCCTGTGGGGACGAGGGTCAGTGGGTGCTCCTGAGTGGATGGATCTCATGAGTGTGGTAGTCTTTGGTGAGTTGAGTTTTCCTCTTGCAGTAAGCGGGTAGTCAGTGGTGGTGGTTGATGGGATGCTGAAGAGGTCGGAGGCGTGGGGATTGAATTAAAATAGATGTTTTTCATCTTGTTGTGAAAGTGGTTGGCAAGGGCATCGCAGAGTTCCTGTGTGGGGGAAAATGGAGGTTTTGATGGCTGATGGGCAGACAAACTCTCTGATGATGGTGAAGAGTTCCTTGGTCTTGTTGGTGCTGGTCTTGATCCGGCGGGTCAGAGCCTCTTTTTTTCAGCTTTTCTCTGGCGGTGGTAATTGTAGGAGGCTGATTTGTAGGTGGATTGGTCATTGTGGTTCTTGCTGGTGCACCACCTTCTCTCCAATTGTTTGCACCTGCAGTTTGATTTGCTGAGTTTCCGGATGTACCAGCTGGCTTGTTTGGCAGTTCTGTGGGTCTTGGCTGGCTAGGTAAGGGTGACCAGGTCGACAGCGCTGATGATCGTTAAAGTTCTGTACTGCCTGATTAAAGTTGGAGATGACATTGGGATGTAAGGTGCTAAGGACATCAGACTATTGCTGCTGAGTGACCTTCGTCCACCCGGGGAAGGGGGTTGTGGCCGAAGGGGCGGTGCGGGGGAAGGGATCTGGGGAGGGTGAAGTGTACTATGGAGTGGCCAAACAAAGTGAGTTCCGAGGTGTGGCTGTAACTGATCCTGCTTTATGCGTGGGGTCAGTGACTAGCTGCTTGAGGTGGATGTTGGTTAGCCTTTCCAGGAGGTTGTGGAGTTGGTGTCAGTGGTGTTTTCCAGGTGGAAGTTGAGGTCTCCCAGGACTCCCAGAAAGACGTAGTGTTCGGATTCAATGGCAAGTGGGGTGATGAATTCACTGATGGCACTGCTGAGACTGATTCTTTGTCCTGGTGGTCTATATACAAGGGTGCCTTTGATGGTGGTGTTGTCACTGGTGTGGGGCTGGGAGTTCATGTGTTCCATGATCGGTGTGGTTTTGTCATTGTTGATGGTGCTGGTTATCGATTCCTTGTGTATTATGGCGATGCAGCCTCCGTTTCTTTTGGTGCAGTTGCAGTGTTTCAGGTGGGATGGGGTTGGGGCAAACAAGCTGACCACACAGGGCCGATGGGAAGTGCTGTAGTGGCACAGAAGGCCATGCATGGCAAGCGGTAAAGTTAGTGGCAGCACAATGGCCATAGTGGGCAAGAGGGAGAGGGAGAGGGCATGGGCATGCACAATGGACCACAGAGAACAGAAGGGGTGGAGAATGGGCTTCACAGCAGAACACACTGGCTAGGCAGGAGAAGCAGTCGCAGTACAACAAAGCCTGGAGAGCAGAATGGAATGACAGGAAAGTGGACCATAGAAGACAGGAGGGAGAGGATAGGGGCATGGAACTTGAACAGGTAGGGTGGAGGAGGCTGGGACAGGTGGCAGTCATCTGACCATGCTAGACAGATGAGAGTGGCAGTGGCAGTGGCAGCTCAATAGAACACTCAGACTGGATAGGAGGGGCAGCAGCAGGTGGGCAAAAAGGAGGGAGCAGGGGCAGGCACGCAAACATCGAAAGGTAGGGGAAGGAGTGTACGGGCAGCAAACTAAGCACAAAAGCTAAGCAGGAGGACAATGACAGACTCAGAATCAGGAAGTGGAGGACAGGAGGAGTAGGCAGGGACATCAAGCTAAATGGAGGGCGGTGGCAGCACATCAAACCATGCATGGCAGGTGGGAGAGGGCTGATGCATGGAGTCAAACAACAGAGGGTAGGGAGGAGGTGGATGGGACAGCAAGCTAAATGTTAAGGGCAGCGGAAAGGGCAGTGGCAGAACAACAACCACACAGGGCTGTAATGAGGGAGCAGGGGCATGGACTTAGACAATAGATGGCAAGGAAGAGGGGTCAGGAGCTTCGGTGGGAGCAGAACGATGCCAGGCTAGGCCCCCACCGTGCATTGCGATAGGCATTTTACTTAACAGAAATTCACTGGAAAAAAACCAAAGATTACAGGGGCTTTATAGTTAGGAAACAGAATTTAAAAAAACCTTAGAAATGCCTTAAAAATTCACTAAAAGAAACAATGTTTACAGGGACGTTAAAATTAGATTCAGATTTTACAGTTCATAGAAGTCTACCTGTTATAGTTAGAGGTATTTCAAGTGATTAGAATTTGTAACCTAAGTTAACTATAACTTGCCCTAGCCAAGCACTCCTAAGTACCCCAGATATTACATCACTCATGACATCATTGATAATATCAATGTAACATTTGCAGTAAAATTATTGAGGAGAAAACTGTGCATGACAAGGGTGCAAGTTATAGTTACCTTAGGGCATGAGTGATAGTTACTTGAGCTGACCATAACTATAACTGCTCAATTTCTATGATTTTGTGCAAGGAAATTCAGAACCTAACTATAACGACCCTGTAATCTTAAAAAAAAAAATATATATATATATATATACACACACACTCTTTTTGTGTTTTCTTGAAGAATAGATTACACTTTTCTCATAATACACAGCTAAAGCTACTAAAGCTATTTGTAGCCAGACTTAAAAAGAAAATATTATTCATACATGTCCACTAAGCATCAGACAAGTGAACTGAAATAGGGTGCCCGTAAGCAGTCCTTAACATAAAATCATCAATAATAAAAGCACCAAAAAGGTTGCTGCTCATTTGAACCTTTAGTCTTTATCGTTTGCAAAAATAACAATCTCAATAATATTCAAAGTACAAATTGTAATTTGTTACTCTGTACCATCCAGAAATGTTAACAACTCACAAGTCCCGCCTTTAATCTATTTTTCCTCTTGAAATCATATTACATAGAACAAAACAAAAAACCACCAATATTGTGGACATTGAGGGAACGCGTCAGACAGATGGTTGAGCAGTCTAGATGTTTCTAAAGAGTTGATGATTAAGAGACTTTGGGGCTCATTTACAAGCCCTTTGTGCCACCGCTCCATAATTTCTTTTTGACGCAACAGTGGCACTAGCAGTGCACTACTCCATATTTAGAAACAGAAGCATTGGGCCCAATGCGTCAATTTGTAAAGCCATGTGTCACATTATACCTGTGCCAGATATAATCTATGCAGGGTAGGCGTTCCCATAGGAAAATCCACGCTGAACTGACGCAGTGAAATTTACATAATTTCACTGTGTCATTCTGCGACTTCACTGCATCAAAAGTTTACCGTCTGCTCATAGCAGACGTACATTTGGCACAGGGCTTTTTCCTATGGGAGACTCCTCGCATTGCTAGAGTTGCATCAGTTTAACAATGCTCCTCTAGCAATGTCTACGTTTAGTGCCAGCAGAGGCATCAGAATTTCTGACACATCTGTGAAAACATGCGCCATGGAGCTCTCTATTGTAAATACAGAGCATCCATGGCATCATTAGAAGATGTGTGGGAAGCGTTAGACATGGCGATGCATCAGATTCCTGTAAATGAGGCCCTTTGTTCCTTTGAAATGAAACTCTACACTTGTAAACTCTATGGCCCAGTGGAAAGCTCCAGCCGAAACACCTTAGCCATTACTGCACTGTTTGCACTTCCGTAAATAAAAGAAACGAGAAATAAAAAGAAGTTTGCCATGAGTACTGTGCCACCTATCTCCTAAGCCAACATAAGGTGTGGTGTTTTGACATGGATGGGGTGAAAACAGGAGTTTTTGTTGTAACAAAAATATATATATATGTGTGTGTGTGTGTGCGTATATATACATATATATATATAATATATATATACATATATATATATATATATATATGTATACTGTGTTTGTTATACACAGCTAAAGCTAACTGTACCCAGAATGGAAAGGAAAAAATCATTCATACATATCCTTGGGAGGCGAAAGGAAAGGCCCCTGTTAGCTTCCTCTTTTTCTTTTAATTTATTAGAATTCACAACATGTGACATGAGAGTCGCAATGTCAACTTAAAAATAATGTATTTGTATTATATTAGTCAGTCAGTGGGATGGTATTGATATCATACATATTTACACTAAGGCAACAAAGGAGTGAATTGAAGTTGGGTGCCCTTAAGCAGTCATTAATATATAATAATCAGGGGCAGCTCTTCCATTACAGCAGAGGAGCGTTGCTCTACCAAATAAAATGCCCTCCAAAATTCCAAGGATTAAAAATAATATGGTAATAAAGTTTATTCATTACCATTTTATTTTTCATCCACCGTCCTGAAACGAGTGGCAGGGTGGGGCGGGGCCTGCTGAGCGGCTGCAGCAGTTAGGAGGGTGGGCCGCCTGGGCACTTAATTTCAAACTGTGCATGTTCCTTTGGCCCTTGTCTTATGACACTTTGAAACCTCTCTAACCCAGCTGTCTTAAAACACCTCTGGCAGTCACTTGACTGCCAGACTTGTGATGGTGGTTGGACCGCCACCAGTGCAGCGTTCCGAGCGCCACATTATGACCACGGCGGTCATGCAGTGGTTGGACCCCAGCACCATCAGGATTAGTTATCCTGGCAGTCTGGCGCTTGTGGCAGTCCTAATCCACCAGGGCAGCGCTGCCCTGGGGATTACGACCTCATTCTCCACCAGCGAATTCATGGCCTTAACACTGCCATGAGAAGGCTGGTGGAGAATGGGTGCAGAGGACCCCCTGACCAGCATCATCACAATGTTTACTGTGTGCTTTGCAGACAGTGACCATTGCGAGGGTGCCTGTGCACCCAGCATCCTACAGCCTTGCCACCTGCTTGATTACAAGCCAGAGACAATGCTGTAGAGTGTTTCCCGCTAGGTAAGTGAGTGGAAACACAGGTTTCCGCCTGCTGACCTAGCAGGAAACTCTTAATGGGCCTGGCAGGGTGGTAGCCACTGTGGTGACAACCTCCCCCTCGGAAGTTCGGAGGAGTGGCAAAACCATCCGCTGAACTGTTAATGAGGCCTTTAGTATTTTCATATAAAAAATACTTGTTATGTTGTCTAATAATAATTAATTCTCACATCTCACATTATTTGTGGCATTCAAATTAACTCTCATTCCAATTAGTCAATGACGTATAACCATTTTCCTGTGGCCGTTTTCTGAAAACGGTTGGAAATCACATCCTTTTTGTAAGACTGCCTTGAAATAGCCCAAGACCATACATTGTTCAGGATATGAAGAACACTTCTGATACACGATGCATGACATGGTTAGAAGAATCCCAGTCGAAACACGTTATTTTCGACGGTTAAGAAATATCTACCTTGTTCCTGCTAAATCTAACTGAATGCTGGCACGTATCTAGCACCAGTGAAAATACTTTAAATAGGAGTTCTGTGAATCCTGTCGGTGAAACATTTCTGCCTTTTCTTGCAGTCCTCGATGCGAGCCAGGCACAGACGCTTGAATAGGGAAAGTGAAATACTGTGGAGACCGTGACCTTGGTGTTCAGTGTGCTAACTAATTACAGGCTTCCTCATGAGACAAAAGAGCCCCTCTGAGGACACATGGCCTGTCAGCTGCAAAGACCGCGAGCCCTGCCAAAAACCATATTTATGACTTGCTACAAAAAGGCGAATCTATTGACCAATTGTTATTTGGTCGTGGCTTCTTGGTTCCAGCTCTATTCAGAATAACACATATTTTACCAAAGTGAATAAATACATTTATCGTTGTGTGAAGAGACCTTCGGGACATACATACGTGACGCTCTTGTTGGTGTAAAAGGTCATTTTATTAGAACAGGATTTAAACACAAACAATACTTTAAAACTTTTAACTGCATATCTTTAAAGCAGACTTTAACTTTTACAAAACTCCCTCGCCTTCATTTTCTCCTCAAATGTCTCCCTTCAATTTTCCTGCCGTATATGCTCCCCTATTCCGCCCATGCCTTCCTTGCCTGTAGCCTACCCCTCCCCGCTCTGATGCTTCACCTCCTTGTTTTCCCCCTGGAAGGGTGGACAAGCCCGCACCTGGCTCTCCACCCTCCCCCATCTCCTGCTACCTCTTTACAACTCACCTGTCCTAAATGACTGTTGACCCCCCCTACCTGACATAACTAATATACCTAACTAAAAACCCTTCCTCCCCCTGTCTTCCTAGCTGGGTGGGTGGGTGGTACCTAAATTACACCTCCTTCCCTCCTAGTCGGCGCGCAAAAGGGCCGACCCCACCCTCCACCCCCCTTATAAACCTAACTAGAGAACCCGCCCCCACTTACCTTCTGTCCAATCGGGCGCCTTGCGCGCCATTTCCCCTGTCCCGAATCAACCCGCGGAGAGACTAGACTGCGTCTCTCTTTCCGCGGGTCCCTTCATTGCTGATGCGCCCATTAGTGTTCAAGGAAGTAGTTTTCAATAGTTATCAGATAATATAGTGCATTCTTGCTGATTCCACCCAATTGGTGACCTTGGAATGTGCACTCTAGCATAAGTGGGTGAGTGCTGATGGTCTGGTGGGATTCCCAGGGTAAGAGACACAGTGCCGCAGACCAGCCTTCTGCCTCCACCGGCCTCCCGCTCAAGAAAGAGGTGCTATTTCCTTCCAAACTTTCCTTTCTGCAATATTGCAATGTTACATTGTTTCAATGCAATAGTAATACCGCTTGGAATGGGGCATGTTTGCAGTTCAAAGTCTAACTGGTGTTTAGGTCTAGCGTTAGCCACGGCCTTTCGATTTTACCAAAAATCTACCTATAAAATATACTTACAGGGAGTTTCAGTCATCCCATTTCATCCATTGCTCTGTCTTTGTGTCCTTCACATTTTGCTTCCGCATACCACAGAACGGGGCAACGTGTTAATCCAGTCAGCCATTCGTTCCATTGTCTATGGATGATGGCTTTCTTCCTAAGCACATTCTTGTTGACCACAAAATATTGTAATGTATTCCAACATTTATAAACTGCTTACAACTCCTGTGTGGGGCGCTGAAGCGCTTCCCTACGTGGCTTCACGCTACTGTGTGTAGGGTGTGTGGTTGGAAAGATGTTGTCTTTGTTTTGATACTACGTGGGAAGTGTTTCCATGTCTTGTGTGCTATTGTCTTATGGGACGCACTGTGTTGCAGTGTGGTGAATAATGTGTGAGAGACAAACACTTTAAGAAAAGGCCTCTTTTGTCATGGTTAACCCCCACTTTTTGCCTAGTATTTGATGCGATTTCAAAGTTGTTAGTGCCCAGGGCCGCTGCTAACCAGGCCAGATCTCTTTCCCAAAATTGTTGTGATGCATTGGCAGAATTGTAAACTCATTTAGGAACCCCTATAGGTCCATCATAAATGGTATTAAGGTACCCATGGCATGAGGTGCCAAGGGTAGCCCCCCAAGCGTGGCAGCACAGTTTGTGCCACCCTCAAGGACCATGCATCCAATTGCACCCAGCACTGCCATTGAAGGCTGAGTGTCCTGTGCAATCCTAAAATGCAAAACTGACATGTCATACAGCCTGTGTCCTGTCAACTATACACTGCATGCAATATAGGTAAGTCACCACTCTGGCAGGCCTTCCAGCCCTAAGGCAGGCTGCACTATACCTCATGTGTGCGCAGGGAAAGGGCCTTTACAACCCAGCCGGAGCCACGGAGGCCGTAAGCACGCAAGCATTACCACGCTTGTCCTGAACCACGCATGTGCCTGAACCACCAAATGCGTGGTTAAGGCACCATGCATTAACGTAGTTCAGGCACACAGGAGAAACAGCGGGAAGAGAAACGCAGAGGCCGGGTAAGTGGGCTGGGGCCGTTGGGGTATTTTTAAGGACAGTGGGGTAGGTTTTAGAGTTCAGGGAAGGGGTGGAGGGGTCGGGTAGTTTTTATGACAAGCTGCTGTAGGTTTTAAGATTTAGGGTGGGGGGCAGGCAGAGGGGGAGGGGGTTGGGGTAATTTTTTAGGACAGAGTGGGGTAGGTTTTAGGGTTCAGGACGTGGTCAGGGTAGTTTTTAGGACAGGGCAGAATAGTTTTGAGGACAGGGTGAGGTAGGTTTTAGGGTTTAGGGCAGAACGGGGGGTCAGGGTAGTTTGTAGGACAGGGTGGGGTAGTTTTTAGGACAGTGTAGGTTTTGGGGTTTATTGTGGGGTCAGGGTGGTTTTAAGGACAGGGTGGAGTAGGTTTTAGGGTTTAGGGCGGGGTGGACATGATTTTTAGGACAGGTTAGGGGAGTTTTTAGGAAAGAGTAGGTTTTAGGGTTTAGTGTGGGGGTCAGGGTAGTTTTTGGACAGGGCAGGGTACGTTTTAGAGTTTAGGGCGGGGGCAGGGGGTCGGGGTAGGTTTTAGAACGGGGTAGGTTTTTGGGTTTACAGCGGGGTGGGAGGTAGTTTTTAGGACAGGGCAGGGTAGCTTTTAGGACAGGACAGGGTAGCTTTTAGGGTTTAGGGCAGAGGTGGGGTAGTTTTTAGGACAGGGCAGATTACGATTTAGGGTTTACGGTGGCATGGGGGTCAGGTAGTTTTTAGGGCAGGGCGGGGTAGGATTGAGGGTTCAGGACAGGGTGGGGGTCTGGTAATTTTTAGGACAGGGTGGGGTGGGGTTTAGGGTGGGGGCCGGGGTAATTTTTAGGATAGGGCGGGTAGGTTTTAGGTTTCATGATGGGATCAGGGTAGTTTTTAGGGCAGGGTACGGGAGTTTTTAGGAAAGGGCAGGTTTTGGGGTTTTAGGTGGGGGAGAGGTTGGGGTAATTTTAAGGACAGGGAGGCGTAGTTTTTAGGGTTCAGGGCGGGGGATTGGGTCATTTTTAGGACAGTGTGGGGTGGGGTTTAGGGAGGGGGCCGGGGTCATTTTTAGGATAGGGTGGGGTCGATTTTAGGTTTCATGATGGGATCAGGGTAGTTTTTTTAGGGCAGGGTAGGGGAGTTTTTAGGAAAGGGCAGGTTTTGGGGTTTAAGGTGGGGTAGAGGTCGGGGTCATTTTAAGGACAGGGAGGCGTAGTTTTTAGGGTTCAGGGCGGGGGATCGGGTCGTTTTTAGGACAGTGTGGGGTAGTTTTTAGGACAGGGTGGGGTAGGTTTTAGGCCACGGCAGGGTAGATTTTAGGATTTAGGTTGGGTAGTTTTAGGACGGGGCAGGGTAGGGTTTAGGGCGGGGTGGGGCAGTTTTTAGGACAGGGTGGGTTTTAGGGTTGTGGGCGCAGGTTGGGTACTTTTTAGAACAGGGCGGGGTAGGTTTTAGGACAGGGCAAGGTAGCTTTTAGGGTTTAGGACAGATCAGGGGGGCGGCTAGTTTTTAGTTTAGGGCGGGGAGGTTTTAGATTTCAGGGCGTGGCAGGGGGTTGGGTAGTTTTGAGGACAGGATGCAATAGTTTTTAGGACATTGTAAGGTTCAGGGCAGGGGTTGGGGTAGTTTTTAGGAGAGGGCGGGGTCGATTTTAGGCCAGGGTAGGTTTTAGGGCGAGGGGTCAGGGGGGCTTCATGACACAATCACACATGGCATTACCAAACATACCTAGGACAGGGCAGGATCGTTTTTAGGACAGGATGAGGTAGGTTTCAGGGTTTAGGGCAGAGCGGGGGGTCAGGGTAGTTTGTAGGACAGGGTGGGGTAGTTTTTTAGGACAGTATAGGTTTTGGGGTTTATTATGGGGTCGGGGTAGTTTTAAGGACAGGGTGGAGTAGGTTTTAGGGTGGGGTGGGGGTGATTTTTAGGACAGGTTGGAGGAGTTTTTAGGAGAGGGTAAGTTTTAGGGTTTAGGGTGGAGGTCAGGGTATTTTTTAGGACAGGGCAGGGTACGTTTTAGGGTTTAGGGCGGGAACAGGGGGTCGTGTTAGGTTTTAGAACAGGGTAGGTTTTTGGGGTTAGGGTGGGGTGGGAGGTCGTTTTTAGGACAGGGCGGGGTAGCTTTTAGGACAGGACAGGGTCGTTTTTAGGGTTTAGGGCAGAGGTGGGGTAGTTTTTAGGACAGGGCAGAGTAGGATTTAGGGTTTAGGGTGGCATGGGGGGTCACGTAGTTTTTAGGGCGGGGTAGGTTTGAGTGTTCAGGGCAGGGTGGGGGGTCTGGTAGTTTTTAGGGCAGGGTGGGGTGGGGTTTAGGGTGGAGGTCGAGGTCGTTTTTAGGATAGGGTGGGGTAGGTTTTAGGTTTCATGGTGCGATCAGGGTGGTTTTTAGGGCGAGGTGGGGGAGTTTTTAGGAAAGGGTAGCTTTTAGGGTTTAAGGTGGGGTGGAGATCGGGGTAATTTTTAGGACAGGGAGGCGTAGTTTTTAGGGTTCAGAGCGGGAGATCGGGGTCTTTTTTAGGACAGTGTGGGTCGTTTTTAGGACAGGGTGGGCTTTATAGTTTAGGGCAGGGTCGGGGTACTTTTTAGGACAGGGTGGGGTAGGTTTTAGGACATGGCAGGGTAGATTTTAGGGTTTAGGGTGGGGTAGTTTTTAGGATGGGGCAGGGTAGGGTTTAGGGTGGGGGTAGTTTTTAGGACAGGGTAGGTTTTAGGGTCTAGGGCGCAGGTGGGGTACTTTTTAGGACAGGGCGGGGTAGGTTTTAGGACAGGATAAGGTAGCTTTTAGGGTTTAGGGCAGGTCAGGGGGGCGGCTAGTTTTTAGTTTCGGGCGGGGGAAGTTTTAGGTTTCAGGGGGTCGGGGTAGTTTTGAGGACAGGATGCGGTAGTTTTTATGACATTGTAAGGTTCAGGGCAGGGGTTGGGGTAGTTTTTAGGACAGGGCGGGGTAGATTGTAGGACAGGGCATGGCAGCTTTTAACGTTTAGGGTGGGGGTTGGGTAGTTTTTAGGACAGGGCAGGGTAGGTGTTAGGGTTTAGGGCTGGGGTGAGGAATGCAGCAGCCAGGACAGTGGGGTGAAGGCGGGTTGGGAGATTTTTAAGGACAGTGGGGTAGGTCTTAGAGTTCAAGGTGGGGGTGGGTGGGTCAGGGTAGTTTTTAGGGCCTGATTAGGGTTCAGGGCGGGGCAGGCGATGGGGGTAGTTCAGGGCGGGGTGGTAGTTTTCAGGACAGGGTGGGATAGTTTTTAGGACAGGGTGGTGTGGGTTTTAGAGTTTAGGGCAGGGCAGAGGGTCAGGGTAGTTTTTAGGACAGGGCAGGATACGTTTTAAAGTTTAGGTGGTAGGGTGTCAGGTAGTTTTTAGTACAAGGTGGATGAGTTTTTAGGACAGGGCAGGTATGAGGGTTCAGGGTGGGGTGGAGTTTGGGGTCGTTTTTAGGACAGGGCAGGGTAGATTTTAGGGTTTAGGGCAGGGTACTTGTTAGGGCAGGGTAAGATTTAGGGTTTAAGACAGGGTGGGAGGCCAGGTAGTTGTTAGGACACAGTGGGGTAGGTTTTAGTGTTCAGGACAGGATGGGGGTCGGGTAGTTTTTAGGACAGGGTAGGGTATCTTTTAGGGTTTAGGGTAGGGGATGGGGTCGTTTTTAGGAAAGGGTGGAGTTGGTTTTAGGGTTCAAGGTGGGACAGGGGGTCAGGGTAGTTTTTAGGGTATGGTGGGGGAGTTTTTAGGACAGGGTAGGTTTTAGGGTTTAAGGTGCAGTGGGTGTCGGGGTAATTTTTAGAACAGGGTGGGGTAGGTTTTAAGGTTCAGGGTCGTTTGGTTTAGGATAGAGTGGGGTCGATTTTAGTAAATGGTAGGTTTTATGCTTCAGGGGGAGTAGGGGTAGTTTTTAGGAAAGGGCGGGGTAGGTTTTAGGACAAGGCAGAGTAGCTTTTAGGGTTTAGCACAGGGCAAGGTAGTTTTTGGGACAGGACAGGGTAAGATTTAGGGTTTAGGGCAGGGGTGGGGAGGTCAGGTAGTTTTTAGGACACAGTGGAGTCATTTTTAGGACAGGGTAAGTTTTAGAGTTTAGGGTGGGGTCAGGGTAGTTTTTAGGACAGGGTAGCTTTTAGGGTTCAGAGGGGATCGGGGTAGTACTTAGGACAGGGTGGGTTAGGTTTTAGGTTTCAGACGGGGGTCAGGGTAGTTTTGAGGACAGAGTGGAGTTGTTTTTAACACAGGGTAGGGTTTAGGGCAGGGGTGGGTGTTGGCGTAGTTTTTAGAACAGGGCGGGGTAGGTTTTAGGACAGGGCATGGTAGCTTTTCAGGTTTAGGATGGGGCGGGCAATAGGTAGGGGTAGATTTTAGGGCAGGGTAGCTTTTAGGGTTTAGGACGGGGCAGGGTAGTTTTGAACACAGGACTGGGTAGGATTTAGCGTTTAGGGCAGGGGTGGGGGTGGGGAGGTTGGGTAGTTTTTAGGGCAGGGTAGGTTTTAGGGTGTAGGGTGGGGGCGAGAGGGTCAGAGTGGTTGTATCACACAACCACGCATGGCATTACCAAATATACCCTTACTATGCATGCTTTTACAATGAAATTCGTTGTAAAAGCATGTGTGGTAAAGGCATGCGTGGCTAAGATGCGGTTGTTTTTCCGACTGCGTTGTTAAGCCATGCGTGGTTCTGCCATGTGTGGTTCTGCTATACAAGCATGTGGGCATAGATGCATGAGCAATATGCCCCTACTGTGTCCCTGCCAAACCTGGGACATAGTAAGTGAACAGAGCTGCCATTTTACATGCATGTGCTGGACAGTGGTCAGTTATGAGTTTCACAGCTACATGATCGCCACTCTGCACCCTGGGCTGTTTGGTATCAAACAACTCAGAAAGGTAAGTCCAGACTGGTTGCAGTATTGAATTCATTGCTAAATGTACCCCGGGACCACCTTAGAGGTGCCCTCTGCAAAAGCTAACTACCCTGGCATGGGTTCTGGCCGTTCAAACCAGTCTGCCACCACCAGACAGGATTCTGGAACCCTGGGGCGAGAATCTATGCTCTCTGGGTCCAGAGAATAAAGCCCTTCCTGGGCAGAAGTGTCCCCTAGTAATGTGCACAGCCCTGCCTATGAGCTTCAAAGGGCTTACTGCCCTTGAAATTCAACCCCAGCCCTGCTGCTAGCAGCCGATGGCTACCCCCATTGCAAACCCCCACTTTTGGCAGGAGCAATGTGGGAAAACATACAAAGGACAGAAGGAGTGGCTACCCCAGCTTGCACCACCCCTAAGGTGTTGCATGCCAGGTGATCCCTCCATTTAATTTTCTTCCATCTTGTATGGTAGGAAAATAGCCTATCAGGGATAGGGAAGTGACTTCTGCCCACAGAAAGTGGTCACATAGTGGGTGTAGCCACCTTAAGGTAGTTGACCTATTGGGGACTACTAGATACCCCCTAAACACCCACTAAATGTGGTATTTAGTTGGCACCACTAGACCTACAGATCACATTCCAAAGACACAAGAAGACCAGCAGCAAAGAAGACCCAAGATTCAAGAACTGCATTCCTGCTGCACAAAGAAAAAGGATCCAAACCCTGTCTGCTGCAACCAGGACTCGCCAGTCACCACTGCTGGGTTGCTTAGACACCGGTGGGACTCTGAAAATCCCCAAATGACCTCCACTCTTCTGAAAATCACTGAAGATCTCCTTCCAGAGTGAAGGCATCACTCTCCTGCAACAAAGAGCAAAAGATCAGTGAAGTCCAGTTCACTGACTGACTGCTGACTAAGGAACCGGATGCTGCAGCAAGGCCACATTTCACCCAGCGGACTGTGCGGAAAAAAACAGCAAGTGTGCTAAGTTTGGTGGGACTGTGACCTCCAGTAGCTGAACAGTGCAATAGCCCCAGGTACTGGCCACTCAGCGTCAGACACCAGGGAGGAAAGTCCACTTTGAACTCCAAACGGACCAGGAGGAAGCCCCAGTTGAGGGACTTTAGAAACCACCAGAACCACCACCAAACTAGCCCTGCTGACCTGCAAGTGATCCTCAAAGTGACCTACCTCCTGCTTCCAAAGGCACCTTTGTGCACTTTGTGCACAGCTCCTGGCTCATTTATCTGCTCTGCACCCAGCCTCCCTGAGTCCTGCACCCCTGGCAACCTCTACATTCCAAGGGGACTCACCTCAAAGTCCACCTGCCCGTTGCTTTTCCAAGTGGTCCCCCACAGTGGTCTTGCACCTGCTCCAAGGATTTTTCAGCAGCCTTTCCCGCCAAAACCGGGAACCGGCCGCACTCCTCCAGCTGACCCACAGGTCTTCTTGATGACCTATATGCAGAAGGAGACATTTTTAAACGCACTGCCTGATTTTATATGTATTTTTAAAAGGTTCTCCCATTGATTCCTATGGTGCATATTTACGCACAAAAATACTTTTTATGCTAAACTTTGAAAAATCATACCTTAAAAAGTACTTACCCGATTTTAATGGTCTTGGTTTTAAAAATGTTATAAAAAAAGTATTTTTGTGAATTGGTCTCGAGTTATTCCTTTGAGTGTGTGTCTTGCTTTATTGATACCATGAGTACAATAAATGCGTTGCACTTCTCCAAGATTGACCTAACTGCTCGACCAAGCTACCATAAATATTAGAGCATTAGGTGGTCTATTTTTTACCTCTGTAAACCAAGGTGTGGTTGCCCAGTCTCTCTGCAGAGTATGCCTGGTTATGCACACACATAGAGAGCCAGCCTCCGAAAGGCAGGCATCTGGAAGACTAAGGGCGTCACTTACAAGAATCTGACGCAGCGGCGCTGAGGCATCAGATTTATTACACTGCCCTACAACCCCCTAACGACACCATGGATGGGCTGTATTTGCAATACAGAGTTCCCTGGTGCCTGTTTTCATAGATGCCTCAGAGTTCTGATGCATCTGTGGCGCTAAAGTGATTCATTGCTAGACTAGCGTAAAAAAAATGATGCTACTCCAGCAGTGCAAGGAAAGCTCCCATAGAGAAAAGCTGTTAGCGTTAGCGTTAAACTTACACAGTAAAGGCGCAGAACGACGCAGTGAAAAATTGTAAATTTCACTGCATCAGTTCTGCATGGCTTTTCACAAGAGAACACCTATCTTGCATACATTATACCTGCTGCAGGTATAATGTGATGCAAGTCTTCACAATCTGATGCATTGGGCCCAAGGTATCAGTTTGTAAATCTGGAACAGTGTAAAGCACTGCTTAGTATCACCTCTGTATAAAACAAAATGATGCAACGGTGGTGCAAATGTCTTGTAAATGAGGTCCTAAGATTGTCTTTGAAACAACTGAGGCAAGAAGGCCTTTCATCTCTTTGAAACCTCTAAACAAATGCAAAAAGAATCTTAAGACTCAATTAGGTTTGTGCTAACCATTGCCCGTGTCTTCAATTTATACTACTTTCTACCTGGCTTTAGCAGCCAAACGTAGCATTCAAGCTTTATCATATGCTGATGATCTCGATTTCATCCTTTTTCCAATTGCAATCAACTACTGGTGGACAGCTCTCCAGTCCAGACCTTATAAGGTCTGATGTGAAGAGCTGTTTGTAGGCAAACAATCTCATTATAGGAAACCCTGTTTATCAGTGAAATCCACGTGCTAGTAAACAAGAATACCACAATGGTATCAGAACTCACAGAAAGAAAGAAAAGGTTCTTGTACACGTCTTAGTTGAATACAGTGGTTATTAACCTCCATCTAGCGCTCCTTCAGAGGTAGGGGCAAAGTCAGAGTTTACAGAACAACCTTGAAGAATTTTTTGGTCGCTCGTTGAAGTGGATTAGATGAGTCCGGCCTACTGTGTAATGTTGCTTGTGCAGTTTTGATAAAGAGGAACACTTAGGCCCATATTTATACTTTTTTAGCACCTCATTTACGTTAAAAAGCGGCGCAAAGTTACAAAATACAATTGTATTTCGTAAGTTTGCGCCGCTTTTGCTTAAAAAAAAGACGCAAATGCAGAGCTAAAAAAATATAAATAAGGGCCTTAGGGTCTTATTTACAAGAAAGTGTTGCATCATTAGTGGTGCGCCACTTTTCTTGCAGCCCATTGCATCCCCTAATGCCACCATGGTAGCACCGTCTTTACAATACGGTGCACCATGACGCATGTTAGGGGCAATAGCGTTTTTTGATGCTTTTGTAACGCTATACTGGATTAGGGTTTCCAGTATAGTGTTAAGAGGCCCATTGAAATCAATGGGAGCAGACGTTAAAAATGACGCTAGAAATGGTTCAATGGAATCCTGTAGATTCCATTGCGACATTTTTAGTGACCCTCTAATGAGGGAACACCCCCTATGCGTACATCATGCATATATTATGCGTGATGTGGCACAAATTGTTTACAAGGTGGCGCAAACCTTGTAATATGGCTCTATGGTAGTGACCTGTAAGTGTCACATTTGCGGCAAAAAAAAACCTGCAAATGTGGGGCTGAGGGGCGCAAGGCCTTTGTAAATTTGGCCCTTAGTTATATTTAGCAGCATTCTTTCTGGTGGATATGTAATCTTCCATCAGATTCCCCATTGCCCTTCCGCTGCATCCCTCCAAGGGACTGTTCGTTTTTCTGTAGAGTTCATCTCTTAACTGAACATCACCTGAGTGTATATGGAACACTATTCTTCCAGCACCAGCCATACCAATGGCTCTTACACAGGGTGGTAAATGCTGCCATGTTATGTGAAGCAAAAATTGTACTGGGAACATTCAACCAGCTACAGAGACGAGAAGGCATCCATCAGCCCTTGTGACTATTTGAATGCCAAAATCATTTTCTCACTGTGTTTTGTGATGCACCTACAACATAATAATAATAATAATAATAATAGTAATAATAATAACAATAATAGTAACAATAATAATTATTTTAGTATTAATAAAAATGACTTGCTTTTATGTAGTGCGTCCTACAGCATTTCTGCTTTATCTGAGAACCTAATTAACAAACTTCGGCATTACCTCATATATGGTCCTTAGTGTAAGTGACCTGAATGGGCTACAGTCATACCGCATCATTATCTGCATGAAACCAGCCTTTCTCCACACTAGACCCAACGGAGACCATCGTACTCTAAGCCTCTGACCTGGCTGAAAGTCTCACCGTCCCTTCAACCTCCATGCAGTTTTCTTTTATGTTCAGTGACATCACATGCATCTCAGCTGCCCATTTCCAATCCATTGTGCATGTTTAAGTCCATATTATGATGTTGCTTTCACTAAGGAGAAGACCCATTCCTTGTGGGGTCTCAAAGTTGTGTTATGGGAAGCCTTCAACCCGACGACAGACATGCCACAATCACAGCACTAACAGCCATTATACATGTAGAAATGCATCACCAGCAGATAACATTGCAGGACATCACAAGTTTTGCTAGCACCTCCACCATACCTTAGGAACATTACCACAAACATAAACGATTAGAATTCTCTCATCAGGGTTTACTGAAGCTATTGAAAATGCGATGTTTAGCATATGGCAACCAATACTAGAGAGTTATCTTACACCCACAGGGAGAGAGGTATTAATCTTCTCTTACTATTTTAGTGGAATACGCTATTTGTTTATGTTGAATTAAATGCCTGTAAGTTTTTTGTAATAGTACTAACTTTTGTGGCTTTATCCACATTTTGTAAACTCTCACTAAGATGCTGGCAGGAAGAAGTGCAGGTGAGATTATGTAACCAATTGACATGCTGTATATTTGTTTCTGAATTATATATTGACAGTTTTGTCCTTTCTTTAACTATATTACTCAAATGAGAGTGTGTACATGTCTATGAGTCACACTCTAAAATGATGTCATGAAGAGCATCCATAACTTGTAGAGTGATGGCTATGTTGTTGACTATGGAACCTACACAATATGTTTCATCTCAACTTCGACACACTGCTCAGCCCTGTACAAAAAGCTGATGTCCCTTTGCCCCATTTCCCTAGTTTGCCGACGTTGGGAGCAATTCAGTTTTGATCTAGACTTTGCTGTGAGGAGGTGGGAGTCAGCTCCTAACCATATTAAGCGCCTGATTACGACCTTGGCGGATGGGATACTCCATCACAAATGTGACAGATTTCCTGTCCACCGTAAAATAAGTTCCTTTATAGCCTATGGAACTTCTAAAATGGCGGGTGGGATATCTGTCATGTTTGTGACAGAGTATCCCACCCTCCAAGGTAGTAATCAGGTCCTTTGTTTGTTCCCAGCTATTGCCAAGCTTTGAGATGCGTAAAGACAGAGATTTATTGGCACCACCAACAGGTTACTCGTGCAGTTTGTTTCACTGGGTATTGAACATGGTGCCCAGATAAGAACTTGGCGGCCAATGTGAAAGAAAGATGGTCTTATCAGTTGAGAACAAAGGTTTGTCCCACCTGTAGTCTTTTTTTAGTCTGTCCACTCCATGCATGCTGCCAGGTAACAGTGTCACTAGTGCTTGACATTCCAGGCTACTAGGAGTACTAGCATACTACTCCCCCATCCACCAAAGTGGTTCAGCACTCCAGGGCAAGTGAGCATACTTTGTCCGTCATTTGGCCATAAGAGAATGTCTACCTGCTGCTCGTAAGAGCTGGATGTAAAGGCTAGACAATTGCATTTAAATTTAGTAGTGTGGATTGACAATAGTGGCCAGACGAAAAGGCAACTGATCTTGCAGTGTTCTATAAGGCCCTTAATGTCAAAGGAACAATTTGCCTTGTTAAAGTACCAATTGGATGAATTTAGAGAGCTGACTGTGTATCACTGGTGGTGGTGAGGTGGAAAATGAGTTACTTGGCCACTAATGCGGTATCACCTAGTAAGGCAATGCATGGATCAAAGCCAAGGGTTATCAGAGGGGGTGGTGGTACAGAATCATATCAGAGCCAGGAAAGGAATGTATACTCATGAAGGATGGTATTCCAAAAAATACAGACTTAAGTTTCCAATAATGTGCACAGTGGTCCCCATTGTTGGATGTTATATATCATCTCTTATAGGTATTAAATGGATAAAGGTGAAACCTGTGGCTGGACCTATATTCGGCCACAGTTTTGGCAAGGCTCAATACATTTTTGTGACATGACTTAAGCAGTCTGGGTTAGATTTTCAATTTCTTATTTGCCCACTTTTCTTTTATGATACCATCTTCCTTTAAAAACTGTTGAGATAATGCTGAACGTAGACATCTAAGTAGTCGAAATGTGTGAGGCCTTCTAATCCTTATTCTAATTTTTATTTTTCAGGTATTAATATCGGAAGGACTAGGCCGGTACGCGAAGGATCCAAAATTTGTTTCTGCAACAAAGCACGAGATTGCTGATGCTTGTGACATGACTATTGATGAGATGGAAAGTGCAGCTAGTAATCTTCTCAATGGAACCATTCAAAATGGGACAAATGGGGACATGTTTCCCATTTTAAGTAGGCAAGATTTGGAACTTCAAGACTTTGGTCCTGGTTATAGCGATGAAGAACCTGAGCCAGTGAAATACGAAGAAGATTTAGCTGATGAAATGATATGCATTACAGCATTATAGTATTTAGGAAAACTTACAGCTATGATTTATTACACATAATTGAAGTGCCTCACTGCCAGTAGATGCTAGGCACATGAATGAAAGGTGAATCAGGCTTTGGTAAAGATGAGGTCACCTCTCCAAGGAGCTAGAGCGGTGGATCAGCAAAGGTCTGCAGATTGATTACAACGAGTTGCAGAATTAAGGTATCCTCCAACAGAAGTGGCTCCGGCTAACCAGAGAGATGCTGACCATGTTTAACACAGAGCCAAAGAAGCATTCGGAGGTGCAATATAGTGCCTGTGTTTCAAGTATATCTTGTTGCGCTTTATAATGGAGAAGGTGGTTTTCATTACAGGTCAAGGATTCTTGAGCGGTGTTGAGGAAGAGGATTGACACTTAATGGGTGATGACAATCAAAAAGACCATGTTGTTAACTGCGTCATCAGTCAGATATCAACATATTTATTGTGTTCAGCATATCCGTTATTATTTTAATTTTTGGCCAGGCTAGTAGTCTCAGCTCTTCAAAAATTATTACGTCAAATGCCACATACAGAAGCTAATTGTAAAAGAAAATGCAACGTATTTCTCTCATTCGTGATACCAGTTTACATAATGAAATGTCAACAAGATAGTCTGTTTTGTGACTATCAGTAAGGGCAGGACACACTGGAGTAATTGCATTTTTAACAATGCACTTGTAGCCAGGTAATCTTTGAATTAGATAGGTAAATTCACATAATAGGTTTGATGTAAATGATCTGTATTATACAATATTTTGTAAAGAGATGTTCTATATTTTGTAATTATGGTAAAGTACTTGAACAAGAGCAATATTTATGGATTTAGATTAAATTACGCATTGACAAGATGATTTGAGGTATAGATATTTTTGACCATTTGGCGCTTTAGTATCAAGTAGGAACAGAGCCAGTTAATCTCTGTTTGAAACCGAGATTTCAATTGAATAATAAATCCATTTTGTAAGATGTCTCAAATCACTACAGCATATCTTGATGAGATATGCAATTATGCTACTTCAACTGCAAAAAAGAGTTGAATAAAATAATTTGAATAAAATGTGCAATTACATTTAAATTAGTCAAGTCTTACTATTGTTTGGTCTCAAATGTTTAAATATTGAATATCACATTTACATCAGTGTCATTTATAAACTCATCTACTGCAGTGGTTCCCAACCTGTGGTCTGGGGACATCTGGGGGGGGCTTTTTGCAAATTGCAACCTACCTCATGAATATTAATGAGGCATGTCCCTTGCGACCCATTTGGGAATAGCAAACAATGTCTCAGACACTACTGTGCATCAGATTTTGCGACTCGCAATTTGTGAGTTTCTAAAAAAAATCGCGATTTGCGAGTTGCTAAATCTGACAATCATACATCTGGCCCTATGTTCCTGAAGTGTTTTGTTACTTCCTTGTTGCCTCTGCATATCTGCAGTGTTAAAGGGTATAAATCAGAATGATAATAAAGTAAGGGCCATATTTACACTTTTCGACGCACAACTGCGCTAACGCCATTCTGAAGCGCCATGCGGGCGCCGTATTTATTCAGTGACGTTAGCCGGCGTTAGCCGGCAGAGCTGCCTGGTGTGCGTAAAAAAAAAATGACGTACACCAGGCAGCGCCGGCGTAGGGGAATATGGAGCTTGGGCGCCAAAAAATGGGGCAAGTCAGGCTGAGGCAAAATTTTCGCCTCAACCCAATTTGCGCCATTTTTTTTTACTCCCAACCCCCATTAAAATGACTCCTGTCTTAGCAAAGACAGGAGTCATGCCCCCTTGCCCAATGGCCATGCCCAGGGGACTTCTGTCCCCTGGGCATGGTCATTGGGCATAGTGGCATGTAGGGGGGGCACAAATCAGGCCCCCCTATGCCACAAAAAAAAAAAAAAGAATTACTTACCTGAACTTACCTTATGTTCCCTGGGATGGGTCCCTCCATCCTTAGGCGTCCTCCTGGGGTGGGCAAGGGTGACAGGGGGTGTCCCTGGGGGCATGGGAGGGCACCTCTGGGCTCCTTCCGAGCCCACAGGTCCCTTAACGCCTGCCCTGACCAGGCGCTAAAAAACGACACAAAAGCGGCTGGACGTCATTTTTTTGGACCCGTCCACTCCCGGGCGTCATTTTTGCCCGGGAGTGTAAATACGGCGCACATGCCTCGTAGTCACTTTTTTAGACGGGAACGTCTACCTTGCATATCATTAACGCAAAGTATGTGTCCACGCTAAAAAGTGACGCAAACTCCATGGACTTTGGCGCTAGACGCGTCTAACGCCAGAGTATAAATCTGGAGTTAGTTTTGCGTCGAATTTGCGTTAAAAAAAACGACGCAAATCCGGCGCAAACGGAGTATAAATATGGCCCCAAGGGCCATATTTATACTTTTCGACGCACAACTGCGCCAACGCAGTTGTGCGTCAAAAAATCTAACGCCGGCTAACGCCATTCTGAAGCGCCATGCGGGCACCGTATTTATTCAATGACGTTAGCCGGCGTTAGCTGCCGGAGCTGCCTGGTGTGCGTCAAAAAAAATGACGTACACCAGGCAGCGCCGGCGTAGGGGAATATGGAGCTTGGGCGCCAAAAAATGGGGCAAGTCAGGCTGAGGCAAAATTTTCGCCTCAACCCGATTTGCGCCATTTTTTTTTTACTCCCAACCCCCATTAAAATGACTCCTGTCTTAGCAAAGACAGGAGTCATGCCCCCTTGCCCAATGGCCATGCCCAGGGGACTTCTGTCCCCTGGGCATGGTCATTGGGCATAGTGGCATGTAGGGGGGCACAAATCAGGCCCCCCTATGCCACACAAAAAAAAAAAAAAATTACTTACCTGAACTTACCTTATGTTCCCTGGGATGGGTCCCTCCATCCTTAGGCGTCCTCCTGGGGTGGGCAAGGGTGACAGGGGGTGTCCCTGGGGGCATGGAGGGCACCTCTGGGCTCCTTCCGAGCCCACAGGTCCCTTAACGCCTGCCCTGACCAGGCGCTAAAAAATGACGCAAAAGCGGCTGGACATCATTTTTTTTGACCCGCCCAATCCCGGGCGTCATTTTTGCCCGGGAGTGTAAATACGGTGCACATGCCTCGGAGTCACTTTTTTAGACGGGAACGCCTACCTTGCATATTATTAACGCAAAGTAGGTGTCCACGCTAAAAAGTGACGCAAACTCCATGGACTTTGGCGCTAGACGCGTCTAACGCCAGAGTATAAATATGGAGTTAGTTTTGCGTCGAATTTGCGTAAAAAAAAACGACGCAAATCCGGCACAAACGGAGTATAAATATGGCCCCAAGTGTCCCTGTCATGGACACAAATTATTGCAAATTTACACTTGTAGCCTGTAAACTCTTACAATATCACAAGTGCAGCTCTAGGGATTGGTATGATGCTTTTAGGATGTGCAGTTGCAATGGTGCAATAGATTTCTCTCTAACCTATCACAATTTTAACACCTCCATCATTTCTAAATACTCCACCCTGGATCTGCTATTGCTCGTTGGTTTCCCACTGCCCCCCATGCAAGAATTGACAGAAACGATGGTGTGGCCAATTGAAATACACTAATATCAGAGGATATCACTGAGTTAGGTTAATGGGGATCAAAAGAAATGCATATGTGTGATTACATTATAATTAGTCAAGCCTTAATTTTACATGATACAAACAGGGTATTTGTAGACTTCCTTAACCCACACTCTAGCCTGTAGAATTCTATATTACCACTGGTCTTGACGTCAATATTTTGCTCAGTGTGCTTTTTATTTTATTTATTTCATTACTACATTGCAGTTTTGATCACATTCTATTCTCGCCTGACACAAGAAACTTCACAATTGCAACGGTCAAGAAATATAGAATCAAATGACAATAAAAAAAATATTCAGACGGTACAATAGCTTTCCTTATAGAATTCGACGCTGCTGAACAAAAACATCCGCACTTAAACTAATAGAGTGCGATTCTTTAACCTGTGAAACTGACAATATTAGCGTTAGTCTTTTCAGTTATCAATAGAAAACATTTTATTTGCCAGTGGCAGACAGTCATGAGCAGATTGTTACAAATATGTCATCCAAAGAATGGCCAACGTTTTATGCCAAATAGGTTTTTTCAGAGATTAGTGTTACAATTTCGAAATGAAAAGTAAAAGAAATATTAGTCAAAAAAGTAACGTCAAAGTAATAATTGCTAAAAGCAAGAGATACAATACAATAGAAGAAAATTCGGAATTAACCAGAACCATACTGAGGGTGCAGTAGCACATGGACTGGATTAGAGGGAATTCAAATGGTAAGTAAACTCGATTAGAGATGGATATAGGAAAGTCCCCTCTTTCTGGCAGCGTAACCCCCACTTTTTGCCTCAGGTCAGTGTGCTTAGACTGCTTTCACTGGGGTCCTGCTAACCAGGACCCCAGTGATTGTGCTCTCTCCTCCAGATTTAGTTGCTTTGGTATTTCTTGCACCGCACAATTGGCATACTGGTGTACCCTTGTAAGTTCCTAGTATATGATACTTAGGTACCCAGGGCATTAGTGCAACAGGGTCCCCTATGGGCTGCAGCATGTATTATGCCATCCATGGGAGCCCATGCAAACTGTCTCTGCAGGCCTGCCATTTGCAGCCTGCATGAAAAGGTGCATGCACTCTTTCACTACAAGTCACTACACCATGTCACTATAAGTCACCCATATGGTAGGCCCTTTCAGCCCAAAGGGCAGGTTGCAGCTCCCTGTGTGTGTGAGCACCCCTGCATGGGCAGAGGTGCCCCTACAAACTCCAGTTTCAATTCCCTGGACTTCACAAGTGCGGGGACGCCATTTTAGCTATGTACTGGCCACCTGTGGTCCAACTACATAATGGTAACTCCGAATCTGGGCTTGTTTGGTATTAAACATGTCAGAATCATAACCCAATACTGATTCCAGTATTAGTGGCATGATTGCATGCACTCTGGCATTTCCTTAGAGGTTCCCCCAGTTCTGCTCCTTTCAGTCTTACCTGGGCTGCTGCAGCCCCTCAGATACGATTCTGCCCTCCAGCTGCTTGACAAGCCTCAAGCAGGGTACAGCAGAACAAAGGATTTCCTGTAGGAGACAGGTGCAACCTCCTCTCCTTTGGAAATAGGTGTTACAAGGTTGTGTAGGGGTAGCCTCTCCCCACCACCGGTTTGCTTTGAAAGGCACATATGGTGCCCTCCTTGCATAATCCGGTTTGCACCAGTCCAGGGACCGCTGGTTCCTGCTCTGGTGCAAAACACAAGGGAAAAGGGAGTGTCCACTCCCCTGTCCAGCATTACCCTGGGTGTGGTGCCCAGAGCTCCTGCAGGTGGCCACTTGGTTCTGCTATCTTGGAAACAGGATGTGCTGAGGCCCCTGGGAGAATCTGACTGGGTAGGCCAGGTGCCTGACGTCAGAGACTCCTCCTGATAGGTGGTCACTCCAGAGAGTGACCAAACCCCCTTTTTGGGCTATCAAGGGACTCCTTTGAGGGTGGGGCTCCCCAGATTTGTCGGTCAAGATTCCATCAGGACTCCTCTGCAAAGACCTCTTCTGCTGCTGGCCCCTGGAACCGCTGCTGGGCAACACAGTAACTGAATAAGACTGCAACACCTGAGAAGACTTCCCCTTGCAACATTGTTTCTGCTGCTCCTGTCAGCAATCTGCAACATTTCCATGACTGTGCATCCTCTGGAGTTGGCAAGACTTCAGCTGCACCAAGAAGCAAGAAGGAAGAAGGAATCTCCCTTGGAGTCACTCCCCTTCATCCGCAGGCACCTAAGGCAACGACATCCGACTAGTGGGATCTTCTGTCCTATGGATCTGCGAAGATACTCCAACACAGGTGGTGATTCTTAAGAAGTCTCTGGGTCCTCTCTGCCTTTTTTCCAACATGGGAGACTGTGAGCCCTTGCCTCTTCCATTAGGATGGAATCCCTGTGCACTGCAACTGTTGCAGCAATTAAGGCTTGTTGACGTCTGCTCCAAGGGATCTTCAGACTCCAAGTAGTCACAGCCTCCAGCACTCTACCTCTGCTCGGACAGTCTCCTCTCTGCAGCTCCAGTGATGTGGGACACCTCTTCAGGTGTGCTGACTGGGCCTCACTGCGACTTACTGTGCCTACTGCCAGTGAGTTGCCTGCGGGGGCTCCAACTGCCTCTGCTTGCTCCCCTTTCTTCAGAGGGTCAGCCTGGATTCCCCTGCAAGGGTCGAGTCCTTAGGACCTTGCTGGTCCTCCACAGCTCTGCAAAACTTCCAATAGCTCCTCTTGCATTTGCTTGTGCTTTTTGGTGGCCATCCTGACCACTGACCCATCTGCAATCCAGCGACCCTCGAGGGACAGCTCGTAGGTGACTTCAGGGACTCCTCTGAAGCTCCTGGATCCCGCAGCTGGACTTCATCCATCACCGTTGACCCGGATCATCAGCTACAGAAGGGTGGGCATTGGCTCCTGTCCCTCCTGGACAGTCGTATGTGAACTGGACTCTGTCCTCTTCTTTTGCAGGCCTTCTTCACTTGGAATCTGTCCTTTGGTTCCACTGGTCCCAGCCTGCTTCTGAGATTTCTGACCGCGACGTCCCCGTGTTAGCCTATTGGAAAACTGGGTAACCTCTCTGCACCTGGGTGCTGAGGATCTTCTAGATACTTACCTTTTTGAATTCCACTCTCTCCCAGTGATTGTCTAACTACACCATACACTCTGGTGAGGGACACCCGTTTGCATTCCATTTTCTTATTATATGGTTTGGCCCCCCCATAAGGCCCTTGCTAAGTTTTGCTATTCCTAGTTACTTACCTGTGTATATTTGTTGTGTTCATACTTCCAGAGGAAAGTATGTTTAGTGTGCCTATAATAAAGTACCTTTATTTTTGCAACACTGTGTGGTCCCTTTCATGTGTGATAAGTGACTTTGTGACCACTGTGGTATTGTAAGTGCTTCACTAGCCTTCTGGATAAGTAATGGGTCACCACAGCTACCACCACAGAGAGCCATGGCTGTCTAGACATTGTAACACTCACTACTTGGGGTTTGCTTGGACCAAGAATAAGGTGTAACACCATAGGTGTGCACCTCACACTGAGGTCTTTAAAAAGTAAATAAAGACTACAGAAGAGACAAATACAGAGAGGTGCATGCTGTTTATATTGCATCAATTATACTAGTTGAGCTGAGAAATGTGATAGATTCAAGGGAGACATCAAAAAGTAAGCGGACAATGTATGAGAGCTGTTTACAAATACGTGTGCTTTTGGACACCTTCAGGTGTGCTGGCTAGCATCATGGGTCCAATGACCTATTCCCTGGGAGGACTGCTGTTGTTGTTTGACCTGGGCTTTTCGATCAACAAGCCCAAATGTCAATTGGTGCACTCTCAATGCATCATGTTTGTAGGGGCAATACTGAATGCCTTCACTCCTCCATATAGGGTTCAAATTATGCAGGCTATGATTTAACTGTTTTACGATGGAGCGATCATTCCAGTACTGGTGGTCTTGCACCTGCTTGGTCCGCTTGCCTCCTACTGGATGTTGGTCACCCATATACACTGGCACATGGTGGCCCACCAGTGGTGCCTCTGCAGGCAGTGGTTCCAACATAACTGAGATCTCCAAGTCTGTAACAAGATCTCCAGGGACACTGCAGTAATTCTGCAGTGGTGGAGAGTGAGCAGCAACTTTTCTCAAGGAAAACTGTTTCACCTTCTTCTCCGGTGGTAACAATGATCATGGATGCCTCCACTCTAGGAAGGGGAGCTCACCTAGAGGAACTGGATATCAAAGGCCTCTGGTTTTCAGAAGAACAGATATTGCACACCAATCTGTTGGAATTGCAGCCAATATGTCTTGCTCTCAAGGTTTTCTCCCTTCTCTTCGTAGATGGTCTGTCCAGTTCTTGACAGACAATTAGACCATTATGTAGTAGAACAACACACAGAGACTAGTAGGGTTATATCTTCTCTGTCAAGAAGCACTGCAACTCTGGTCCTGGGCTCAGGACCACTAGGTCTGCTTAGCAGCAAATCACTGGGTCATAGTGCTCAACGTGTAAGCAGACAGTCTCAGCCGGCGTCATTTCATAGAGACTTCTAGATGCAGACTCCTTCCCCTAGAAGATTCCCCAGGTATCAGACTGGATATGGAAATTTTTGGTGAGCAGTACTCCAGCGCAGTGGTAGCCAGTGTTGTTTGGCTCCGCGTGGCATCATTTGCCTCCGTGCCGTAAGTGATGTGCAAGGTGCCTATGTAGGTGCCACCACAGTTTGCTGATGTCAGTTCTTTTATTTCTGAGCCAGTCAGCACAGCTCTAGAAAACAGCTACCCAAAAAATCACTTTTTGACTGAACTTTTTCCAACCCTTTTGTTGAAGATTTTTGACACTTTGCCTCCTGGTGTGAAGGATGTGTACCAGACAAACGGGTTTTAAGCCATGAGGCTCCTGTCATTGATAGATGTTGGGGAAAGATCTGCATTTGGTTTGTCTCTGGTGTCTTGAGCGAGACCACAACACCAGGACATGCAAGACTGCTGTGCCATGCACCCTATGGCACTGAGGGAGCAGTCCTTCAAGCTCATCGCCAACTGTTGCAGCTCAACTCAGTGACCCTCCAGGTCTCTGTCGTGAGGAAGTTCCCGGAATCGCTCGCAAAGTCAGACCCCGCAATCGTCGTCCCTCTCCAAGTCGTTGGGGAAGTCGGGTAAGTCACACAAGAAAAAAAATAATCTGAAGAGGTCTTGGACTTCACCGACCAAGTGTGGATGAGTTGCGGTGACTTTGGCACTGGAGGCCTAGCTCTGCAGTGGAGCCTGCTTCTAGGCAATCTCTGCACTTCCAAGAATTTTAGGGAGCTGGATCAAACCTGCTCAACTCAAGGAATTGTATGACGCCATGTACCACATTTTTTGGTGGTCTGGCCCCCTGGAGAACCCTAAGGCCCCACAAGTCCGGGTTGGGCCGTACAGTCCTCCAATGGAGGGTTCGCCATGGTTACCATTCAGATCCCAAGGATCCAGTGATGGATCTGGAGCGGCACCTGTCAAGCAACCTTGACCTTTACAGTGCCTGCTCCAGTGCTGACGCCCCCGGCACCGTTGATACTAACTGGTGGCACCACCCCCATAATCATTCCTGACTTTGATACAGAGCCAAATAGGCATTGTTCGAAATTGGCATCGACTGGGGGTAAACTCCCCATATCAGAGCTAGTGCTTTATTCATATGACAGGCTGGGGTTGGGTAATGATTGGGAGTGGTCTTATCCTTATGGATACCAGCTATTAGAAGATACCGAGAACAACTTACACCACTTAGAAGATCCCAAGGACAACTGGTATGTGGTCCTGATGGATAGCAGTGGAATGGACAGCTCCCCAGACTGGCCTGGCTGTGGCTAAGCTCCATTGTGTGTGACTGTCTACAAGGACTACACAAGGTCCAGTGGTCACCCCACTCCGTACACAAAATCAGAGATAGGCAGTAGGCAGAAAATGGCCAAAGTAAGAAAATGCTATTTTTCTAAAAGTGGCATTTTCAGAATTACAGATTAGAATCCGACTTCACCATAAATTAGGATTTTAAATTCTTATTACAGAGACACAAAACCTGTTGGGGGTAGGGGGTGTTAAATCTTCCCATTTGGAAATTACATTTTTAAGGTGTATTAAGTTAACTCCAATGTTATACCATGAGATAGATAATCCATGCAGTAGTGAAAACAAATTTGTTCACTACTAGGAGATGCTAAACTTAAAAGTACATGTCCAACTTTTTAAATACACTGCACTCTGCTCCTGGGGCTCTTTAAGGCCTACTTTAGGGGTGACTTATATGCACTGAAAAGGAATGTTTGGGCCTGGCAAAAGTTTCACTTTTTATTGACAGGTGTGTTAGAATGCACTAAAAATGTAAATATATAGTAGTCATACAATCAACATTTGTTGTAACGTCAACACATTTTTAGTGTGCAACAATGGTGCAAGCTCTGCCCAGTGATTCTGTTAAATATTGACGAGTAGCTGGTCACCATTGGTAGACAAAACCCAAAGTGCACATCCTTAAGGCCCACAGGCTTCTAATATAGACCAAATCAACAATGATTTGCCAGTTCATTAAGACAAAATTGATGCTCTTCAGTACTTCAATCACTTTTTTGAAGAGGATGATATTGTCAGCATTGAAAGTTCAGATAAAATGTTGCTCCACATTTGCAAAAACAGACATACAATGAGAAATCTTATTTATACAGTCATATCCAAAACCCCATGCATTTCATGAAAACACTACGTTGGGGGTAACTGAAAAGTAGAGATAAGAGACAGAAAGGTCTGATCAGGACAGTATGTAAGGAAGTAGGAAAACGCTGTGACTACGACATACTATAGCAATCAACATGGTGCATTGAATATTTATTATCGATATACTTGGCATGGAGGCTTCTCATGAGAAGCTCACTTGAGCATGGGGATCCAGGAGTTGTTCCTACATGTTGCAGGCTATATGGTTTTGATTCTCATCTGTATGACCTTCTACGATTTGCCCTCTCACTGGCCTGGCACGGATGCACACTGGGTACAGTTTATAATTATTTATCAGCCTTGTCAGCTTTTTGTTTGACCAATTATCCATTTCTCTTTAAGTTACCCATTGTTATGAGGTTTTTAAATGCCTCACTAAAAATACCCCAACTCTCTTTATCATTCTTCAACTGGATTTCAATCTACTTTTTACTTTTCTGATGTATTTCCTGTTTGAACCATTACTCAGTTGTCCCCATGTGGTTGGTAACATTAATCACTATCACATCATCAAGGTGTGCAAGCAAATTACAGTCATTGAATTTCAAACCACCTTTCACCTCCTTCTTCCTGACAAGTTGGTGTTAAGAACCTGGGCTGTCTTGCTGCTAAAGTGGTTAACCACTTTCCACACCCAATGAAAAATGATTTTTTGATGGAAGCAGCCATGCTCCCACCTCCAAATGTAGGACTGCTTGGGGAATATATTCAAAAGGTGAGGATTCTGAAGCTAAAATTATCCATCAGAAGAAAATGTTGCTTATTTGTGGAAACACTGTTTCTGGTGGATGCTATGGGCCTGATTACGACTTTTGGCGGAGGGAGTACTCCGTCCTAAATGTGACAGATATCCCGTCCGCCATATTACAAATTCCATAAGATACAATGGAACTTGTAATACGACGGACAAGTTATCCGTCACATTTGGGATGGAGTAATCCCGTCTGCCAAGATTGTAATTGGGCCTTCTATCTACATGCTGATTCCTCGCCGACCCCTCCACCTCCTTGTTGCATGGTTGTTTGTACCAGTTGCCCTTCTGTTGTGGTCTAGCCATATCACTAAAGAGTGCACCTATCTTATTGATGTTGGTTTCATCTGTGCACCTATAAAGCACATTAGAACATTTTAAATTTTGAGAGCTCCATTGAATACAATGGAGTATCTCCTGACTTATAATGACTGGTATAAGCCCAGAGCTCCAACATTCCAATGTTTCTCTTTCTGTTTCTCGCTTTTTAATTTAGAACATTCTACCCTCAGTGGGTGGAAGTTCTGATAGCCATATAGCTCTTCTGCCTCAGGCCATAGCAGTAGTTAAGGGCCCTCTTACTTGTTGTAGGCCCTCCCCAGTGGTTCAGGCCTACAACTCGGGTTCAGGGCTTTTAGCAACTGGTATATCCATCGGCAGCGCACTATGAGGCTATATTAAAAAAAGGATGATATTGACATCATCATGCCGATGGGGGGCACTTTATCGCTCCAGTGATGTCACGAGGTGCTGCATGTGACACCAAAGTGGGGCCGAAACCCCTAACAGTGTGGGAGAGCTACTGAAAAGTTTCTGGATAAAGACTACTGCCTGTGAAATTCAAAAGGTGAGGAATCTGCAAGCAGATATATGCCCATATTTATAGGAAAATGATGGAGCGCGATGCTGCACCAAAATTGGCTCTCCGTCATTTTCACAACACAATGATGCACCGTATTTAATTGAATATGGCACACCCCTTTCTTGTCCCCTGCACTGGCACTAAATTTCACTGCCAGCGCCAACGCAGGCAGCCTTGCACCGTGCAAGGATGTCTGCGTTGAGGGGTGTGATTGTTTAGATGAGGAAAGATGTCCCTTCCTGCACATAAACAATCACTAATGGCGATTTGGCACTTCTATATGAGGCTGCATAATTTAGCACATACAGAAGTGCCAAAGCGCCATTTTGAAATCAATTGATTGAAATGATTGTTTATGTGCAGGAGGTGACGTCCACAG
Organism: Pleurodeles waltl; assembly: GCF_031143425.1. NCBI lineage: Eukaryota > Metazoa > Chordata > Amphibia > Caudata > Salamandridae > Pleurodeles > Pleurodeles waltl. Next base: position 141,241,839 of record NC_090448.1, read on the forward strand.
TAACACCCATTGCACACCCCTCTGATGCCGAAAACTGCATCGGAGGGGCCCATATTAAGAAGGAGGTGTAACGCCACAAAAAGTAACTCCTTGTAAATATGGAGCAGAGGTTAGCGCCACTGGAGCGTCACTTAAAGTGACTCTCCATTGGAGCTAGTGGCTCTTAAATATGCCCCATAGTATCCACCAGAAAGAATGTTACCAAAGGTAAGTCTTTTATATGGGTCTGAAAGCAAATATATTTCTCTACATTGCTGCACTTTATGCAGTAGAAGGCAAAGATGGATTTTGGTGACACAGCAAACCATGGGGAGGAGGAGATAGGAGAGAATTTTAAGGGTCAGTGTAACAATATTTGATGAAAGAAGGCAATACATATCAGAAGTTTGGATTGATCAGGCATGTGGTATTTGACCTTATCAATAATTTGAACCCTGTATTGGGTAGGAAAACACACAGAAGTAAGCTTCCCGTACATATATGCAGGTTCTATGTTCCCTTCATCTGTTAGCATCAGTCAATTACAATGGAATAGTAGCCACAACAGTCTGCGTATCACAGTGTGATTTATCCAGGTTTTTGAACAACTTCCTAGATGCTACATTGTAAAAGATGAGGGCAAACATTGCCCTACTCAACACCATTCAACAACTGAACAACATCAAGCTAGAATGTTCTTTGCATAGTCCAATTTCATCAGGTCATTGGTTATGTAGCTGAGACACGTTCTTATTTACCCACCTGTTGAAACCAACACAATGGCCCTCATCTGGACCTTGGCGGTAAAAAACACCTACCGCCGTGGCTACCAGCCATCCGCCGGATTACGACCACACCTGGTTTTCCGCCAGAAAGATGGCGGAAATCTGGCTGTGGCCATGCCGGCAGATGGCGGTAAGGTGGTGCTGCTGCCAGCAGCAGCGCCACGGCAGTAGACCGCCGCCAGTCGTATTATGAGAATAATACGGCCTGTCAGTGTTCTGCTGGCGGATGCTGCTGCTGGCAGCAGCGCCCCGTCCCGTCTCCTGTCGGAGTACTCCCGGACACAGGTAAGTGGGTGCTCCAACAGGGGAGGGGGTTGGAGGGTGTTGTGTGTGTGTGGGGGGTGTGTGTGTTTATGTCTGTGCAAGCCTGTATGCTGGTGTGTGTTGCGTGTTGTATGTGTGTGCATGTATGGATGTGTGAGCATGTGTATGTTGAGTTGTGTGAATATGTGTCTGCGTGTATGCATGTAAGTGTGTGCGGATGTGTGTTTGAATTGATGTGTGTTTGAATTGATGTGTGCATGTGTGGCTGAATGTGGGAATGGGTGTGTGTATGCGTGTGTGCGTGTGTGAAGGGATGGGCATGAATGAAGGGGTGGGGGTCTGGAGAGGAAGGAGGATGCGGGGGAAACCTGTGGAGAGAGGGGTGCGGAAGACCACTATCAGTAACAGGGAAGGGATTCCCTGCCACTGATAGTGCCTACCGCTATGTTTTTCATGCCGGTAAGGAAGCCACAAAAACCATGGTGGTAGGCGGGGTGCCGGGCTGGAGATTGATATCTCCAGCCCGGCGGGCATTACAGTAGTGGCGGTCGGTGTGGTACATTGGTGGTTTGGCTTCAGCCAAACCGCCAATGTCATAATATGGAGGAAAGTACCGCCAGCCTGTTGGCAGTACTTTCCTCCATATTACCGCCGGGGTCATAATGACTCCCAATGTCTCTATCACAATTGTAAACACCAATCAGTAATTCAGGTTGTATGCAATGCATGGTGCATCATTACAAACATTGTCACAAGTTACCCTGGAAGCAGATATACTCTTGTTTAGGTACTTTTCTCTCTGTAATCCTTTTGCTAAGGAAGATTTTGGAGACTTCATAATATTAGACACAAATTTTTTGTCGTGACATTATTGAACAACAGCCATGTAACTTTACACAACACCAAGAATAATACTATTGTAGTTTACAGTGTATATTCAGAATTTTCTTGGCTGTGGCTGCTTGTACCACCAGTGAGTAGCCCGAGTCTCAGGAGTTCCTCTCTGACTCCAATTAAAGTCAAAATTGTTACAGCGCCAATGTCTATGTGGCAGGCAAGTTCCCCCAGGGCCTTGTGGCCTATCAAACACTCTTACCTGCTCCACCAGGACTTTCATGAACCAAAGGGCATATTTATACTTGTTTTGCACCAGATTTGCATCATTTTTTTTAACGCAAATTCGGTGCAAAACTAACTCCATATTTATACTTTGGCGCTAGACCCGTCTAGCTCCAAATTTATGGAGTTAAACTCATTTTTTGGATGTGGAAAACTACTTTGCATCAATGAGATGCAAAGTAGGCGTTCCCGTGCAAAAAATTACTCTCGCCATATTTATCCCCCTGTGCTAAAATCACTCACACTCAAATCTTGCTTTGCACCATTTTTTAATGCCTGGGTGAGGACAGGCATTAAGGGACCTGTGGGCCTATTTCCATGGTGGAGCACCATGGAATAAACCCACGGTGCCCTCCCCATGCCCCAGGGAGACCCCCACCCACACCAGCCACCCCCACCCACACCAGAGGGACAGCGGAGGATGGGGGACCCCATCCCAGGTAAATATAGGTAAGTTTTATTTTTTTATAGTGCCACTAGGGGCCCTGAAATGGGTCCCCTACATGGCACTGGGTGCAATGGCCATGCCCAGGGGCCCCTGGTCCCCTGTGCTGGCCATTGGGGTGGTGGGCATGGCTCCTGTCTTTTCTAAGATAGGACTCATGTGGTATGGATGGTTTTGCGACAGAAATTGACCGAAGGCAGGTTAGAGTCATTTTTTTTACTCTAACCTGCCTAGCGTCATTTTTTGGTGCAAAACCCCCTTCTTCCATACCGCCAGCCCCACCCGACTAACGTCATTTTTTTATGCTGGCCCACTCTTTGCACCGGCTTGCACCATTCCATAAATATGGTGCCCAGCTGGTGTACAGAAATGGTGCAAGCCAGCAGGACTGGCAGTTATTCTCCCAATTAAAAAAGTCAAATGGGGTGAAAAGTCAATGACCTATCTCTGTAAAAAAGCTCTGGCATTCCTTTCCTCTCTCTATGCGGCTAACTAGCCAGGAGTTATCATTTCAGCAGCTATTGAAAACTTGGCTGTATTAACATCTGTTCCCTATGTGTTAGTCATTGGAGATTTTATTTGAAGCGGTGGGATGCCTCAGGGTAGCTATGCGCTCCACAAATATCCATAAAATAACATAACATAACATAACAAGACGGTGTTAAGCTTTTTGGTGCAAAACTGCATTAGTGCAGTTTTCCATCAAAAAGTATAAATCAGGACCCCAGTCTCCGAGAGTGCTACCCTCATAGTGCGTAGGCTGCAGTGGCAGTCTCCGATGAGATTCGCAAACATGGGCATGAAGGGGCAACGGTCAGGCGTCCTCAATTTCCTCACACATGGCCATGTGGGGGCAGCGGCCATGTGTGCTCAATACTCCTCTGTTGCCAAAAAATTTCCTTGGATTCTTCCTTCAGATGGGGTGGATTCAATGCTCTTGGTGCAGATCCTAGGTCGGGACTCTGGTTAACACGGCAGCTTCTCACTCACAAAAACAATCTCATCCAGACCACCCCCTTTTGGCAGCATTCTTCACGGAGGCCCACTTGGAATACAGGGTTGCCCACTTCACTTTGTACACGGGCTACAACCGATTGATACAGCAGTAATCTTCACAGCTGCCCCACCTGTTTTATGGGGTCGCCCACTTCATTCTGCACATTGGCTATTCCCTGATCGGTACAGAAGCAGTCTTCTCACATCTGACTTCAGAGATCCAGTCACCGTGATCTCCCATTGCTCCCTCCAATGATTTCCTGTTCCTCACAGGGCACACTGGTCTTGGCAAGCAAGCAGACACTGATGCTCTAGGGGTAGGTGGTCTTGGATTCCCTGAGTGAAGTCCCCTCACCCAGTTAGAATACTAGCAGGTCCTAGCCTCCAGTCCTGTCACAGGCAGATGTCTTCTAGGGCTTCTCCTCCTCAGACAGCCCACTTGGCTGCTTGATTTAGGGTCTGAGTCTTTGAAGTTTACATTGGGGATCTGTTTCTTTTTGAAGTACCCTCTTTTCTGCCCTGCCCTTTCTCCAGAAAGCAATCTGTCACAGTAACGTGCACCAAAAGGTTACCACAGGGCACCAGTTCTACTCTTTGTTGTTCTCTTATGAGTCCCATCTCCTTCCTGAGATGTGGCCAGGCCCCTATCCAGTGACCTCCCTCTGAATCAAAAGTTCCATTGGAAATATACTCAAGAACATGGCTCTTCCTTCTTCCAGTATATCCCACCCAGCTCACAGGAATGCAGCAATCCACAAATGTGTCTGGGGGATTCGTCTACCTAATCATGCTCCTCAAGTCAGCCCAAGGTCTCCCAAAATGGGACCCAGTGTATCCCAAAATGCACAGGGCCTGAGCCAAGCCCAGCACGGACACTCCTGTGCACAGGACAACTGCACATCACCACAGTCCTGCTCCAGCTTTCTTCACTCAACATCTCACCCATGAGATCCTGGTGGTGAGGACTCAACCTGCAAAGTGAATCCTAGCATTTTCCCTTTCACTCAACTAGATAGGGAAGCCAAGAGGCTGGATACCTTTAAGAACAGAATTGTTTCTTCAGGCAGCTTTGCACTGTGTCAGTGAACACCGTGTACCTCTTGGGTCCATATAGCCACATGGTGTGGGACAAGAGCCATCCTGACCCAGGCTATTTCCGATAGCAGGGATGCAACACAGTTCACAATAAGATGCAGACTGGAAACAACAGACTCACTGGGCAGGGCCATTGCTTCATTGGTGGCACTCTGTCGCCATGCCTAGATTCTGGGGGGATGGCTTCTGGGGGGAATCCCTTATGGACATGCCCTTCAATGGCACTCGCCTTTTGGGCAAAAAGGCTGATTTGGCATGCTTCAGGGAGAGTAAGGTCACCTCAACCATGGTCCCACACCGGCCGCGCTCTTCCTTTCGCTTCTTCCATGGCTATGGATCCTCTTTATGGCTTCTTTCTACCAAACAGCCTACAAATGACCCTCCAAAAGCCACTCTAATATAGGTAGGATAAGTAGATGGACAGAAAGGAACGGCAGAGTATTGCCACCTTTGACTATCTGTCTAGACATACATTTCAGGGTTTTTTTCTTGCCACCTGTTGAGAAAATGAGTGATACTGCCTCCCACAGTGATGCTGCGTGCTACTAAAGGTAATATAAAGCAGAAAAGTGGCTGCTGTGAGAGGGGCTGGGGACTGGGAAGTTTGCTGTCCCTGTTGGCCTGGGAGGTGCCTGGTAAATCCCCTCTGCGATCTGGACAGGCCTGGGGTATCTGCAGTTGGGTGGTAGGCCTTGACATTTTCTGAAGGCAAAGCTCCTAGCAATGGCTCGAAAGGGGCAAAATTGTTGTGGATATTGCCTTCCAGGTACAGAAAGGCCAATGGAGTGTGCAGTTGTTCTGCTTTGTTTCAAACCAAAAGGCAAGATCCATCAAAAGGCATATGCATAATGACACTTCAAAGTCATTCAAAAAGCTTGTGGATCTTAGAGGAGCAGCAGAGCATCACACTAGTATTGACTGCCCTGCCCAAGCAGTCTATCATGTCCAGTCCCAATCGGATTATGTGTTTAGCAGCATGTGGGACTGCTGGCAACATTTCAGTCATTGATTCCCACAATGCATGGGAGTAGAGTACCAACAAACAGCTGGCACTGACAAACCTAAAGGCAAGGCCGGCAGAGGATAATATTCTCTTTCCAAATGCCTCCATTCTCTTCTAATCCCTGTCCAGTGGGTCAGTGTGGTTAACTCTGCTGATGGAGGTCTGCACGACCAGGCTCTCTGGAGAAGGATGCTGGGTGAGGAAGGCAGGGACACCAGGAGATAGACTATGGCAACATGCTGCCTGTCTGTTGACCAAGTGCCCATAAGGGTGTCAGTAAATCTTCATTAAATGCTAGCTGAGATTCTGAAGAAGATTGTCCAAGATGATTGTCCAAGCTGTAGGACCACTGTGAGGACGTTAGTCTTTACTTTGATTAAAGGAAGTTATAAATCTAGGACTTCAGCTGCAATTCTACTCACCATGGTGAAGGACAGTCTCTTTCATGGAAGGACTGGGTGGGGGACACCAACGTTGTACCTGGTGAAGTGTCCAGCCCCCTGGCCTATTGTACTTCGAAATACAAATTGTCATAATCATACTGTGGGGAAAAATCATCCCCACCATCACCAAAAGCAGACTGGCTCTGATCACAGTCCGACCCAAACGTTTGTTGGTGTACTGGAGGGTGGTCTCTAAGCAAAGGCATTGTATTGTCTGAGTCACAAGGAATCAGGGCTAGCAGTTGGGACAGATTTGGGGGCATATTTATGAGCCCCAATTGCCACTGGAGTGTCACTTTTTGTGATGCACCGGTGACACAATGCCCTGTGCTGTATTTACAAGGTGGCCTTAAGCCACTTTTTGTGGCTTAACGCCACCTTGTAAATACGGCCCCTTCACATGCAGCTCTTTGCGTGGAAGGGGAGTGCAATGGGTGTTGCTGTGGGCGCGCCACAGCAACACCCATTGCATTTTGACACTGCCTCAGATTTACAAGTTTTCGTAAACCTGAGGCAGCACGAAGACCTAACGCCACCCCAAGGGTGCAGTTGGCAAGGTGCAACAAGGAGGAATACTTTTATTCTTCCTCGTTTTTTGCTTTATCTATGCGTGCTGCATTCTGCAGTATGCATAGAAAGAGCAAAATGCCAAACATGATTGTTTATGTGCAGGAAGGTGTCCCTTCCTGCACATAATTTTTTTTTTTAATTACGCTTTGGCACTTCTGTGTGTGCTGCATTCTGCAGCATACAAAGAAGTGTCAAATCGCCATTAGTGATTGGTTATGTGCAGGAAGGGACACCTTCCCACACATAAACAATCAAACCCCTCAACACAGACATCCTTCCACAATGGTGCAAGAATGCCTGCGTTGGTGCTAGGCAGCTAAATTTAGCACCAGCGCAGGAGACAACACAGGGTGCACTGTATTCAATTAAATATGGTGCATCCCTGCATTGTGAAAATGACAGAGCGTGGCGCTGCCAATTTTGGCGCATCGTCATCCTCCGTCCTTTTCCGTTAAATATGGGCTTTGGCTCGGAGTTTGACCATAATATTGGCTTGATGTCCTCCTCCAGATTCAGCGTTGACACACCAGGAACTGGTGTAAATTGTGGCAACAGGTGTGGAATCTGCTCTTGAGTCAGCTGAAACCAAAACGGGTTCAGGAGAAACAGCCAGTGCTGAAAGCAGAGATGCCAGCAGTAACCCAGCTGTAGGACTCTACAGATCCTTGTGCCCCGAACAGAGGGATCTTGTAAGATGTTGAAAATGCACAGCATGACATCCATAAATGCCTAGATTTCTTGCTGCATCACCGATGAACCTGGAAACTCAGGGTGCATTGGAATCAGTTACAGAATTGGCTCTTCATTAGGGGACCAAGAGCAAGACTGTGGGTGACATTGAGGTCCTTGCAACAGGGATTGTGGTGAGTCTGTGATGAGGCCCACTTGGACATTTATTTTTCAAGTTGGACTTTACTGAAGATTTGGGACCAGATTTACTTAACAGTCATGCAGCACAGTGCAGCAGTGAAAAATGTGCTGCGTTGCATGAAAAGAAGCATGCAGGATAGCGCCATATTTACAGAAATATGGCTCTCTCCTCCCCTCTATCTAGCGCTGGCACTGAATTTAGCTGCAGAGCACCATGTACACACCTTGGCGCCATAGTACTAAGGTGTGTGCATGAGTCTAGCATAGGTTTCGTACTGGAAGAATACCCTATGCATAGACACACTTTAGTTATTTGTGAGCTGTACAGTGCAGCACGCATGCAAAGTAAGAAAAGAAAGGACAAATAAAAACATTTCTACTTTTAATGCCTGCTTTTCAGTGCTGTTTAAAAATTGGAGAGTAGGCACATGAGGAAGAAAGAGTAGTAGTTGCAGAGGAGAGATTTATACAATTTGTATTTATAATGGATATTAGCTCCTATAGATTTCTGATGTGAACTCCTTCCCAGCCACCAGGCTGGATTTTGAATTGTTTTCTTTAGCAATTCAAAGTGACTGGCAAAACTAGCCATTGTAGGCATTGGACTATATAGCTATAGTGGCACGACTCCAGGAGAAGTGAGGTAGAGACTTCATTTATTGTTGCAAATGTGCAAATCTTGTCATTTCTTTTTTAGGTCGAGCGTTAGCATTTGGTCTGCTGTACACTAAAGTGTACAATGGAGTGAGTTCCAGCGTTTTGATTTGTTAGTTGCAGTGTCCTTCAAAAATCCTTGCTTGCTAGTGGTCAGTTCTGCCTCTTTGTCCTGCCTTTTTTCACTTTGGGAGCAGCACAAAGTACTGTGTAATTACGCTTTGTCCTGTTTATCTCTTCTGAAGGGGACTTTTTCTTTCAGTATTGGCCTGTTTGTCTTGTACTGTGGGTGTGTGTTCAGTCCCTCCTCCGCACCAGCTCCCTCTGTAAACATAAACCAACATCAGAGGGGGACTTTTCCAGGGCCAGCTCGCTCTCTCTCGCTCTCTTCCTCTTGTTATTTTCAGTCTGTGTGGCAATAGAAGTCCAGTCAGTAATTTACAATGCTATGAGCTCTGACTTGAGCAAACAGGAGACTATTGCATTCCAAATGCTTGTAGCTACTTGTTACCGCCCAGAGAGCAGGAACTAACTACAATATGGTTCCACCCAGTGTGTTTAAGTGTTCGTTTTACTGCACTATTTAATCCTTTGGCCTGGCTTGTGTTTTAGTATTGTTGTGTTATGTGCTTCCCCTTCTTTGATGTTTCTGTCCTCCTCATGTTCCCTCCTTCTCCCTCCTTGCTTCAGCTACAGGGATTTCAAATGCTTTCCGCCAGTGCAGGATTGTCGTGTTATTCGCGTTGGCGTTTTTGAAGTTTCTTGCACTCCGTATCTTTATTTGTTGCATCTTTAGTTGTTGTAATAAAGAGCTCACTCGAATCATTACGACTGCTCTTCATCACGTGTACTACTCCCTTGGGGGTGAACCAATGTAAAGATGTAGATGTGGGCGTGGAAGAGTTGTGTTCACGTCCACTTCTCATTTGTTTGCTCGAAACACTAGCATTCCTGAACTCCAAGTTGGAAATGTTATCATCTTGTTCGTGCTCGCTACAAAGTGGGATTTAAACACTCTCTGACTGTTCGTCCACAAGCTTTCCTCCTCTCTCCCCCTCCCCTGGCACTCCTTCACTGAATGCACTCTTTCTTTCAGAGATATGCTGATCGTGAAGCCGGCGTCACTCGGTGACCAAGTTTGGAGAGTCTTAAGGGGTGGGTGCTTTTATTCAGCTACTGTGTTAGGACGGGCAGACTTTTCAATAATTTATAGTTTAACTGGTATTTTATCTGTGGCGCGCACACACACAAAGCTTTCCTACCCTGTCTGCACATGCAGCCTCATACCATAGACACACATACCCTGCTACATAATTTTTAACTTTATATTTCATTATCTCTCTCTCTTTACCCCAGGCTCTCACTGGCCTCTCCTCCATTCCTCTTGTCTCCCCTACTTTTGTCTCTTCTTCTATTCTCTCTGTCTTGCTCACCCACTCTTCTCTCTATTGTGGTTGCTCTTTCCCTGCCTCTCATTTTCTCTCCATCTCAACTGCCTCTCTCCCTCAGCCATTATCTTTCTCTCTGGCTATCTGTAAAGGGTTGATGACTCCCAGTACATGCAGCTGAATGGCTGCTCTTCAGTCCATCCACTCGGAGGCTTGCATTATCTATGGACTGTGCGGCACTTCTGTCAAGCACCAGGGCCTTGGCACCACACCCAGCACAGAGCGCTGCTGAAGAACGCACCGGGGCCTTGGCACCACACCCAGCACAGAGCGCTGCTGAAGAACGCACCGGGGCCTTGGCACCGCACCCAGCACAGAGCGCTGCTGAAGAACGCACCGGGGCCTTGGCACCGCACCCAACACAGAGCGCTGCTGAAGAACGCACCGGGGCCTTGGCACCGCACCCAGCACAGAGCGCTGCTGAAGAACGCACCGGGGCAAGAGGGCTGCTGAAGAACGCACCGGGCCTTGGCACCGCACCCAGCACAGAGCGCTGCTGAAGAACGCACCGGGCCTTGGCACCGCACCCAGCACAGAGCGCTGCTGAAGAACGCACCGGGGCCTTGGCACCGCACCCAGCACAGAGCGCTGCTGAAGAACGCACCGGGGCCTTGGCACCGCACCCAGCACAGAGCGCTGCTGAAGAACGCACCGGGGCCTTGGCACCGCACCCAGCACAGAGCGCTGCTGAAGAACGCACCGGGGCCTTGGCACCGCACCCAACACAGAGCGCTGCAGAAGAACGCACCGGGGCCTTGGCACCGCACCCAACACAGAGGGCTGCTGAAGAACGCACCGGGGCCTTGGCACCGCACCCAACACAGAGGGCTGCTGAAGAACGCACCGGGCCTTGGCACCGCACCCAACACAGAGCGCTGCTGAAGAACGCACCAAGCGCTGCTGAAGAACTCATCTGTATTAGCACTGAAGGCCACTGTTTTCCAACAGGAACAGACGAACATTCTCACGTTGTGCACCGATGACCTGCTAATATTCTTTCACTTAACAATGCCACGCTACAAAAAAATATTGAGGCCCGTATTTATACTTTTTTAGCGCCGCATTTGCGTCGTTTTTTGACGCAAAAACAGCGCAAACTTGCAAAATACCATTGTATTTTGTAGGTTTGCGCCGTTTTGCGTCAAAAAGCGGCGCGAATGCGGCGCTAAAAAAAGTATAAATACGGGCCTGAGTGTTTTATCTGTTTAGGGTATCTCCCATTCCTCTGCATGGGCTTTTTTAACTTCCGGTCAGCTGTCCAGTCAGACCACGGATAAAGGCCACTGAGAAGTAAGCATTTCAGGGTCTGCAACCCCTCTTCACATGCTCATTCCAGAAATACCCCAGCCCTCGGACCGGGGTAAGGACCGAGAAATATTGTGCTAGCCACGGAATTCAAGCAGCATGCCTTTTGCCCCACAGGCTTTCTAATACAGCTCAGAATGAGGGGGGATATAAAGGGCTGTCAGCCGGGGTGACCCGCCGACCCTTGCAATCAGGCTTCCAGGCTGAATATGTTGATGAGATTTTGAAAAACACAAACCACGCCGCCCCAACCTCAACCCCTCAAAATGGTGCACATTACGTTGTTCCAGTCATTCGTGTAGCTCACATTCTTCTATGTGGCCTCACAGCACTACATTAGGAAAATCCAAAGTAACATCCTTTCTAGACAGTCATGATTGTTTTATTCACGCAGACAGGGGAAACCGTGAAAACAGGTGACATTAGGTGGTTTATTCTCATTCTTGTTTCACTAGTGATTTATGGTCTCACTGACTGGTGATGAAGCGCTGGTACAGTGCAGTTATCAGATGCCAGTGGACCGGACTCAGAGAGCCTTCCTGATGAGAGGCATGCTGCCAGAGCTGTGTTCTGTGGGGTTTTGCACACTTTGGTTGTTTGTATGACTTCCGTATTTTCTCTGGTCTCTTCCTATGATGCTTTCAGGTGTCTTCTTCCTTTGAGGTTTGCATTTGTTTGCCCCTGGTGTGCCCCTGAGTCGTATTGGGCTGCTTTTGTATTTATGTCCCTTTCTATTTTGAGTAATTGTGTTTTCATATTTGGATCAGCTGGGTGAACCTACCTAAAGGGATGTATAGCTTTACATGTAAAAAATCTGGCACCTTTGTACTGATCTTAAGTTTCCTCTTGGTTTAGAAAGCTTAGGTTTCTTGTTGAAATGTGCTGCGATAAAGGAAGGTGACTAGAAGATGCTGTGATGTGGAAAGCGTGCACACGGTTAGTTTCATAGTAGGCAAGTGGTTTGTTGGTAGTGTGGTCCCACTAAGCATAGGTTTTAATCCTCGCTAATCACTTAACCAAAGGATGTGGTCCTCTGCAAATCCCTTCTTTGGCGTGCTCTCCTACGGCTCAAATAGCATTAATTACAAGCAACCTCAAACCAGAGTTAAGCAAATAAAAAAATGCAAAATGCCTTTACTATATTCCTAAATCATTCCTATACAGCCAAGCGAGACAGATTGACAATGGCATCCTTCGGGCCAGCCCAGCGCATTTTTGGAAGGAGCACTCTGTGTTTTCACTCTTCTGAGCTGTTGTGTACATAGGCTGTAAATCTTATCTCGTACCATTTGCTATTCGTGCAAAGACAGAGATCAAACTTCAAACGTGGTTTCCCCGAGGGCGCCTGTTCTCGGTATGTTTGTTTGATAGCCAGCGTGAAATTTATTTCCTTATCCACAAACAAGCATGTGGTTAGAAATCGTAATAACCACCGTCACAAAACGTTGTTTTCAAAACCTTGTATGAACTCCAGGGCACTTTAAGAGAACCGATGGACACATATTAACAGTTTTTCGGTAGCACAGAAGCCATTGCTTTTATTCTTTCAATAGTACTTTTTATATCAGAATGAAGCAATAAACTACTGTTCTGATCACTTTTATTTTAAGAAACACCAAGGTAAACACAGACTAAAAATTGACAATCGTTTTTAAAAGTGCACAGTCTTCAGCAAATCTAATTTTAATTTGGTTATAGAATATGCACGAACAGCAGTTCATGTATACTGAGATTTACCATTCCCTACCTGCTACAAGACAGTGCTGAGTCCTGGAATCTTCTACCCACAAGACCGTGCCAACCCCTCCCAATCTGCTTCAGGTAATCATGTATTCAAATAGCTTTAATGTTGTTATCTTCAGTCCATGCATGATCGCTGCACCCCCTACCAATTCAATGGCCATTTGTGAAAGCAAATTAAGCTCCAACATGATGGTATTGCAAGCGTGTCTCAAGGTAAAGTTTTTATTTACTTTTTCATTCTTCAGTACCAATCAGCCATCTTGGAAATATACATGCAAGTTTTCAAATAATATCCCAAAATGGCATTCACTGCACAACAATGTTGGTGCACACAAGGGCACACATCATCTGCCATATAGACATTCGGGCCTGTATTTATACTTTTTTTGCGCCGCATTTGCGTCGTTTTTTGACGCAAAAACGACGCAATCTCGCAAAATATCATTGTATTTTGTAGGTTTGCGCCGTTTTGCGTCAAAAAGCGGCGCAAATGCAGCGCTAAAAAAAAGTATACGATTTCTTTAAAAAGATCTAGAGCTCAAATTGTTGACTGTGGAACCAGTAGATCTGGGTTTTAATCACAACTCGCTCACTTGACTACATTGTGTAATCTTGGGCAAATCCAGTAATTCATTGATGTGAATCCTATCTAAATAGTCTGAAGAAAATGCAGAATTAAAGAATTGCTCTACTTGCGTGGGTACCTATTAGCATATCTGGATGCTTAGTGTGAAAAACAACACCACACAATTCACTGCCACACAATTCAACACCACCCAACACAATTACACTCCACATAATACCAGTCAACGCAATATAATCAAACTCTGCATAATTACACTCTACTCAATACAACATAAATACACCCTACATAACACTACTCTATGCCACATAGCAACAATCCACATAAAAATACACGCCATACCATGCCTCATGTTTCACACAATGCCTCATATTTCCAATCAGCATAATTTCACTCAATGTCTCACAGTTCCACGCCACACAATTCAACGCCACACCTTTCCAGTCCACAACACATAATTCAACCACAAACCACATAATTCGACTCAACAAAACAATTTCACAACACACCACATACATCCAATCCACACAACAAAATTCAATATCATGTCACAAAATTCATCAGCACACCACATAATTAAACTCCACTACATACCACTCCACAACACAAGATACCTATCCACATAATTGCACTTCATGACACACAATCCCACTGCCCATAATTCCAGTGCTCTCAATACCACAGAATTATTATCCACATAATTCCACTGCAAACCATGGCTCATAATGCCACTACACAAATCCACTCCACCCCTCACTATTCCACCATACACTATTCCACCTCACACAATTTAACAACTTACAATTCCAACCCAACCCACATAATTCCACTCCTCACAACATATATACACTGCACTCCATAAAACATGGGCAAAATACATTGAAATTTACAACCCCAATAGCTCTAACTCTTGCAAAAGGGAGACCTATTGGCTTTGCCAATGCCTGTATTTTCTGTAGCTGTGTTATGCCATAGGTGTGTGTTTACTGCATCTGTGTGGTTTTCTTTTTGTTTAATATTGTAAGGTTTCTTTAGGCAGGTGTCACTTTCAGCACAAAAGATTAGGAAATACATAGACTGCAAAGTGTAACTTTCGTAAAAAAATATAGCTCTTTGGGTGCAATAACTACAGCTTATTTTCAGCACCTGTGTGTTAAATGAGCCGGGCATTTATGTTGCTATTGGTAACTTTTACATACACATTTTTATGTTGCCTTAAAAACACATGCTAATTTGGAGGATGATAACAATCTTTACAGCATGGTAGAACTGCAAAGGATTCTACAATCTCTGGCTGTTCCACACTTCTGGTTTTGCTAATTGGTCCTGGTTTTTGGCCCAAGAGGTATTAAGCAAAAAGCAGCAATGAAAAAAAATCTGTTACATATGCTCGGGTAGATGCATGTGGTGTGTTAACTACTTTGCATTTACTACATCTGTGTGGTTTTCTTTGTGTCAAATATTGCAAGGTTTCACTAGGTAGGTGGCACTCACAGTGCAACATATTAGGAAACATATAGAGCATAGTTGTAAGGAAATGCCTCCTTGGCATGGTTACCCCCTGACTTTTTGCCTTTGCCGATGCTATGTTTCGAATTGAAAGTGTGCTGAGGCCTGCTAACCAGGCCCCAGCACCAGTGTTCTTTCCCTAACCTGTACTTTTGATTCCACAATTGGCACACCCTGGCATCCAGATAAGTCCCTTGTAACTGGTACCCCTGGTACCAAGGGCCCTGATGCCAGGGAAGGTCTCTAAGGGCTGCAGCATGTCTTATGCCACCCTAGAGACCCCTCACTCAGCACAGACACACTGCTTACCAGCTTGTGTGTGCTGGTGAGAACAAAATGAGTAAGTCGACATGGCACTCCCCTCAGGGTGCCATGCCAGCCTCTCACTGCCTATGCAGTATAGGTAAGACACCCCTCTGGCAGGCCTTACAGCCCTAAGGCAGGGTGCACTATACCATAGGTGAGGGCACCAGTGCATGAGCACTGTGCCCCTACAGTGTCTAAGACAAACCTTAGACATTGTAAGTGCAGGGTAGCCATAAGAGTATATGGTCTGGGAGTCTGTCAAACACGAACTCCACAGCACCATAATGGCTACACTGAAAACTGGGAAGTTTGGTATCAAACTTCTCAGCACAATAAATGCACACTGATGCCAGTGTACATTTTATTGTAAAATACACCCCAGAGGGCACCTTAGAGGTGCCCCCTGAAACTTAACCGACTATCTGTGTAGGCTGACTGGTTCCAGCAGCCTGCCACACTAGAGACATGTTGCTGGCCCCATGGGGAGAGTGCCTTTGTCACTCTGAGGCCAGTAACAAAGCCTGCACTGGGTGGAGATGCTAACACCTCCCCCAGGCAGGAGCTGTAACACCTGGCGGTGAGCCTCAAAGGCTCACCCCTTTGTCACAGCACCGCAGGACACTCCAGCTAGTGGAGTTGCCCGCCCCCTCCGGCCACGGCCCCCACTTTTGGCGGCAAGGCTGGAGGAAACAAAGGAAACAACAAGGAGGAGTCCCTGGCCAGTCAGGACAGCCCCTAAGGTGTCCTGAGCTGAAGTGACTCTAACTTTTAGAAATCCTCCATCTTGCAGATGGAGGATTCCCCCAATAGGATTAGGGATGTGACCCCCTCCCCTTGGGAGGAGGCACAAAGAGGGTGTACTCACCCTCAGGGCTAGTAGCCATTGGATACTAACCCCCCAGACCTAAACACGCCCTTAAATTTAGTATTTAAGGGCTTCCCTGAACCTAAGAATTTAGATTCCTGCAACTAACAAGAAGAAGAGGACTGCTGAGCTGAAAAACCCCTGCAGAGGAAGAACAGAAGACACCAACTGCCTTGGCCCCAGACTTACCAGCCTGTCTCCTGCCTTCCAAAAGAAACCTGCTCCAGCGACGCTTTCCAAGGGACCAGCGACCTCTGAATCTTCTGAGGACTGCCCTGCTTCGAGAAAGACAAGAAACTCCCGAGGACAGCGGCCCTGCTCCAAAATAACTGCAACTTTGTTTCAAGTAGCAGATTTAAAGACCCCTGCAACTCCCCGCAAGAAGCGTGAGACTTGCAACACTGCACCCGGCGACCCCGACTCGACTGGTGGAGAACCAACACCTCAGGGAGGACCCTCCGGCGACTCTACGACTGTGAGTAACCAAAGTTGTCCCCCCTGAGCCCCCACAGCGACGCCTGCAGAGGGAATCCCAGGCTCCCCCTGACCGCGACTGCCTGAACTCCATTTCCCGACGGCTGGAAAAGACCCTGCACCCGCAGCCCCCAGCACCTAAAGGAACGGAACTCCTGTGCAGGAGTGACCCCCAGGAGGCCCTCTCCCTTGCCCAGGTGGTGGCTACCCCGAGGAGCCCCCCCTCGCCTGCCTGCATCGCTGAAGAGACCCCTTGGTCTCTCATAGGAAACCATTACAAACCCGACGCGTGTTTGCACACTGCACCCGGCCGCCCCCGCGCTGCTGAGGGTGTACTTTTTGTGCTGACTTGTGTCCCCCCCGGTGCCCTACAAAACCCCCCTGGTCTGCCCTCCGAAGACGCGGGTACTTATCTGCTGGCAGACTGGAACCGGGGCACCCCCTTCTCTCCATTGAAGCCTATGTGTTTTGGGCACCTCTTTGACCTTTGCACCTGACCGGCCCTGAGCTGCTGGTGTGATAACTTTGGGGTTGCTCTGAACCCCCAACGGTGGGCTACCTTGGACCAAAAACTGAAACCTGTAAGTGATTTACTTACCTGTTAAAACTAACAATAACTTACCTCCCCCAGGAACTGTGAAAATTGCAGTGTCCACTTTTAAAACAGCTTA